>NC_133546.1:79949746-80585030 GCF_048773025.1 Camelus bactrianus | reverse complement strand
CCCCATATATATATATGGAGTGGAGTTTGCAACTGAAAAGAAACTTTGTGTTCCCAACAAGCAAGGTGAAGGACGGCTTTCACACACACTTATCTCTCAGAACTGAGCATGTGGAGAGACGTTCGTTCATCTAGCACAAAGGGAACGGGTTGCAGGAGAAACTTTTACTCTGGTTTCTCAGTCTGTTTCCTAGTGCCGGTTTGAAGTTCTTGCAGTTTTCACTGTAAAACCGAGTTGGAGTTAGTACCTCCCCATATATATGTATGGATTGGAGTTTGCAACTGAAAGAAACTTTGTGTTCCCAACAAGCTAGTTGAAGGACGGCTTTCACACACACTTTTCTCTCAGAACTGAGCATGTGGAGAGACTTTCGTTCATCTAGCACAAAGGGAACGGGTTGAAGTAGAAACTTTTACTCTGGTTTCTCAGTCTGTTTCCTAGTGCCGGTTTGAAGTTCCTGCAGTTTTCACTGTAAAACCGAGTTGGAGCTAGTACCTCCCCATATATATGTATGGAGTGGAGTTTGCAACAGAAAAGAAACTTTGTGTTACCAACAAGCTAGGTGAAGGACGGCTTTCACACACACTTATCTCTCAGAACTGAGCATGTCGGGAGACGTTCGTTCATCTAGCACAAAGGGAACGGGTTGCAGGAGAAACATTTACTGTGGTTTCTCAGTCTGTTTCCTAGTGCCGGTTTGAAGTTCCTGCATTTTTCACTGTAAAACCGAGTTGGAGCTAGTACCTCCCCATATATATGTATGGATTGGAGTTTGCAACTGAAAAGAAACTTTGTGTTCCCAACAAGCTAGGTGAAGATCGGCTTTCTCACACAATTATCTCTCAGAAATGAGCATGTGGAGAGACGTTCGTTCATCTAGCACAAAGGGAACGGGGTGCATGAGAAACTTTTACTCTGGTTTCTCAGTCTGTTTCCTAGTGCCGGTTTGAAGTTCCTGCAGTTTTCACTGTAAAACCGAGTTGGAGCTAGTACCTCCCCATATATATGTATGGAGTGGAGTTTGCAACTGAAAAGAAACTTTGTGTTCCCTACAAGCTAGGTGAAGGATGGCTTTCACACACACTTATCTCTCAGAACTGAGCATGTGGAGAGACGTTCGTTCATCTAGCAAAAAGGGAACGGGTTGCATGAGAAACTTTTACTCTGCTTTCTCAGTCTGTTTCCTAGTGCCGGTTTGAAGTTCCTGCAGTTTTCACTGTAAAACCGAGTTGGAGCTAGTACCTCCCCATATATATGTATGGAGTGGAGTTTGCAACTGAAAAGAAACTTTGTGTTCCCAACAAGCTATGTGAAGGATGGCTTTCACACACACTTTTCTCTCAGACCTGAGCATGTCGGGAGACTTTCGTTCATCTAGCACAAAGGGAACGGGTTGCAGGAGAAACTTTTACTGTGGTTTCTCAGTCTGTTTCCTAGTGCCGGTTTGAAGTTCCTGCATTTTTCACTGTAAAACCGAGTTGGAGCTAGTACCTCCCCATATATATGTATGGAGTGGAGTTTGCAACTGAAAAGAACCTTTGTGTTCCCAACAAGCTAGGTGAAGGACGGCTTTCACACACACATATCTCTCAGAATTGAGCATTTGGAGAGACGTTCCTTCATCTAGCACATAGGAAACGGGTTGCAGTAGAAACTTTTACTCTGGTTTCTCAGTCTGTTTCCTAGTGCTGGTTTGAAGTTCCTGCAGTTTTCACTGTAAAACCGAGTTGGAGCTAGTACCTCCCCATATATATCTATGGAGTGGAGTTTGCAACTGAAAAGAAACTTTGTGTTCCCAACAAGCTAGGTGAAGGACGGCTTTCACAGACATTTATCTCTCAGAACTGAGCATGTGGAGAGACGTTCGTTCATCTAGCACAAAATGAACGATTTGCAGGAGAAACTTTTACTGTGGTTTCTCAGTCTGTTTCCTAGTGCCGGTTTGAAGTTCCTGCAGTTTTCACTGTAAAACGGAGTTGGAGCTAGTACTTCCCCATATATATGTATGGAGTGGAGTTTGCAACTGAAAAGAAACTTTGTGTTCCCAACAAGCTAGGTGAAGGACGGCTTTCACACACACTTATCTCTCAGAACTGAGCATGTGGAGAGACGTTCGTTCATCTAGCACAAAGGGAACGGGTTGCAGGAGAAACTTTACTGTGGTTTCTCAGTCTGTTTCCTAGTGCCGGTTTGAAGTTCTTGCAGTATTCACTGTAAAACCGAGTTGGAGCTAGTACCTCCCCATATATATGTATGGAGTGGAGTTTGCAACTGAAAAGAACCTTTGTGTTCCCAACAAGCTAGGTGAAGGACGGCTTTCACTCACATTTATATCTCAGAACTGAGCATGTGGAGAGACGTTCGTTCATCTAGCACAAATGGAACGGGTTGCAGGAGAAACTTTTACTGTGGTTTCTCAGTCTGTTTCCTAGTGCCGGTTTGAAGTTCCTGCAGTTTTCACTGTAAAACCGAGTTGGAGCTAGTACTTCCCCATATATATGTATGGAGTGGAGTTTGCAACTGAAAAGAATCTTTGTGTTCCCAACAAGCTAGGTGAAGAACGGCTTTAACACACACTTATCTCTCAGAACTGAGCATGTGGAGAGACGTTCGTTCATCTAGCACAAATGTAACGGGTTGCAGGAGAAACTTTTACTGTGGTTTCTCACTCTGTTTCCTAGTGCCGTTTTGAAGTTCCTGCAGTTTTCACTGTAAAACCGAGTTGGAGCTAGTACTTCCCCATATATATGTATGGAGTGGAGTTTGCAACTGAAAAGAAACTTTGTGTTCCCAAAAAGCTAGGTGAAGGACGGCTTTCACACACACTTATCTCTCAGAACTGAGCATGTGGAGAGACGTTCGTTCATCTAGCACAAAGGGAACGGGTTGCAGGAGAAACTTTTACTCTGGTTTCTCAGTCTCTTTCCTAGTGCCGGTTTGAAGTTCTTGCAGTTTTCACTGTAAAACCGAGTTGGAGGTAGTACCTCCCCATATATATGTATGGAGTGGAGTTTGCAACTGAAAAGAAACTTTGTGTTCCCAACAAGCTAGGTGAAGGACGGCTTTCACACACACTTATCTCTCAGAACTGAGCATGTGGTGAGACGTTCGTTCATCTAGCACAAAGGGAATGGGTTGCAGGAGAAACTTTTACTCGGGATTCTCAGTCTGCTTCCTAGTGGCGGTTTTAAGTTCCTGCAGTTTTCACTGTAAAACCGAATTAGAGCTAGTACTTCCCCATATATATGTATGGAGTGGAGTGTGCAACTGAAAAGAAACTTTGTGTTCCCAACAAGCAAGGGGAAGGACGGCTTTCACACACACTTATCTCTCAGAACTGAGCATGTGGAGAGACGTTCGTTCATCTAGCACAAGGGGAACGGGTTGCAGGAGAAACTTTTACTCTGGTTTCTCAGTCTGTTTCCTAGTGCCGGTTTGAAGTTCCTGCAGTTTTCACTGTAAAACCGATTTGGAGGTAGTACCTCCCCATATATATGTATGGAGTGGAGTTTGCAACTGAAAAGAAACTTTGTGTTCCCAACAAGCAAGGTGAAGGACGGCTTTCACACACATTTATCTCTCAGAACTGAGCATGTGGAGAGACGTTCGCTCATCTAGCACAAAGGGAACGGGTTGTAGGAGAAACTTTTACTCTGGTTTCTCAGTCTGTTTCCTAGTGCCGGTTTGAAGTTCTTGCAGTTTTCAATGTAAAATAGATTTGGAGCTAGTACTTCCCCATATATATGTATGGAGTGGATTTTGCAACTGAAAAGAAACTTTGTGTTCCCAACAAGCTAGGTGAAGAACGGCTTTAACACACACTTATCTCTCAGAACTGAGCATGTGGAGAGACGTTCGTTCATCTAGCACAAATGTAACGGGTTGCAGGAGAAACTTTTACTGTGGTTTCTCAGTCTGTTTCCTAGTGCCGTTTTGAAGTTCCTGCAGTTTTCACTGTAAAACCGAGTTGGAGCTAGTACTTCCCCATATATATGTATGGAGTGGAGTTTGCAACTGAAAAGAAACTTTGTGTTCCCAACAAGCAAGGTGAAGGACGGCTTTCACACACACTTATCTCTCAGAACTGAGCATGTGGAGAGACGTTCGTTCATCTAGCACAAAGGGAACGGGTTGCAGGAGAAACTTTTACTCTGGTTTCTCAGTCTTTTTCCTAGTGCCGGTTGGAAGTTCCTGCAGTTTTCACTGTAAAACCGAGTTGGAGCTAGTACCTCCCCATATATATGTATGGAGTGGAGTTTGCAACTGAAAAGAAACTTTGTGTTCCCTACAAGTTAGGTGAAGGACGGCTTTCACACACACTTATCTCTCAGAACTGAGCAAGTGGAGAGACGTTCGTTCATCTAGCACAAAGGGAACGGGTTGCATGAGAAAATTTTACTCTGGTTTCTCAGTCTGTTTCCTAGTGCCGGTTTGAAGTTCCTGCAGTTTTCACTGTAAAACCGAGTTGGAGCTAGTACTTCCCCATATATATGTATGGAGTGGAGTTTGCAACTGAAAAAAACTTTGTGTTCCCAACAAGAAAGGTGAAGGACGGCTTTCACACACACATATCTCTCAGAACTGAGCATGTGGAGAGACGTTCGTTCATCTAGCACAAAGGGAACGGGTTGCAGGAGAAACTTTTACTCTGGTTTCTCAGTCTGTTTCCTAGTGCCGGTTTGAAGTTCCTGCAGTTTTCACTGTAAAACCGAGTTGGAGGTAGTACCTCCCCATATATATGTATGGAGTGGAGTTTGCAACTGAAAAGAAACTTTGTGTTCCCAACAAGCTAGGTGAAGGACGGCTTTCACACACACTTATCTCTCAGAACTGAGCATGTGGAGAGACGTTCGTTCATCTAGCACAAAGGGAACGGGTTGTAGGAGAAACTTTTACTCTGGGTTCTCAGTCTGTTTCCTAGTGCCGGTTTGAATTTCTTGCAGTTTTCACTGTAAAACCGATTTGGAGCTAGTACTTCCCCATATATATGTATGGAGTGGAGTTTGCAACTGAAAGGAAACTTTGTGTTCCCAACAAGCTAGGTGAAGAACGGCTTTAACACACACTTATCTCTCAGAACTGAGCATGTGGAGAGACGTTCGTTCATCTAGCACAAAGGGAATGGGTTGCAGGAGAAACTTTTACTCTGGTTTCTCAGTCTGTTTCCTAGTGCCGTTTTGAAGTTCCTGCAGTTTTCACTGTAAAACCGAGTTGGAGCTAGTACTTCCCCATATATATATATGGAGTGGAGTTTGCAACTGAAAAGAAACTTTGTGTTCCCAACAAGCAAGGTGAAGGACGGCTTTCACACACACTTATCTCTCAGAACTGAGCATGTGGAGAGACGTTCGTTCATCTAGCACAAAGGGAACGGGTTGCAGGAGAAACTTTTACTCTGGTTTCTCAGTCTGTTTCCTAGTGCCGGTTTGAAGTTCTTGCAGTTTTCACTGTAAAACCGAGTTGGAGTTAGTACCTCCCCATATATATGTATGGATTGGAGTTTGCAACTGAAAGAAACTTTGTGTTCCCAACAAGCTAGTTGAAGGACGGCTTTCACACACACTTTTCTCTCAGAACTGAGCATGTGGAGAGACTTTCGTTCATCTAGCACAAAGGGAACGGGTTGAAGTAGAAACTTTTACTCTGGTTTCTCAGTCTGTTTCCTAGTGCCGGTTTGAAGTTCCTGCAGTTTTCACTGTAAAACCGAGTTGGAGCTAGTACCTCCCCATATATATGTATGGAGTGGAGTTTGCAACAGAAAAGAAACTTTGTGTTACCAACAAGCTAGGTGAAGGACGGCTTTCACACACACTTATCTCTCAGAACTGAGCATGTCGGGAGACGTTCGTTCATCTAGCACAAAGGGAACGGGTTGCAGGAGAAACATTTACTGTGGTTTCTCAGTCTGTTTCCTAGTGCCGGTTTGAAGTTCCTGCATTTTTCACTGTAAAACCGAGTTGGAGCTAGTACCTCCCCATATATATGTATGGATTGGAGTTTGCAACTGAAAAGAAACTTTGTGTTCCCAACAAGCTAGGTGAAGATCGGCTTTCTCACACAATTATCTCTCAGAAATGAGCATGTGGAGAGACGTTCGTTCATCTAGCACAAAGGGAACGGGGTGCATGAGAAACTTTTACTCTGGTTTCTCAGTCTGTTTCCTAGTGCCGGTTTGAAGTTCCTGCAGTTTTCACTGTAAAACCGAGTTGGAGCTAGTACCTCCCCATATATATGTATGGAGTGGAGTTTGCAACTGAAAAGAAACTTTGTGTTCCCTACAAGCTAGGTGAAGGATGGCTTTCACACACACTTATCTCTCAGAACTGAGCATGTGGAGAGACGTTCGTTCATCTAGCAAAAAGGGAACGGGTTGCATGAGAAACTTTTACTCTGCTTTCTCAGTCTGTTTCCTAGTGCCGGTTTGAAGTTCCTGCAGTTTTCACTGTAAAACCGAGTTGGAGCTAGTACCTCCCCATATATATGTATGGAGTGGAGTTTGCAACTGAAAAGAAACTTTGTGTTCCCAACAAGCTATGTGAAGGATGGCTTTCACACACACTTTTCTCTCAGACCTGAGCATGTCGGGAGACTTTCGTTCATCTAGCACAAAGGGAACGGGTTGCAGGAGAAACTTTTACTGTGGTTTCTCAGTCTGTTTCCTAGTGCCGGTTTGAAGTTCCTGCATTTTTCACTGTAAAACCGAGTTGGAGCTAGTACCTCCCCATATATATGTATGGAGTGGAGTTTGCAACTGAAAAGAACCTTTGTGTTCCCAACAAGCTAGGTGAAGGACGGCTTTCTCACACACTTATCTCTCAGAAATGAGCATTTGGAGAGACGTTCCTTCATCTAGCACAAAGGGAACGGGTTGCATGAGAAACTTTTACTGTGGTTTCTCAGTCTGTTTCCTAGTGCCGGTTTGATGTTCCTACATTTTTCACTGTAAAACCGAGTTGGAGCTAGTACCTCCCCATATATACGTATGGATTGGAGTTTGCAACTGAAAAGAAACTTTGTGTTCCCAACAAGCTAGGTGAAGGTCGGCTTTAACACACACTTATCTCTCAGAACTGAGCATGTGGAGAGCAGTTCGTTCATCTAGCACAAAGGGAACGGGTTGCAGGAGAAACTTTTATTCTGGTTTCTCAGTCTGTTTCCTAGTGCCGGTTTGAAGTTCCTGCAGTTTTCACTGTAAAACCGAGTTGGAGCTAGTACCTCCCCATATATATGTATGGAGTGGAGTTTGCAACTGAAAAGAAACTTTGTGTTCCCAACAAGATAGGTGAAGGACGGCTTTCACACACACTTATCTCTCAGAACTGAGCATGTGGTGAGACGTTCGTTCATCTAGCACAAAGGGAATGGGTTGCAGGAGAATCTTTTTCTCGGGATTCTCAGTCTGTTTCCTAGTGGCGGTTTTAAGTTCCTGCAGTTTTCACTGCAAAACCGAGTTGGAGCTAATACCTCCCCATATATATTTATTGAGTGCAGTTTGCAACTGAAAAGAAACTTTGTGTTCCCAACAAGCTAGGTGAAGGACGGCTTTCACACACACTTATCTCTCAGAACTGAGCATGTGGAGAGACGTTCGTTCATCTAGCACAAAGGGAACGGGGTGTAGGAGAAACTTTTACTCTAGTTTCTCAGTCTGTTTCCTTGTGCCGGTTTGAAGTTCCTGCAGTTTTCACTGTAAAACAGAGTTGGAGCTAGTACCTCCCCATATATATGTATGGAGTGGAGTTTGCAACTGAAAAGAATCTTTGTGTTACCAACAAGCTAGGTGAAGGACGGCTTTCACACACACTTATCTCTCAGAACTGAGCATGTCGGGAGAAGTTCGTTCATCTAGCACAAAGGGAACGGGTTGCAGGAGAAACTTTTACTCTGGTTTCTCAGTCTGTTTCCTAGTGCCGGTTTGAAGTTCCTGCAGTTTTCACTGTAAAACCGAGTTGGAGCTAGTACCTACCCATATATATGTATGGAGTGGAGTTTGCTACTGAAAAGAAACTTTGTGTTCCCAACAAGCTAGGTGAAGGACGGCTTTCACACACACTTATCTCTCAGAACTGAGCATGTGGAGAGACGTTCGTTCATCTAGCACAAAGGGAACGGGTTGCATGAGAAACTTTTACTCTGGTTTCTCAGTCTATTTCCTAGTGCCGGTTTGAAGTTCCTGCAGTTTTCACTGTAAAACCGAGTTGGAGCTAGTACCTCCCCATATATATGTATGGAGTGGAGTTTGCAACTGAAAAGAAACTTTGTGTTCCCTACAAGCTAGGTGAAGAATGGCTTTCACACACACTTATCTCTCAGAACTGAGCATGTGGAGAGACGTTCGTTCATCTAGCACAAAGGGAACGGGTTGCATGAGAAACTTTTACTCTGCTTTCTCAGTCTGTTTCCTAGTGCCGGTTTGAAGTTCCTGCAGTTTTCACTGTAAAACCGATTTGGAGCTAGTACCTCCCCATATATATGTATGGATTGGAGTTTGCAACTGAAAAGAAACTTTGTGTTCCCAACAAGCTAGGTGAAGTTCGGCTTTCTCACACAATTATCTCTCAGAACTGAGCATGTGGAGAGACGTTCGTTCATCTAGCACAAAGGGAACGGGTTGCAGGAGAAATTTTTACTGTGGTTTCTCAGTCTGTTTCCTAGTGCCGGTTTGAAGTTCCTGCAGTTTTCACTGTAAAACCGATTTGGAGCTAGTACTTCCCCATATATATGTATGGAGTGGAGTTTGCAACTGAAAAGAAACTTTGTGTTCCCAACAAGCTAGGTGAAGGACGGCTTTCACACACACTTATCTCTCAGAACTGAGCATGTGGAGAGACGTTCGTTCATCTAGCACAAAGGGAACGGGTTGCAGGAGAAACTTTTACTCTGGTTTCTCAGTCTGTTTCCTAGTGCCGGTTTGAAGTTCTTGCAGTTTTCACTGTAAAACCGAGTTGGAGCTAGTACCTCCCCATATATATGTATGGAGGGGAGTTTGCAACTGAAAAGAACCTTTGTGTTCCCAACAAGCTAGGTGAAGGACGGCTTTCACACACACTTATCTCTCAGAACTGAGCATGTGGAGAGACGTTCGTTCATCTAGCACAAAGGGAACGGGTTGTAGGAGAAACTTTTACTCTGGTTTCTAAGTCTGTTTCCTAGTGCCGGTTTGAAGTTCCTGCAGTTTTCACTGTAAAACCGAGTTGGAGCTAGTACCTCCCCATATATATGTATGGAGTGGAGTTTGCAACTGAAAAGAAACTTTGTGTTACCAACAAGCTAGGTGAAGGACGGCTTTCACACACACTTATCTCTCAGAACTGAGCATGTCGGGAGACGTTCGTTCATCTAGCACAAAGGGAACGGGTTGCAGGAGAAACTTTTACTGTGGTTTCCAGTCTGTTTCCTAGTGCCGGTTTGAAGTTCCTGCATTTTTCACTGTAAAACCGATTTGGAGCTAGTACTTCCCCATATATATGTATGGAGTGGAGTTTGCAACTGAAAAGAAACTTTGTGTTCCCAACAAGCTAGGTGAAGGACGGCTTTCACACACACTGATCTCTCAGAACTGAGCATGTGGAGAGACGTTCGTTCATCTAGCACAAAGGGAACGGGTTGCAGGAGAAACTTTTACTCTGGTTTCTCAGTCTGTTTCCTAGTGCCGGTTTGAAGTTATTGCAGTTTTCACTGTAAAACCGAGTTGGAGCTAGTACCTCCCCATATATATGTATGGAGTGGAGTTTGCAACTGAAAAGAATCTTTGTGTTACCAACAAGCTAGGTGAAGGACGGCTTTCACACACACTTATCTCTCAGAACTGAGCATGTCGGGGGAAGTTCGTTCATCTAGCACAAAGGGAACGGGTTGCAGGAGAAACTTTTACTCTGGTTTCTCAGTCTGTTTCCTAGTGCCGGTTTGAAGTTCCTGCAGTTTTCACTGTAAAACCGAGTTGGAGCTAGTACCTCCCCATATATATGTATGGAGTGGAGTTTGCTACTGAAAAGAAACTTTGTGTTCCCAACAAGCTAGGTGAAGGACGGCTTTCACACACACTTATATCTCAGAACTGAGCATGTGGAGAGACGTTCGTTCATCTAGCACAAAGGGAACGGGTTGCATGAGAAACTTTTACTCTGGTTTCTCAGTCTATTTCCTAGTGCCGGTTTGAAGTTCCTGCAGTTTTCACTGTAAAACCGAGTTGGAGCTAGTACCTCCCCATATATATGTATGGAGTGGAGTTTGCAACTGAAAAGAAACTTTGTGTTCCCTACAAGCTAGGTGAAGAATGGCTTTCACACACACTTATCTCTCAGAACTGAGCATGTGGAGAGACGTTCGTTCATCTAGCACAAAGGGAACGGGTTGCATGAGAAACTTTTACTCTGCTTTCTCAGTCTGTTTCCTAGTGCCGGTTTGAAGTTCCTGCAGTTTTCACTGTAAAACCGAGTTGGAGCTAGTACCTCCCCATATATATGTATGGATTGGAGTTTGCAACTGAAAAGAAACTTTGTTTTCCCAACAAGCTAGGTGAAGTTCGGCTTTCTCACACAATTATCTCTCAGAACTGAGCATGTGGAGAGACGTTCGTTCATCTAGCACAAAGGGAACGGGTTGCAGGAGAAATTTTTACTGTGGTTTCTCAGTCTGTTTCCTAGTGCCGGTTTGAAGTTCCTGCAGTTTTCACTGTAAAACCGAGTTGGAGCTAGTACCTCCCCATATATATGTATGGAGTGGAGTTTGCAACTGAAAAGAAACTTTGTGTTCCCAACAAGATAGGTGAAGGACGGCTTTCACACACACTTATCTCTCAGAACTGAGCATGTGGTGAGACGTTCGTTCATCTAGCACAAAGGGAATGGGTTGCAGGAGAATCTTTTTCTCGGGATTCTCAGTCTGTTTCCTAGTGGCGGTTTTAAGTTCCTGCAGTTTTCACTGCAAAACCGAGTTGGAGCTAATACCTCCCCATATATATTTATTGAGTGCAGTTTGCAACTGAAAAGAAACTTTGTGTTCCCAACAAGCTAGGTGAAGGACGGCTTTCACACACACTTATCTCTCAGAACTGAGCATGTGGAGAGACGTTCGTTCATCTAGCACAAAGGGAACGGGGTGTAGGAGAAACTTTTACTCTAGTTTCTCAGTCTGTTTCCTTGTGCCGGTTTGAAGTTCCTGCAATTTTCACTGTAAAACAGAGTTGGAGCTAGTACCTCCCCATATATATGTATGGAGTGGAGTTTGCAACTGAAAAGAATCTTTGTGTTACCAACAAGCTAGGTGAAGGACGGCTTTCACACACACTTATCTCTCAGAACTGAGCATGTCGGGAGAAGTTCGTTCATCTAGCACAAAGGGAACGGGTTGCAGGAGAAACTTTTACTCTGGTTTCTCAGTCTGTTTCCTAGTGCCGGTTTGAAGTTCCTGCAGTTTTCACTGTAAAACAGAGTTGGAGCTAGTACCTACCCATATATATGTATGGAGTGGAGTTTGCTACTGAAAAGAAACTTTGTGTTCCCAACAAGCTAGGTGAAGGACGGCTTTCACACACACTTATCTCTCAGAACTGAGCATGTGGAGAGACGTTCGTTCATCTAGCACAAAGGGAACGGGTTACATGAGAAACTTTTACTCTGGTTTCTCAGTCTATTTCCTAGTGCCGGTTTGAAGTTCCTGCAGTTTTCACTGTAAAACCGAGTTGGAGCTAGTACCTCCCCATATATATGTATGGAGTGGAGTTTGCAACTGAAAAGAAACTTTGTGTTCCCTACAAGCTAGGTGAAGAATGGCTTTCACACACACTTATCTCTCAGAACTGAGCATGTGGAGAGACGTTCGTTCATCTAGCACAAAGGGAACGGGTTGCATGAGAAACTTTTACTCTGCTTTCTCAGTCTGTTTCCTAGTGCCGGTTTGAAGTTCCTGCAGTTTTCACTGTAAAACCGATTTGGAGCTAGTACCTCCCCATATATATGTATGGATTGGAGTTTGCAACTGAAAAGAAACTTTGTGTTCCCAACAAGCTAGGTGAAGTTCGGCTTTCTCACACAATTATCTCTCAGAACTGAGCATGTGGAGAGACGTTCGTTCATCTAGCACAAAGGGAACGGGTTGCAGGAGAAATTTTTACTGTGGTTTCTCAGTCTGTTTCCTAGTGCCGGTTTGAAGTTCCTGCAGTTTTCACTGTAAAACCGATTTGGAGCTAGTACTTCCCCATATATATGTATGGAGTGGAGTTTGCAACTGAAAAGAAACTTTGTGTTCCCAACAAGCTAGGTGAAGGACGGCTTTCACACACACTTATCTCTCAGAACTGAGCATGTGGAGAGACGTTCGTTCATCTAGCACAAATGGAACGGGTTGCAGGAGAAACTTTTACTCTGGTTTCTCAGTCTGTTTCCTAGTGCCGGTTTGAAGTTCTTGCAGTTTTCACTGTAAAACCGAGTTGGAGCTAGTACCTCCCCATATATATGTATGGAGGGGAGTTTGCAACTGAAAAGAAACTTTGTGTTCCCAACAAGCTAGGTGAAGGACGGCTTTCACACACACTTATCTCTCAGAACTGAGCATGTGGAGAGAAGTTCGTTCATCTAGCACAAATGGAACGGGTTGCAGGAGAAACTTTTACTCTGGTTTCTCAGTCTGTTTCCTAGTGCCGGTTTGAAGTTCTTGCAGTTTTCACTGTAAAACCGAGTTGGAGCTAGTACCTCCCCATATATATGTATGGAGGGGAGTTTGCAACTGAAAAGAAACTTTGTGTTCCCAACAAGCTAGGTGAAGGACGGCTTTCACACACACTTATCTCTCAGAACTGAGCATGTGGAGAGACGTTCGTTCATCTAGCACAAATGGAACGGGTTGCAGGAGAAACTTTTACTCTGGTTTCTCAGTCTGTTTCCTAGTGCCGGTTTGAAGTTCTTGCAGTTTTCACTGTAAAACCGAGTTGGAGCTAGTACCTCCCCATATATATGTATGGAGGGGAGTTTGCAACTGAAAAGAACCTTTGTGTTCCCAAAAAGCTAGGTGAAGGACGGCTTTCACACACACTTATCTCTCAGAACTGAGCATGTGGAGAGAAGTTCGTTCATCTAGCACAAAGGGAACGGGTTGCAGGAGAAACTTTTACTCTGGTTTCTCAGTCTGTTTCCTAGTGCCGGTTTGAAGTTCCTGCAGTTTTCACTGTAAAACCGAGTTGGAGCTAGTACCTCCCCATATATATGTATGGATTGGAGTTTGCAACTGAAAAGAAACTTTGTGTTCCCAACAAGCTAGGTGAAGGTCGGCTTTCACACACACTTATCTCTCAGAACTGAGCAAGTGGAGAGACGTTCGTTCATCTAGCACAAATGTAACGGGTTGCAGGAGAAACTTTACTGTGGTTTCTCAGTCTGTTTCCTAGTGCCGGTTTGAAGTTCTTGCAGTTTTCACTGTAAAACCGATTTGGAGCTAGTACCTCCCCATATATATGTATGGAGTGGAGTTTGCAACTGAAAAGAACCTTTGTGTTCCCAACAAGCTAGGTGAAGGACGGCTTTCACACACACATATCTCTCAGAATTGAGCATTTGGAGAGACGTTCCTTCATCTAGCACATAGGAAACGGGTTGCAGTAGAAACTTTTACTCTGGTTTCTCAGTCTGTTTCCTAGTGCTTGTTTGAAGTTCCTGCAGTTTTCACTGTAAAACCGAGTTGGAGCTAGTACCTCCCCATATATATCTATGGAGTGGAGTTTGCAACTGAAAAGAAACTTTGTGTTCCCAACAAGCTAGGTGAAGGACGGCTTTCACAGACATTTATCTCTCAGAACTGAGCATGTGGAGAGACGTTCGTTCATCTAGCACAAATGGAACGGGTTGAAGGAGAAACTTTTACTGTGGTTTCTCAGTCTGTTTCCTAGTGCCGGTTTGAAGTTCCTGCAGTTTTCACTGTAAAACGGAGTTGGAGCTAGTACTTCCCCATATATATGTATGGAGTGGAGTTTGCAACTGAAAAGAAAATTTGTGTTCCCAACAAGCTAGGTGAAGGACGGCTTTCACACACACTTATCTCTCAGAACTGAGCATGTGGAGAGACGTTCGTTCATCTAGCACAAAGGGAACGGGTTGCAGGAGAAACTTTACTGTGGTTTCTCAGTCTGTTTCCTAGTGCCGGTTTGAAGTTCTTGCAGTTTTCACTGTAAAACGGAGTTGGAGCTAGTACTTCCCCATATATATGTATGGAGTGGAGTTTGCAACTGAAAAGAAAATTTGTGTTCCCAACAAGCTAGGTGAAGGACGGCTTTCACACACACTTATCTCTCAGAACTGAGCATGTGGAGAGACGTTCGTTCATCTAGCACAAAGGGAACGGGGTGTAGGAGAAACTTTTACTCTAGTTTCTCAGTCTGTTTCCTTGTGCCGGTTTGAAGTTCCTGCAATTTTCACTGTAAAACAGAGTTGGAGCTAGTACCTCCCCATATATATGTATGGAGTGGAGTTTGCAACTGAAAAGAATCTTTGTGTTACCAACAAGCTAGGTGAAGGACGGCTTTCACACACACTTATCTCTCAGAACTGAGCATGTCGGGAGAAGTTCGTTCATCTAGCACAAAGGGAACGGGTTGCAGGAGAAACTTTTACTCTGGTTTCTCAGTCTGTTTCCTAGTGCCGGTTTGAAGTTCCTGCAGTTTTCACTGTAAAACAGAGTTGGAGCTAGTACCTACCCATATATATGTATGGAGTGGAGTTTGCTACTGAAAAGAAACTTTGTGTTCCCAACAAGCTAGGTGAAGGACGGCTTTCACACACACTTATCTCTCAGAACTGAGCATGTGGAGAGACGTTCGTTCATCTAGCACAAAGGGAACGGGTTACATGAGAAACTTTTACTCTGGTTTCTCAGTCTATTTCCTAGTGCCGGTTTGAAGTTCCTGCAGTTTTCACTGTAAAACCGAGTTGGAGCTAGTACCTCCCCATATATATGTATGGAGTGGAGTTTGCAACTGAAAAGAAACTTTGTGTTCCCTACAAGCTAGGTGAAGAATGGCTTTCACACACACTTATCTCTCAGAACTGAGCATGTGGAGAGACGTTCGTTCATCTAGCACAAAGGGAACGGGTTGCATGAGAAACTTTTACTCTGCTTTCTCAGTCTGTTTCCTAGTGCCGGTTTGAAGTTCCTGCAGTTTTCACTGTAAAACCGATTTGGAGCTAGTACCTCCCCATATATATGTATGGATTGGAGTTTGCAACTGAAAAGAAACTTTGTGTTCCCAACAAGCTAGGTGAAGTTCGGCTTTCTCACACAATTATCTCTCAGAACTGAGCATGTGGAGAGACGTTCGTTCATCTAGCACAAAGGGAACGGGTTGCAGGAGAAATTTTTACTGTGGTTTCTCAGTCTGTTTCCTAGTGCCGGTTTGAAGTTCCTGCAGTTTTCACTGTAAAACCGATTTGGAGCTAGTACTTCCCCATATATATGTATGGAGTGGAGTTTGCAACTGAAAAGAAACTTTGTGTTCCCAACAAGCTAGGTGAAGGACGGCTTTCACACACACTTATCTCTCAGAACTGAGCATGTGGAGAGACGTTCGTTCATCTAGCACAAATGGAACGGGTTGCAGGAGAAACTTTTACTCTGGTTTCTCAGTCTGTTTCCTAGTGCCGGTTTGAAGTTCTTGCAGTTTTCACTGTAAAACCGAGTTGGAGCTAGTACCTCCCCATATATATGTATGGAGGGGAGTTTGCAACTGAAAAGAAACTTTGTGTTCCCAACAAGCTAGGTGAAGGACGGCTTTCACACACACTTATCTCTCAGAACTGAGCATGTGGAGAGAAGTTCGTTCATCTAGCACAAATGGAACGGGTTGCAGGAGAAACTTTTACTCTGGTTTCTCAGTCTGTTTCCTAGTGCCGGTTTGAAGTTCTTGCAGTTTTCACTGTAAAACCGAGTTGGAGCTAGTACCTCCCCATATATATGTATGGAGGGGAGTTTGCAACTGAAAAGAAACTTTGTGTTCCCAACAAGCTAGGTGAAGGACGGCTTTCACACACACTTATCTCTCAGAACTGAGCATGTGGAGAGACGTTCGTTCATCTAGCACAAATGGAACGGGTTGCAGGAGAAACTTTTACTCTGGTTTCTCAGTCTGTTTCCTAGTGCCGGTTTGAAGTTCTTGCAGTTTTCACTGTAAAACCGAGTTGGAGCTAGTACCTCCCCATATATATGTATGGAGGGGAGTTTGCAACTGAAAAGAACCTTTGTGTTCCCAAAAAGCTAGGTGAAGGACGGCTTTCACACACACTTATCTCTCAGAACTGAGCATGTGGAGAGAAGTTCGTTCATCTAGCACAAAGGGAACGGGTTGCAGGAGAAACTTTTACTCTGGTTTCTCAGTCTGTTTCCTAGTGCCGGTTTGAAGTTCCTGCAGTTTTCACTGTAAAACCGAGTTGGAGCTAGTACCTCCCCATATATATGTATGGATTGGAGTTTGCAACTGAAAAGAAACTTTGTGTTCCCAACAAGCTAGGTGAAGGTCGGCTTTCACACACACTTATCTCTCAGAACTGAGCAAGTGGAGAGACGTTCGTTCATCTAGCACAAATGGAACGGGTTGCAGGAGAAACTTTACTGTGGTTTCTCAGTCTGTTTCCTAGTGCCGGTTTGAAGTTCTTGCAGTTTTCACTGTAAAACCGATTTGGAGCTAGTACCTCCCCATATATATGTATGGAGTGGAGTTTGCAACTGAAAAGAACCTTTGTGTTCCCAACAAGCTAGGTGAAGGACGGCTTTCACACACACATATCTCTCAGAATTGAGCATTTGGAGAGACGTTCCTTCATCTAGCACATAGGAAACGGGTTGCAGTAGAAACTTTTACTCTGGTTTCTCAGTCTGTTTCCTAGTGCTTGTTTGAAGTTCCTGCAGTTTTCACTGTAAAACCGAGTTGGAGCTAGTACCTCCCCATATATATCTATGGAGTGGAGTTTGCAACTGAAAAGAAACTTTGTGTTCCCAACAAGCTAGGTGAAGGACGGCTTTCACAGACATTTATCTCTCAGAACTGAGCATGTGGAGAGACGTTCGTTCATCTAGCACAAATGGAACGGGTTGAAGGAGAAACTTTTACTGTGGTTTCTCAGTCTGTTTCCTAGTGCCGGTTTGAAGTTCCTGCAGTTTTCACTGTAAAACGGAGTTGGAGCTAGTACTTCCCCATATATATGTATGGAGTGGAGTTTGCAACTGAAAAGAAAATTTGTGTTCCCAACAAGCTAGGTGAAGGACGGCTTTCACACACACTTATCTCTCAGAACTGAGCATGTGGAGAGACGTTCGTTCATCTAGCACAAAGGGAACGGGTTGCAGGAGAAACTTTACTGTGGTTTCTCAGTCTGTTTCCTAGTGCCGGTTTGAAGTTCTTGCAGTATTCACTGTAAAATCGAGTTGGAGCTAGTACCTCCCCATATATATGTATGGAGTGGAGTTTGCAACTGAAAAGAACCTTTGTGTTCCCAACAAGCTAGGTGAAGGACGGCTTTCACACACATTTATCTCTCAGAACTGAGCATGTGGAGAGACGTTCGTTCATCTAGCACAAATGGAACGGGTTGCAGGAGAAACTTTTACTGTGGTTTCTCAGTCTGTTTCCTAGTGCCGTTTTGAAGTTCCTGCAGTTTTCACTGTAAAACCGAGTTGGAGCTAGTACTTCCCCATATATATGTATGGAGTGGAGTTTGCAACTGAAAAGAAACTTTGTGTTCCCAACAAGCTAGGTGAAGGACGGCTTTCACACACACTTATCTCTCAGAACTGAGCATGTGGAGAGACGTTCGTTCATCTAGCACAAAGGGAACGGGTTGCAGGAGAAACTTTTACTCTGGTTTCTCAGTCTGTTTCCTAGTGCCGGTTTGAAGTTCCTGCAGTTTTCACTGTAAAACCGATTTGGAGATAGTACCTCCCCATATATATGTATGGATTGGAGTTTGCAACTGAAAAGAAACTTTGTGTTCCCAACAAGCTAGGTGAAGGACGGCTTTCACACACACTTATCTCTCAGAACTGAGCATGTGGAGAGACGTTCTTTCATCTAGCACAAAGGGAACGGGTTGCAGGAGAAACTTTTACTCTGGTTTCTCAGTCTGTTTCCTAGTGCCGGTTTGAAGTTCTTGCAGTTTTCACTGTAAAACCGAGTTGGAGCTAGTACCTCCCCATATATATGTATGGAGGGGAGTTTGCAACTGAAAAGAACCTTTGTGTTCCCAACAAGCTAGGTGAAGGACGGCTTTCACACACACATATCTCTCAGAACTGAGCATGTGGAGAGACGTTCGTTCATCTAGCACAAAGGGAACGGGTTGTAGGAGAAACTTTTACTCTGGTTTCTCAGTCTGTTTCCTAGTGCCGGTTTGAAGTTCCTGCAGTTTTCACTGTAAAACCGAGTTGGAGCTAGTACCTCCCCATATATATGTATGGAGTGGTGTTTGCAACTGAAAAGAAACTTTGTGTTCCCTACAAGCTAGGTGAAGGACGGCTTTCACACACACTTATCTCTCAGAACTGAGCAAGTGGAGAGACGTTCGTTCATCTAGCACAAAGGGAACGGGTTGCATGGGAAAATTTTACTCTGGTTTCTCAGTCTGTTTCCTAGTGCCGGTTTGAAGTTCCTGCAGTTTTCACTGTAAAACCGAGTTGGAGCTAGTACTTCCCCATATATATGTTTGGAGTGGAGTTTGCAACTGAAAAGAAACTTTGTGTTCCCAACAAGCTAGGTGAAGGACGGCTTTCACACACACTTATCTCTCAGAACTGAGCATGTGGAGAGACGTTCGTTCATCTAGCACAAATGTAACGGGTTGCAGGAGAAACTTTTACTGTGGTTTCTCAGTCAGTTTCCTAGTGCCGTTTTGAAGTTCCTGCAGTTTTCACTGTAAAACCGAGTTGGAGCTAGTACTTCCCCATATATATGTATGGAGTGGAGTTTGCAACTGAAAAGAAACTTTGTGTTCCCAACAAGCTAGGTGAAGGACGGCTTTCACACACACTTATCTCTCAGAACTGAGCATGTGGAGAGACGTTCGTTCATCTATCACAAACGGAACGGGTTGCAGGAGAAACTTTTACTCTGGTTTCTCAGTCTGTTTCCTAGTGCCGGTTTGAAGTTCTTGCAGTTTTCACTGTAAAACCGATTTGGAGATAATACCTCCCCATATATATGTATGGAGTGGAGTTTGCAACTGAAAAGAAACTTTTTGTTCCCAACAATCTAGATGAAGGACGGCTTTCACACACACTTATCTCTCAGAACTGAGCATGTGGAGAGACGTCCGTTCATCTAGCACAGAGGGATCGGGTTGCAGGAGAAACTTTACTGTGGTTTCTTAGTCTGTTTCCTAGTGCCGGTTTGAAGTTCCTGCATTTTTCACTGTAAAACCGAGTTGGAGTTAGTACCTCCCCATATATATGTATGGAGTGGAGTTTGCAAATGAAAAGAAACTTTGTGTTCCCAACAAGATAGGTGAAGGACGGCTTTCACACACAATTATCTCTCAGAATTGAGCATGTGGAGAGACGCTCGTTCATCTAGCACAAGGGGAACGGGTTGCAGGAGAAACTTTTACTCTGGTTTCTCAGTCTGTTTCCTAGTGCCGGTTTGAAGTTCCTGCAGTTTTCACTGTAAAACAGAGTTGGAGCTAGTACCACCCCATATATATGTATGGAGTGGAGTTTGCAACTGAAAAGAAACTTTGTGTTCCCAACAAGCTAGGTGAAGGACGGCTTTCACAAACAATTATCTCTCAGAACTTAGCATGTGGAGAGCCGTTCGTTCATCTAGAACAAAGGGAACGGGTTGCAGGAGAAACTACACTGTGGTTTCTCAGTCTGTTTCCTAGTGCCGTTTTGAAGTTCCTGCAGTTTTCACTGTAAAATCGAGTTGGAGCTAGTACCTCCCCATATATATGTATGGAGTGGAGTTTGCAACTGAAAAGAAACTTTGTGTTCCCAACAAGCTAGGTGAAGGACGGCTTTCACACACACTTATCTCTCAGAACTGAGCATGTGGAGAGACGTTCTTTCATCTAGCAAAAAGGGAACGGGTTGCAGGAGAAACTTTTACTCTGGTTTCTCAGTCTGTTTCCTAGTGCCGGTTTGAAGTTCTTGCAGTTTTCACTGTAAAACCGAGTTGGAGCTAGTACCTCCCCATATATATGTATGGAGGGGAGTTTGCAACTGAAAAGAACCTTTGTGTTCCCAACAAGCTAGGTGAAGGACGGCTTTCACACACACTTATCTCTCAGAACTGAGCATGTGGAGAGACTTTCGTTCATCTAGCACAAAGGGAACGGGTTGTAGGAGAAACTTTTACTCTGGTTTCTCAGTCTGTTTCCTAGTGCCGGTTTGAAGTTCCTGCAGTTTTCACTGTGAAACCGAGTTCGAGCTTGTACCTCCCCATATATATATATGGAGTGGAGTTTGCAACTGAAAAGAAACTTTGTGTTACCAACAAGCTAGGTGAAGGACGGCTTTCACACACACTTATCTCTCAGAACTGAGCATGTCGGGAGACGTTCGTTCATCTAGCACAAAGGGAACGGGTTGCAGGAGAAACTTTTACTGTGGTTTGCAGTCTGTTTCCTAGTGCCGGTTTGAAGTTCCTGCATTTTTCACTGTAAAACCGAGTTGGAGCTAGTACCTCCCCATATATATGTATGCAGTGGAGTTTGCAACTGAAAAGAAACTTTGTGTTCCCAACAAGCTAGGTGAAGGTCGGCTTTCACACACACTTATCTCTCAGAACTGAGCATGTGGAGAGACGTTCGTTCATCTAGCACAAAGGGAACGGGTTGCAGGAGAAACTTTTACTCTGGTTTCTCAGTCTGTTTCCTAGTGCCGGTTTGAAGTTCTTGCAGTTTTCACTGTAAAACCGATTTGGAGATAATACCTCCCCATATATATGTATGGAGTGGAGTTTGCAACTGAAAAGAAACTTTTTGTTCCCAACAATCTAGGTGAAGGACGGCTTTCACACACACTTATCTCTCAGAACTGAGCATGTGGAGAGACGTTCGTTCATCTAGCACAGAGGGATCGGGTTGCAGGAGAAACTTTACTGTGGTTTCTTAGTCTGTTTCCTAGTGCCGGTTTGAAGTTCCTGCATTTTTCACTGTAAAACCGAGTTGGAGCTAGTACCTCCCCATATATATGTATGGAGTGGAGTTTGCAACTGAAAAGAAACTTTGTGTTCCCAACAAGATAGGTGAAGGACGGCTTTCACACACAATTATCTCTCAGAATTGAGCATGTGGAGAGACGCTCGTTCATCTAGCACAAGGGGAACGGGTTGCAGGAGAAACTTTTACTCTGGTTTCTCAGTCTGTTTCCTAGTGCCGGTTTGAAGTTCCTGCAGTTTTCACTGTAAAACAGAGTTGGAGCTAGTACCACCCCATATATATGTATGGAGTGGAGTTTGCAACTGAAAAGAAACTTTGTGTTCCCAACAAGCTAGGTGAAGGACGGCTTTCACAAACAATTATCTCTCAGAACTTAGCATGTGGAGAGCCGTTCGTTCATCTAGAACAAAGGGAACGGGTTGCAGGAGAAACTATACTGTGGTTTCTCAGTCTGTTTCCTAGTGCCGGTTTGAAGTTCCTGCATTTTTCACTGTAAAATCGAGTTGGAGCTAGTACCTCCCCATATATATGTATGGGGTGGAGTTTGCAACTGAAAAGAAACTTTGTGTTCCCAACAAGCTAGGTGAAGGACGGCTTTCACACACACTTATCTCTCAGAACTGAGCATGTGGAGAGACGTTCTTTCATCTAGCAAAAAGGGAACGGTTTGCAGGAGAAACTTTTACTCTGGTTTCTCAGTCTGTTTCCTAGTGCCGGTTTGAAGTTCTTGCAGTTTTCACTGTAAAACCGAGTTGGAGCTAGTACCTCCCCATATATATGTATGGAGGGGAGTTTGCAACTGAAAAGAACCTTTGTGTTCCCAACAAGCTAGTTGAAGGACGGCTTTCACACACACTTATCTCTCAGAACTGAGCATGTGGAGAGACGTTCGTTCATCTAGCACAAAGGGAACGGGTTGTAGGAGAAACTTTTACTCTGGTTTCTCAGTCTGTTTCCTAGTGCCGGTTTGAAGTTCCTGCAGTTTTCACTGTGAAACCGAGTTCGAGCTTGTACCTCCCCATATATATGTATGCAGTGGAGTTTGCAACTGAAAAGAAACTTTGTGTTCCCAACAAGCTAGGTGAAGGTCGGCTTTCACACACACTTATCTCTCAGAACTGAGCATGTGGAGAGACGTTCGTTCATCTAGCACAAAGGGAACGGGTTGCAGGAGAAACTTTTACTCTGGTTTCTCAGTCTGTTTCCTAGTGCCGGTTTGAAGTTCTTGCAGTTTTCACTGTAAAACCGATTTGGAGATAATACCTCCCCATATATATGTATGGAGTGGAGTTTGCAACTGAAAAGAAACTTTTTGTTCCCAACAATCTAGGTGAAGGACGGCTTTCACACACACTTATCTCTCAGAACTGAGCATGTGGAGAGACGTTCGTTCATCTAGCACAGAGGGATCGGGTTGCAGGAGAAACTTTACTGTGGTTTCTTAGTCTGTTTCCTAGTGCCGGTTTGAAGTTCCTGCATTTTTCACTGTAAAACCGAGTTGGAGCTAGTACCTCCCCATATATATGTATGGAGTGGAGTTTGCAACTGAAAAGAAACTTTGTGTTCCCAACAAGATAGGTGAAGGACGGCTTTCACACACAATTATCTCTCAGAATTGAGCATGTGGAGAGACGCTCGTTCATCTAGCACAAGGGGAACGGGTTGCAGGAGAAACTTTTACTCTGGTTTCTCAGTCTGTTTCCTAGTGCCGGTTTGAAGTTCCTGCAGTTTTCACTGTAAAACAGAGTTGGAGCTAGTACCACCCCATATATATGTATGGAGTGGAGTTTGCAACTGAAAAGAAACTTTGTGTTCCCAACAAGCTAGGTGAAGGACGGCTTTCACAAACAATTATCTCTCAGAACTTAGCATGTGGAGAGCCGTTCGTTCATCTAGAACAAAGGGAACGGGTTGCAGGAGAAACTATACTGTGGTTTCTCAGTCTGTTTCCTAGTGCCGGTTTGAAGTTCCTGCATTTTTCACTGTAAAATCGAGTTGGAGCTAGTACCTCCCCATATATATGTATGGGGTGGAGTTTGCAACTGAAAAGAAACTTTGTGTTCCCAACAAGCTAGGTGAAGGACGGCTTTCACACACACTTATCTCTCAGAACTGAGCATGTGGAGAGACGTTCTTTCATCTAGCAAAAAGGGAACGGTTTGCAGGAGAAACTTTTACTCTGGTTTCTCAGTCTGTTTCCTAGTGCCGGTTTGAAGTTCTTGCAGTTTTCACTGTAAAACCGAGTTGGAGCTAGTACCTCCCCATATATATGTATGGAGGGGAGTTTGCAACTGAAAAGAACCTTTGTGTTCCCAACAAGCTAGTTGAAGGACGGCTTTCACACACACTTATCTCTCAGAACTGAGCATGTGGAGAGACGTTCGTTCATCTAGCACAAAGGGAACGGGTTGTAGGAGAAACTTTTACTCTGGTTTCTCAGTCTGTTTCCTAGTGCCGGTTTGAAGTTCCTGCAGTTTTCACTGTGAAACCGAGTTCGAGCTTGTACCTCCCCATATATATATATGGAGTGGAGTTTGCAACTGAAAAGAAACTTTGTGTTACCAACAAGCTAGGTGAAGGACGGCTTTCACACACACTTATCTCTCAGAACTGAGCATGTCGGGAGACGTTCGTTCATCTAGCACAAAGGGAACGGGTTGCAGGAGAAACTTTTACTGTGGTTTGCAGTCTGTTTCCTAGTGCCGGTTTGAAGTTCCTGCATTTTTCACTGTAAAACCGAGTTGGAGCTAGTACCTCCCCATATATATGTATGCAGTGGAGTTTGCAACTGAAAAGAAACTTTGTGTTCCCAACAAGCTAGTTGAAGGTCGGCTTTAACACACACTTATCTCTCAGAACTGAGCATGTGGAGAGACGTTCGTTCATCTAGCACAAAGGGAACGGGTTGCAGGAGAAACTTTTACTCTGGTTTCTCAGTCTGTTTCCTAGTGCCGGTTTGAAGTTCTTGCAGTTTTCACTGTAAAACCGATTTGGAGATAGTACCTCCCCATATATATGTATGGAGTGGAGTTTGCAACTGAAAAGAAACTTTGTGTTCCCAACAATCTTGGTGAAGGACGGCTTTCACACACACTTATCTCTCAGAACTGAGCATGTGGAGAGACGTTCGTTCATCTAGCACAGAGGGATCGGGTTGCAGGAGAAACTTTACTGTGGTTTCTTAGTCTGTTTCCTAGTGCCGGTTTGAAGTTCCTGCATTTTTCACTGTAAAACCGAGTTGGAGCTACTACCTCCCCATATATATGTATGGAGTGGAGTTTGCAACTGAAAAGAAACTTTGTGTTCCCAACAAGATAGGTGAAGCACGGCTTTCACACACAATTATCTCTCAGAATTGAGCATGTGGAGAGACGCTCGTTCATCTAGCACAAGGAGAACGGGTTGCAGGAGAAACTTTTACTCTGGTTTCTCAGTCTGTTTCCTAGTGCCGGTTTGAAGTTCCTGCAGTTTTCACTGTAAAACCGAGTTGGAGCTAGTACCACCCCATATATATGTATGGAGTGGAGTTTGCAACTGAAAAGAAACTTTGTGTTCCCAACAAGCTAGGTGAAGGACGGCTTTCACAAACAATTATCTCTCAGAACTTAGCATGTGGAGAGCCGTTCGTTCATCTAGAACAAAGGGAACGGGTTGCAGGAGAAACTATACTGTGGTTTCTCAGTCTGTTTCCTAGTGCCGGTTTGAAGTTCCTGCAGTTTTCACTGTAAAATCGAGTTGGAGCTAGTACCTCCCCATATATATGTATGGAGTGGAGTTTGCAACTGAAAAGAAACTTTGTGTTCCCAACAAGCTAGGTGAAGGACGGCTTTCACACACACTTATCTCTCAGAATTGAGCATGTGGAGAGACGTTCTTTCATCTAGCACAAAGGGAACGGGTTGCAGGAGAAACTTTTACTCTGGTTTCTCAGTCTGTTTCCTAGTGCCGGTTTGAAGTTCTTGCAGTTTTCACTGTAAAACCGAGTTGGAGCTAGTACCTCCCCATATATATGTATGGAGGGGAGTTTGCAACTGAAAAGAACCTTTGTGTTCCCAACAAGCTAGGTGAAGGACGGCATTCACACACACTTATCTCTCAGAACTGAGCATGTGGAGAGACGTTCGTTCATCTAGCACAAAGGGAACGGGTTGTAGGAGAAACTTTTACTCTGGTTTCTCAGTCTGTTTCCTAGTGCCGGTTTGAAGTTCCTGCAGTTTTCACTGTAAAACCGAGTTGGAGCTAGTACCTCCCCATATATATGTATGGAGTGGAGTTTGCAACTGAAAAGAAACTTTGTGTTACCAACAAGCTAGGTGAAGGACGGCTTTCACACACACTTATCTCTCAGAACTGAGCATGTCAGGAGTCGTTCGTTCATCTAGCACAAAGGGAACGGGTTGCAGGAGAAACTTTTACTCTGGTTTCCAGTCTGTTTCCTAGTGCCGGTTTGAAGTTCCTGCATTTTTCACTGTAAAACCGAGTTGGAGCTAGTTCCTCCCCATATATATGTATGGGGTGGAGTTTGCAACTGAAAAGAAACTTTGTGTTCCCAACAAGCTAGGTGAAGGTCGGCTTTCACACACACTTATCTCTCAGAACTGAGCATGTGGAGAGACGTTCGTTCATCTAGCACAAAGGGAACGGGTTGCAGGAGAAACTTTTACTCTGGTTTCTCAGTCTGTTTCCTAGTGCCGGTTTGAAGTTCTTGCAGTTTTCACTGTAAAACCGAGTTGGAGCTAGTACCTCCCCATATATATGTATGGAGTGGAGTTTGCAACTGAAAAGAAACTTTGTGTTCCCTACAAGCTAGGTGAAGGACGGCTTTCACACACACTTATCTCTCAGAACTGAGCAAGTGGAGAGACGTTCGTTCATCTAGCACAAAGGGAACGGGTTGCATGAGAAAATTTTACTCTGGTTTCTCAGTCTGTTTCCTAGTTCCGTTTTGAATTTCCTGCAGTTTTCACTGTAAACACCGATTTGGAGCTAGTTCTTCCCCATATATATGTATGGAGTGGAGTTTGCAACTGAAAAGAAACTTTGTGTTCCCAACAAGCTAGGTGAAGGACGGCTTTCACACACACTTATCTCTCAGAACTGAGCATGTGGAGAGACGTTTGTTCATCTAGCACAAATGTAACGGGTTGCAGGAGAAACTTTTACTGTGGTTTCTCAGTCTGTTTCCTAGTGCCGTTTTGAAGTTCCTGCAGTTTTCACTGTAAAACCGATTTGGAGATAGTACCTCCCCATATATATGTATGGAGTGGAGTTTGCAACTGAAAAGAAACTTTGTGTTCCCAACAAGCTAGGTGAAGGACGGCTTTCACACACACTTATCTCTCAGAACTGAGCATGTGGAGAGACGTTCGTTC
The DNA here is from genome assembly GCF_048773025.1 of Camelus bactrianus. Lineage (NCBI taxonomy): Eukaryota > Metazoa > Chordata > Mammalia > Artiodactyla > Camelidae > Camelus > Camelus bactrianus. The sequence continues at coordinate 80,558,527 of NC_133546.1, read as the reverse complement.
ATCTAACAGAGAGGGATCGGGTTGCAGGGGAAACTTTACTGTGGTTTCTTAGTCTGTTTCCTAGTGCCGGTTTGAAGTTCCTGCATTTTTCACTGTAAAACCGAGTTGGAGCTAGTACCTCCCCATATATATGTATGGATTGGAGTTTGCAACTAAAAAGAAACTTTGTGTTCCAAACAAGCTAGGTGAAGGTCGGCTTTCACACACACTTATCTCTCAGAACTGAGCATGTGGAGAGACGTTCGTTCATCTAGCACAAAGGGAAAGGGTTGCAGGAGAAACTTTACTGTGGTTTCTCAGTCTGTTTCCTAGTGCCGGTTTGAAGTTCCTGCAGTTTTCACTGTAAACACGAGTTGGAGCTAGTACCCCCCCATATATATGTATGGAGTGGAGTTTGCAACTGAAAAGAAACTTTGTGTTCCCAACAAGCTAGGTGAAGGACGGCTTTCACACACACTTATCTCTCAGAACTGAGCATGTGGAGAGACGTTCTTTCATCTAGCACAAAGGGAACGGGTTGCAGGAGTAACATTTACTGTGGTTTCTCAGTCTCTTTCCTAGTGCCGGTTTGAAGTTCCTGCATTTTTCACTGTAAAACCGAGTTGGAGCTTTTACCTCCCCATATATATGTATGGAGTGGAGTTTGCAACTGAAAAGAAACTTTGTGTTCCCAACAAGATAGGTGAAGGACGGCTTTCACACACAATTTTCTCTCAGAATTGAGCATGTGGAGAGACGCTCGTTCATCTAGCACAAGGGGAACGGGTTGCAGGAGAAACTTTTACTCTGGTTTCTCAGTCTGTTTCCTAGTGCCGGTTTGAAGTTCCTGCAGTTTTCACTGTAAAACCGAGTTGGAGCTAGTACCACCCCATATATATGTATGGAGTGGAGTTTGCAACTGAAAAGAAACTTTGTGTTCCCAACAAGCTAGGTGAAGGACGGCTTTCACAAACAATTATCTCTCAGATCTTAGCATGTGGAGAGACGTTCGTTCATCTAGAACAAAGGGAACGGGATGCAGGGGAAACTATACTGTGGTTTCTCAGTCTGTTTCCTAGTGTCGGTTTGAAGTTCCTGCAGTTTTCACTGTAAAATCGAGTTGGAGCTAGTACCTCCCCATATATATGTATGGAGTGGAGTTTGCAACTGAAAAGAAACTTTGTGTTCCCAACAAGCTAGGTGAAGGACGGCTTTCACACACACTTATCTCTCAGAACTGAGCATGTGGAGAGACGTTCTTTCATCTAGCACAAAGGGAACGGGTTGCAGGAGAAATTTTTACTCTGGTTTCTCAGTCTGTTTCCTAGTGCCGGTTTGAAGTTCTTGCAGTTTTCACTGTAAAACCGAGTTGGAGCTAGTACCTCCCCATATATATGTATGGAGGGGAGTTTGCAACTGAAAAGAACCTTTGTGTTCCCAACAAGCTAGGTGAAGGACGGCTTTCACACACACATATCTCTCAGAACTGAGCATGTGGAGAGACGTTCGTTCATCTAGCACAAAGGGAACGGGTTGTAGGAGAAACTTTTACTCTGGTTTCTCAGTCTGTTTCCTAGTGCCGGTTTGAAGTTCCTGCAGTTTTCACTGTGAAACCGAGTTCGAGCTTGTACCTCCCCATATATATATATGGAGTGGAGTTTGCAACTGAAAAGAAACTTTGTGTTACCAACAAGCTAGTTGAAGGACGGCTTTCACACACACTTATCTCTCAGAACTGAGCATGTCGAGAGACGTTCGTTCATCTAGCACAAAGGGAACGGGTTGCAGGAGAAACTTTTACTGTGGTTTGCAGTCTGTTTCCTAGTGCCGGTTTGAAGTTCCTGCATTTTTCACTGTAAAACCGAGTTGGAGCTAGTACCTCCCCATATATATGTATGCAGTGGAGTTTGCAACTGAAAAGAAACTTTGTGTTCCCAACAAGCTAGGTGAAGGTCGGCTTTCACACACACTTATCTCTCAGAACTGAGCATGTGGAGAGACGTTCCTTCATCTAGCACAAAGGGAACGGGTTGCAGGAGAAACTTTTACTGTGGTTTCTCAGTCTGTTTCCTAGTGCCGGTTTGAAGTTCTTGCAGTTTTCACTGTCAAATCGATTTGGGGATAGTACCTCCCCATATATATGTATGGAGTGGAGTTTGCAACTGAAAAGAAACTTTGTGTTCCCAACAATCTAGGTGAAGGACGGCTTTCACACACACTTATCTCTCAGAACTGAGCATGTGGAGAGACGTTCGTTCATCTAGCACAGAGGGATCGGGTTGCAGGAGAAACTTTACTGTGGTTTCTTAGTCTGTTTCCTAGTGCCGGTTTGAAGTTCCTGCATTTTTCACTGTAAAACCGAGTTGGAGCTAGTACCTCCCCATATATATGTATGGAGTGGAGTTTGCAACTGAAAAGAAACTTTGTGTTCCCAACAAGATAGGTGAAGGACGGCTTTCACACACAATTATCTCTCAGAATTGAGCATGTGGAGAGACGCTCGTTCATCTAGCACAAGGGGAACGGGTTGCAGGAGAAACTTTTACTCTGGTTTCTCAGTCTGTTTCCTAGTGCCGGTTTGAAGTTCCTGCAGTTTTCACTGTAAAACAGAGTTGGAGCTAGTACCACCCCATATATATGTATGGAGTGGAGTTTGCAACTGAAAAGAAACTTTGTGTTCCCAACAAGCTAGGTGAAGGACGGCTTTCACAAACAATTATCTCTCAGAACTTAGCATGTGGAGAGCCGTTCGTTCATCTGGAACAAAGGGAACGGGTTGCAGGAGAAACTATACTGTGGTTTCTCAGTCTGTTTCCTAGTGCCGGTTTGAAGTTCCTGCAGTTTTCACTGTAAAATCGAGTTGGAGCTAGTACCTCCCCATATATATGTATGGAGTGGAGTTTGCAACTGAAAAGAAACTTTGTGTTCCCAACAAGCTAGGTGAAGGACGGCTTTCACACACACTTATCTCTCAGAACTGAGCATGTGGAGAGACGTTCTTTCATCTAGCACAAAGGGAACGGGTTGCAGGAGAAACTTTTACTCTGGTTTCTCAGTCTGTTTCCTAGTGCCGGTTTGAAGTTCTTGCAGTTTTCACTGTAAAACTGAGTTGGAGCTATTACCTCCCCATATATATGTATGGAGGGGAGTTTGCAACTGAAAAGAACCTTTGTGTTCCCAACAAGCTAGGTGAAGGACGGCTTTCACACACACTTATCTCTCAGAACTGAGCATGTGGAGAGACGTTCGTTCATCTAGCACAAAGGGAACGGGTTGTAGGAGAAACTTTTACTCTGGTTTCTCAGTCTGTTTCCTAGTGCCGGTTTGAAGTTCCTGCAGTTTTCACTGTGAAACCGAGTTCGAGCTTGTACCTCCCCATATATATATATGGAGTGGAGTTTGCAACTGAAAAGAAACTTTGTGTTACCAACAAGCTAGGTGAAGGACGGCTTTCACACACACTTATCTCTCAGAACTGAGCATGTCGGGAGACGTTCGTTCATCTAGTACAAAGGGAACGGGTTGCAGGGGAAACTTTTACTGTGGTTTGCAGTCTGTTTCCTAGTGCCGGTTTGAAGTTCCTGCATTTTTCACTGTAAAACCGAGTTGGAGCTAGTACCTCCCCATATATATGTATGCAGTGGAGTTTGCAACTGAAAAGAAACTTTGTGTTCCCAACAAGCTAGGTGAAGGTCGGCTTTCACACACACTTATCTCTCAGAACTGAGCATGTGGAGAGACGTTCGTTCATCTAGCACAAAGGGAACGGGTTGCATGAGAAACTTTTACTCTGGTTTCTCAGTCTGTTTCCTAGTGCCGGTTTGAAGTTCTTGCAGTTTTCACTGTAAAACCGATTTGGAGATAGTACCTCCCCATATATATGTATGGAGTGGAGTTTGCAACTGAAAAGAAACTTTGTGTTCCCAACAATCTAGGTGAAGGACGGCTTTCACACACACTTATCTCTCAGAACTGAGCATGTGGAGAGACGTTCGTTCATCTAGCACAGAGGGATCGGGTTGCAGGAGAAACTTTACTGTGGTTTCTTAGTCTGTTTCCTAGTGCCGGTTTGAAGTTCCTGCATTTTTCACTGTAAAACCGAGTTGGAGCTAGTACCTCCCCATATATATGTATGGAGTGGATTTTGCAACTGAAAAGAAACTTTGTGTTCCCAACAAGATAGGTGAAGGACGGCTTTCACACACAATTATCTCTCAGAATTGAGCATGTGGAGCGACGCTCGTTCATCTAGCACAAGGGGAACGGGTTGCAGGAGAAACTTTTACTCTGGTTTCTCAGTCTGTTTCCTAGTGCCGGTTTGAAGTTCCTGCAGTTTTCACTGTAAAACAGAGTTGGAGCTAGTACCATCCCATATATATGTATGGAGTGGAGTTTGCAACTGAAAAGAAACTTTGTGTTCCCAACAAGCTAGGTGAAGGACGGCTTTCACAAACAATTATCTCTCAGAACTTAGCATGTGGAGAGCCGTTCGTTCATCTAGAACAAAGGGAACGGGTTGCAGGAGAAACTATACTGTGGTTTCTCAGTCTGTTTCCTAGTGCCGGTTTGAAGTTCCTGCAGTTTTCACTGTAAAATCGAGTTGGAGCTAGTACCTCCCCATATATATGTATGGAGTGGAGTTTGCAACTGAAAAGAAACTTTGTGTTCCCAACAAGCTAGGTGAAGGACGGCTTTCACACACACTTATCTCTCAGAACTGAGCATGTGGAGAGACGTTCTTTCATCTAGCACAAAGGGAACGGGTTGCAGGAGAAACTTTTACTCTGGTTTCTCAGTCTGTTTCCTAGTGCCGGTTTGAAGTTCTTGCAGTTTTCACTGTAAAACTGAGTTGGAGCTATTACCTCCCCATATATATGTATGGAGGGGAGTTTGCAACTGAAAAGAACCTTTGTGTTCCCAACAAGCTAGGTGAAGGACGGCTTTCACACACACTTATCTCTCAGAACTGAGCATGTGGAGAGACGTTCGTTCATCTAGCACAAAGGGAACGGGTTGTAGGAGAAACTTTTACTCTGGTTTCTCAGTCTGTTTCCTAGTGCCGGTTTGAAGTTCCTGCAGTTTTCACTGTGAAACCGAGTTCGAGCTTGTACCTCCCCATATATATATATGGAGTAGAGTTTGCAACTGAAAAGAAACTTTGTGTTACCAACAAGCTAGGTGAAGGACGGCTTTCACACACACTTATCTCTCAGAACTGAGCATGTCGGGAGACGTTCGTTCATCTAGCACAAAGGGAACGGGTTGCAGGGGAAACTTTTACTGTGGTTTGCAGTCTGTTTCCTAGTGCCGGTTTGAAGTTCCTGCATTTTTCACTGTAAAACCGAGTTGGAGCTAGTACCTCCCCATATATATGTATGCAGTGGAGTTTGCAACTGAAAAGAAACTTTGTGTTCCCAACAAGCTAGGTGAAGGTCGGCTTTCACACACACTTATCTCTCAGAACTGAGCATGTGGAGAGACGTTCGTTCATCTAGCACAAAGGGAACGGGTTGCAGGAGAAACTTTTACTCTGGTTTCTCAGTCTGTTTCCTAGTGCCGGTTTGAAGTTCTTGCAGTTTTCACTGTAAAACCGATTTGGAGATAATACCTCCCCATATATATGTATGGAGTGGAGTTTGCAACTGAAAAGAAACTTTGTGTTCCCAACAATCTAGGTGAAGGACGGCTTTCACACACACTTATCTCTCAGATCTGAGCATGTGGAGAGACGTTCGTTCATCTAGCACAGAGGGATCGGGTTGCAGGAGAAACTTTACTGTGGTTTCTTAGTCTGTTTCCTAGTGCCGGTTTGAAGTTCCTGCAGTTTTCACTGTAAAACCGAGTTGGAGCTAGTACCTCCCCATATATATGTATGGAGTGGAGTTTGCAACTGAAAAGAAACTTTGTGTTCCCAACAAGATAGGTGAAGGACGGCTTTCACACACAATTATCTCTCAGAATTGAGCATGTGGAGAGACGCTCGTTCATCTAGCACAAGGGGAACGGGTTGCAGGAGAAACTTTTACTCTGGTTTCTCAGTCTGTTTCCTAGTGCCGGTTTGAAGTTCCTGCAGTTTTCACTGTAAAACAGAGTTGGAGCTAGTACCACCCCATATATATGTATGGAGTGGAGTTTGCAACTGAAAAGAAACTTTGTGTTCCCAACAAGCTAGGTGAAGGACGGCTTTCACAAACAATTATCTCTCAGAACTTAGCATGTGGAGAGCCGTTCGTTCATCTAGAACAAAGGGAACGGGTTGCAGGAGAAACTATACTGTGGTTTCTCAGTCTGTTTCCTAGTGCCGGTTTGAAGTTCCTGCAGTTTTCACTGTAAAATCGAGTTGGAGCTGGTACCTCCCCATATATATGTATGGAGGGGAGTTTGCAACTGAAAAGAACCTTTGTGTTCCCAACAAGCTAGTTGAAGGACGGCTTTCACACACACTTATCTCTCAGAACTGAGCATGTGGAGAGACGTTCGTTCATCTAGCACAAAGGGAACGGGTTGTAGGAGAAACTTTTACTCTGGTTTCTCAGTCTGTTTCCTAGTGCCGGTTTGAAGTTCCTGCAGTTTTCACTGTGAAACCGAGTTCGAGCTTGTACCTCCCCATATATATATATGGAGTGGAGTTTGCAACTGAAAAGAATCTTTGTGTTACCAACAAGCTAGGTGAAGGACGGCTTTCACACACACTTATCTCTCAGAATTGAGCATGTCGGGAGACGTTCGTTCATCTAGCACAAAGGGAACGGGTTGCAGGGGAAACTTTTACTGTGGTTTGCAGTCTGTTTCCTAGTGCCGGTTTGAAGTTCCTGCATTTTTCACTGTAAAACCGAGTTGGAGCTAGTACCTCCCCATATATATGTATGCAGTGGAGTTTGCAACTGAAAAGAAACTTTGTGTTCCCAACAAGCTAGGTGAAGGTCGGCTTTCACACACACTTATCTCTCAGAACTGAGCATGTGGAGAGACGTTCGTTCATCTAGCACAAAGGGAACGGGTTGCAGGAGAAACTTTTACTCTGGTTTCTCAGTCTGTTTCCTAGTGCCGGTTTGAAGTTCTTGCAGTTTTCACTGTAAAACCGATTTGGAGATAGTACCTCACCATATATATGTATGGAGTGGAGTTTGCAACTGAAAAGAAACTTTGTGTTCCCAACAATCTAGGTGAAGGACGGCTTTCACACACACTTATCTCTCAGAACTGAGCATGTGGAGAGACGTTCGTTCATCTAGCACAGAGGGATCGGGTTGCAGGAGAAACTTTACTGTGGTTTCTTAGTCTGTTTCCTAGTGCCGGTTTGAAGTTCCTGCATTTTTCACTGTAAAACCGAGTTGGAGCTAGTACCTCCCCATATATATGTATGGAGTGGAGTTTGCAACTGAAAAGAAACTTTGTGTTCCCAACAAGATAGGTGAAGGACGGCTTTCACACACAATTATCTCTCAGAATTGAGCATGTGGAGAGACGCTCGTTCATCTAGCACAAGGGGAACGGGTTGCAGGAGAAACTTTTACTCTGGTTTCTCAGTCTGTTTCCTAGTGCCGGTTTGAAGTTCCTGCAGTTTTCACTGTAAAACAGAGTTGGAGCTAGTACCACCCCATATATATGTATGGAGTGGAGTTTGAAACTGAAAAGAAACTTTGTGTTCCCAACAAGCTAGGTGAAGGAAGGCTTTCACAAACAATTATCTCTCAGAACTTAGCATGTGGAGAGCCGTTTGTTCATCTGGAACAAAGGGAACGGGTTGCAGGAGAAACTATACTGTGGTTTCTCAGTCTGTTTCCTACTGCCGGTTTGAAGTTCCTGCAGTTTTCACTGTAAAATCGAGTTGGAGCTAGTACCTCCCCATATATATGTATGGAGTGGAGTTTGCAACTGAAAAGAAACTTTGTGTTCCCAACAAGCTAGGTGAAGGACGGCTTTCACACACACTTATCTCTCAGAACTGAGCATGTGGAGAGACGTTCTTTCATCTAGCACAAAGGGAACGGGTTGCAGGAGAAACTTTTACTCTGGTTTCTCAGTCTGTTTCCTAGTGCCGGTTTGAAGTTCTTGCAGTTTTCACTGTAAAACTGAGTTGGAGCTATTACCTCCCCATATATATGTATGGAGGGGAGTTTGCAACTGAAAAGAACCTTTGTGTTCCCAACAAGCTAGGTGAAGGACGGCTTTCACACACACTTATCTCTCAGAACTGAGCATGTGGAGAGACGTTCGTTCATCTAGCACAAAGGGAACGGGTTGCAGGAGAAACTTTTACTCTGGTTTCTCAGTCTGTTTCCTAGTGCCGGTTTGAAGTTCTTGCAGTTTTCACTGTAAAACTGAGTTGGAGCTATTACCTCCCCATATATATGTATGGAGGGGAGTTTGCAACTGAAAAGAACCTTTGTGTTCCCAACAAGCTAGGTGAAGGACGGCTTTCACACACACTTATCTCTCAGAACTGAGCATGTGGAGAGACGTTCGTTCATCTAGCACAAAGGGAACGGGTTGTAGGAGAAACTTTTACTCTGGTTTCTCAGTCTGTTTCCTAGTGCCGGTTTGAAGTTCCTGCAGTTTTCACTGTGAAACCGAGTTCGAGCTTGTACCTCCCCATATATATATATGGAGTGGAGTTTGCAACTGAAAAGAAACTTTGTGTTCCCAACAAGCTAGGTGAAAGACGGCTTTCACACACACTTATCTCTCAGAACTGAGCATGTCGGGAGACGTTCGTTCATCTAGCACAAAGGGAACGGGTTGCAGGGGAAACTTTTACTGTGGTTTGCAGTCTGTTTCCTAGTGCCGGTTTGAAGTTCCTGCATTTTTCACTGTAAAACCGAGTTGGAGCTAGTACCACCCCATATATATGTATGCAGTGGAGTTTGCAACTGAAAAGAAACTTTGTGTTCCCAACAAGCTAGGTGAAGGTCGGCTTTCACACACACTTATCTCTCAGAACTGAGCATGTGGAGAGACGTTCGTTCATCTAGCACAAAGGGAACGGGTTGCAGGAGAAACTTTTACTCTGGTTTCTCAGTCTGTTTCCTAGTGCCGGTTTGAAGTTCTTGCAGTTTTCACTGTAAAACCGATTTGGAGATAATACCTCCCCATATATATGTATGGAGTGGAGTTTGCAACTGAAAAGAAACTTTTTGTTCCCAACAATCTAGGTGAAGGACGGCTTTCACACACACTTATCTCTCAGAACTGAGCATGTGGAGAGACGTTCGTTCATCTAGCACAGAGGGATCGGGTTGCAGGAGAAACTTTACTGTGGTTTCTTAGTCTGTTTCCTAGTGCCGGTTTGAAGTTCCTGCATTTTTCACTGTAAAACCGAGTTGGAGCTAGTACCTCCCCATATATATGTATGGAGTGGAGTTTGCAACTGAAAAGAAACTTTGTGTTCCCAACAAGATAGGTGAAGGACGGCTTTCACACACAATTATCTCTCAGAATTGAGCATGTGGAGAGACGCTCGTTCATCTAGCACAAGGGGAACGGGTTGCAGGAGAAACTTTTACTCTGGTTTCTCAGTCTGTTTCCTAGTGCCGGTTTGAAGTTCCTGCAGTTTTCACTGTAAAACAGAGTTGGAGCTAGTACCACCCCATATATATGTATGGAGTGGAGTTTGCATCTGAAAAGAAACTTTGTGTTCCCAACAAGCTAGGTGAAGGACGGCTTTCACAAACAATTATCTCTCAGAACTTAGCATGTGGAGAGCCGTTCGTTCATCTAGAACAAAGGGAACGGGTTGCAGGAGAAACTATACTGTGGTTTCTCAGTCTGTTTCCTAGTGCCGGTTTGAAGTTCCTGCAGTTTTCACTGTAAAATCGAGTTGGAGCTAGTACCTCCCCATATATATGTATGGAGTGGAGTTTGCAACTGAAAAGAAACTTTGTGTTCCCAACAAGCTAGGTGAAGGACGGCTTTCACACACACTTATCTCTCAGAACTGAGCATGTGGAGAGACGTTCTTTCATCTAGCAAAAAGGGAACGGTTTGCAGGAGAAACTTTTACTCTGGTTTCTCAGTCTGTTTCCTAGTGCCGGTTTGAAGTTCTTGCAGTTTTCACTGTAAAACCGAGTTGGAGCTAGTACCTCCCCATATATATGTATGGAGGGGAGTTTGCAACTGAAAAGAACCTTTGTGTTCCCAACAAGCTAGTTGAAGGACGGCTTTCACACACACTTATCTCTCAGAACTGAGCATGTGGAGAGACGTTCGTTCATCTAGCACAAAGGGAACGGGTTGTAGGAGAAACTTTTACTCTGGTTTCTCAGTCTGTTTCCTAGTGCCGGTTTGAAGTTCCTGCAGTTTTCACTGTGAAACCAAGTTCGAGCTTGTACCTCCCCATATATATATATGGAGTGGAGTTTGCAACTGAAAAGAAACTTTGTGTTCCCAACAAGCTAGGTGAAGGACGGCTTTCACAAACAATTATCTCTCAGAACTGAGCATGTCGGGAGACGTTCGTTCATCTAGAACAAAGGGAACTGGTTGCAGGGGAAACTATACTGTGGTTTCTCAGTCTGTTTCCTAGTGCCGGTTTGAAGTTCCTGCAGTTTTCACTGTAAAATCGAGTTGGAGCTAGTACCTCCCCATATATATGTATGGAGTGGAGTTTGCAACTGAAAAGAAACTTTGTGTTCCCAACAAGCTAGGTGAAGGACGGCTTTCACACACACTTATCTCTCAGAACTGAGCATGTGGAGAGACGTTCTTTCATCTAGCACAAAGGGAACGGGTTGCAGGAGAAACTTTTACTCTGGTTTCTCAGTCTGTTTCCTAGTGCCGGTTTGAAGTTCTTGCAGTTTTCACTGTAAAACTGAGTTGGAGCTATTACCTCCTTTATATATGTATGGAGGGGAGTTTGCAACTGAAAAGAACCTTTGTGTTCCCAACAAGCTAGGTGAAGGACGGCTTTCACACACACTTATCTCTCAGAACTGAGCATGTGGAGAGACGTTCGTTCATCTAGCACAAAGGGAACGGGTTGTAGGAGAAACTTTTACTCTGGTTTCTCAGTCTGTTTCCTAGTGCCGGTTTGATGTTCCTGCAGTTTTCACTGTGAAACCGAGTTCGAGCTTGTACCTCCCCATATATATATATGGAGTGGAGTTTGCAACTGAAAAGAAACTTTGTGTTACCAACAAGCTAGGTGAAGGACGGCTTTCACACACACTTATCTCTCAGAACTGAGCATGTCGGGAGACGTTCGTTCATCTAGCACAAAGGGAACGGGTTGCAGGGGAAACTTTTACTGTGGTTTGCAGTCTGTTTCCTAGTGCCGGTTTGAAGTTCCTGCATTTTTCACTGTAAAACCGAGTTGGAGCTAGTACCTCCCCATATATATGTATGCAGTGGAGTTTGCAACTGAAAAGAAACTTTGTGTTCCCAACAAGCTAGGTGAAGGTCGGCTTTCACACACACTTATCTCTCAGAACTGAGCATGTGGAGAGACGTTCGTTCATCTAGCACAAAGGGAACGGGTTGCAGGAGAAACTTTTACTCTGGTTTCTCAGTCTGTTTCCTAGTGCCGGTTTGAAGTTCTTGCAGTTTTCACTGTAAAACCGATTTGGAGATAATACCTCCCCATATATATGTATGGAGTGGAGTTTGCAACTGAAAAGAAACTTTTTGTTCCCAACAATCTAGGTGAAGGACGGCTTTCACACACACTTATCTCTCAGAACTGAGCATGTGGAGAGACGTTCGTTCATCTAGCACAGAGGGATCGGGTTGCAGGAGAAACTTTATTGTGGTTTCTTAGTCTGTTTCCTAGTGCCGGTTTGAAGTTCCTGCATTTTTCACTGTAAAACCGAGTTGGAGCTAGTACCTCCCCATATATATGTATGGAGTGGAGTTTGCAACTGAAAAGAAACTTTGTGTTCCCAACAAGATAGGTGAAGGACGGCTTTCACACACAATTATCTCTCAGAATTGAGCATGTGGAGAGACGCTCGTTCATCTAGCACAAGGGGAACGGGTTGCAGGAGAAACTTTTACTCTGGTTTCTCAGTCTGTTTCCTAGTGCCGGTTTGAAGTTCCTGCAGTTTTCACTGTAAAACAGAGTTGGAGCTAGTACCACCCCATATATATGTACGGAGTGGAGTTTGCAACTGAAAAGAAACTTTGTGTTCCCAACAAGCTAGGTGAAGGACGGCTTTCACAAACAATTATCTCTCAGAACTTAGCATGTGGAGAGCCGTTCGTTCATCTGGAACAAAGGGAACGGGTTGCAGGAGAAACTATACTGTGGTTTCTCAGTCTGTTTCCTAGTGCCGTTTTGAAGTTCCTGCAGTTTTCACTGTAAAATCGAGTTGGAGCTAGTACCTCCCCATATATATGTATGGAGTGGAGTTTGCAACTGAAAAGAAACTTTGTGTTCCCAACAAGCTAGGTGAAGGACGGCTATCACACACACTTATCTCTCAGAACTGAGCATGTGGAGAGACGTTCTTTCATCTAGCACAAAGGGAACGGGTTGCAGGAGAAACTTTTACTCTGGTTTCTCAGTCTGTTTCCTAGTGCCGGTTTGAAGTTCTTGCAGTTTTCACTGTAAAACTGAGTTGGAGCTATTACCTCCCCATATATATGTATGGAGGGGAGTTTGCAACTGAAAAGAACCTTTGTGTTCCCAACAAGCTAGGTGAAGGACGGCTTTCACACACACTTATCTCTCAGAACTGAGCATGTGGAGAGACGTTCGTTCATCTAGCACAAAGGGAACGGGTTGTAGGAGAAACTTTTACTCTGGTTTCTCAGTCTGTTTCCTAGTGCCGGTTTGAAGTTCCTGCAGTTTTCACTGTGAAACCGAGTTCGAGCTAGTACCTCCCCATATATATATATGGAGTGGAGTTTGCAACTGAAAAGAAACTTTGTGTTACCAACAAGCTATGTGAAGGACGGCTTTCACACACACTTATCTCTCAGAACTGAGCATGTCGGGAGACGTTCGTTCATCTAGCACAAAGGGAACGGGTTGCAGGAGAAACTTTTACTGTGGTTTCCAGTCTGTTTCCTAGTGCCGGTTTGAAGTTCCTGCATTTTTCACTGTAAAACCGAGTTAGAGCTAGTACCTCCCCATATATATGTATGGAGTGGAGTTTGCAACTGAAAAGAAACTTTGTGTTCCCAACAAGCTAGGTGAAGGTCGGCTTTCACACACACTTATCTCTCAGAACTGACCATGTGGAGAGACGTTCGTTCATCTAGCACAAAGGGAACGGTTTGCAGGAGAAACTTTTACTCTGGTTTCTCAGTCTGTTTCCTAGTGCCGGTTTAAAGTTCCTGCAGTTTTCACTGTAAAACCGAGTTGGAGCTAGTACCTCCCCATATATATGTATGGAGTGGAGTTTGCAACTGAAAAGAAACTTTGTGTTCCCTACAAGCAAGATGAAGGACGGCTTTCACACACACTTATCTCTCAGAACTGAGCAAGTGGAGAGACGTTAGTTCATCTAGCACAAAGGGAACGGGTTGCATGAGAAAATTTTACTCTGGTTTCTCAGTCTGTTTCCTAGTGCCGTTTTGAAGTTCCTGCAGTTTTCACTGTAAAACCGAGTTGGAGCTAGTACTTCCCCATATATATGTATGGAGTGGAGTTTGCAACTGAAAAGAAACTTTGTGTTCCCAACAAGCTAGGTGAAGGACGGCTTTCACACACACTTATCTCTCAGAACTGAGCATGTGGAGAGACGTTCGTTCATCTATCACAAAGGGAACGGGTTGCAGGAGAAACTTTTACTCTGGTTTCTCAGTCTGTTTCCTAGTGCCGGTTTGAAGTTCTTGCAGTTTTCACTGTAAAACCGATTTGGAGATAGTACCTCCCCATATATATGTATGGAGTGGAGTTTGCAACTGAAAAGAAACTTTGTGTTCCCAACAAGCTAGGTGAAGGACGGCTTTCACATACACTTATCTCTCAGAACTGAGCATGTGGAGAGACGTTCGTTCATCTAGCACAGAGGGATCGGGTTGCAGGAGAAACTTTACTGTGGTTTCTTAGTCTGTTTCCTAGTGCCGGTTTGAAGTTCCTGCATTTTTCACTGTAAAACCGAGTTGGAGCTAGTACCTCCCCATATATATGTATGGATTGGAGTTTGCAACTGAAAAGAAACTTTGTGTTCCCAACAAGCTAGGTGAAGTTCGGCTTTCACGCACACTTATCTCTCAGAACTGAGCATGTGGAGAGACGTTCGTTCATCTAGCACAAAGGGAACGGGTTGCAGGAGAAACTTTTACTCTGGTTTCTCAGTCTGTTTCCTAGTGCCGGTTTGAAGTTCCTGCAGTTTTCACTGTAAAACCGAGTTGGAGATAGTACCTTCCCATATATATGTATGGAGTGGAGTTTGCAACTGAAAAGAAACTTTGTGTTCCCAACAATCTAGGTGAAGGACGGCTTTCACACACACTTATCTCTCAGAACTGAGCATGTGGAGAGACGTTCGTTCATCTAGCACAAAGGGAACGGGTTGCAGGAGAAACTTTACTGTGGTTTCTCAGTCTGTTTCCTAGTGCCGGTTTGAAGTTCCTGCAGTTTTCACTGTAAACACGAGTTGGAGCTAGTACCCCCCCATATATATGTATGGAGTGGAGTTTGCAGCTGAAAAGAAACTTTTTGTTCCCAACAAGCTAGGTGAAGGACGGCTTTCACACACACTTATCTCTCAGAACTGAGAATGTGGAGAGACGTTCTTTCATCTAGCACAAAGGGAACGGGTTGCAGGAGAAACTTTTACTCTGGTTTCTCAGTCTGTTTCCTAGTGCCGGTTTGAAGTTCCTGCAATTTTCACTGTAAAACCGAGTTGGAGCTAGTACCACCCCATATAAATGTATGGAGTGGAGTTTGCAACTGAAAAGAAACTTTGTGTTCCCAACAAGCTAGGTGAAGGACGGCTTTCACAAACAATTTTCTCTCAGAACTTAGCATGTGGAGAGCCGTTCGTTCATCTAGAACAAAGGGAACGGTTTGCAGGAGAAACTATACTGTGGTTTCTCAGTCTGTTTCCTAGTGCCGGTTTGAAGTTCCTGCAGTTTTCTCTGTAAAATCGAGTTGGAGCTAGTACCACCCCATATATATGTATAGAGTGGAGTTTGCAACTGAAAAGAAACTTTGTGTTCCCAACAAGCTAGGTGAAGGACGGCTTTCACACACACTTATCTCTCAGAACTGAGCATGTGGAGAGACGTTCTTTCATCTAGCACAAAGGGAACGGGTTGCATTAGAAACTTTTCCTGTGGTTTCTCGGTCTGTTTCCTATTGCCGGTTTGAAGTTCCTGCAGTTTTCACTGTGAAACCGAATTGGTGCTAATACCTCCCCATATATATGTATGGAGTGGAGTTTGCAACTGAAAAGAAACTTTGTGTTCCCAACAAGCTAGGTGAAGGACGGCTTTCACACACACTTATCTCTCAGAACTGAGCATGTGGAGAGACGTTCGTTCGTCTAGCACAAAGGGAACGGGTTGCAGTAGAAACATTTACTGTGGTTTCTCAGTCTGTTTCCTAGTGCCGGTTTTAAGTTCTTGCATTTTTCACTGTAAAACCGAGTTGGAGCTAGTACCTCCCCATATATATGTATGGATTGGAGTTTGCAACTGAAAAGAAACTTTGTGTTCCCAACAAGCTAGGTGAAGTTCGGCTTTCACACACAGTTATCTCTCAGAACTGAGCATGTGGAGAGACGTTCGTTCATCTAGCACAAAGGGAACGGGTTGCAGGAGAAACTTTTACTCTGGTTTCTCAGTCTGTTTCCTAGTGCCGGTTTGAAGTTCCTGCAGTTTTCACTGTAAAACCGAGTTGGAACTAGTACCTCCCCATATATATCTATGGAGTGGAGTTTGCAACTGAAAAGAAACTTTGTGTTCCCAACAAGCTAGGTGAAGGACGGCTTTCACACACACTTATCTCTCAGAACTGAGCATGTGGTGAGACTTTCGTTCATCTAGCACAAAGGGAACGGGTGGCAGGAGAAACTTTACTGTGGTATCTCAGTCTTTTTCCTAGTGCCGGTTTGAAGTTCCTGCAGTTTTCACTGTAAAACCGAGTTGGAACTAGTACCACCCCATATATATGTATGGAGTGGAGTTTGCAACTGAAAAGAAATTTTGTGTTCCCAACAAGCTAGGTGAAGGACGGCTTTCACAAACAATTATCTCTCAGAACTTAGCATGTGGAGAGACGTTCGTTCATCTAGCACAAAGGGAACGGTTTGCAGGAGAAACTATACTGTGGTTTCTCAGTCTGTTTCCTAGTGCCGGTTTGAAGTTCCTGCAGTTTTCACTGTAAAATCGAGTTGGAGCTAGCACCTCCCCATATATATGTATGGAGTTGATTTTGCAACTTAAAAGAAACTTTGTGTTCCCAACAAGCTAGGTGAAGGACGGCTTTCACACACACTTATCTCTCAGAACTGAGCATGTGGTGAGACGTTCTTTCATCTAGCACAAAGGGAACGGGTTGCATTAGAAACTTTTTCTGTGGTTTCTCGGTCTGTTTGCTATTGCCGGTTTGAAGTTCCTGCAGTATTCACTGTGAAACCGAATTGGTGCTAGTACCTCCCCATATATATGTATGGAGTGGAGTTTGCAACTGAAAAGAAACTTTGTGTTCCCAACAAGCTAGGTGAAGGACGGCTTTCACACAAACTTATCTCTCAGTACAGAGCATGTGGAGAGACGTTCGTTCATCTAGCACAAAGGGAACTGG
Source organism: Camelus bactrianus (assembly GCF_048773025.1). Lineage (NCBI taxonomy): Eukaryota > Metazoa > Chordata > Mammalia > Artiodactyla > Camelidae > Camelus > Camelus bactrianus. The sequence goes on along the minus strand of NC_133546.1, from coordinate 80,541,852 downwards.
TTGCAGGAGAAACTTTACTGTGGTTTCTCAGTCTGTTTCCTAGTGCCGGTTTGAAGTTCCTGCAGTTTTCACTGTAAACCCGAGTTGGAGCTAGTACCTCCCCATATATACGTATGGAGTGGAGTTTGCAAGTGAAAAGAAACTTTGTGTTCCCAACAAGCTAGGTGAAGGACGGCTTTCACACACACTTATCTCTCAGAACTGAGCATGTGGAGAGACGTTCGTTCTTCTAGCACATAGGAGACGGGTTGCAGGAGAAACTTTTACTCTGGTTTCTCAGTCTGTTTCCTAGTGCTGGTTTGAAGTTCCTGCAGTTTTCACTGTAAAATCGAGTTGGAGCAAGTACCTCCCCATATATATTTATGGAGTGGAGTTTGCAACTTAAAAGAAACTTTGTGTTCCCAACAAGCTAGGTGAAGGACGGCTTTCACACACACTTATCTCTCAGAACTGAGCATGTGGAGAGACGTTCGTTCATCTAGCACAAAGGGAACGGGTTGCAGGAGAAACTTTTACTCTGGTTTCTCAGTCTGTTTCCTAGTGCCGGTTTGAAATTCCTGCAGTTTTCACTGTAAAAACGATTTGGAGCTAGTACCTCCCCATATATATTTATGGATTGGAGTTTGCTAATGAAAAGAAACTATGTGTTCCCAACAAGCTAGGTGAAGGACGGCTTTCACACACAATTATCTCTCAGAATTGAGCATGTGGAGAGACGCTCGTTCATCTAGCACAAGGGGAACGGGTTGCAGGAGAAACTTTTACTCTGGTTTCTCAGTCTGTTTCCTAGTGCCGGTTTGAAGTTCCTGCAGTTTTCACTGTAAAACCGAGTTGCAGCTAGTACCACCCCATATATATGTATGAAGTGGCGTTTGCAACTGAAAAGAAACTTTGTGTTCCCAACAAGCTAGGTGAAGGACGGCTTTCACAAACAATTATCTCTCAGAACTTAGCATGTGGAGAGCCGTTCGTTCATCTAGAACAAAGGGAACGGGTTGCAGGATAAACTATACTGTGGTTTCTCAGTCTGTTTCCTAGTGCCGGTTTGAAGTTCCTGCAGTTTTCACTGTAAAACCGAGTTGCAGCTAGTACCACCCCATATATATGTATGAAGTGGCGTTTGCAACTGAAAAGAAACTTTGTGTTCCCAACAAGCTAGGTGAAGGACGGCTTTCACAAACAATTATCTCTCAGAACTTAGCATGTGGAGAGCCGTTCGTTCATCTAGAACAAAGGGAACGGGTTGCAGGATAAACTATACTGTGGTTTCTCAGTCTGTTTCCTAGTGCCTGTTTGAAGTTCCTTCATTTTTCACTGTAAAACCGAGTTGGAGCTAGTACCTCCCCATATATATGTATGGAGTGGAGTTTGCAACTGAAAAGAAACTTTGTGTTCCCAACAAGCTAGGTGAAGGACGGCTTTCACACACACTTATCTCTCAGAACTGAGCATGTGGAGAGACGTTCGTTCATCTAGCACAAAGGGAACGGGTTGCAGTAGAAACTTTTACTGTGGTTTCTCAGTCTGTTTCCTAGTGCCGGTTTGAAGTTCTTGCATTTTTCACTGTAAAACCGAGTTGGAGCTAGTACCTCCCCATATATATGTATGGATTGGAGTTTGCAACTGAAAAGAAACTTTGTGTTCCCAACAAGCTAGGTGAATTTCGGCTTTCACACACACTTATCTCTCAGAACTGAGCATGTGGAGAGACGTTCGTTCATCTAGCACAAAGGGAACGGGTTGCAGGAGAAACTTTTACTCTGGATTCTCAGTCTGTTTCCTAGTGCCGGTTTGAAGTTCCTGCAGTTTTCACTGTAAAACCGAGTTGGAGATAGTACCTCCCCATATATATGTATGGAGTGGAGTTTGCAACTGAAAAGAAACTTTGTGTTCCCAACAAGCTAGGTGAAGAACGGCTTTCACACACACTTATCTCTCAGAACTGAGCATGTGGTGAGACGTTCTTTCATCTAGCACAAAGGGAACGGGTTGCATTAGAAACTTTTACTGTGGTTTCTCGGTTTGTTTCCTATTGCCGGTTTGAAGTTCCTGCAGTTTTCACTGTAAAACCGAGTTGGAGCTAGTACCTCCCCATATATATTTATGGAGTGCAGTTTGCAACTGAAAAGAAACTTTGTGTTCCCAACAAGCTTGGTGAAGGACGGCTTTCACACACACTTATCCCTCAGAAGTGAGCATGTGGAGAGACGTTCTTTCATCTAGCACAAAAGGAACGGGTTGCATTAGAAACTTTTACTGTGGTTTCTCGGTCTGTTTCCTAGTGCCGGTTTGAAGTTCTTGCAGTTTTCACTGTAAAACCGAGTTGGAGCTAGTACCTCCCCATATATATGTATGGAGTGGAGTTTGCAACTTAAAAGAAACTTTGTGTTCCCAACAAGCTAGGTGAAGGACGGCTTTCACACACACTTATCTCTCAGAACTGAGCATGTAGAGAGACGTTCGTTCATCTAGCACAAAGTGAACGGGTGGCAGGAGAAACTTTACTGTGATATCTCAGTCTTTTTCCTAGTGCCGGTTTGAAGTTCCTGCAGTTTTCACTGTAAAACCGAGTTGGAGCTAGTACCACCCCATATATATGTATGGAGTGGAGTTTGCAACTGAAAAGAAACTTTGTGTTCCCAACAAGCTAGGTGAAGGACGGCTTTCACAAACAATTATCTCTCAGAACTTAGCATGTGGAGAGACGTTCGTTCATCTAGCACAAAGGGAACGGTTTGCAGGAGAAACTATACTGTGGTTTCTCAGTCTGTTTCCTAGTGCCGGTTTGAAGTTACTGCAGTTTTCACTGTAAAATCGAGTTGGAGCTAGTACCTCCCCATATATATGTATGGAGTTGATTTTGCAACTTAAAAGAATCTTTGTGTTCCCAACAAGCTAGGTGAAGGACGGCTTTCACACACACTTATATCTCACAACTGAGCATGTGGTGAGACGTTCTTTCATCTAGCACAAAGGGAACGGGTTGCATTAGAAACTTTTACTGTGGTTTCTCGGTCTGTTATCTATTGCCGGTTTGAAGTTCCTGCAGTATTCACTGTGAAACCGAATTGGTGCTTGTACCTCCCCATATATATGTATGGAGTGGAGTTTGCAACTGAAAAGAAACTTTGTGTTCCCAACAAGCTAGGTGAAGGACGGCTTTCACACACACTTATCTCTCAGTACAGAGCATGTGGAGAGACGTTCGTTCATCTAGCACAAAGGGAACTGGTTGCAGGAGAATCTTTACTGTGGTTTCTCAGTCTGTTTCTTAGTGCCGGTTTGAAGTTCCTGCAGTTTTCACTGTAAACCCGAGTTGGAGCTAGTACCACCCCATATATACGTATGGAGTGGAGTTTGCAACTGAAAAGAAACTTTGTGTTCCCAACAAGCTAGGTGAAGGACGGCTTTCACACACACTTATCTCTCAGAACTGAGCATGTGGAGAGACGTTCGTTCTTCTAGCACATAGGAAACGGGTTGCAGGAGAAACTTTTACTCTGGTTTCTCAGTCTGTTTCCTAGTGCTGGTTTGAATTTCCTGCAGTTTTCACTGTAAAACCGAGTTGGAGCAAGTACCTCCCCATATATATTTATGGAGTGGAGTTTGCAACTTAAAAGAAACTTTGTGTTCCCAACAAGCTAGGTGAAGGACGGCTTTCACACACACTTATCTCTCAGAACTGAGCATGTGGAGAGACGTTCGTTCATCTAGCAAAAATGGAACGGGTTGCAGGAGAAACTTTTACTCTGGTTTCTCAGTCTGTTTCCTAGTGCCGGTTTGAAATTCCTGCAGTTTTCACTGTAAAAACGATTTGGAGCTAGTACCTCCCCATATATATTTATGGAGTGGAGTTTGCTAATGAAAAGAAACTGTGTTCCCAACAAGCTAGGTGAAGGACGGCTTTCACACACAATTATATCTCAGAACTGAGCATGTGGAGAGACGTTCGTTCATCTAGCACAAAGGGAACGGGTTGCAGGAGAAACTTTTACTCTGGTTTCTCAGTCTGTTTCCTAGTGCCGGTTTGAAGTTCCTGCAGTTTTCACTGTAAAACCGTGTTGGAGCTAGTACCTCCCCATATATATGTATGGAGTGGAGTTTGCAACTGAAAAGAAACTATGTGTTCCCAACAAGCTAGGTGAAGTACGGCTTTCACACACACTTATCTCTCAGAACTGAGCATGTGGAGAGACGTTCGTTCATCTAGCACAAAGGGAACGGGTTGCAGGAGAAAGTTTTACTCTGGTTTCTCAGTGTGTTTCCTAGTGGCGGTTTGAAGTTCCTGCAGTTTTCACTGTAAAATCGAGTTGGAGCTAGTACCTCCCCATATATATTTATGGAGTGCAGTTTGCAACTGAAAAGAAACTTTGTGTTCCCAACAAGCTAGGTGAAGGACGGCTTTCACACACACTTATCTCTCAGAACTGAGCATGTGGAGAGACGTTCGTTCATCTAGCACAAAGGGAACGGGTTGCAGGAGAAACTTTTACTCTGGTTTCTCTGTCTGTTTCCTATTGCCGGTTTGAAGTTCCTGCAGTGTTCACTGTAAAACCGATTTGGAGCTACTACCTCCCCATATATATGTATGGAGTGGAGTTTGCAACTGAAAAGAAACTTTGTGTTCCCAACAAGTTAGGTGAAGGACGGCTTTCACACACACTTATCTCTCAGAACTGAGCATGTGGAGAGACGTTAGTTCATGTAGCACAAAGGGAACGGGTTGCAGGAGAAACTTTTACTGTGGTTTCTCAGTCTGTTTCCTAGTGCCGGTTTGAAGTTCCTGCATTTTTCACTGTAAAACCGAGTTGGAGCTAGTACCTCCCATTATATTTGTATGGAGTGGAGTTTGCAACTGAAAGGAAACTTTGTGTTCCCAACAAGCTAGGTGAAGGACGGCTTTAACACTCACTTATCTCTCAGAACTGAGCATGTGGAGAGACGTTCTTTCATCTAGCACAAAGGGAACGGGTTGCAGGGAAAATTTTACTTTGGTTTCTCAGTCTGTTTCCTAGTGCCGGTTTGAAGTTCCTGCAGTTTTCACTGTAAAACAGATTTGGAGTTATTACCTCCCCATATATATGTATGGAGTGGATTTTGCAAGTGAAAAGAAACTTTGTGTTCCCAACAAGCTAGGTGAAGGACGGCTTTCACACACACTTGTCTCTCAGAACTGAGCATGTGGAGAGACGTTCGTTCATCTAGCACAAAGGGAACGGGTTGCAGGAGAAACTTTTACTCTGGTTTCTCTGTCTATTTCCTAGTGCCGGTTTGATGTTCCTGCAGTGTTCACTGTAAAACCGAGTTGGAGCTACTACCTCCCCATATATATGTATGGAGTGGAGTTTGCAACTGAAAGGAAACTTTGTGTTCCCAACAAGCTAGGTGAAGGACGGCTTTAACACTCACTTATCTCTAAGAACTGAGCATGTGGAGAGACGTTCGTTCATCTAGCACAAAGGGAACGGGTTGCAGGGAAACTTTTACTTTGGTTTCTCAGTCTGTTTCCTAGTGCCGGTTTGAAGTTCCTGCAGTTTTCACTGTAAAACAGATTTGGAGTTATTACCTCCCCATATATATGTATGGAGTGGATTTTGCAACTGAAATGAAACTTTGTGTTCCCAACAAGCTAGGTGAAGGACGGCTTTCACACACACTTATCTCTCAGAACTGAGCATGTGGAGAGACGTTCGTTCATCTAGCACAAAGGGAACGGGTTGCAGGAGAAACTTTTACTGTGGTTTCTCAGTCTGTTTCCTAGTGCCGGTTTGTAGTTCCTGCAGTTTTCACTATAAAACCGATTTGGAGCTAGTACCTCCCCATATATATGTATGGAGTGGAGTTTGCAATGAAAAGAATCTTTGTGTTCCCAACAAGCTAGGTGAAGGACGGCTTTCACACACACTTATCTCTCAGAACTGAGCATGTGTAGAGACGTTCGTTCATCTATCACAAAGGGAACGGGTTGCAGGAGAAACTTTTACTCTGGTTTCTCAGTCTGTTTCCTAGTGCCGGTTTGAAGTTCCTGCAGTTTTCACAGTAAACCCGACTTGGAGCTAGTACCTCCCCATATATATGTATGGAGTGGTGTTTGCAACTGAAAAGAAACTTTGTGTTCCCAACAAGATAGGTGAAGGACGGCTTTCACACACACTTATCTCTCAGAACTGAGCATGTGGAGAGACGTTCGTTCATCTAGCACAAAGGGAACGGGTTGCAGGAGAAACTTTTACTCTGGTTTCTCAGTCTGTTTCCTAGTGCCGGTTTGAAGTTCCTGCAGTTTTCACTGTAAAACCGAGTTGGAGCTAGTACCTCCCCATATATATGTATGGAGTGGAGTTTGCAACTGAAAAGAAACTTTGTGTTCCCAACAGGCTAGGTGAAGGACGGCTTTCAGAAATACTTATCTCTCAGAACTGAGCATGTGGAGAGACGTTCGTTCATCTAGCACCAAGGGAACGGGTTGCAGGAGAAACGTTTACACTGGTTTTTCAGTCTGTTTCCTAGTGCCGGTTTGAAGTTCCTGCAGTTTTCACTGTAAAACCGAGTTGGAGCTAGTACCTCCCCATATATATGTATGGAGTGGAGTTTGCAACTGAAAAGAAACTTTGTGTTCCCAACAAGATAGGTGAAGGACGGCTTTCACACACACTTATCTCTCAGAACTGAGCATGTGGAGAGACGTTCTTTCATCTAGCATAAAGGGAACGGGTTGCATTAGAAACTTTTACTGTGGTTTCTCGGTCTGTTTCCTAGTGCCGGTTTGAAGTTCTTGCAGTTTTCACTGTAAAACCGATTTGGAGCTAGTACCTTCCCATTTATATGTAAGGAGTGGAGTTTGCATCTGAAAAGAATCTATGTGTTCCCAACAGGCTAGGTGAAGGACGGCTTTCAGAAATAATTATCTCTCAGAACTGAGCATGTGGAGAGACGTTCGTTCATCTAGCACAAAGGGAACGGGTTGCAGGGAAACTTTTACTTTGGTTTCTCAGTCTGTTTCCTAGTGCCTGTTTGAAGTTCCTGCAGTTTTCACTGTAAAACAGATTTGGAGTTATTACCTCCCCATATATATGTATGGAGTGGATTTTGCAACTGAAAAGAAACTTTGTGTTCCCAACAAGCTAGGTGAAGGACGGCTTTCACACACACTTTTCTCTCAGAACTGAGCATGTGGAGAGACGTTCGTTCATCTAGCACAAAGGGAACGGGTTGCAGGAGAAACTTTTACTGTGGTTTCTCAGTCTGTTTCCTAGTGCCGGTTTGTAGTTCCTGCAGTTTTCACTGTAAAACCGATTTGGAGCTAGTACCTCCCCATATATATGTATGGAGTGGAGTTTGCAATGAAAAGAAACTTTGTGTTCCCAACAAGCTAGGTGAAGGACGGCTTTCACACACACTTATCTCTCAGAAGTGAGCATGTGGAGAGACGTTCGTTCATCTATCACAAAGGGAACGGGTTGCAGGAGAAACTTTTACTCTGGTTTCTCAGTCTGTTTCCTAGTGCCGGTTTGAAGTTCCTGCAGTTTTCACTGTAAAACCGAGTTGGAGCTAGTACCTCCCCATATATATGTATGGAGTGGAGTTTGCAACTGAAAAGAAACTTTGTGTTCCCAACAAGCTAGGTGAAGGACGGCTTTCAGAAATACTTATCTCTCAGAACTGAGCATGTGGAGAGACGTTCGTTCATCTAGCACAAATGGAACGGGTTGCAGGAGAAACTTTTACTCTGGTTTTTCAGTCTGTTTCCTAGTGCCGGTTTGAAGTTCCTGCAGTTTTCACTGTAAAACCGAGTTGGAGCTAGTACCTCCCCATATATATGTATGGAGTGGAGTTTGCAACTGAAAGGAAACTTTGTGTTCCCAACAAGCTAGGTGAAGGACGGCTTTCACACACACTTATCTCTCAGAACTGAGCATGTGGAGAGAAGTTCGTTCATCTAGCACAAAGGGAACGGGTTGCAGGAGAAACTTTTACTCTGGTTTCTCTGTCTGTTTCCTAGTGCCGGTTTGAAGTTCCTGCAGTTTTCACTGTAAAACCGAGTTGGAGCTACTACCTCCCCATATATATGTATGGAGTGGAGTTTGCAACTGAAAAGAAACTTTGTGTTCCCGACAAGTTAGGTGAAGGATGGCTTTCACACACACTTATCTCTCAGAACTGAGCATGTGGAGAGACGTTCGTCCATGTAGCACAAAGAGAACGGGTTGCAGGAGAAACTTTTACTGTGGTTTCTCAGTCTGTTTCCTAGTGCCGGTTTGAAGTTCCTGCATTTTTCAGTGTAAAACCGAGTTGGAGCTAGTACCTCCCATTATATTTGTATGGAGTGGAGTTTGCAACTGAAAGGAAACTTTGTGTTCCCAACAAGCTAGGTGAAGGACGGCTTTAACACTCACTTATCTCTCAGAACTGAGCATGTGGAGAGACGTTCGTTCATCTAGCACAAAGGGAACGGGTTGCAGGGAAACTTTTACTTTGGTTTCTCAGTCTGTTTCCTAGTGCCGGTTTGAAGTTCCTGCAGTTTTCACTGTAAAACAGAGTTGGAGTTATTACCTCCCCATATATATGTATGGAGTGGATTTTGCAACTGAAAAGAAACTTTGTGTTCCCAACAAGCTAGGTGAAGGACGGCTTTCACACACACTTGTCTCTCAGAACTGAGCATGTGGAGAGACGTTCGTTCATCTAGCACAAAGGGAACGGGGTGCAGGGGAAACTTTTACTCTGGTTTCTCAGTCTGTTTCCTAGTGCCGGTTTGAAGTTCCTGCAGTTTTCAAAGTAAACCCGACTTGGAGCTAGTACCTCCCCATATATATGTATGGAGTGGAGTTTGCAACTGAAAAGAAACTTTGTGTTCCCAACAAGCTAGGTGAAGGACGGCTTTCACACACACTTATCTCTCAGAACTGAGCATGTGGAGAGACGTTCGTTCATCTAGCACAAAGGGAACGGGTTGCAGGAGAAACTTTTACTCTGTTTTCTCAGTGTGTTTCCTAGTGGCGGTTTGAAGTTCCTGCAGTTTTCACTGCAAAACCGAGTTGGAGCTAGTACCTCCCCATATATATTTATGGAGTGCAGTTTGCAACTGAAAAGAAACTTTGTGTTCCCAACAAGCTAGGTGAAGGACGGCTTTCACACACACTTATCTCTCAGAACTGAGCATGTGGAGAGACGTTCGTTCATCTAGCACAAAGGGAACGGTTTGCAGGAGAAAATTTTACTCTGGTTTCTCTGTCTGTTTCCTAGTGCCGGTTTGAAGTTCCTGCAGTGTTCACTGTAAAACCGAGTTGGAGCTACTACCTCCCCATATATATGTATGGAGTGGAGTTTGCAACTGAAAAGAAACTTTGTGTTCCCAACAAGTTAGGTGAAGGACGGCTTTCACACACACTTATCTCTCAGAACTGAGCATGTGGAGAGACGTTCGTTCATCTAGCACAAAGGGAACGGGTTGCAGGAGAAACTTTTACTGTGGTTTCTCAGTCTGTTTCCTAGTGCCGGTTTGAAGTTCCTGCATTTTTCACTGTAAAACCGAGTTGGAGCTAGTACCTCCCATTATATTTGTAGGGAGTGTAGTTTGCAACTGAAAGGAAACTTTGTGTTCCCAACAAGCTAGGTGAAGGACGGCTTTAACACTCACTTATCTCTCAGATCTGAGCATGTGGAGAGACGTTCGTTCATCTAGCACAAAGGGAACGGGTTGCAGGGAAACTTTTACTTTGGTTTCTCAGTATGTTTCCTAGTGCCGGTTTGAAGTTCCTGCAGTTTTCACTGTAAAACAGAGTTGGAGTTATTACCTCCCCATATATATGTATGGGGTGGATTTTGCAACTGAAAAGAAACTTTGTGTTCCCAACAAGCTAGGTGAAGGACGGCTTTCACACACACTTGTCTCTCAGAACTGAGCATGTGGAGAGACGTTCGTTCATCTAGCACAAAGGGAACGGGTTGCAGGAGAAACTTTTACTGTGGTTTCTCAGTCTGTTTCCTAGTGCCGGTTTGTAGTTCCTGCAGTTTTCACTGTAAAACCGATTTGGAGCTAGTACCTCCCCATATATATGTATGGAGTGGAGTTTGCAATGAAAGGAAACTTTGTGTTCCCAACAAGCTAGGTGAAGGACGGCTTTCACACACACTTATCTCTCAGAACTGAGCATGTGGAGAGACGTTCGTTCATCTAGCACAAAGGGAACGGGTTGCAGGAAAAACTTTTACTCTGGTTTCTCAGTCTGTTTCCTAGTGCCGGTTTGAAGTTCCTGCAGTTTTCACTGTAAAACCGTGTTGCAGCTAGTACCTCCCCAAATTTATGTATGGAGTGGATTTTGCAACTGAAAAGAAACTTTGTGTTCCCAACAAGCAAGGTGAAGGACGGCTTTCACACACACATATCTATCAGAACTGAGCATGTGGAGAGACGTTCGTTCATCAAGCACAAAGTGAACGGGTTGCAGGAGAAACTTTTACTCTGGTTTCTCTGTTTCCCAGTGCCGGTTTGAAGTTCCTGCAGTTTTCACTGTAAACACGAGTTGGAGCTAGTACCTCCCCATATATATGTATGGAGTGGAGTTTGCTATTGAAAAGAAACTTTGTGTTCCCAACAAGCTAGGTGAAGGTCGGCTTTCACACACACTTATCTCTCAGATCTGAGCATGTGGAGAGACGTTCGTTCATCTAGCACAAAGGGAACGGGTTGCAGGAGAAACTTTTAATCTGGTTTCTCAGTCTTTTTCCTAGTGCCGGTTTGAAGTTCCTGCAGTTTTCACTGTAAAACCGAGTTGGAGCTAGAACCTCCCCATATATATGTATGGAGTGTAGTTTGCAACTGAAAAGTAACTTTGTGTTCCCAACAAGCTAGGTGAAGGACGGCTTTCACACACACTTATCTCTCAGAACTGAGCATGTGGAGAGAGGTTCGTTCATCTAGCACAAAGGGAACGGGTTGCAGGAGAAACATTTAATCTGGTTTCTCAGTCTGTTTCCTAGTGCCGGTTTGAAGTTCCTGCAGTTTTCACTGTAAACCCGAGTTGGAGCTAGTACCTCCCCATATATATGTATGGAGAGGTGTTTGCAAATGAAAAGAAACTTTGTGTTCCCAACAAGCTAGGTGAAGGACGGCTTTCACACACACTTATCTCTCAGAACTGAGCATGTGGAGAGACGTTCGTTCATCTAGCACAAAGGGAACGGGTTGCAGGAGAAACTTTTACTCTGGTTTCTCAGTCTGTTTCCTAGTGCCGGTTTGAAGTTCCTGCAGTTTTCACTGTAAAACCGTGTTGCAGCTAGTACCTCCCCATATTTATGTATGGAGTGGATTTTGCAACTGAAAAGAAACTTTGTGTTCCCAACAAGCAAGGTGAAGGACGGCATTCACACACACATATCTCTCAGAACTGAGCATGTGGAGAGACGTTCGTTCATCAAGCACAAAGTGAACGGGTTGCAGGAGAAACTTTTACTCTGCTTTCTCTGTTTCCCAGTGCCGGTTTGAAGTTCCTGCAGTTTTCACTGTAAACACGAGTTGGAGCTAGTACCTCCCCATATATATGTATGGAGTGGAGTTTGCTATTGAAAAGAAACTTTGTGTTCCCAACAAGATAGGTGAAGGACGGCTTTCACACACACATATCTCTCAGAACTGAGCATGTGGGGAGACGTTCGTTCATCTAGCACAAAGGGAAAGGTTTGCAGGGGAAACTTTTACTGTTGTTTCTCAGTCTGTTTCCTAGTGCCGGTTTGAAGTTCCTGCAGTTTTCAATGTAAAACCGATTTGGAGCTAGTACATCCCCATATATATGTATGGATTGGAGTTTGCTATTGAAAAGAAACTTTATGTTCCCAACAATCTAGGTGAAGGACGGCTTTCACACACACTTATCTCTCAGAACTGAGCATGTGGAGAGACGTTCGTTCATCTAGCACAAAGGGAACTGGTTGCAGGAGAAACTTTTACTGTGGATTCTCAGTCTGTTTCCTAGTGCCGGTTTGAAGTTCCTGCAGTTTTCACTGTAAAACCGAGTTGGAGCTAGTACCTCCCCATATATATGTATGGAGTGGAGTTTGCAACTGAAAAGAAACTTTGTTTTCCCAACAAGCTAGTTGAAGTACGGCTTTCACACACACTTATTTCTCAGAACTGATCATGTGGAGAGACTTTCGTTCATGTAGCACCAAGTGAACGGGTTGCAGGAGAAACTTATTCTCTGGATTCTCAGTCTGTTTCCTAGTGCCGGTATGAAGTTCCTGCAGTTTTCACTGTAAAACCGAGTTGGAGCTCGTACCTACCCTTATATATGTATGGAGTGGAGATTGCTACTGAAATGAAACTTTGTTTTCCCAACAAGCTAATTGAAGGACGGCTTTCACACACACTATTCTCTCAGATATGAGCATGTGGAGACGTTCGTTCATCTAGCATCAAGGGAACGGTTTGCAGAAGAAACATTTACTCAGGTTTCTCAGTCTGTTTCCTAGTGTCGGTTTGAATTTCCTGCAGTTTTCACTGTAAAACCGAGTTGGAGCTAGTACCTCCCCATATATATGTATGGATTGGAGTTTGCAAATGAAAAGAAACTTTGTGTTCCCAACAAGATAGGTGAAGGTCGTCTTTCACACACACTTATCTCTCAGAAATGAGCATGTGGAGAGCAGTTCGTTAATCTAGCACAAAGGGAACGGGTTGCAGGGGAAACTTTTACTCTGGTTTCTCAGTCTGTTTCCTAGTGCCGGTTTGAAGTTCCTGCAGTTTTCACTGTAAAACCGAGTTGGAGATAGTACCTCCCCATATATATGTATGGAGTGGAGTTTGCAACTGAAAAGAAACTTTGTGTTCCCTACAAGCTAGGTGAAAGACGGCTTCCACACACACTTATCTCTCAGAACTGAGCATGTGGAGAGACGTTCGTTCATCTAGCACAAAGGGAACGGGTTGCAGGAGAAACTTTTACTGTGGTTTCTCAGTCTGTTTCCGAGTGCCGGTTTGAAGTTCCTGCAGTTTTCACTGTAAAACCGAGTTGGAGCTAGTACCTCCCCATATATATGTATGGAGTGGAGTTTGCAACTGAAAAGAAACTTTGTGTTCCCTACAAGCTAGGTGAAAGACGGCTTCCACACACACTTATCTCTCAGAACTGAGCATGTGGAGAGACGTTCGTTCATCTAGCACAAAGGGAACGGGTTGCATGAGAAACTTTTACTCTGGTTTCTCAGTCTGTTTCCTAGTGCCGGTTTGAAGTTCCTGCAGTTTTCACTGTAAAACCGAGTTGGAGCTAGTACCTCCCCATATATATGTATGGAGTGGAGTTTGCAACTGAAAAGAAACTTTGTGTTCCCAACAAGCTAGGTGAAGGACGGCTTTCACACACACTTTTCTCTCAGACCTGAGCATGTCGGGAGACTTTCGTTCATCTAGCACAAAGGGAACGGGTTGCAGGAGAAACTTTTACTGTGGTTTCTCACTCTGTTTCCTAGTGCCGGTTTGAAGTTCCTGCAGTTTTCACTGTAAAACCGAGTTGGAGCTAGTACCTCCCCATATATATGTATGGAGTGGAGTTTGCAACTGAAAAGAAACTTTGTGTTCCCAACAAGCTAGGTGAAGGACGGCTTTCTCACACACTTATCTCTCAGAACTGAGCATGTGGAGAGCAGTTCTTTCATCTAGCAAAAAGGGAACGGGTTGCAGGAGAAACTTTTACTCTGGTTTCTCAGTCTGTTTCCTAGTGCCGGTTTGAAGTTCCTGCAGTTTGCACTGTAAAACCGAGTTGGAGCTAGTACCTCCCCATATATATGTATGGAGTGGAGTTTGCAACTGAAAAGAAACTTTGTGTTCCCAACAAGCTAGGTGAAGTACGGCTTTCACACACACTTATCTCTCAGAACTTAGCATGTGGTGAGACGTTCGTTCATCTAGCACAAAGGGAATGGGTTGCAGGAGAAACTTTTACTCGGGATTCTCAGTCTGTTTCCTAGTGGCGGTTTTAAGTTCCTGCAGTTTTCACTGCAAAACCGAGTTGGAGCTAGTACCTCCCCATATATATTTATTGAGTGCAGTTTGCAACTGAAAAGAAACTTTGTGTTCCCAACAAGCTAGGTGAAGGACGGCTTTCACACACACTTATCTCTCAGAACTGAGCATGTGGAGAGACGTTCGTTCATCTAGCACAAAGGGAACGGGTTGTAGGAGAAACTTTTACTCTGGTTTCTCAGTCTGTTTCCTAGTGCCGGTTTGAAGTTCCTGCAGTTTTCACTGTAAAACCGAGCTGGAGCTAGTACCTCCCCATATATATGTATGGAGTGGAGTTTGCAACTGAAAAGAAACTTTGTGTTCCCAACAAGCTAGGTGAAGGACGGCTTTCACACACACTTATCTCTCAGAACTGAGCATGTCGGGAGACGTTCGTTCATCTAGCACAAAGGGAACGGGTTGCAGGAGAAACTTTTACTGTGGTTTCTCAGTCTGTTTCCTAGTGCTGATTTGAAGTTCCTGCATTTTTCACTGTAAAACCGAGTTGGAGCTAGTACGTCCCCATATATATGTATGGATTGGATTTTGCAAATGAAAAGAAACTTTGTGTTCCCAACAAGCTAGGTGAAGGTCGGCTTTCACACACACTTATCTCTCAGAACTGAGCATGTGGAGAGACGTTCGTTCATCTAGCACAAAGGGAATGGGTTGCATGAGAAACTTTTACTCTGGTTTCTCAGTCTGTTTCCTAGTGCCGGTTTGAAGTTCCTGCAGTTTTCACTGTAAAACCGAGTTGGAGCTAGTACCTCCCCATATATATGTATGGAGTGGAGTTTGCAACTGAAAAGAAACTTTGTGTTCCCAACAAGCTAGGTGAAGGACGGCTTTCACACACAGTTTTCTCTCAGAACTGAGCATGTCGGGAGACGTTCGTTCATCTAGCACAAAAGGAACGGGTTGCAGGAGATACTTTTACTGTGGTTTCTCAGTCTGTTTCCTAGTGCCGGTTTGAAGTTCCTGCATTTTTCACTGTAAAACCGAGTTGGAGCTAGTACCTCCCCATATGTATGTATGGATTGGAGTTTGCAACTGAAAAGAAACTTTGTGTTCCCAACAATCTAGGTGAAGTTCGGCTTTCTCACACAATTATCTCTCAGAAATGAGCATGTGGAGAGACGTTCGTTCATCTAGCACAAAGGGAACGGGTTGCAGGAGAAACTTTTACTCTGGTTTCTCAGTCTGTTTCCTAGTGCCGGTTTGAAGTTCCTGCAGTTTTCACTGTAAAACCGAGTTGGAGCTAGTACTTCCCCATATATATGTATGGAGTGGAGTTTGCAACTGAAAAGAAACTTTGTGTTCCCAACAAGCTAGGTGAAGGTCGGCTTTCACACACACTTATCTCTCAGAACTGAGCATGTGGAGAGACGTTCGTTCATCTAGCACTAAGGGAACGGGTTGCATGAGAAACTTTTACTGTGGTTTCTCAGTCTGTTTCCTAGTGCCGGTTTGAAGTTCCTGCAGTTTTCACTGTAAAACCGAGTTGGAGCTAGTACCTCCCCATATATATGTATGGATTGGAGTTTGCAACTGAAAAGAATCTTTGTGTTCCCTACAAGCTAGGTGAAAGACGGCTTTCACACACACCAATCTCTCAGAACTGAGCATGTGGAGAGACGTTCGTTCATCTAGCACAAAGGGAACGGGTTGCAGGAGAAACTTTTACTCTGGTTTCTCAGTCTGTTTCCTAGTGCCGGTTTGAAGTTCCTGCAGTTTTCACTGTAAAACCGAGTTGGAGCTAGTACCTCCCCATATATATGTATGGAGTGGAGATTGCAACTGAAAAGAAACTTTGTGTTCCCAACAAGCTAGGTGAAGGACGGCTTTCACACACACTTTTCTCTCAGACCTGAGCATGTCGGGAGACTTTCGTTCATCTAGCACAAAGGGAACGGGTTGCAGGAGAAACTTTTACTGTGGTTTCTCAGTCTGTTTCCTAGTGCCGGTTTTAAGTTCCTGCAGTTTTCACTGCAAAAACGAGTTGGAGCTAGTACCTCCCCATATATATTTATTGAGTGCTGTTTGCCACTGAAAAGAAACTTTGTGTTCCCAACAAGCTAGGTGAAGGACGGCTTTCACACACACTTATCTCTCAGAACTTAGCATATGGAGAGACGTTCGTTCATCTAGCACAAAGGGAACGGGTTGTAGGAGAAACTTTTACTCTGGTTTCTCAGTCTGTTTCCTAGTGCCGGTTTGAAGTTCCTGCAGTTTTCACTGTAAACCGAGCTGGAGCTAGTACCTCCCCATATATATGTATGGAGTGGAGTTTGCAACTGAAAAGAAACTTTGTGTTACCAACAAGCTAGGTGAAGGACGGCTTTCACACACACTTATCTCTCAGAACTGAGCATGTCGTGAGACGTTCGTTCATCTAGCACAAAGGGAACGGGTTGCAGGAGAAACTTTTACTGTGGTTTCTCAGTCTGTTTCCTAGTGCTGGTTTGAAGTTCCTGCATTTTTCACTGTAAAACCGAGATGAGCTAGTACCTCCCCATATATATGTATGGATTGGAATTTGCAACTGAAAAGAAACTTTGTGTTCCCAACAAGCTAGGTGAAGGTCGGCTTTCACACACACTTATCTCTCAGAACTGAGCATGTGGAGAGACGTTCGTTCATCTAGCACAAAGGGAACGGGTTGCATGAGAAACTTTTACTCTGGTTTCTCAGTCTGTTTCCTAGTGCCGGTTTGAAGTTCCTGCAGTTTTCACTGTAAAACCGAGTTGGAGCTAGTACCTCCCCATATATATGTATGGAGTGGAGTTTGTAACTGAAAAGAAACTTTGTGTTCCCAACAAGCTAGGTGAAGGACGGCTTTCACACACACTTTTCTCTCAGACCTGAGCATGTCGGGAGACGTTCGTTCATCTAGCCCAAAGGGAACGGGTTGCATGAGAAACTTTTACTCTGGTTTCTCAGTCTGTTTCCTAGTGCCGGTTTGAAGTTCCTGCAGTTTTCACTGTAAAACCGAGTTGGAGCTAGTACCTCCCCATATATATGTATGGAGTGGAGTTTGCAACTGAAAAGAAACTTTGTGTTCCCAACAAGCTAGGTGAAGGACGGCTTTCTCACACACTTATCTCTCAGAAATGAGCATTTGGAGAGACGTTCCTTCATCTAGCACAAAGGGAACGGGTTGCATGAGAAACTTTTACAGTGGTTTCTCAGTCTGTTTCCTAGTGCCGTTTTGAAGTTCCTACATTTTTCACTGTAAAACCGAGTTGGAGCTAGTACTTCCCCATATATATGTATGGATTGGAGTTTGCAACTGAAAAGAAACTTTGTGTTCCCAACAAGCTAGGTGAAGGTCGGCTTTCACACACACTTATCTCTCAGAACTGAGCATGTGGAGAGCAGTTCGTTCATCTAGCACAAAGGGAACGGGTTGCAGGAGAAACTTTTACTCTGGTTTCTCAGTCTGTTTCCTAGTGCCGGTTTGAAGTTCCTGCAGTTTGCACTGTAAAACCGAGTTGGAGCTAGTACCTCCCCATATATATGTATGGAGTGGAGTTTGCAACTGAAAAGAAACTTTGTGTTCCCAACAAGCTAGGTGAAAGACGGCTTTCACACACACTTATCTCTCAGAACTGAGCATGTGGTGAGACGTTCGTTCATCTAGCACAAAGTGAATGAGTTGCAGGAGAAACTTTTACTCGGGATTCTCAGTTTGTTTCCTAGTGGCGGTTTTAAGTTCCTGCAGTTTTCACTGCAAAAACGAGTTGGAGCTAGTACCTCCCCATATATATTTATTGAGTGCAGTTTGCCACTGAAAAGAATCTTTGTGTTCCCAACAAGCTAGGTGAAGGACGGCTTTCACACACACTTATCTCTCAGAACTGAGCATGTGGAGAGACGTTCGTTCATCTAGCACAAGGGGAACGGGTTGTAGGAGAAACTTTTACTCTGGTTTCTCAGTCTGTTTCCTAGTGCCGGTTTGAAGTTCCTGCAGTTTTCACTGTAAAACCGAGCTGGAGCTAGTACCTCCCCATATATATGTATGGAGTGGAGTTTGCAACTGAAAAGAAACTTTGTGTTCCCAACAAGATAGGTGAAGGACGGCTTTCACACACACTTATCTCTCAGAACTGAGCATGTCGGGAGACGTTCGTTCATCTAGCACAAAGGGAACGGGTTGCAGGAGAAACTTTTACTGTGGTTTCTCAGTCTGTTTCCTAGTGCTGGTTTGAAGTTCCTGCATTTTTCACTGTAAAACCGAGATGAGCTAGTACCTCCCCATATATATGTATGGATTGGAATTTGCAACTGAAAAGAAACTTTGTGTTCCCAACAAGCTAGGTGAAGTTCGGCTTTCACACACACTTATCTCTCAGAACTGAGCATGTGGAGAGACGTTCGTTCATCTAGCACAAAGGGAACGGGTTGCAGGAGAAACTTTTACTCTGGTTTCTCAGTCTGTTTCCTAGTGCCGGTTTGAAGTTCCTGCAGTTTTCACTGTAAAACCGAGTTGGAGCTAGTACCTCCCCATATATATGTATATAGTGGAGTTTGCAACTGAAAAGAAACTTTGTGTTCCCAACAAGCTAGGTGAAGGACGGCTTTAACACACACTTTTCTCTCAGACCTGAGCATGTCGGGAGACGTTCGTTCATCTAGCACAAAGGGAACGGTTTGCAGGAGATAGATTTACTGTGGTTTCTCAGTCTGTTTCCTAGTGCCGGTTTGAAGTTCCTGCATTTTTCACTGTAAAACCGAGTTGGAGCTAGTACCTCCCCATATATATGTACGGATTGGAGTTTGCAACTGAAAAGAAACTTTGTGTTACCAACAAGCTAGGTGAAGGACGGCTTTCACACACACTTATCTCTCAGAACTGAGCATGTGGAGAGACGTTCGTTCATCTAGCACAAAGGGAATGGGTTGCAGGAGAAACTTTTACTCAGGATTCTCAGTCTGTTTCCTAGTGGCGGTATTATGTTCCTGCAATTTTCACTGGAAAACCAAGTTGGAGCTAGTACCTCCCCATATATATTTATTGAGTGCAGTTTGCAACTGAAAAGAAACTTTGTGTTCCCAACAAGCTAGGTGAAGGACGGCTTTCACACACACTTTTCTCTCAGAACTGAGCATGTGGAGAGACGTTCGTTCATCTAGCACAAAGGGAACGGGTTGCAGGAGAAACTTTTACTCTGGTTTCTCAGTCTGTTTCCTAGTGCCGGTTTGAAGTTCCTGCATTTTTCACTGTAAAACCGAGTTGGAGCTAGTACCTCCCCATATATATGTATGGATTGGAGTTTGCAACTGAAAAGAAACTTTGTGTTCCCAACAAGCTAGGTGAAGGTCGGCTTTCACACACACTTATCTCTCAGAACTGAGCATGTGGAGAGACGTTCGTTCATCTAGCACAAAGGGAACGGGTTGCAGGAGAAACTTTTACTCTGGTTTCTCAGTCTGTTTCCTAGTGCCGGTTTGAAGTTCCTGCAATTTTCACTGTAAAACAGAGTTGGAGCTAGTACCTCCCCATATATATGTATGGAGTGGAGTTTGCAACTGAAAAGAAACTTTGTGTTCCCAACAAGCTAGGTGAAGGACGGCTTTCACACACACTTATCTCTCAGAACTGAGCATGTGGATAGACGTTCGTTCATCTAGCACTAAGGGAACGGGTTGCATGAGAAACTTTTACTCTGGTTTCTCAGTCTGTTTCCTAGTGCCGGTTTGAAGTTCCTGCAGTTTTCACTGTAAAACCGAGTTGGAGCTAGTACCTCCCCATATATATGTATGGAGTGGAGTTTGCAACTGAAAAAAAACTATGTGTTACCAACAAGCTAGGTGAAGGACGGCTTTCACACACACTTATCTCTCAGAACTGAGCATGTGGAGAGACATTCGTTCATCTAGCACAAAGGGAACGGGTTGCAGGAGAAACTTTTACTGTGGTTTCTCAGTCTGTTTCCTAGTGCCGGTTTGAAGTTCCTGCATTTTTCACTGTAAAACCGAGTTGGAGCTAGTACCTCCCCATATATATGTATGGATTGGAATTTGCAACTGAAAAGAAACTTTGTGTTCCCAACAAGCTAGGTGAAGGTCGACTTTCACACACACTTATCTCTCAGAACTGAGCATGTGGAGAGACGTTCGTTCAACTAGCACAAAGGGAACGGGTTGCATGAGAAAATTTTACTCTGGTTTCTCAGTCTGTTTCCTAGTGCCGGTTTGAAGTTCCTGCAGTTTTCACTGTAAAACCGAGTTGGAGCTAGTACTTCCCCATATATATGTATGGAGTGGAGTTTGCAACTGAAAAGAAACTTTGTGTTCCCAACAAGCTAGGTGAAGGACGGCTTTCACACACACTTATCTCTCAGAACTGAGCATGTGGAGAGACGTTCGTTCATCTAGCACAAATGGAACGGGTTGCAGGAGAAATTTTTACTCTGGTTTCTCAGTCTGTTTCCTAGTGCCGGTTTGATGTTCCTGCAGTTTTCACTGTAAAACAGAGTTGGAGCTAGTACCTCCCCATATATATGTAAGGAGTGGAGTTTGCAACTGAAAAGAACCTTTGTGTTACCAACAAGCTAGGTGAAGGACGGCTTTCACACACACTTATCTCTCAGAACTGAGCATGTGGAGAGACGTTCGTTCATCTAGCACAAAGGGAACGGGTTGCAGGAGAAACTTTTACTGTGGTTTCTCAGTCTGTTTCCTAGTGCCGGTTTGAAGTTCCTGCAGTTTTCACTGTAAAACCTATTTGGAGCTAGTACCTCCCCATATATATGTACGGATTGGAGTTTGCAACTGAAAAGAAACTTTGTGTTACCAACAAGCTAGGTGAAGGACCGCTTTCACACACACTTATCTCTCAGAACTGAGCATGTGGAGAGACGTTCGTTCATGTAGCACAAAGGGAATGGGTTGCAGGAGAAACTTTTATTCGGGATTCTCAGTCTGTTTCCTAGTGGCGGTTTTAAGTTCCTGCATTTTTCACTGCAAAACCGAGTTGGAGCTAGTACCTCCCCATATATATTTATTGAGTGCAGTTTGCAACTGAAAAGAAACTTTGTGTTCCCAACAAGCTAGGTGAAGGACGGCTTTCACACACACTTTTCTCTCAGAACTGAGCATGTGGATAGACGTTCGTTCATCTAGCACAAAGGGAACGGGTTGCAGGAGAAACTTTTACTCTGGTTTCTCAGTCTGTTTCCTAGTGCCGGTTTGAAGTTCCTGCAGTTTTCACTATAAAACCGAGTTGGAGCTTGTACCTCCCCATATATATGTATGGATTGGAGTTTGCAACTGAAAAGAAACTTTGTGTTCCCAACAAGATAGGTGAAGGTCGGCTTTCACACACACTTATCTCTCAGAACTGAGCATGTGGAGAGACGTTCGTTCATCTAGCACAAAGGGAACGGATTGCAGGAGAATCTTTTACTCTGGTTTCTCAGTCTGTTTCCTAGTGCCGGTTTGAAGTTCCTGCAGTTTTCACTGTAAAACCGAGTTGGAGCTAGTACCTCCCCATATATATGTATGGAGTGGAGTTTGCAACTGAAAAGAAACTTTGTGTTCCCAACAAGATAGGTGAAGGACGGCTTTCACACACACTTATCTCTCAGAACTGAGCATGTGGAGAGACGTTCGTTCATCTAGCACAAAGGGAACGGGTTGTAGGAGAAACTTTTACTCTGGTTTCTCAGTCTGTTTCCTAGTGCCGGTTTGAAGTTCCTGCAGTTTTCACTGTAAAACCGAGTTGGAGCTAGTACCTCCCCATATATATGTATGGAGTGGAGTTTGCAACTGAAAAGGAACTTTGTGTTACCAACAAGCTAGGTGAAGGACGGCTTTCACACACACTTATCTCTCAGAACTGAGCATATCGGGAGACGTTCGTTCATCTAGCACAAAAAGAACGGGTTGCAGGAGAAACTTTTACTCTGGTTTCTCAGTCTGTTTCCTAGTGCCGTTTTGAAGTTCCTGCAGTTTTCACTGTAAAACCGAGTTGGAGCTAGTACTTCCCCATATATATGTATGGAGTGGAGTTTGCAACTGAAAAGAAACTTTGTGTTCCCAACAAGCTAGGTGAAGGACGGCTTTCACACACACTTATCTCTCAGAACTGAGCATGTGGAGAGACGTTCGTTCATCTAGCACAAAGGGAACGGGTTGCAGGAGAAATTTTACTCTGGTTTCTCAGTCTGTTTCCTAGTGGCGGTTTTAAGTTCCTGCAGTTTTCACTGCAAAACCGAGTTGGAGCTAGTACCTCCCCATATATATTTATTGAGTACAGTTTGCAACTGAAAAGAAACTTTGTGTTCCCAACAAGCTAGGTGAACGACGGCTTTCAAACACACTTATCTCTCAGAACTGAGCATGTGGAGAGACGTTCGTTCATCTAGCACAAAGGGAACGGGTTGTAGGAGAAACTTTTACTCTGGTTTCTCAGTCTGTTTCCTAGTGCCGGTTTGAAGTTCCTGCATTTTTCACTGTAAAACCGAGTTGGAGCTAGTACCTCCCCATATATATGTATGGAGTGGAGTTTGCAACTGAAAAGAAACTTTGTGTTACCAACAAGCTAGTTGAAGGACGGCTTTCACACACACTTATCTCTCAGAACTGAGCATGTCGGGAGAATTTCGTTCATCTAGCACAAAGGGAACGGGATGCAGGAGAAACTTTTCTGTGGTTTCTCAGTCTGTTTCCTAGTGCCGGTTTGAAGTTCCTGCATTTTTCACTGTAAAACAGATTTAGAGCTAGTACCCCCCGTATATATGTATGGATTGGAATTTGCAACTGAAAAGAAACTTTGTGTTCCCAACAAGCTAGGTGAAGGTCGGCTTTCACACACACTTATCTCTCAGAACTGAGCATGTGGAGAGACGTTCGTTCATCTAGCACAAAGGGAACGGGTTGCAGGAGAAACTTTTACTCTGGTTTCTCAGTCTGTTTCCTAGTGCCGGTTTGAAGTTCCTGCAGTTTTCACTGTAAAACCGAGTTGGAGCTAGTACCTCCCCATATATAAGTATGGAGTGGAATTTGCAACTGAAAAGAAACTTTGTGTTCCCAACAAGCTAGGTGAAGGACGGCTTTCACACACACTTTTCTCTCAGACCTGAGCATGTCGGGAGACGTTCGTTCAACTAGCACAAAGGGAACGGGATGCAGGAGAAACTATTACTGTGGTTTCTCAGTCTGTTTCCTAGTGCCGGTTTGAAGTTCCTGCATTTTTCACTGTAAAACCGAGTTGGAGCTAGTACCTCCCCATATATATGTATGGATTGGAGTTTGCAACTGAAAAGAAACTTTGTGTTCCCTACAAGATAGGTGAAGTTCGGCTTTCTCACACAATTATCTCTCAGAAATGAGCATGTGGAGAGACGTTCGTTCATCTAGCACAAAGGGAACGGGTTGCAGGAGAAACTTTTACTGTGGTTTCTCAGTCTGTTTCCTAGTGCCGGTTTGAAGTTCCTGCAGTTTTCACTGTAAAACCGAGTTGGAGCTTGTACTTCCCCATATATATGTATGGAGTGGAGTTTGCAACTGAAAAGAAACTTTGTGTTCCCAACAAGCTAGGTGTAGGACGGCTTTCACACACACTTATCTCTCAGAACTAAGCATGTGGAGAGACGTTCGTTCATCTAGCACAAAGGGAACGGGTTGCAGGAGAAACTTTTACTCTGGTTTCTCAGTCTGTTTCCTAGTGCCGCTTTGATGTTCTTGCAGTTTTCACTGTAAAACCGAGTTGGAGCTAGTACCTCCCCATATATATGTATGGAGTGGAGTTTGCAACTGAGAAGAACCTTTGTGTTCCCAACAAGCTAGGTGAAGGACGGCTTTCACACACACTTATCTCTCAGAACTGAGCATGTGGAGAGACGTTCGTTCATCTAGCACAAAGGGAACGGGTTGTAGGAGAAACTTTTACTCTGGTTTCTCAGTCTGTTTCCTAGTGCCGGTTTGAAGTTCCTGCAGTTTTCACTGTAAAACCGAGTTGGAGCTAGTACCTCCCCATATATATGTATGGAGTGGAGTTTGCAACTGAAAAGGAACTTTGTGTTACCAACAAGCTAGATGAAGGACGGCTTTCACACACACTTATCTCTCAGAACTGAGCATGTCGGGAGACGTTCGTTCATCTAGCACAAAAAGAACGGGTTGCAGGAGAAACTTTTACTCTGGTTTCTCAGTCTGTTTCCTAGTGCCGTTTTGAAGTTCCTGCAGTTTTCACTGTAAAACCGAGTTGGAGCTAGTACCTCCCCATATATATGTATGGAGTGGAGTTTGCAACTGAAAAGGAACTTTGTGTTACCAACAAGCTAGGTGAAGGACGGCTTTCACACACACTTATCTCTCAGAACTGAGCATATCGGGAGACGTTCGTTCATCTAGCACAAAAAGAACGGGTTGCAGGAGAAACTTTTACTCTGGTTTCTCAGTCTGTTTCCTAGTGCCGTTTTGAAGTTCCTGCAGTTTTCACTGTAAAACCGAGTTGGAGCTAGTACTTCCCCATATATATGTATGGAGTGGAGTTTGCAACTGAAAAGAAACTTTGTGTTCCCAACAAGCTAGGTGAAGGACGGCTTTCACACACACTTATCTCTCAGAACTGAGCATGTGGAGAGACGTTCGTTCATCTAGCACAAAGGGAACGGGTTGCAGGAGAAATTTTACTCTGGTTTCTCAGTCTGTTTCCTAGTGGCGGTTTTAAGTTCCTGCAGTTTTCACTGCAAAACCGAGTTGGAGCTAGTACCTCCCCATATATATTTATTGAGTACAGTTTGCAACTGAAAAGAAACTTTGTGTTCCCAACAAGCTAGGTGAAGGACGGCTTTCAAACACACTTATCTCTCAGAACTGAGCATGTGGAGAGACGTTCGTTCATCTAGCACAAAGGGAACGGGTTGTAGGAGAAACTTTTACTCTGGTTTCTCAGTCTGTTTCCTAGTGCCGGTTTGAAGTTCCTGCATTTTTCACTGTAAAACCGAGTTGGAGCTAGTACCTCCCCATATATATGTATGGAGTGGAGTTTGCAACTGAAAAGAAACTTTGTGTTACCAACAAGCTAGTTGAAGGACGGCTTTCACACACACTTATCTCTCAGAACTGAGCATGTCGGGAGAATTTCGTTCATCTAGCACAAAGGGAACGGGATGCAGGAGAAACTTTTCTGTGGTTTCTCAGTCTGTTTCCTAGTGCCGGTTTGAAGTTCCTGCATTTTTCACTGTAAAACAGATTTAGAGCTAGTACCCCCCGTATATATGTATGGATTGGAATTTGCAACTGAAAAGAAACTTTGTGTTCCCAACAAGCTAGGTGAAGGTCGGCTTTCACACACACTTATCTCTCAGAACTGAGCATGTGGAGAGACGTTCGTTCATCTAGCACAAAGGGAACGGGTTGCAGGAGAAACTTTTTCTCTGGTTTCTCAGTCTGTTTCCTAGTGCCGGTTTGAAGTTCCTGCAGTTTTCACTGTAAAACCGAGTTGGAGCTAGTACCTCCCCATATATAAGTATGGAGTGGAATTTGCAACTGAAAAGAAACTTTGTGTTCCCAACAAGCTAGGTGAAGGACGGCTTTCACACACACTTTTCTCTCAGACCTGAGCATGTCGGGAGACGTTCGTTCAACTAGCACAAAGGGAACGGGATGCAGGAGAAACTATTACTGTGGTTTCTCAGTCTGTTTCCTAGTGCCGGTTTGAAGTTCCTGCATTTTTCACTGTAAAACCGAGTTGGACCTAGTACCTCCCCATATATATGTATGGATTGGAGTTTGCAACTGAAAAGAAACTTTGTGTTCCCAACAAGATAGGTGAAGTTCGGCTTTCTCACACAATTATCTCTCAGAAATGAGCATGTGGAGAGACGTTCGTTCATCTAGCACAAAGGGAACGGGTTGCAGGAGAAACTTTTACTGTGGTTTCTCAGTCTGTTTCCTAGTGCCGGTTTGAAGTTCCTGCAGTTTTCACTGTAAAACCGAGTTGGAGCTTGTACTTCCCCATATATATGTATGGAGTGGAGTTTGCAACTGAAAAGAAACTTTGTGTTCCCAACAAGCTAGGTGTAGGACGGCTTTCACACACACTTATCTCTCAGAACTAAGCATGTGGAGAGACGTTCGTTCATCTAGCACAAAGGGAACGGGTTGCAGGAGAAACTTTTACTCTGGTTTCTCAGTCTGTTTCCTAGTGCCGCTTTGATGTTCTTGCAGTTTTCACTGTAAAACCGAGTTGGAGCTAGTACCTCCCCATATATATGTATGGAGTGGAGTTTGCAACTGAGAAGAACCTTTGTGTTCCCAACAAGCTAGGTGAAGGACGGCTTTCACACACACTTATCTCTCAGAACTGAGCATGTGGAGAGACGTTCGTTCATCTAGCACAAAGGGAACGGGTTGTAGGAGAAACTTTTACTCTGGTTTCTCAGTCTGTTTCCTAGTGCCGGTTTGAAGTTCCTGCAGTTTTCACTGTAAAACCGAGTTGGAGCTAGTACCTCCCCATATATATGTATGGAGTGGAGTTTGCAACTGAAAAGGAACTTTGTGTTACCAACAAGCTAGGTGAAGGACGGCTTTCACACACACTTATCTCTCAGAACTGAGCATGTCGGGAGACGTTCGTTCATCTAGCACAAAAAACGGGTTGCAGGAGAAACTTTTACTCTGGTTTCTCAGTCTGTTTCCTAGTGCCGTTTTGAAGTTCCTGCAGTTTTCACTGTAAAACCGAGTTGGAGCTAGTACTTCCCCATATATATGTATGGAGTGGAGTTTGCAACTGAAAAGAAACTTTGTGTTCCCAACAAGCTAGGTGAAGGACGGCTTTCACACACACTTATCTCTCAGAACTGAGCATGTGGAGAGACGTTCGTTCATCTAGCACAAAGGGAACGGGTTGCAGGAGAAATTTTACTCTGGTTTCTCAGTCTGTTTCCTAGTGCCGGTTTGAAGTTCTTGCAGTTTTCACTGTAAAACCGATTTGGAGATAGTACCTCCCCATATATATGTATGGAGTGGTGTTTGCAACTGAAAAGAAACTTTGTGTTCCCAACAAGCTAGGTGAAGGACGGCTTTCACACACACTTATCTCTCAGAACTGAGCATGTGGAGAGACGTTCGTTCATCTAGCACAGAGGGAACGGGTTGCAGGAGAAACTTTACTCTGGTTTCTTAGTCTGTTTCCTAGTGCCGGTTTGAAGTTCCTGCATTTTTCACTGTAAAACAGAGTTGGAGCTAGTACCTCCCCATATATATGTATGGAGTGGAGTTTGCAACTGAAAAGAAACTTTGTGTTCCCAACAAGCTAGTTGAAGTTCGTCTTTCACACACACTTATTTCTCAGAACTGAGCATGTGGTGAGAAGTTCTTTCATCAAGCACAAAGGGAACGGGTTGCATTAGAAACTTTTACTGTGGTTTCTCGGTCTGTTTCCTATTGCCGGTTTGAAGATCCTGCAGTTTTCACTGTAAAACCGAGTTGGAGCTAGTACCTCCCCATATATATGTACGGAGTGGAGTTTGCAACTGAAAAGAAACTTTGTGTTCCCAACAAGCTATGTGAAGAACGGCTTTCACACACACTTATCTCTCAGAACGGAGCATGTGGAGAGACGTTCGTTCATCTAGCACAAAGTTAACGGGTTGCAGGAGAAACTTTTACTCTGGTTTCTCAGTCTGTTTCCTAGTGCCGGTTTGAAGTTCCTGCAGTTTTCACTGTAAAACCGAGTTGGAGCTAGTACGTCCCCATATATATGTATGGATTGGATTTTGCAAATGAAAAGAAACTTTGTGTTCCCAACAAGCTAGGTGAAGGTCGGCTTTCACACACACTTATCTCTCAGAACTGAGCATGTGGAGAGACGTTCGTTCATCTAGCACAAAGGGAACGGGTTGCAGGAGAAACTTTTACTCTGGTTTGTCAGTCTGTTTACTAGTGCCGGTTTGAAGTTCTTGCACTTTTCACTGTAAAACCGAGTTGGAGCTAGTACCTCCCCATATATATGTATGGAGTGGAGTTTGCAACTGAAAAGAAACTTTGTGTTCCCAACAAGCTAGGTGAAGGGCGGCTTTCACACACACTTATCTCTCAGAACTGAGCATGTGGAGAGACGTTCGTTCATCTAGCACAAAGGGAACGGGTTGCAGGAGAGACTTTACTGTGGTTTCTCAGTCTGTTTCCTAGTGCCGGTTTGAAGTTCCTACAGTTTTCACTGTAAAACCGAGTTGGAGCTAGTACCTCCCCATATGTATGTATGGATTGGAGTTTGCAACTGAAAAGAAACTTTGTGTTCCCAACAATCTAGGTGAAGTTCGGCTTTCTCACACAATTATCTCTCAGAAATGAGCATGTGGAGAGACGTTCGTTCATCTAGCACAAAGGGAACGGGTTGCAGGAGAAACTTTTACTCTGGTTTCACAGTCTGTTTCCTAGTGCCGGTTTGAAGTTCCTGCAGTTTTCACTGTAAAACCGAGTTGGAGCTAGTACTTCCCCATATATATGTATGGAGTGGAGTTTGCAACTGAAAAGAAACTTTGTGTTCCCAACAAGCTAGGTGAAGGTCGGCTTTCACACACACTTATCTCTCACAACTGAGCATGTGGAGAGACGTTCGTTCATCTAGCACTAAGGGAACGGGTTGCATGAGAAACTTTTACTGTGGTTTCTCAGTCTGTTTCCTAGTGCCGGTTTGAAGTTCCTGCAGTTTTCACTGTAAAACCGAGTTGGAGCTAGTACCTCCCCATATATATGTATGGATTGGAGTTTGCAACTGAAAAGAAACTTTGTGTTCCCTACAAGCTAGGTGAAAGACGGCTTTCACACACACCAATCTCTCAGAACTGAGCATGTGGAGAGACGTTCGTTCATCTAGCACAAAGGGAACGGGTTGCAGGAGAAACTTTTACTCTGGTTTCTCAGTCTGTTTCCTAGTGCCGGTTTGAAGTTCCTGCAGTTTTCACTGTAAAACCGAGTTGGAGCTAGTACCTCCCCATATATATGTATGGAGTGGAGTTTGCAACTGAAAAGAAACTTTGTGTTCCCAACAAGCTAGGTGAAGGACGGCTTTCACACACACTTTTATCTCAGACCTGAGCATGTCGGGAGACTTTCGTTCATCTAGCACAAAGGGAACGGGTTGCAGGAGAAACTTTTACTGTGGTTTCTCAGTCTGTTTCCTAGTGCCGGTTTTAAGTTCCTGCAGTTTTCACTGCAAAAACGAGTTGGAGCTAGTACCTCCCCATATATATTTATTGAGTGCTGTTTGCCACTGAAAAGAAACTTTGTGTTCCCAACAAGCTAGGTGTAGGACGGCTTTCACACACACTTATCTCTCAGAACTAAGCATGTGGAGAGACGTTCGTTCATCTAGCACAAAGGGAACGGGTTGCAGGAGAAACTTTTACTCTGGTTTCTCAGTCTGTTTCCTAGTGCCGCTTTGATGTTCTTGCAGTTTTCACTGTAAAACCGAGTTGGAGCTAGTACCTCCCCATATATATGTATGGAGTGGAGTTTGCAACTGAGAAGAACCTTTGTGTTCCCAACAAGCTAGGTGAAGGACGGCTTTCACACACACTTATCTCTCAGAACTGAGCATGTGGAGAGACGTTCGTTCATCTAGCACAAAGGGAACGGGTTGTAGGAGAAACTTTTACTCTGGTTTCTCAGTCTGTTTCCTAGTGCCGGTTTGAAGTTCCTGCAGTTTTCACTGTAAAACCGAGTTGGAGCTAGTACCTCCCCATATATATGTATGGAATGGAGTTTGCAACTGAAAAGGAACTTTGTGTTACCAACAAGCTAGGTGAAGGACGGCTTTCACACACACTTATCTCTCAGAACTGAGCATGTCGGGAGACGTTCGTTCATCTAGCACAAAAAACGGGTTGCAGGAGAAACTTTTACTCTGGTTTCTCAGTCTGTTTCCTAGTGCCGTTTTGAAGTTCCTGCAGTTTTCACTGTAAAACCGAGTTGGAGCTAGTACTTCCCCATATATATGTATGGAGTGGAGTTTGCAACTGAAAAGAAACTTTGTGTTCCCAACAAGCTAGGTGAAGGACGGCTTTCACACACACTTATCTCTCAGAACTGAGCATGTGGAGAGACGTTCGTTCATCTAGCACAAAGGGAACGGGTTGCAGGAGAAATTTTACTCTGGTTTCTCAGTCTGTTTCCTAGTGCCGGTTTGAAGTTCTTGCAGTTTTCACTGTAAAACCGATTTGGAGATAGTACCTCCCCATATATATGTATGGAGTGGTGTTTGCAACTGAAAAGAAACTTTGTGTTCCCAACAAGCTAGGTGAAGGACGGCTTTCACACACACTTATCTCTCAGAACTGAGCACGTGGAGAGACGTTCGTTCATCTAGCACAGAGGGAACGGGTTGCAGGAGAAACTTTACTCTGGTTTCTTAGTCTGTTTCCTAGTGCCGGTTTGAAGTTCCTGCATTTTTCACTGTAAAACCGAGTTGGAGCTAGTACCTCCCCATATATATGTATGGAGTGGAGTTTGCAACTGAAAAGAAACTTTGTGTTCCCAACAAGCTAGTTGAAGTTCGTCTTTCACACACACTTATTTCTCAGAACTGAGCATGTGGTGAGAAGTTCTTTCATCAAGCACAAAGGGAACGGGTTGCATTAGAAACTTTTACTGTGGTTTCTCGGTCTGTTTCCTATTGCCGGTTTGAAGATCCTGCAGTTTTCACTGTAAAACCGAGTTGGAGCTAGTACCTCCCCATATATATGTACGGAGTGGAGTTTGCAACTGAAAAGAATCTTTGTGTTCCCAACAAGCTATGTGAAGGACGGCTTTCACACACACTTATCTCTCAGAACTGAGCATGTGGAGAGACGTTCGTTCATCTAGCACAAAGGGAACGGGTTGCAGGAGAAATTTTACTCTGGTTTCTCAGTCTGTTTCCTAGTGCCGGTTTGAAGTTCTTGCAGTTTTCACTGTAAAACCGATTTGGAGATAGTACCTCCCCATATATATGTATGGAGTGGTGTTTGCAACTGAAAAGAAACTTTGTGTTCCCAACAAGCTAGGTGAAGGACGGCTTTCACACACACTTATCTCTCAGAACTGAGCACGTGGAGAGACGTTCGTTCATCTAGCACAGAGGGAACGGGTTGCAGGAGAAACTTTACTCTGGTTTCTTAGTCTGTTTCCTAGTGCCGGTTTGAAGTTCCTGCATTTTTCACTGTAAAACCGAGTTGGAGCTAGTACCTCCCCATATATATGTATGGAGTGGAGTTTGCAACTGAAAAGAAACTTTGTGTTCCCAACAAGCTAGTTGAAGTTCGTCTTTCACACACACTTATTTCTCAGAACTGAGCATGTGGTGAGAAGTTCTTTCATCAAGCACAAAGGGAACGGGTTGCATTAGAAACTTTTACTGTGGTTTCTCGGTCTGTTTCCTATTGCCGGTTTGAAGATCCTGCAGTTTTCACTGTAAAACCGAGTTGGAGCTAGTACCTCCCCATATATATGTACGGAGTGGAGTTTGCAACTGAAAAGAATCTTTGTGTTCCCAACAAGCTATGTGAAGGACGGCTTTCACACACACTTATCTCTCAGAACGGAGCATGTGGAGAGACGTTCGTTCATCTAGCACAAAGTTAACGGGTTGCAGGAGAAACTTTTACTCTGGTTTCTCAGTCTGTTTCCTAGTGCCGGTTTGAAGTTCCTGCAGTTTTCACTGTAAAACCGAGTTGGAGCTAGTACGTCCCCATATATATGTATGGATTGGATTTTGCAAATGAAAAGAAACTTTGTGTTCCCAACAAGCTAGGTGAAGGTCGGCTTTCACACACACTTATCTCTCAGAACTGAGCATGTGGAGAGACGTTCGTTCATCTAGCACAAAGGGAACGGGTTGCAGGAGAAACTTTTACTCTGGTTTGTCAGTCTGTTTACTAGTGCCGGTTTGAAGTTCTTGCACTTTTCACTGTAAAACCGAGTTGGAGCTAGTACCTCCCCATATATATGTATGGAGTGGAGTTTGCAACTGAAAAGAAACTTTGTGTTCCCAACAAGCTAGGTGAAGGGCGGCTTTCACACACACTTATCTCTCAGAACTGAGCATGTGGAGAGACGTTCGTTCATCTAGCACAAAGGGAACGGGTTGCAGGAGAGACTTTACTGTGGTTTCTCAGTCTGTTTCCTAGTGCCGGTTTGAAGTTCCTACAGTTTTCACTGTAAAACCGAGTTGGAGCTAGTACCTCCCCATATGTATGTATGGATTGGAGTTTGCAACTGAAAAGAAACTTTGTGTTCCCAACAATCTAGGTGAAGTTCGGCTTTCTCACACAATTATCTCTCAGAAATGAGCATGTGGAGAGACGTTCGTTCATCTAGCACAAAGGGAACGGGTTGCAGGAGAAACTTTTACTCTGGTTTCTCAGTCTGTTTCCTAGTGCCGGTTTGAAGTTCCTGCAGTTTTCACTGTAAAACCGAGTTGGAGCTAGTACTTCCCCATATATATGTATGGAGTGGAGTTTGCAACTGAAAAGAAACTTTGTGTTCCCAACAAGCTAGGTGAAGGTCGGCTTTCACACACACTTATCTCTCAGAACTGAGCATGTGGAGAGACGTTCGTTCATCTAGCACTAAGGGAACGGGTTGCATGAGAAACTTTTACTGTGGTTTCTCAGTCTGTTTCCTAGTGCCGGTTTGAAGTTCCTGCAGTTTTCACTGTAAAACCGAGTTGGAGCTAGTACCTCCCCATATATATGTATGGATTGGAGTTTGCAACTGAAAAGAAACTTTGTGTTCCCTACAAGCTAGGTGAAAGACGGCTTTCACACACACCAATCTCTCAGAACTGAGCATGTGGAGAGACGTTCGTTCAGCTAGCACAAAGGGAACGGGTTGCAGGAGAAACTTTTACTCTGGTTTCTCAGTCTGTTTCCTAGTGCCGGTTTGAAGTTCCTGCAGTTTTCACTGTAAAACCGAGTTGGAGCTAGTACCTCCCCATATATATGTATGGAGTGGAGTTTGCAACTGAAAAGAAACTTTGTGTTCCCAACAAGCTAGGTGAAGGACGGCTTTCACACACACTTTTCTCTCAGACCTGAGCACGTCGGGAGACTTTCGTTCATCTAGCACAAAGGGAACGGGTTGCAGGAGAAACTTTTACTGTGGTTTCTCAGTCTGTTTCCTAGTGCCGGTTTTAAGTTCCTGCAGTTTTCACTGCAAAAACGAGTTGGAGCTTGTACCTCCCCATATATATTTATTGAGTGTTGTTTGCCACTGAAAAGAAACTTTGTGTTCCCAACAAGCTAGGTGAAGGACGGCTTTCACACACACTTATCTCTCAGAACTTAGCATATGGAGAGACGTTCGTTCATCTAGCACAAAGGGAACGGGTTGTAGGAGAAACTTTTACTCTGGTTTCTCAGTCTGTTTCCTAGTGCCGGTTTGAAGTTCCTGCAGTTTTCACTGTAAACCGAGCTGGAGCTAGTACCTCCCGATATATATGTATGGAGTGGAGTTTGCAACTGAAAAGAAACTTTGTGTTACCAACAAGCTAGGTGAAGGACGGCTTTCACACACACTTATCTCTCAGAACTGAGCATGTCGTGAGACGTTCGTTCATCTAGCACAAAGGGAACGGGTTGCAGGAGAAACTTTTACTGTGGTTTCTCAGTCTGTTTCCTAGTGCTGGTTTGAAGTTCCTGCATTTTTCACTGTAAAACCGAGATGAGCTAGTACCTCCCCATATATATGTATGGATTGGAATTTGCAACTGAAAAGAAACTTTGTGTTCCCAACAAGCTAGGTGAAGGTCGGCTTTCACACACACTTATCTCTCAGAACTGAGCATGTGGAGAGACGTTCGTTCATCTAGCACAAAGGGAACGGGTTGCATGAGAAACTTTTACTCTGGTTTCTCAGTCTGTTTCCTAGTGCCGGTTTGAAGTTCCTGCAGTTTTCACTGTAAAACCGAGTTGGAGCTAGTACCTCCCCATATATATGTATGGAGTGGAGTTTGTACTGAAAAGAAACTTTGTGTTCCCAACAAGCTAGGTGAAGGACGGCTTTCACACACACTTTTCTCTCAGACCTGAGCATGTCGGGAGACGTTCGTTCATCTAGCCCAAAGGGAACGGGTTGCATGAGAAACTTTTACTCTGGTTTCTCAGTCTGTTTCCTAGTGCCGGTTTGAAGTTCCTGCAGTTTTCACTGTAAAACCGAGTTGGAGCTAGTACCTCCCCATATATATGTATGGAGTGGAGTTTGCAACTGAAAAGAAACTTTGTGTTCCCAACAAGCTAGGTGAAGGACGGCTTTCTCACACACTTATCTCTCAGAAATGAGCATTTGGAGAGACGTTCCTTCATCTAGCACAAAGGGAACGGGTTGCATGAGAAACTTTTACAGTGGTTTCTCAGTCTGTTTCCTAGTGCCGTTTTGAAGTTCCTACATTTTTCACTGTAAAACCGAGTTGGAGCTAGTACTTCCCCATATATATGTATGGATTGGAGTTTGCAACTGAAAAGAAACTTTGTGTTCCCAACAAGCTAGGTGAAGGTCGGCTTTCACACACACTTATCTCTCAGAACTGAGCATGTGGAGAGCAGTTCGTTCATCTAGCACAAAGGGAACGGGTTGCAGGAGAAACTTTTACTCTGGTTTCTCAGTCTGTTTCCTAGTGCCGGTTTGAAGTTCCTGCAGTTTGCACTGTAAAACCGAGTTGGAGCTAGTACCTCCCCATATATATGTATGGAGTGGAGTTTGCAACTGAAAAGAAACTTTGTGTTCCCAACAAGCTAGGTGAAGGACGGCTTTAACACACACTTTTCTCTCAGACCTGAGCATGTCGGGAGACGTTCGTTCATCTAGCACAAAGGGAACGGTTTGCAGGAGATAGTTTTACTGTGGTTTCTCAGTCTGTTTCCTAGTGCCGGTTTGAAGTTCCTGCATTTTTCACTGTAAAACCGATTTGGAGCTAGTACCTCCCCATATATATGTATGGATTGGAGTTTGCAACTGAAAAGAAACTTTGTGTTCCCAACAATCTAGGTGAAGTTCGGCTTTCTCACACAATTATCTCTCAGAAATGAGCATGTGGAGAGACGTTCGTTCATCTAGCACAAAGGGAACGGGTTGCAGGAGAAACTTTTACTCTGGTTTCTCAGTCTGTTTCCTAGTGCCGGTTTGAAGTTCCTGCAGTTTTCACTGTAAAACCGAGTTGGAGCTAGTACTTACCCATATATATGTATGGAGTGGAGTTTGCAACTGAAAAGAAACTTTGTGTTCCCAAAAAGCTAGGTGAAGGACGGCTTTCACACACACCTTTCTCTCAGAACTGAGCATGTGGAGAGACGTTCGTTCATCTAGCACAAAGGGAACGGGTTGCAGGAGAAACTTTTACTCTGGTTTCTCAGTCTGTTTCCTAGTGCCGGTTTGAAGTTCCTGCAGTTTTCACTGTAAAACAGAGTTGGAGCTAGTACCTCCCCATATATATGTATGGAGTGGAGTTTGCACCTGAAAAGAACCTTTGTGTTCCCAACAAGCTAGGTGAAGGACGGCTTTCACACACACTTATCTCTCAGAACTGAGTACGTGGAGAGACGTTCGTTCATCTAGCACAAATGGAACGGGTTGCAGGAGAAACTTTTACTCTCGTTTCTCAGTCTGTTTCCTAGTTCCGGTTTGAAGTTCGTGCAGTTTTCACTGTAAAACCGATTTGGAGCTAGTACCTCCCCATATATATGTATGGAGTGGAGTTTGCAACTGAAAAGAAACTTTGTGTTACCAACAAGCTAGGTGAAGGACGGCTTTCACACACACTTATCTCTCAAAACTGAGCATGTCGGGAGACGTTCGTTCATCTAGCACAAAGGGAACGGGTTGCAGGAGAAACTTTTACTGTGGTTTCTCAGTCTGTTTCCTTGTGCCGATTTGAAGTTCCTGCATTTTTCACTGTAAAACCGAGTTGGAGCTAGTACCTCCCCATATATATGTACGGATTGGAGTTGGCAACTGAAAAGAAACTTTGTGTTACCAACAAGCTAGGTGAAGGACGGCTTTCACACACACTTATCTCTCAGAACTGAGCATGTGGAGAGACGTTCGTTCATCTAGCACAAAGGGAATGGGTTGCAGGAGAAACTTTTACTCAGGATTCTCAGTCTGTTTCCTAGTGGCGGTATTATGTTCCTGCAATTTTCACTGCAAAACCGAGTTGGAGCTAGTACCTCCCCTTATATATTTATTGAGTGCAGTTTGCAACTGAAAAGAAACTTTGTGTTCCCAACAAGCTAGGTGAAGGACGGCTTTCACACACACTTTTCTCTCAGAACTGAGCATGTGGAGAGACGTTCGTTCATCTAGCACAAAGGGAACGGGTTGCAGGAGAAACTTTTACTCTGGTTTCTCAGTCTGTTTCCTAGTGCCGGTTTGAAGTTCCTGCATTTTTTACTGTAAAACCGAGTTGGAGCTAGTACCTCCCCATATATATGTATGGATTGGAGTTTGCAACTGAAAAGAAACTTTGTGTTCCCTACAAGCTAGGTGAAGGTCGGCTTTCACACACACTTATCTCTCAGAACTGAGCATGTGGAGAGACGTTCGTTCATCTAGCACAAAGGGAACGGGTTGCAGGAGAAACTTTTACTCTGGTTTCTCAGTCTGTTTCCTAGTGCCGGTTTGAAGTTCCTGCAATTTTCACTGTAAAACAGAGTTGGAGCTAGTACCTCCCCATATATATGTATGGAGTGGAGTTTGCAACTGAAAAGAAACTTTGTGTTCCCAACAAGCTAGGTGAAGGACGGCTTTCACACACACTTATCTCTCAGAACTGAGCATGTGGATAGACGTTCGTTCATCTAGCACTAAGGGAACGGGTTGCATGAGAAACTTTTACTCTGGTTTCTCTGTCTGTTTCCTAGTGCCGGTTTGAAGTTCCTGCAGTTTTCACTGTAAAACCGAGTTGGAGCTAGTACCTCCCCATATATATGTATGGAGTGGAGTTTGCAACTGAAAAGAAACTTTGTGTTCCCAACAAGCTAGGTGAAGGTCGGCTTTCACACACACTTATCTCTCAGAACTGAGCATGTGGAGAGACGTTCGTTCATCTAGCACAAAGGGAACGGGTTGCAGGAGAAACTTTTACTGTGGATTCTCAGTCTGTTTCCTAGTGCCGGTTTGAAGTTCCTGCAGTTTTCACTGTAAAACCGAGTTGGAGCTAGTACCTCCCCATATATATGTATGGAGTGGAGTTTGCAACTGAAAAAAAACTATGTGTTACCAACAAGCTAGGTGAAGGACGGCTTTCACACACACTTATCTCTCAGAACTGAGCATGTGGAGAGACATTCGTTCATCTAGCACAAAGGGAACGGGTTGCAGGAGAAACTTTTACTGTGGTTTCTCAGTCTGTTTCCTAGTGCCGGTTTGAAGTTCCTGCATTTTTCACTGTAAAACCGAGTTGGAGCTAGTACCTCCCCATATATATGTATGGATTGGAATTTGCAACTGAAAAGAAACTTTGTGTTCCCAACAAGCTAGGTGAAGGTCGACTTTCACACACACTTATCTCTCAGAACTGAGCATGTGGAGAGACGTTCGTTCAACTAGCACAAAGGGAACGGGTTGCATGAGAAAATTTTACTCTGGTTTCTCAGTCTGTTTCCTAGTGCCGGTTTGAAGTTCCTGCAGTTTTCACTGTAAAACCGAGTTGGAGCTAGTACTTCCCCATATATATGTATGGAGTGGAGTTTGCAACTGAAAAGAAACTTTGTGTTCCCAACAAGCTAGGTGAAGGACGGCTTTCACACACACTTATCTCTCAGAACTGAGCATGTGGAGAGACGTTCGTTCATCTAGCACAAAGGGAACGGGTTGCAGGAGAAATTTTTACTCTGGTTTCTCAGTCTGTTTCCTAGTGCCGGTTTGATGTTCCTGCAGTTTTCACTGTAAAACAGAGTTGGAGCTAGTACCTCCCCATATATATGTATGGAGTGGAGTTTGCAACTGAAAAGAACCTTTGTGTTCCCAACAAGCTAGGTGAAGGACGGCTTTCACACACACTTATCTCTCAGAACTGAGCATGTGGAGAGACGTTCGTTCATCTAGCACAAAGGGAACGGGTTGCAGGAGAAACTTTTACTGTGGTTTCTCAGTCTGTTTCCTAGTGCCGGTTTGAAGTTCCTGCAGTTTTCACTGTAAAACCTATTTGGAGCTAGTACCTCCCCATATATATGTACGGATTGGAGTTTGCAACTGAAAAGAAACTTTGTGTTACCAACAAGCTAGGTGAAGGACCGCTTTCACACACACTTATCTCTCAGAACTGAGCATGTGGAGAGACGTTCGTTCATGTAGCACAAAGGGAATGGGTTGCAGGAGAAACTTTTATTCGGGATTCTCAGTCTGTTTCCTAGTGGCGGTTTTA
Source organism: Camelus bactrianus (assembly GCF_048773025.1). Classification (NCBI taxonomy): domain Eukaryota; kingdom Metazoa; phylum Chordata; class Mammalia; order Artiodactyla; family Camelidae; genus Camelus; species Camelus bactrianus. The sequence goes on along the minus strand of NC_133546.1, from coordinate 80,503,501 downwards.
AGTTCCTGCATTTTTCACTGCAAAACCGAGTTGGAGCTAGTACCTCCCCATATATATTTATTGAGTGCAGTTTGCAACTGAAAAGAAACTTTGTGTTCCCAACAAGCTAGGTGAAGGACGGCTTTCACACACACTTTTCTCTCAGAACTGAGCATGTGGATAGACGTTCGTTCCTCTAGCACAAAGGGAACGGGTTGCAGGAGAAACTTTTACTCTGGTTTCTCAATCTGTTTCCTAGTGCCGGTTTGAAGTTCCTGCAGTTTTCACTATAAAACCGAGTTGGAGCTTGTACCTCCCCATATATATGTATGGATTGGAGTTTGCAACTGAAAAGAAACTTTGTGTTCCCAACAAGATAGGTGAAGGTCGGCTTTCACACACACTTATCTCTCAGAACTGAGCATGTGGAGAGACGTTCGTTCATCTAGCACAAAGGGAACGGATTGCAGGGGAATCTTTTACTCTGGTTTCTCAGTCTGTTTCCTAGTGCCGGTTTGAAGTTCCTGCAGTTTTCACTGTAAAACCGAGTTGGAGCTAGTACCTCCCCATATATATGTATGGAGTGGAGTTTGCAACTGAAAAGAAACTTTGTGTTCCCAACAAGATAGGTGAAGGACGGCTTTCACACACACTTATCTCTCAGAACTGAGCATGTGGAGAGACGTTCGTTCATCTAGCACAAAGGGAACGGGTTGTAGGAGAAACTTTTACTCTGGTTTCTCAGTCTGTTTCCTAGTGCCGGTTTGAAGTTCCTGCAGTTTTCACTGTAAAACCGAGTTGGAGCTAGTACCTCCCCATATATATGTATGGAGTGGAGTTTGCAACTGAAAAGGAACTTTGTGTTACCAACAAGCTAGGTGAAGGACGGCTTTCACACACACTTATCTCTCAGAACTGAGCATATCGGGAGACGTTCGTTCATCTAGCACAAAAAGAACGGGTTGCAGGAGAAACTTTTACTCTGGTTTCTCAGTCTGTTTCCTAGTGCCGTTTTGAAGTTCCTGCAGTTTTCACTGTAAAACCGAGTTGGAGCTAGTACTTCCCCATATATATGTATGGAGTGGAGTTTGCAACTGAAAAGAAACTTTGTGTTCCCAACAAGCTAGGTGAAGGACGGCTTTCACACACACTTATCTCTCAGAACTGAGCATGTGGATAGACGTTCGTTCATCTAGCACTAAGGGAACGGGTTGCATGAGAAACTTTTACTCTGGTTTCTCTGTCTGTTTCCTAGTGCCGGTTTGAAGTTCCTGCAGTTTTCACTGTAAAACCGAGTTGGAGCTAGTACCTCCCCATATATATGTATGGAGTGGAGTTTGCAACTGAAAAGAAACTTTGTGTTCCCAACAAGCTAGGTGAAGGTCGGCTTTCACACACACTTATCTCTCAGAACTGAGCATGTGGAGAGACGTTCGTTCATCTAGCACAAAGGGAACGGGTTGCAGGAGAAACTTTTACTGTGGATTCTCAGTCTGTTTCCTAGTGCCGGTTTGAAGTTCCTGCAGTTTTCACTGTAAAACCGAGTTGGAGCTAGTACCTCCCCATATATATGTATGGAGTGGAGTTTGCAACTGAAAAAAAACTATGTGTTACCAACAAGCTAGGTGAAGGACGGCTTTCACACACACTTATCTCTCAGAACTGAGCATGTGGAGAGACATTCGTTCATCTAGCACAAAGGGAACGGGTTGCAGGAGAAACTTTTACTGTGGTTTCTCAGTCTGTTTCCTAGTGCCGGTTTGAAGTTCCTGCATTTTTCACTGTAAAACCGAGTTGGAGCTAGTACCTCCCCATATATATGTATGGATTGGAATTTGCAACTGAAAAGAAACTTTGTGTTCCCAACAAGCTAGGTGAAGGTCGACTTTCACACACACTTATCTCTCAGAACTGAGCATGTGGAGAGACGTTCGTTCAACTAGCACAAAGGGAACGGGTTGCATGAGAAAATTTTACTCTGGTTTCTCAGTCTGTTTCCTAGTGCCGGTTTGAAGTTCCTGCAGTTTTCACTGTAAAACCGAGTTGGAGCTAGTACTTCCCCATATATATGTATGGAGTGGAGTTTGCAACTGAAAAGAAACTTTGTGTTCCCAACAAGCTAGGTGAAGGACGGCTTTCACACACACTTATCTCTCAGAACTGAGCATGTGGAGAGACGTTCGTTCATCTAGCACAAAGGGAACGGGTTGCAGGAGAAATTTTTACTCTGGTTTCTCAGTCTGTTTCCTAGTGCCGGTTTGATGTTCCTGCAGTTTTCACTGTAAAACAGAGTTGGAGCTAGTACCTCCCCATATATATGTATGGAGTGGAGTTTGCAACTGAAAAGAACCTTTGTGTTCCCAACAAGCTAGGTGAAGGACGGCTTTCACACACACTTATCTCTCAGAACTGAGCATGTGGAGAGACGTTCGTTCATCTAGCACAAAGGGAACGGGTTGCAGGAGAAACTTTTACTGTGGTTTCTCAGTCTGTTTCCTAGTGCCGGTTTGAAGTTCCTGCAGTTTTCACTGTAAAACCTATTTGGAGCTAGTACCTCCCCATATATATGTACGGATTGGAGTTTGCAACTGAAAAGAAACTTTGTGTTACCAACAAGCTAGGTGAAGGACCGCTTTCACACACACTTATCTCTCAGAACTGAGCATGTGGAGAGACGTTCGTTCATGTAGCACAAAGGGAATGGGTTGCAGGAGAAACTTTTATTCGGGATTCTCAGTCTGTTTCCTAGTGGCGGTTTTAAGTTCCTGCATTTTTCACTGCAAAACCGAGTTGGAGCTAGTACCTCCCCATATATATTTATTGAGTGCAGTTTGCAACTGAAAAGAAACTTTGTGTTCCCAACAAGCTAGGTGAAGGACGGCTTTCACACACACTTTTCTCTCAGAACTGAGCATGTGGATAGACGTTCGTTCCTCTAGCACAAAGGGAACGGGTTGCAGGAGAAACTTTTACTCTGGTTTCTCAATCTGTTTCCTAGTGCCGGTTTGAAGTTCCTGCAGTTTTCACTATAAAACCGAGTTGGAGCTTGTACCTCCCCATATATATGTATGGATTGGAGTTTGCAACTGAAAAGAAACTTTGTGTTCCCAACAAGATAGGTGAAGGTCGGCTTTCACACACACTTATCTCTCAGAACTGAGCATGTGGAGAGACGTTCGTTCATCTAGCACAAAGGGAACGGATTGCAGGGGAATCTTTTACTCTGGTTTCTCAGTCTGTTTCCTAGTGCCGGTTTGAAGTTCCTGCAGTTTTCACTGTAAAACCGAGTTGGAGCTAGTACCTCCCCATATATATGTATGGAGTGGAGTTTGCAACTGAAAAGAAACTTTGTGTTCCCAACAAGATAGGTGAAGGACGGCTTTCACACACACTTATCTCTCAGAACTGAGCATGTGGAGAGACGTTCGTTCATCTAGCACAAAGGGAACGGGTTGTAGGAGAAACTTTTACTCTGGTTTCTCAGTCTGTTTCCTAGTGCCGGTTTGAAGTTCCTGCAGTTTTCACTGTAAAACCGAGTTGGAGCTAGTACCTCCCCATATATATGTATGGAGTGGAGTTTGCAACTGAAAAGGAACTTTGTGTTACCAACAAGCTAGGTGAAGGACGGCTTTCACACACACTTATCTCTCAGAACTGAGCATATCGGGAGACGTTCGTTCATCTAGCACAAAAAGAACGGGTTGCAGGAGAAACTTTTACTCTGGTTTCTCAGTCTGTTTCCTAGTGCCGTTTTGAAGTTCCTGCAGTTTTCACTGTAAAACCGAGTTGGAGCTAGTACTTCCCCATATATATGTATGGAGTGGAGTTTGCAACTGAAAAGAAACTTTGTGTTCCCAACAAGCTAGGTGAAGGACGGCTTTCACACACACTTATCTCTCAGAACTGAGCATGTGGAGAGACGTTCGTTCATCTAGCACAAAGGGAACGGGTTGCAGGAGAAATTTTACTCTGGTTTCTCAGTCTGTTTCCTAGTGGCGGTTTTAAGTTCCTGCAGTTTTCACTGCAAAACCGAGTTGGAGCTAGTACCTCCCCATATATATTTATTGAGTACAGTTTGCAACTGAAAAGAAACTTTGTGTTCCCAACAAGCTAGGTGAACGACGGCTTTCAAACACACTTATCTCTCAGAACTGAGCATGTGGAGAGACGTTCGTTCATCTAGCACAAAGGGAACGGGTTGTAGGAGAAACTTTTACTCTGGTTTCTCAGTCTGTTTCCTAGTGCCGGTTTGAAGTTCCTGCATTTTTCACTGTAAAACCGAGTTGGAGCTAGTACCTCCCCATATATATGTATGGAGTGGAGTTTGCAACTGAAAAGAAACTTTGTGTTACCAACAAGCTAGTTGAAGGACGGCTTTCACACACACTTATCTCTCAGAACTGAGCATGTCGGGAGAATTTCGTTCATCTAGCACAAAGGGAACGGGATGCAGGAGAAACTTTTCTGTGGTTTCTCAGTCTGTTTCCTAGTGCCGGTTTGAAGTTCCTGCATTTTTCACTGTAAAACAGATTTAGAGCTAGTACCCCCCGTATATATGTATGGATTGGAATTTGCAACTGAAAAGAAACTTTGTGTTCCCAACAAGCTAGGTGAAGGTCGGCTTTCACACACACTTATCTCTCAGAACTGAGCATGTGGAGAGACGTTCGTTCATCTAGCACAAAGGGAACGGGTTGCAGGAGAAACTTTTACTCTGGTTTCTCAGTCTGTTTCCTAGTGCCGGTTTGAAGTTCCTGCAGTTTTCACTGTAAAACCGAGTTGGAGCTAGTACCTCCCCATATATAAGTATGGAGTGGAATTTGCAACTGAAAAGAAACTTTGTGTTCCCAACAAGCTAGGTGAAGGACGGCTTTCACACACACTTTTCTCTCAGACCTGAGCATGTCGGGAGACGTTCGTTCAACTAGCACAAAGGGAACGGGATGCAGGAGAAACTATTACTGTGGTTTCTCAGTCTGTTTCCTAGTGCCGGTTTGAAGTTCCTGCATTTTTCACTGTAAAACCGAGTTGGAGCTAGTACCTCCCCATATATATGTATGGATTGGAGTTTGCAACTGAAAAGAAACTTTGTGTTCCCAACAAGATAGGTGAAGTTCGGCTTTCTCACACAATTATCTCTCAGAAATGAGCATGTGGAGAGACGTTCGTTCATCTAGCACAAAGGGAACGGGTTGCAGGAGAAACTTTTACTCTGGTTTCTCAGTCTGTTTCCTAGTGCCGGTTTGAAGTTCCTGCAGTTTTCACTGTAAAACCGAGTTGGAGCTTGTACTTCCCCATATATATGTATGGAGTGGAGTTTGCAACTGAAAAGAAACTTTGTGTTCCCAACAAGCTAGGTGTAGGACGGCTTTCACACACACTTATCTCTCAGAACTAAGCATGTGGAGAGACGTTCGTTCATCTAGCACAAAGGGAACGGGTTGCAGGAGAAACTTTTACTCTGGTTTCTCAGTCTGTTTCCTAGTGCCGCTTTGATGTTCTTGCAGTTTTCACTGTAAAACCGAGTTGGAGCTAGTACCTCCCCATATATATGTATGGAGTGGAGTTTGCAACTGAGAAGAACCTTTGTGTTCCCAACAAGCTAGGTGAAGGACGGCTTTCACACACACTTATCTCTCAGAACTGAGCATGTGGAGAGACGTTCGTTCATCTAGCACAAAGGGAACGGGTTGTAGGAGAAACTTTTACTCTGGTTTCTCAGTCTGTTTCCTAGTGCCGGTTTGAAGTTCCTGCAGTTTTCACTGTAAAACCGAGTTGGAGCTAGTACCTCCCCATATATATGTATGGAGTGGAGTTTGCAACTGAAAAGGAACTTTGTGTTACCAACAAGCTAGGTGAAGGACGGCTTTCACACACACTTATCTCTCAGAACTGAGCATGTCGGGAGACGTTCGTTCATCTAGCACAAAAAGAACGGGTTGCAGGAGAAACTTTTACTCTGGTTTCTCAGTCTGTTTCCTAGTGCCGTTTTGAAGTTCCTGCAGTTTTCACTGTAAAACCGAGTTGGAGCTAGTACCTCCCCATATATATGTATGGAGTGGAGTTTGCAACTGAAAAGGAACTTTGTGTTACCAACAAGCTAGGTGAAGGACGGCTTTCACACACACTTATCTCTCAGAACTGAGCATATCGGGAGACGTTCGTTCATCTAGCACAAAAAGAACGGGTTGCAGGAGAAACTTTTACTCTGGTTTCTCAGTCTGTTTCCTAGTGCCGTTTTGAAGTTCCTGCAGTTTTCACTGTAAAACCGAGTTGGAGCTAGTACTTCCCCATATATATGTATGGAGTGGAGTTTGCAACTGAAAAGAAACTTTGTGTTCCCAACAAGCTAGGTGAAGGACGGCTTTCACACACACTTATCTCTCAGAACTGAGCATGTGGAGAGACGTTCGTTCATCTAGCACAAAGGGAACGGGTTGCAGGAGAAATTTTACTCTGGTTTCTCAGTCTGTTTCCTAGTGGCGGTTTTAAGTTCCTGCAGTTTTCACTGCAAAACCGAGTTGGAGCTAGTACCTCCCCATATATATTTATTGAGTACAGTTTGCAACTGAAAAGAAACTTTGTGTTCCCAACAAGCTAGGTGAAGGACGGCTTTCAAACACACTTATCTCTCAGAACTGAGCATGTGGAGAGACGTTCGTTCATCTAGCACAAAGGGAACGGGTTGTAGGAGAAACTTTTACTCTGGTTTCTCAGTCTGTTTCCTAGTGCCGGTTTGAAGTTCCTGCATTTTTCACTGTAAAACCGAGTTGGAGCTAGTACCTCCCCATATATATGTATGGAGTGGAGTTTGCAACTGAAAAGAAACTTTGTGTTACCAACAAGCTAGTTGAAGGACGGCTTTCACACACACTTATCTCTCAGAACTGAGCATGTCGGGAGAATTTCGTTCATCTAGCACAAAGGGAACGGGATGCAGGAGAAACTTTTCTGTGGTTTCTCAGTCTGTTTCCTAGTGCCGGTTTGAAGTTCCTGCATTTTTCACTGTAAAACAGATTTAGAGCTAGTACCCCCCGTATATATGTATGGATTGGAATTTGCAACTGAAAAGAAACTTTGTGTTCCCAACAAGCTAGGTGAAGGTCGGCTTTCACACACACTTATCTCTCAGAACTGAGCATGTGGAGAGACGTTCGTTCATCTAGCACAAAGGGAACGGGTTGCAGGAGAAACTTTTACTCTGGTTTCTCAGTCTGTTTCCTAGTGCCGGTTTGAAGTTCCTGCAGTTTTCACTGTAAAACCGAGTTGGAGCTAGTACCTCCCCATATATAAGTATGGAGTGGAATTTGCAACTGAAAAGAAACTTTGTGTTCCCAACAAGCTAGGTGAAGGACGGCTTTCACACACACTTTTCTCTCAGACCTGAGCATGTCGGGAGACGTTCGTTCAACTAGCACAAAGGGAACGGGATGCAGGAGAAACTATTACTGTGGTTTCTCAGTCTGTTTCCTAGTGCCGGTTTGAAGTTCCTGCATTTTTCACTGTAAAACCGAGTTGGAGCTAGTACCTCCCCATATATATGTATGGATTGGAGTTTGCAACTGAAAAGAAACTTTGTGTTCCCAACAAGATAGGTGAAGTTCGGCTTTCTCACACAATTATCTCTCAGAAATGAGCATGTGGAGAGACGTTCGTTCATCTAGCACAAAGGGAACGGGTTGCAGGAGAAACTTTTACTGTGGTTTCTCAGTCTGTTTCCTAGTGCCGGTTTGAAGTTCCTGCAGTTTTCACTGTAAAACCGAGTTGGAGCTTGTACTTCCCCATATATATGTATGGAGTGGAGTTTGCAACTGAAAAGAAACTTTGTGTTCCCAACAAGCTAGGTGTAGGACGGCTTTCACACACACTTATCTCTCAGAACTAAGCATGTGGAGAGACGTTCGTTCATCTAGCACAAAGGGAACGGGTTGCAGGAGAAACTTTTACTCTGGTTTCTCAGTCTGTTTCCTAGTGCCGCTTTGATGTTCTTGCAGTTTTCACTGTAAAACCGAGTTGGAGCTAGTACCTCCCCATATATATGTATGGAGTGGAGTTTGCAACTGAGAAGAACCTTTGTGTTCCCAACAAGCTAGGTGAAGGACGGCTTTCACACACACTTATCTCTCAGAACTGAGCATGTGGAGAAACGTTCGTTCATCTAGCACAAAGGGAACGGGTTGTAGGAGAAACTTTTACTCTGGTTTCTCAGTCTGTTTCCTAGTGCCGGTTTGAAGTTCCTGCAGTTTTCACTGTAAAACCGAGTTGGAGCTAGTACCTCCCCATATATATGTATGGAGTGGAGTTTGCAACTGAAAAGGAACTTTGTGTTACCAACAAGCTAGGTGAAGGACGGCTTTCACACACACTTATCTCTCAGAACTGAGCATGTCGGGAGACGTTCGTTCATCTAGCACAAAAAACGGGTTGCATGAGAAACTTTTACTCTGGTTTCTCAGTCTGTTTCCTAGTGCCGTTTTGAAGTTCCTGCAGTTTTCACTGTAAAACCGAGTTGGAGCTAGTACTTCCCCATATATATGTATGGAGTGGAGTTTGCAACTGAAAAGAAACTTTGTGTTCAGAAACAAGCTAGGTGAAGGACGGCTTTCACACACACTTATCTCTCAGAACTGAGCATGTGGAGAGACGTTCGTTCATCTAGCACAAAGGGAACGGGTTGCAGGAGAAATTTTACTCTGGTTTCTCAGTCTGTTTCCTAGTGCCGGTTTGAAGTTCTTGCAGTTTTCACTGTAAAACCGATTTGGAGATAGTACCTCCCCATATATATGTATGGAGTGGTGTTTGCAACTGAAAAGAAACTTTGTGTTCCCAACAAGCTAGGTGAAGGACGGCTTTCACACACACTTATCTCTCAGAACTGAGCATGTGGAGAGACGTTCGTTCATCTAGCACAGAGGGAACGGGTTGCAGGAGAAACTTTACTGTGGTTTCTTAGTCTGTTTCCTAGTGCCGGTTTGAAGTTCCTGCATTTTTCACTGTAAAACCGAGTTGGAGCTAGTACCTCCCCATATATATGTATGGAGTGGAGTTTGCAACTGAAAAGAAACTTTGTGTTCCCAACAAGCTAGTTGAAGTTCGTCTTTCACACACACTTATTTCTCAGAACTGAGCATGTGGTGAGAAGTTCTTTCATCAAGCACAAAGGGAACGGGTTGCATTAGAAACTTTTACTGTGGTTTCTCGGTCTGTTTCCTATTGCCGGTTTGAAGATCCTGCAGTTTTCACTGTAAAACCGAGTTGGAGCTAGTACCTCCCCATATATATGTACGGAGTGGAGTTTGCAACTGAAAAGAAACTTTGTGTTCCCAACAAGCTATGTGAAGGACGGCTTTCACACACACTTATCTCTCAGAACGGAGCATGTGGAGAGACGTTCGTTCATCTAGCACAAAGTTAACGGGTTGCAGGAGAAACTTTTACTCTGGTTTCTCAGTCTGTTTCCTAGTGCCGGTTTGAAGTTCCTGCAGTTTTCACTGTAAAACAGAGTTGGAGCTAGTACGTCCCCATATATATGTATGGATTGGATTTTGCAAATGAAAAGAAACTTTGTGTTCCCAACAAGCTAGGTGAAGGTCGGCTTTCACACACACTTATCTCTCAGAACTGAGCATGTGGAGAGACGTTCGTTCATCTAGCACAAAGGGAACGGGTTGCAGGAGAAACTTTTACTCTGGTTTGTCAGTCTGTTTACTAGTGCCGGTTTGAAGTTCTTGCACTTTTCACTGTAAAACCGAGTTGGAGCTAGTACCTCCCCATATATATGTATGGAGTGGAGTTTGCAACTGAAAAGAAACTTTGTGTTCCCAACAAGCTAGGTGAAGGGCGGCTTTCACACACACTTATCTCTCAGAACTGAGCATGTGGAGAGACGTTCGTTCATCTAGCACAAAGGGAACGGGTTGCAGGAGAGACTTTACTGTGGTTTCTCAGTCTGTTTCCTAGTGCCGGTTTGAAGTTCCTACAGTTTTCACTGTAAACAAGAGTTGGAGCTAGTACCCCCCCATATATATGTATGGAGTGGAGTTTGCAACTGAAAAGAAACTTTGTGTTCCCAACAAGCTAGGTGAAGGACGGCTTTCACACACACTTATCTCTCAGAACTGAGCATGTGGAGAGACGTTCTTTCATCTAGCACAAAGGGAACGGGTTGCAGGAGAAACTTTTACTGTGGATTCTCAGTCTGTTTCCTAGTGCCGGTTTGAAGTTCCTGCATTTTTCACTGTAAAACCGAGTTGGAGCTAGTACCTCCCCATATATATGTATGGAGTGGAGTTTGCAACTGAAAGAAAATTTGTGTTCCCAACAAGCTAGGTGAAGGACGGCTTTCACACCCAATTATCTCTCAGAATTGAGCATGTGGAGAGACGCTCGTTCATTTAGCACAAGGGGAACGGGTTGCAGGAGAAACTTTTACTCTGGTTTCTCAGTCTGTTTCCTAGTGCCGGTTTGAAGTTCCTGCAGTTTTCACTGTAAAACCGAGTTGGAGCTAGTACCTCCCCATATATATGTATGGAGTGGAGTTTGCACCTGAAAAGAAACTTTGTGTTACCAACAAGCTAGGTGAAGGACGGCTTTCACACACATTTATCTCTCAGAACTGAGCATGTCGGGAGACGTTCGTTCATCTAGCACAAAGGGAACGGGTTGCAGGAGAAACTTTTACTGTGGTTTCTCAGTCTGTTTCCTAGTGCCGGTTTGAAGTTCCTGCAGTTTTCACTGTAAAACCGAGTTGGAGCTTGTACTTCCCCATATATATGTATGGAGTGGAGTTTGCAACTGAAAAGAAACTTTGTGTTCCCAACAAGCTAGGTGTAGGACGGCTTTCACACACACTTATCTCTCAGAACTAAGCATGTGGAGAGACGTTCGTTCATCTAGCACAAAGGGAACGGGTTGCAGGAGAAACTTTTACTCTGGTTTCTCAGTCTGTTTCCTAGTGCCGGTTTGAAGTTCCTGCAGTTTTCACTGTAAAACAGAGTTGGAGCTAGTACGTCCCCATATATATGTATGGATTGGATTTTGCAAATGAAAAGAAACTTTGTGTTCCCAACAAGCTAGGTGAAGGTCGGCTTTCACACACACTTATCTCTCAGAACTGAGCATGTGGAGAGACGTTCGTTCATCTAGCACAAAGGGAACGGGTTGCAGGAGAAACTTTTACTCTGGTTTGTCAGTCTGTTTACTAGTGCCGGTTTGAAGTTCTTGCACTTTTCACTGTAAAACCGAGTTGGAGCTAGTACCTCCCCATATATATGTATGGAGTGGAGTTTGCAACTGAAAAGAAACTTTGTGTTCCCAACAAGCTAGGTGAAGGGCGGCTTTCACACACACTTATCTCTCAGAACTGAGCATGTGGAGAGACGTTCGTTCATCTAGCACAAAGGGAACGGGTTGCAGGAGAGACTTTACTGTGGTTTCTCAGTCTGTTTCCTAGTGCCGGTTTGAAGTTCCTACAGTTTTCACTGTAAACAAGAGTTGGAGCTAGTACCCCCCCATATATATGTATGGAGTGGAGTTTGCAACTGAAAAGAAACTTTGTGTTCCCAACAAGCTAGGTGAAGGACGGCTTTCACACACACTTATCTCTCAGAACTGAGCATGTGGAGAGACGTTCTTTCATCTAGCACAAAGGGAACGGGTTGCAGGAGAAACTTTTACTGTGGATTCTCAGTCTGTTTCCTAGTGCCGGTTTGAAGTTCCTGCATTTTTCACTGTAAAACCGAGTTGGAGCTAGTACCTCCCCATATATATGTATGGAGTGGAGTTTGCAACTGAAAGAAAATTTGTGTTCCCAACAAGCTAGGTGAAGGACGGCTTTCACACCCAATTATCTCTCAGAATTGAGCATGTGGAGAGACGCTCGTTCATTTAGCACAAGGGGAACGGGTTGCAGGAGAAACTTTTACTCTGGTTTCTCAGTCTGTTTCCTAGTGCCGGTTTGAAGTTCCTGCAGTTTTCACTGTAAAACCGAGTTGGAGCTAGTACCTCCCCATATATATGTATGGAGTGGAGTTTGCACCTGAAAAGAAACTTTGTGTTACCAACAAGCTAGGTGAAGGACGGCTTTCACACACATTTATCTCTCAGAACTGAGCATGTCGGGAGACGTTCGTTCATCTAGCACAAAGGGAACGGGTTGCAGGAGAAACTTTTACTGTGGTTTCTCAGTCTGTTTCCTAGTGCCGGTTTGAAGTTCCTGCAGTTTTCACTGTAAAACCGAGTTGGAGCTTGTACTTCCCCATATATATGTATGGAGTGGAGTTTGCAACTGAAAAGAAACTTTGTGTTCCCAACAAGCTAGGTGTAGGACGGCTTTCACACACACTTATCTCTCAGAACTAAGCATGTGGAGAGACGTTCGTTCATCTAGCACAAAGGGAACGGGTTGCAGGAGAAACTTTTACTCTGGTTTCTCAGTCTGTTTCCTAGTGCCGCTTTGATGTTCTTGCAGTTTTCACTGTAAAACCGAGTTGGAGCTAGTACCTCCCCATATATATGTATGGAGTGGAGTTTGCAACTGAGAAGAACCTTTGTGTTCCCAACAAGCTAGGTGAAGGACGGCTTTCACACACACTTATCTCTCAGAACTGAGCATGTGGAGAAACGTTCGTTCATCTAGCACAAAGGGAACGGGTTGTAGGAGAAACTTTTACTCTGGTTTCTCAGTCTGTTTCCTAGTGCCGGTTTGAAGTTCCTGCAGTTTTCACTGTAAAACCGAGTTGGAGCTAGTACCTCCCCATATATATGTATGGAGTGGAGTTTGCAACTGAAAAGGAACTTTGTGTTACCAACAAGCTAGGTGAAGGACGGCTTTCACACACACTTATCTCTCAGAACTGAGCATGTCGGGAGACGTTCGTTCATCTAGCACAAAAAACGGGTTGCATGAGAAACTTTTACTCTGGTTTCTCAGTCTGTTTCCTAGTGCCGTTTTGAAGTTCCTGCAGTTTTCACTGTAAAACCGAGTTGGAGCTAGTACTTCCCCATATATATGTATGGAGTGGAGTTTGCAACTGAAAAGAAACTTTGTGTTCAGAAACAAGCTAGGTGAAGGACGGCTTTCACACACACTTATCTCTCAGAACTGAGCATGTGGAGAGACGTTCGTTCATCTAGCACAAAGGGAACGGGTTGCAGGAGAAATTTTACTCTGGTTTCTCAGTCTGTTTCCTAGTGCCGGTTTGAAGTTCTTGCAGTTTTCACTGTAAAACCGATTTGGAGATAGTACCTCCCCATATATATGTATGGAGTGGTGTTTGCAACTGAAAAGAAACTTTGTGTTCCCAACAAGCTAGGTGAAGGACGGCTTTCACACACACTTATCTCTCAGAACTGAGCATGTGGAGAGACGTTCGTTCATCTAGCACAGAGGGAACGGGTTGCAGGAGAAACTTTACTGTGGTTTCTTAGTCTGTTTCCTAGTGCCGGTTTGAAGTTCCTGCATTTTTCACTGTAAAACCGAGTTGGAGCTAGTACCTCCCCATATATATGTATGGAGTGGAGTTTGCAACTGAAAAGAAACTTTGTGTTCCCAACAAGCTAGTTGAAGTTCGTCTTTCACACACACTTATTTCTCAGAACTGAGCATGTGGTGAGAAGTTCTTTCATCAAGCACAAAGGGAACGGGTTGCATTAGAAACTTTTACTGTGGTTTCTCGGTCTGTTTCCTATTGCCGGTTTGAAGATCCTGCAGTTTTCACTGTAAAACCGAGTTGGAGCTAGTACCTCCCCATATATATGTACGGAGTGGAGTTTGCAACTGAAAAGAAACTTTGTGTTCCCAACAAGCTATGTGAAGGACGGCTTTCACACACACTTATCTCTCAGAACGGAGCATGTGGAGAGACGTTCGTTCATCTAGCACAAAGTTAACGGGTTGCAGGAGAAACTTTTACTCTGGTTTCTCAGTCTGTTTCCTAGTGCCGGTTTGAAGTTCCTGCAGTTTTCACTGTAAAACAGAGTTGGAGCTAGTACGTCCCCATATATATGTATGGATTGGATTTTGCAAATGAAAAGAAACTTTGTGTTCCCAACAAGCTAGGTGAAGGTCGGCTTTCACACACACTTATCTCTCAGAACTGAGCATGTGGAGAGACGTTCGTTCATCTAGCACAAAGGGAACGGGTTGCAGGAGAAACTTTTACTCTGGTTTGTCAGTCTGTTTACTAGTGCCGGTTTGAAGTTCTTGCACTTTTCACTGTAAAACCGAGTTGGAGCTAGTACCTCCCCATATATATGTATGGAGTGGAGTTTGCAACTGAAAAGAAACTTTGTGTTCCCAACAAGCTAGGTGAAGGGCGGCTTTCACACACACTTATCTCTCAGAACTGAGCATGTGGAGAGACGTTCGTTCATCTAGCACAAAGGGAACGGGTTGCAGGAGAGACTTTACTGTGGTTTCTCAGTCTGTTTCCTAGTGCCGGTTTGAAGTTCCTACAGTTTTCACTGTAAACAAGAGTTGGAGCTAGTACCCCCCCATATATATGTATGGAGTGGAGTTTGCAACTGAAAAGAAACTTTGTGTTCCCAACAAGCTAGGTGAAGGACGGCTTTCACACACACTTATCTCTCAGAACTGAGCATGTGGAGAGACGTTCTTTCATCTAGCACAAAGGGAACGGGTTGCAGGAGAAACTTTTACTGTGGATTCTCAGTCTGTTTCCTAGTGCCGGTTTGAAGTTCCTGCATTTTTCACTGTAAAACCGAGTTGGAGCTAGTACCTCCCCATATATATGTATGGAGTGGAGTTTGCAACTGAAAGAAAATTTGTGTTCCCAACAAGCTAGGTGAAGGACGGCTTTCACACCCAATTATCTCTCAGAATTGAGCATGTGGAGAGACGCTCGTTCATTTAGCACAAGGGGAACGGGTTGCAGGAGAAACTTTTACTCTGGTTTCTCAGTCTGTTTCCTAGTGCCGGTTTGAAGTTCCTGCAGTTTTCACTGTAAAACCGAGTTGGAGCTAGTACCTCCCCATATATATGTATGGAGTGGAGTTTGCACCTGAAAAGAAACTTTGTGTTACCAACAAGCTAGGTGAAGGACGGCTTTCACACACATTTATCTCTCAGAACTGAGCATGTCGGGAGACGTTCGTTCATCTAGCACAAAGGGAAAGGGTTGCAGGAGAAACTTTTCTGTGGTTTCTCAGTCTGTTTCCTAGTGCCGGTTTGAAGTTCCTGCATTTTTCACTGTAAAACCGAGTTGGAGCTAGTACCTCCCCATATATATGTATGGAGTGGAGTTTGCAACTGAAAAGAACCTTTGTGTTCCCAACAAGCTAGGTGAAGGACGGCTTTCACACACACTTATCTCTCAGAACTGAGCATGTGGAGAGACGTTCGTTCATCTAGCAAAAAGGGAACGGGTTGCAGGAGAAACTTTTACTCTGGTTTCTCAGTCTGTTTCCTAGTGCCGGTTTGATGTTCTTGCAGTTTTCACTGTAAAACCGAGTTGGAGCTAGTACCTCCCCATATATATGTATGGATTGGAGTTTGCAACTGAAAAGAACCTTTGTTTTCCCAACAAGCTAGGTGAAGGACGGCTTTCACACACACTTATCACTCAGAACTGAGCATGTGGAGAGACGTTCGTTCATCTAGCACAAAGGGAACGGGTTGTAGGAGAAACTTTTACTCTGGTTTCTCAGTCTGTTTCCTAGTGCCGGTTTGAAGTTCCTGCAGTTTTCACTGTAAAACCGAGTTGGAGCTAGTACCTCCCCATATATATGTATGGAGTGGAGTTTGCAACTGAAAAGAAACTTTGTGTTACCAACAAGCTAGGTGAAGGACGGCTTTCACACACACTTATCTCTCAGAACTGAGCATATGGAGAGACGTTCGTTCATCTAGCACAAAGGGAACGGGTTGCAGGAGAAACTTTTACTGTGGTTTCCAGTCTGTTTCCTAGTGCCGGTTTGAAGTTCCTGCATTTTTCACTGTAAAATCGAGTTGGAGCTAGTACCTCCCCATATATATGTATGGAGTGGAGTTTGCAACTGAGAAGAACCTTTGTGTTCCCAACAAGCTAGGTGAAGGACGGCTTTCACACACACTTATCTCTCAGAACTGAGCATGTGGAGAAACGTTCGTTCATCTAGCACAAAGGGAACGGGTTGTAGGAGAAACTTTTACTCTGGTTTCTCAGTCTGTTTCCTAGTGCCGGTTTGAAGTTCCTGCAGTTTTCACTGTAAAACCGAGTTGGAGCTAGTACCTCCCCATATATATGTATGGAGTGGAGTTTGCAACTGAAAAGGAACTTTGTGTTACCAACAAGCTAGGTGAAGGACGGCTTTCACACACACTTATCTCTCAGAACTGAGCATGTCGGGAGACGTTCGTTCATCTAGCACAAAAAACGGGTTGCATGAGAAACTTTTACTCTGGTTTCTCAGTCTGTTTCCTAGTGCCGTTTTGAAGTTCCTGCAGTTTTCACTGTAAAACCGAGTTGGAGCTAGTACTTCCCCATATATATGTATGGAGTGGAGTTTGCAACTGAAAAGAAACTTTGTGTTCAGAAACAAGCTAGGTGAAGGACGGCTTTCACACACACTTATCTCTCAGAACTGAGCATGTGGAGAGACGTTCGTTCATCTAGCACAAAGGGAACGGGTTGCAGGAGAAATTTTACTCTGGTTTCTCAGTCTGTTTCCTAGTGCCGGTTTGAAGTTCTTGCAGTTTTCACTGTAAAACCGATTTGGAGATAGTACCTCCCCATATATATGTATGGAGTGGTGTTTGCAACTGAAAAGAAACTTTGTGTTCCCAACAAGCTAGGTGAAGGACGGCTTTCACACACACTTATCTCTCAGAACTGAGCATGTGGAGAGACGTTCGTTCATCTAGCACAGAGGGAACGGGTTGCAGGAGAAACTTTACTGTGGTTTCTTAGTCTGTTTCCTAGTGCCGGTTTGAAGTTCCTGCATTTTTCACTGTAAAACCGAGTTGGAGCTAGTACCTCCCCATATATATGTATGGAGTGGAGTTTGCAACTGAAAAGAAACTTTGTGTTCCCAACAAGCTAGTTGAAGTTCGTCTTTCACACACACTTATTTCTCAGAACTGAGCATGTGGTGAGAAGTTCTTTCATCAAGCACAAAGGGAACGGGTTGCATTAGAAACTTTTACTGTGGTTTCTCGGTCTGTTTCCTATTGCCGGTTTGAAGATCCTGCAGTTTTCACTGTAAAACCGAGTTGGAGCTAGTACCTCCCCATATATATGTACGGAGTGGAGTTTGCAACTGAAAAGAAACTTTGTGTTCCCAACAAGCTATGTGAAGGACGGCTTTCACACACACTTATCTCTCAGAACGGAGCATGTGGAGAGACGTTCGTTCATCTAGCACAAAGTTAACGGGTTGCAGGAGAAACTTTTACTCTGGTTTCTCAGTCTGTTTCCTAGTGCCGGTTTGAAGTTCCTGCAGTTTTCACTGTAAAACAGAGTTGGAGCTAGTACGTCCCCATATATATGTATGGATTGGATTTTGCAAATGAAAAGAAACTTTGTGTTCCCAACAAGCTAGGTGAAGGTCGGCTTTCACACACACTTATCTCTCAGAACTGAGCATGTGGAGAGACGTTCGTTCATCTAGCACAAAGGGAACGGGTTGCAGGAGAAACTTTTACTCTGGTTTGTCAGTCTGTTTACTAGTGCCGGTTTGAAGTTCTTGCACTTTTCACTGTAAAACCGAGTTGGAGCTAGTACCTCCCCATATATATGTATGGAGTGGAGTTTGCAACTGAAAAGAAACTTTGTGTTCCCAACAAGCTAGGTGAAGGGCGGCTTTCACACACACTTATCTCTCAGAACTGAGCATGTGGAGAGACGTTCGTTCATCTAGCACAAAGGGAACGGGTTGCAGGAGAGACTTTACTGTGGTTTCTCAGTCTGTTTCCTAGTGCCGGTTTGAAGTTCCTACAGTTTTCACTGTAAACAAGAGTTGGAGCTAGTACCCCCCCATATATATGTATGGAGTGGAGTTTGCAACTGAAAAGAAACTTTGTGTTCCCAACAAGCTAGGTGAAGGACGGCTTTCACACACACTTATCTCTCAGAACTGAGCATGTGGAGAGACGTTCTTTCATCTAGCACAAAGGGAACGGGTTGCAGGAGAAACTTTTACTGTGGATTCTCAGTCTGTTTCCTAGTGCCGGTTTGAAGTTCCTGCATTTTTCACTGTAAAACCGAGTTGGAGCTAGTACCTCCCCATATATATGTATGGAGTGGAGTTTGCAACTGAAAGAAAATTTGTGTTCCCAACAAGCTAGGTGAAGGACGGCTTTCACACCCAATTATCTCTCAGAATTGAGCATGTGGAGAGACGCTCGTTCATTTAGCACAAGGGGAACGGGTTGCAGGAGAAACTTTTACTCTGGTTTCTCAGTCTGTTTCCTAGTGCCGGTTTGAAGTTCCTGCAGTTTTCACTGTAAAACCGAGTTGGAGCTAGTACCTCCCCATATATATGTATGGAGTGGAGTTTGCACCTGAAAAGAAACTTTGTGTTACCAACAAGCTAGGTGAAGGACGGCTTTCACACACATTTATCTCTCAGAACTGAGCATGTCGGGAGACGTTCGTTCATCTAGCACAAAGGGAAAGGGTTGCAGGAGAAACTTTTCTGTGGTTTCTCAGTCTGTTTCCTAGTGCCGGTTTGAAGTTCCTGCATTTTTCACTGTAAAACCGAGTTGGAGCTAGTACCTCCCCATATATATGTATGGAGTGGAGTTTGCAACTGAAAAGAACCTTTGTGTTCCCAACAAGCTAGGTGAAGGACGGCTTTCACACACACTTATCTCTCAGAACTGAGCATGTGGGAGACGTTCGTTCATCTAGCAAAAAGGGAACGGGTTGCAGGAGAAACTTTTACTCTGGTTTCTCAGTCTGTTTCCTAGTGCCGGTTTGATGTTCTTGCAGTTTTCACTGTAAAACCGAGTTGGAGCTAGTACCTCCCCATATA
This sequence comes from Camelus bactrianus, assembly GCF_048773025.1. NCBI lineage: Eukaryota > Metazoa > Chordata > Mammalia > Artiodactyla > Camelidae > Camelus > Camelus bactrianus. The sequence continues at coordinate 80,484,550 of NC_133546.1, read as the reverse complement.
TATGTATGGATTGGAGTTTGCAACTGAAAAGAACCTTTGTTTTCCCAACAAGCTAGGTGAAGGACGGCTTTCACACACACTTATCACTCAGAACTGAGCATGTGGAGAGACGTTCGTTCATCTAGCACAAAGGGAACGGGTTGTAGGAGAAACTTTTACTCTGGTTTCTCAGTCTGTTTCCTAGTGCCGGTTTGAAGTTCCTGCAGTTTTCACTGTAAAACCGAGTTGGAGCTAGTACCTCCCCATATATATGTATGGAGTGGAGTTTGCAACTGAAAAGAAACTTTGTGTTACCAACAAGCTAGGTGAAGGACGGCTTTCACACACACTTATCTCTCAGAACTGAGCATATGGAGAGACGTTCGTTCATCTAGCACAAAGGGAACGGGTTGCAGGAGAAACTTTTACTGTGGTTTCCAGTCTGTTTCCTAGTGCCGGTTTGAAGTTCCTGCATTTTTCACTGTAAAATCGAGTTGGAGCTAGTACCTCCCCATATATATGTATGGATTGGAGTTTGCAACTGAAAAGAAACTTTGTGTTCCCAACAAGCTAGGTGAAGTACGGCTTTCACACACACATATCTCTCAGAACTGAGCATGTGGAGAGACGTTCGTTCATCTAGCACAAAGGGAACGGGTTGCAGGAGAAACTTTTACTCTGGTTTCTCAATCTGTTTCCTAGTGCCGGTTTGAAGTTCCTGCAGTTTTCACTGTAAAACCGAGTTGGAGCTAGTACCTCCCCATATATATGTATGGAGTGGAGTTTGCAACTGAAAAGAAACTTTGTGTTCCCTACAAGCTAGGTGAAGGACGGCTTTCACACACATTTATCTCTCAGAACTGAGCAAGTGGAGAGACGTTCGTTCATCTAGCACAAAAGGGACGGGTTGCATGAGAAAATTTTCCTCTAGATTCTCAGTCTGTTTCCTAGTGCCGGTTTGAAGTTCCTGCAGTTGTCACTGTAAAACCGAGTTGCAGCTAGTACCTCCCCATATATATGTATGGAGTGGAGTTTGCAACTGAAAACAAACTTTGTGTTCCCAACAAGCTAGGTGAAGGACGGCTTTCACACACACTTATCTCTCAGAACGGAGCATGTCGGGAGACGTTCTTTCATCTAGCACAAAGGGAACGGGTTGCAGGAGAAACTTTTACTCTGTTTTCTCAGTCTGTTTCCTAGTGCCGGTTTGAAGTTCCTGCATTTTTCACTGTAAAACCGAGTTGGAGCTAGTACCTCCCCATATATATGTATGGATTGGAGTTTGCCACTGAAAAGAAACTTTGTGTTCCCAACAAGCTAGGTGAAGTTCGGCTTTCTCACACAATTATCTCTCAGAAATGAGCATGTGGAGAGACGTTCGTTCATCTAGCACAAATGGAACGGATTGCAGGAGAAACTTTACTGTGGTTTCTCAGTCTGTTTCCTAGTGCCGGTTTGAATTTCCTGCAGTTTTCAATGTAAAACAGAGTTGGAGCTAGTACCTCCCCATATATATGTATGGAGTGGAATTTGCAACTGAAAAGAAACTTTGTGTTCCCAACAAGCTAGGTGAAGGACGGCTTTCACACACATATATCTCTCAGAATTGAGCATTTGGAGAGACGTTCCTTCATCTAGCACATAGGAAACGGGTTGCATTAGAAACTTTTACTCTGGTTTCTCAGTCTGTTTCCTAGTGCTTGTTTGAAGTTCCTGCAGGTTTCACTGTAAAACCGAGTTGGAGCTAGTACCTCCCCATATATATCTATGGAGTGGAGTTTGCAACTGAAAAGAAACTTTGTGTTCCCAACAAGCTAGGTGAAGGACGGCTTTCACACACATTTATCTCTCAGAACTGAGCATGTGGAGAGACGTTCGTTCATCTAGAACAAATGGAACGGGTTGCAGGAGATACTTTTACTGTGGTTTCTCAGTCTGTTTCCTAGTGCCGGTTTGAAGTTCCTGCAGTTTTCACTGTAAAACCGAGTTGGAGCTAGTACTTCCCCATATATATGTATGGAGTGGAGTTTGCAACTGAAAAGAAACTTTGTTTTCCCAACAAGCTAGGTGAAGGACGGCTTTCACACACACTTATCTCTCAGAACTGAGCATGTGGAGAGACGTTCGTTCATCTAGCACAAAGGGAACGGGTTGCAGGAGAAACTTTACTGTGGTTTCTCAGTCTGTTTCCTAGTGCCGGTTTGAAGTTCTTGCAGTTTTCACTGTAAAACCGAATTGGAGCTAGTACCTCCCCATATATATGTATGGAGTGGAGTTTGCAACTGAAAAGAACCTTTGTGTTACCAACAAGCTAGGTGAAGGACGGCTTTTACACACATTTATCTCTCAGAACTGAGCATGTGGAGAGACGTTCGTTCATCTAGCACAAATGGAAAGGGTTGCAGGAGAAACTTTTACTGTGGTTTCTCAGTCTGTTTCCTAGTTCCGGTTTGAAGTTCCTGCAGTTTTCACTGTAAAACAGAGTTGGAGCTAGTACTTCCCCATATATATGTATGGAGTGGAGTTTGCAACTGAAAAGAAACTTTGTTTTCCCAACAAGCTAGGTGAAGAACGGCTTTAACACACACATATCTCTCAGAACTGAGCATGTGCAGAGACGTTCGTTCATCTAGCACAATTGTAACGGGTTGCAGGAGAAACTTTTACTGTGGTTTCTCAGTCTGTTTCCTAGTGCCGGTTTGAAGTTCCTGCAGTTTTCAGTGTAAAACCGAGTTGGAGCTAGTACCTCCCCATATATATGTATGGATTGGATTTTGCAAATGAAAAGAAACTTTGTGTTCCCAACAAGCTAGGTGAAGGTCGGCTTTCACACACACTTATCTCTCAGAACTGAGCATGTGGAGAGACGTTCGTTCATCTAGCACAAAGGGAACGGGTTGCAGGAGAAACTTTTACTCTGGTTTCTCAGTCTCTTTACTAGTGCCGGTTTGAAGTTCTTGCAGTTTTCACTGTAAAACCGAGTTGGAGCTAGTACCTCCCCATATATATGTATGGAGTGGAGTTTGCAACTGAAAAGAAACTTTGTGTTCCCATCAAGCTAGTTGAAGGACGGCTTTGACACACACTTATCTCTCAGAACTGAGCATGTGGAGAGACGTTCGTTCATCTAGCACAAAGGGAACGGTTTGCAGGAGAAACTTTACTGTGGTTTCTCAGTCTGTTTCCTAGTGCCGGTTTGAAGATCCTACAATTTTCACTGTAAACACGAGTTGGAGCTAGTACTCCCCCATATATATGTATGGAGTGGACTTTGCAACTGAAAAGAAACTTTGTGTTCCCAACAAGCTAGGTGAAGGACGGCTTTCACACACACTTATCTCTCAGAACTGAGCATGTGGAGAGACGTTCTTTCATCTAGCACAAAGGGAACGGGTTGCAGGAGAAACTTTTACTGTGGTTTCTCAGTCTGTTTCCTAGTGCCGGTTTGAAGTTCCTGCATTTTTCAATGTAAAACAGAGTTGGAGCTAGTACCTCCCCATATATATGTATGGAGTGGAGTTTGCAACTGAAAAGAAACTTTGTGTTCCCAACAAGCTAGGTGAAGAACGGCTTTAACACACACATATCTCTCAGAACTGAGCATGTGCAGAGACGTTCGTTCATCTAGCACAATTGTAACGGGTTGCAGGAGAAACTTTTACTGTGGTTTCTCAGTCTGTTTCCTAGTGCCGTTTTGATGTTCCTGCAGATTTCACTGTAAAACCGAGTTGGAGCTAGTACTTCCCCATATATATGTATGGAGTGGAGTTTGCAACTTAAAAGAAACTTTGTGTTCCCAACAAGCTAGGTGAAGGACGGCTTTCACACACACTTATCTCTCAGAACTGAGCATGTGGAGAGACGTTCGTTCATCTAGCACAAAGGGAACGGGTTGCAGGAGAAATTTTACTCTGGTTTCTCAGTCTGTTTCCTAGTCCCGGTTTGAAGTTCTTGTAGTTTTCACTGTAAAACTGATTTGGAGATAGTACCTCCCCATATATATGTATGGAGTGGAGTTTGCAACTGAAAAGAAACTTTGTGTTCCCAACAAGCTAGGTGAAGGACGGCTTTCACACACACTTATCTCTCAGAACTGAGCATGTGGAGAGACGTTCGTTCATCTAGCACAAAGGGAACGGGTTGCATTAGAAACTTTTACTGTGGTTTCTCGGTCTGTTTCCTATTGCCGGTTTGAAGTTCCTGCAGTTTTCACTGTAAAACCGAGTTGGAGCTAGTACCTCCCCATATATATTTATGGAGTGGAGTTTGCAACTGAAAAGAAACTTTGTGTTCCCAACAAGCTATGTGAAGGACGGCTTTCACACACACTTATATCTCAGAACGGAGCATGTGGAGAGACGTTCGTTCATCTAGCACAAAGTTAACGGGTTGCAGGAGAAACTTTTACTCTGGTTTCTCAGTCTGTTTCCTATTGCCGGTTTGAAGTTCCTGCAGTTTTCAGTGTAAAACCGAGTTGGAGCTAGTACCTCCCCATATATATGTATGGATTGGATTTTGCAAATGAAAAGAAACTTTGTGTTCCCAACAAGCTAGGTGAAGGTCGGCTTTCACACACACTTATCTCTCAGAACTGAGCATGTGGAGAGACGTTCGTTCATCTAGCACAAAGGGAACGGGTTGCAGGAGAAACTTTTACTCTGGTTTCTCAGTCTCTTTACTAGTGCCGGTTTGAAGTTCTTGCAGTTTTCACTGTAAAACCGAGTTGGAGCTAGTACCTCCCCATATATATGTATGGAGTGGAGTTTGCAACTGAAAAGAAACTTTGTGTTCCCAACAAGCTAGGTGAAGTACGGCTTTGACACACACTTATCTCTCAGAACTGAGCATGTGGAGAGACGTTCGTTCATCTAGCACAAAGGGAACGGGTTGCAGGAGAAACTTTACTGTGGTTTCTCAGTCTGTTTCCTAGTGCCGGTTTGAAGTTAATACAGTTTTCACTGTAAACACGAGTTGGAGCTAGTACTCCCCCATATATATGTATGGAGTGGAGTTTGCAACTGAAAAGAAACTTTGTGTTCCCAACAAGCTAGGTGAAGGACGGCTTTCACACACACTTATCTCTCAGAACTGAGCATGTGGAGAGACGTTCTTTCATCTAGCACAAAGGGAACGGGTTGCAGGAGAAACTTTTACTGTGGTTTCTCAGTCTGTTTCCTAGTGCCGGTTTGAAGTTCCTGCATTTTTCACTGTAAAACAGAGTTGGAGCTAGTACCTCCCCATATATATGTATGGAGTGGAGTTTGCAACTGAAAAGAAACTTTGTGTTCCCAACAAGCTAGGTGAAGGACGGCTTTCACACACACTTATCCCTCAAAAGTGAGCATGTGGAGAGACGTTCTTTCATCTAGCACAAAAGGAACGGGCTGCATTAGAAACATTTACTGTGGTTTCTCGGTCTGTTTCCTAGTGCCGGTTTGAAGTTCTTGCAGTTTTCACTGTAAAACCGAGTTGGAGCTAGTACCTCCCCATATATATGTATGGACTTGAGTTTGCAACTTAAAAGAAACTTTGTGTTCCCAACAAGCTAGGTGAAGGACGGCTTTCACACACACTTATCTCCCAGAACTGAGCATGTAGAGAGACGTTCGTTCATCTAGCACAAAGGGAACGGGTGGCAGGAGAAACTTTACTGTGGTTTCTCAGTCTGTTTCCTAGTGTCGGTTTGAAGTTCCTGCAGTTTTCACTGTAAAACCGAGTTGGAGCTAGTACCTCCCCATATATATGTATGGAGTGGAGTTTGCAACTGAAAAGAAACTTTGTGTTCCCAACAAGCTAGGTGAAGGACGGCTTTCACAAACAATTATCTCTCAGAACTTAGCATGTGGAGAGACGTTCGTTCATCTAGCACAAAGGGAACGGTTTGCAATAGAAACTATACTGTGGTTTCTCAGTCTGTTTCCTAGTGCCGGTTTGAAGTTCCTGCAGTTTTCACTGTAAAATCGAGTTGGAGCTAGTACCTCCCCATATATATGTATGGAGTGGAGTTGCAACTGAAAAGAAACTTTGTGTTCCCAAAAAGCTAGGTGAAGGACGGCTTTCACACACACTTATCTCTCAGAACTGAGCATGTGGTGAGACGTTCTTTCATCTAGCACAAAGGGAACGGGTTGCATTAGAAACTTTTACTGTGGTTTCTCGGTTTGTTTCCTATTGCCGGTTTGAAGTTCCTGCAGTTTTCACTGTAAAACCGAGTTGGAGCTAGTACCTCCCCATATATAAGTATGGAGTGGAGTTTGCAACTGAAAAGAAACTTTGTGTTCCCAACAAGCTAGGTGAAGGACGGCATTCACACACACTTATCTCTCAGAACTGAGCATGTGGAGAGACGTTCGTTCATCTAGCACAAAGGGAATGGATTGCAGTAGAAAATTTTACTGTGGTTTCTGAGTCTGTTTCCTAGTGCCGGTTTGAAGTTCTTGCATTTTTCACTGTAAAACCGAGTTGGAGTTAGTACCTCCCCATATATATGTATGGATTGGAGTTTGCAACTGAAAAGAAACTTTGTGTTCCCAACAAGCTAGGTGAAGTTCGGCTTTCACACACACTTATCTCTCAGAACTGAGCATGTGGAGAGACGTTCGTTCATCTAGCACAAAGGGAACGGGTTGCAGGAGAAACTTTTTCTCTGGTTTGTCAGTCTGTTTCCTTGTGCCGGTTTGAAGTTCCTGCAGTTTTCACTGTAAAACCGAGTTGGAGATAGTACCTCCCCATATATATGTATGGAGTGGAGTTTGCAACTGAAAAGAATCTTTGTGTTCCCAACAAGCTAGGTGAAGGACGGCTTTCACACACACTTATCTCTCAGAACTGAGCATGTGGTGAGACGTTCTTTCATCTAGCACAAAGGGAACGGGTTGCATTAGAAACTTTTACTGTGGTTTCTCGGTTTGTTTCCTATTGCCGGTTTGAAGTTCCTGCAGTTTTCACTGTAAAATCGAGTTGGAGCTAGTACCTCCCCATATATATGTATGGAGTGGAGTTTGCAACTGAAAAGAAACTTTGTGTTCCCAACAAGCTAGGTGAAGGACGGCTTTCACACACACTTATCTCTCAGAACTGAGCATGTGGTGAGACGTTCTTTCATCTAGCACAAAGGGAACGGGTTGCATTAGAAACTTTTACTGTGGTTTCTCGGTTTGTTTCCTATTGCCGGTTTGAAGTTCCTGCAGTTTTCACTGTAAAACCGAGTTGGAGCTAGTACCTCCCCATATATAATTATGGAGTGCAGTTTGCAACTGAAAAGAAACTTTGTGTTCCCAACAAGCTAGGTGAAGGACGGCATTCACACACACTTATCTCTCAGAACTGAGCATGTGGAGAGACGTTCGTTCATCTAGCACAAAGGGAACGGATTGCAGTAGAAAATTTTACTGTGGATTCTGAGTCTGTTTCCTAGTGCCGGTTTGAAGTTCTTGCAGTTTTCACTGTAAAACCGAGTTGGAGTTAGTACCTCCCCATATATATGTATGGAGTGGAGTTTGCAACTGAAAAGAAACTTTGTGTTCCCAACACGATAGGTGAAGAACGGCTTTCACACACACTTCTCCCTCAGAAGTGAGCATGTGGAGAGACGTTCTTTCATCTAGCACAAAAGGAACGGGCTTCATTAGAAACTTTTACTGTGGTTTCTCGGTCTGTTTAGTAGTGCCGGTTTGAAGTTCTTGCAGTTTTCACTGTAAAACCGAGTTGGAGCTAGTACCTCCCCATATATATGTATGGAGTGGAGTTTGCAACTTAAAAGAAACTTTGTGTTCCCAACAAGCTAGGTGAAGGACGGCTTTCACACACACTTATCTCCCAGAACTGAGCATGTGGTGAGACGTTCGTTCATCTAGCACAAAGGGAACGGGTGGCAGGAGAAACTTTACTGTGGTTTCTCAGTCTGTTTCCTAGTGTCGTTTTGAAGTTCCTGCAGTTTTCACTGTAAAACCGAGTTGGAGCTAGTACCTCTCCATATATATGTATGGAGTGGAGTTTGCAACTGAAAAGAAATTTTGTGTTCCCAACAAGCTAGGTGAAGGGCGGCTTTCACACACAATTATCTCTCAGAATTGAGCATGTGGAGAGACGCTCGTTCATCTAGCACAAGGGAAACGGGTTGCAGGAGAAACTTTTACTCTGGTTTCTCAGTCTGTCTCCTAGTGCCGGTTTGAAGTTCCTGCAGTTTTCACTGTAAAACCGAGTTGGAGCTAGTACCACCCCATATATATGTATGGAGTGGAGTTTGCAACTGAAAAGAAACTTTGTGTTCCCAACAAGCTAGGTGAAGGACGGCTTTCACAAACAATTATCTCTCAGAACTTAGCATGTGGAGAGACGTTCGTTCATCTAGCACAAAGGGAACGGTTTGCAGGAGAAACTATACTGTGGTTTCTCAGTCTGTTTCCTAGTGCCGGTTTGAAGTTCCTGCAGTTTTCACTGTAAAATCGAGTTGGAGCTAGTACCTCCCCATATATATGTATGGAGTGGAGTTTGCAACTGAAAAGAAACTTTGTGTTCCCAACAAGCTAGGTGAAGGACGGCTTTCTCACACACTTATCTCTCAGAAATGAGCATGTGGTGAGACGTTCTTTCATCTAGCACAAAGGGAACGGGTTGCATTAGAAACTTTTACTGTGGTTTCTCGGTCTGTTTCCTATTGCCGGTTTGAAGTTCCTGCAGTATTCACTGTGAAACCGATTTGGTGCTAGTACCTCCCCATATATATGTATGGAGTGGAGTTTGCAACTGAAAAGAAACTTTGTCTTCCCAACAAGCTAGGTGAAGGACGGCTTTCACACACACTTATCTCTCAGTACAGAGCATGTGGAGAGACGTTCGTTCATCTAGCACAAAGGGAACTGGTTGCAGGAGAAACTTTACTGTGGTTTCTCAGTCTGTTTCCTAGTGCCGGTTTGAAGTTCCTGCAGTTTTCACTGTAAACCCGAGTTGGAGCTAGTACCTCCCCATATATACGTATGGAGTGGAGTTTGCAAGTGAAAAGAAACTTTGTGTTCCCAACAAGCTAGGTGAAGTACGGCTTTCACACACACTTATCTCTCAGAACTGAGCATGTGGAGAGACGTTCGTTCTTCTAGCACATAGGAAACGGGTTGCAGGAGAAACTTTTACTCTGGTTTCTCAGTCTGTTTCCTAGTGCTGGTTTGAAGTTCCTGCAGTTTTCACTGTAAAATCGAGTTGGAGCAAGTACCTCCCCATATATATTTATGGAGTGGAGTTTGCAACTGAAAAGAAACTTTGTGTTCCCTACAAGCTAGGTGAAGGACGGCTTTCACACACACTTATCTCTCAGAACTGAGCATGTGGAGAGACGTTCGTTCATCTAGCACAAAGGGAACGGGTTGCAGGAGAAACTTTTACTCTGGTTTCTCAGTCTGTTTCCTAGTGCCGGTTTGAAGTTCCTGCAGTTTTCACTGTAAACCCGAGTTGGAGCTAGTACCTCCCCATATATACGTATGGAGTGGAGTTTGCAAGTGAAAAGAAACTTTGTGTTCCCAACAAGCTAGGTGAAGGACGGCTTTCACACACACTTGTCTCTCAGAACTGAGCATGTGGAGAGACGTTCGTTCATCTAGCACAAAGGGAACGGGGTGCAGGGGAAACTTTTACTCTGGTTTCTCAGTCTGTTTCCTAGTGCCGGTTTGAAGTTCCAGCATTTTTCACTGTAAAACCGATTAGGCGCTAGAACCTCCCCATATATTTGTATGGAGTGGAGTTTGCAACTGAAAAGAAACATTGTGTTCCCAACAAGCTAGGTGAAGGACGTCTTTCACACACACTTATCTCTCAGAACTGATCATGTGGAGAGACTTTCGTTCATGTAGCACCAAGTGAACGGGTTGCAGGAGAAACTTTTTCTCTGGATTCTCAGTCTGTTTCCTAGTGCCGGTTTGAAGTTCCTGCAGTTTTCACTGTAAAACCGAGTTGGAGCTCGTACCTACCCTTATATATGTATGGAGTGGAGATTGCTACTGAAATGAAACTTTGTTTTCCCAACAAGCTAATTGAAGGACGGCTTTCACACACACTATTCTCTCAGAACTGAGCATGTGGAGAGACGTTCGTTCATCTAGCACAAAGGGAACGGGTTACAGGAGAAACTTTTACTCTGGATTCTCAGTCTGTTTCCTAGTGCCTATTTGAAGTTCCCGCAGTTTTCACTGTAAAACCGAGTTGGAGCTTGTACCTCGCCATATATATGTATGGAGTGGAGTTTGCAAATGAAAAGAAACTTTGTGTTCCCAACAAGCTAGGTGAAGGACGGCTTTCACACACACTTATCTCTCAGAACTGAGCATGTGGAGAGACGTTCGTTCATCTAGCAAAAAGGGAACGGGTTGCAGCAGAAACTTTTACTGTGGTTTCTCAGTCTGTTTCCTAGTGCCATTTAGAAGTTCCTGCAGTTTTCATTGTAAAACCAAGTTGGAGCTAGTACCTCCCCATATATATGTATGGAGTGGAGTTTGCAACTGAAAAGAAACTTTGTGTTCCCTACAAGCTAGGTGAAGGACGGCTTTCACACACACTTATCTCTCAAAACTGAGCATGTGGAGAGACGTTCGTTCATCTAGCACAAAGGGAACGGGTTGCAGGAGAAACTTTTACTGTTGTTTCTCAGTCTGTTTCCTAGTGCCGGTTTGATGTTCCTGCAGTTTTCACTGTAAAACCGAGTTGGAGCTAGTACCTCCCCATATATATGTATGGAGAGGAGTTTGCTACTGAAAAGAAAATTTGTGTTCCCAACAAGCTAGGTGAAGGACGGCTTTCACACACACTTATCTCTCAGAACTGAGCATGTGGAGAGACGTTCGTTCATCTAGCACAAAGGGAACGGGTTGCAGGAGAAACTTTTACTGTTGTTTCTCAGTCTGTTTCCTAGTGCCGGTTTGAAGTTCCTGCATTTTTCACTGTAAAACCGAGTTGGAGCTAGTACCTCCCCATATATATGTATGGAGTGGAGTTTGCTACTGAAAACAAACTTTGTTTTCCCAACAAGCTAGGTCAAGGACGGCTTTCACACACACTTATCTCTCATAACTGAGCATGTGGAGAGACGTTCGTTCTCTAGCACAAAGGGAACGGGTTGCAGGAGAAACTTTTACTGTGGTTTCTCAGTCTGTTTCCTAGTGCCGGTTTGAAGTTCCTGCAGTTTTCACTGTAAAATCGTGTTGGAGCTAGTACCTCCCCATATATATGTATGGAGTGGAGTTTGCAACTGAAAAGAAAGTTTGTGTTCCCAACAAGCTAGGTGAAGGACGGCTTTAACACACACTTATCTCTCAGAACTGAGCATGTGGAGAGACGTTCGTTCATCTAGCACAAATGGAACGGGTTGCAGGAGAAACTTTTACTGTGGTTTCTCAGTCTGTTTCCTAGTGCCGCTTTGAAGTTCTTGCAGTTTTCACTGTAAAACCGAGTTGGAGCTAGTACCTCCCCATATATATGTATGGAGTGGAGTTTGCAACTGAAAAGAAACTTTGTTTTCCCAACAAGCTAGCTGAAGGACGGCTTTCACACACACTTATCTCTCAGAACTGAGCATGTGGAGAGACGTTCGTTCATCTAGCACAAAGGGAACCGGATGCAGGAGAAACTTTTACTGTGGTTTCTCGGTCTGTTTCCTAGTGCCGGTTTGAAGTTCTTGCAGTTTTCACTGTAAAACCGAGTTGGAGCTAGTACCTCCCCATATATATGTATGGAGTGGAGTTTGCAACTGAAAAGAAACTTTGTGTTCCCAACAAGCTAGTTGAAGGACGGCTTTCACACACACTTTTCTCTCAGAACTGAGCATGTGGAGAGACTTTCGTTCATCTAGCACAAAGGAACGGGTTGCTGGAGAAACTTTTACTCTGGTTTCTCAGACTGTTTCCTGGTGCCGGTTTGATTTTCTGCAGTTTTCACTGTAAAACCGAGTTGGAACTAGTACCTCCCCATATATAAGTATGGAGTGGAATTTGCAACTGAAAAGATACTTTGTGTTCCCAACAACCTAGTTGAAGGACGGCTATCACACACACTTATCTCTCAGAACTTAGAAAGAGGAGAGACTTTCGTTCACCTAGCACAAAGGGAACGGGTTGCAGGAGACACTTTTTCTCTTGTTTCTCAGTCTGTTTCCTAGTGCCTGTTTGAATATCCTGCAGTTTTCACTGAAAAACCGAGTTGGAGCTAGTACCTCCCCATATATATGTATGGGGTGGGGTTTGCAAACGAAAAGAATGTTTGTGTTCCCAACAAGCTAGGTGAAGGATGGCTTTCACACACACTTATCTCTCAGAACTGTGCATGTGGAGAGACGTTCGTTCATCTAGCAGCAAGGGAACGGGATGCTGGGCAACTTTTTCTCTGGTTTCTCAGTCTGTTTCCTAGTGCCGTTTTGAAGTTCCAGCATTTTTCACTGTAAAACCGATTAGGCGCTAGAACCTCCCCATATATTTGTATGGAGTGGAGTTTGCAACTGAAAAGAAACATTGTGTTCCCAACAAGCTAGGTGAAGAACGGCTTTCACACACACTTCTCCCTCAGAAGTGAGCATGTGGAGAGACGTTCTTTCATCTAGCACAAAAGGAACGGGCTTCATTAGAAACTTTTACTGTGGTTTCTCGGTCTGTTTCCTAGTGCCGTTTTGAAGTTCCAGCATTTTTCACTGTAAAACCGAGTTGGAGCTAGTACCTCTCCATATATATGTATGGAGTGGAGTTTGCAACTGAAAAGAAACTTTGTGTTCCCAACAAGCTAGGTGAAGGGCGGCTTTCACACACAATTATCTCTCAGAATTGAGCATGTGGAGAGACGCTCGTTCATCTAGCACAAGGGAAACGGGTTGCAGGAGAAACTTTTACTCTGGTTTCTCAGTCTGTCTCCTAGTGCCGGTTTGAAGTTCCTGCAGTTTTCACTGTAAAACCGAGTTGGAGCTAGTACCACCCCATATATATGTATGGAGTGGAGTTTGCAACTGAAAAGAAACTTTGTGTTCCCAACAAGCTAGGTGAAGGACGGCTTTCACAAACAATTATCTCTCAGAACTTAGCATGTGGAGAGACGTTCGTTCATCTAGCACAAAGGGAACGGTTTGCAGGAGAAACTATACTGTGGTTTCTCAGTCTGTTTCCTAGTGCCGGTTTGAAGTTCCTGCAGTTTTCACTGTAAAATCGAGTTGGATCTAGTACCTCCCCATATATATGTATGGAGTGGAGTTTGCAACTGAAAAGAAACTTTGTGTTCCCAACAAGCTAGGTGAACGACGGCTTTCACACACACTTATCTCTCAGAACTGAGCATGTGGTGAGACGTTCTTTCATCTAGCACAAAGGGAACGGGTTGCATTAGAAACTTTTACTGTGGTTTCTCGGTCTGTTTCCTATTGCCGGTTTGAAGTTCCTGCAGTATTCACTGTGAAACCGAATTGGTGCTAGTACCTCCCCATATATATGTATGGAGTGGAGTTTGCAACTTAAAAGAAACTTTGTGTTCCCAACAAGCTAGGTGAAGGACGGCTTTCACACACACTTATCTCCCAGAACTGAGCATGTGGTGAGACGTTCGTTCATCTAGCACAAAGGGAACGGGTGGCAGGAGAAACTTTACTGTGGTTTCTCAGTCTGTTTCCTAGTTTCGGTTTGAAGTTCCTGCAGTTTTCACTGTAAAACCGAGTTGGAGCTAGTACCTCTCCATATATATGTATGGAGTGGAGTTTGCAACTGAAAAGAAACTTTGTGTTCCCAACAAGCTAGGTGAAGGGCGGCTTTCACACACAATTATCTCTCAGAATTGAGCATGTGGAGAGACGCTCGTTCATCTAGCACAAGGGAAACGGGTTGCAGGAGAAACTTTTACTCTGGTTTCTCAGTCTGTTTCCTAGTGCCGGTTTGAAGTTCCTGCAGTTTTCACTGTAAAAACGAGTTGGAGCTAGTACCACCCCATATATATGTATGGAGTGGAGTTTGCAACTGAAAAGAAACTTTGTGTTCCCAACAAGCTAGGTGAAGGACGGCTTTCACAAACAATTATCTCTCAGAACTTAGCATGTGGAGAGACGTTCGTTCATCTAGCACAAAGGGAACGGTTTGCAGGAGAAACTATACTGTGGTTTCTCAGACTGTTTCCTAGTGCCGGTTTGAAGTTCCTGCAGTTTTCACAGTAAAATCGAGTTGGAGCTAGTACCTCCCCATATATATGTATGGAGTTGATTTTGCAACTTAAAAGAAACTTTGTGTTCCCAACAAGCTAGGTGAAGGACGGCTTTCACACACACTTATCTCTCAGAACTGAGCATGTGGTGAGACGTTCTTTCATCTAGCACAAAGGGAACGGGTTGCATTAGAAACTTTTACTGTGGTTTCTCGGTCTGTTTCCTATTGCCGGTTTGAAGTTCCTGCAGTATTCACTGTGAAACCGATTTGGTGCTAGTACCTCCCCATATATATATATGGAGTGGAGTTTGCAACTGAAAAGAAACTTTGTCTTCCCAACAAGCTAGGTGAAGGACGGCTTTCACACACACTTATCTCTCAGTACAGAGCATGTGGAGAGACGTTCGTTCATCTAGCACAAAGGGAACTGGTTGCAGGAGAAACTTTACTGTGGTTTCTCAGTCTGTTTCCTAGTGCCGGTTTGAAGTTCCTGCAGTTTTCACTGTAAACCCGAGTTGGAGCTAGTACCTCCCCATATATACGTATGGAGTGGAGTTTGCAAGTGAAAAGAAACTTTGTGTTCCCAACAAGCTAGGTGAAGTACGGCTTTCACACACACTTATCTCTCAGAACTGAGCATGTGGAGAGACGTTCGTTCTTCTAGCACATAGGAAACGGGTTGCAGGAGAAACTTTTACTCTGGTTTCTCAGTCTGTTTCCTAGTGCTGGTTTGAAGTTCCTGCAGTTTTCACTGTAAAACCGAGTTGGAGCAAGTACCTCCCCATATATATTTATGGAGTGGAGTTTGCAACTGAAAAGAAACTTTGTGTTCCCTACAAGCTAGGTGAAGGACGGCTTTCACACACACTTATCTCTCAGAACTGAGCATGTGGAGAGACGTTCGTTCATCTAGCACAAAGGGAACGGGTTGCAGGAGAAACTTTTACTCTGGTTTCTCAGTCTGTTTCCTAGTGCCGGTTTGAAGTTCCTGCAGTTTTCACTGTAAAAACGATTTGGAGCTTGTACCTCCCCATATATATGTATGGAGTGGAGTTTGCAAATGAAAAGAAACTTTGTGTTCCCAACAAGCTAGGTGAAGAACGGCTTTCACACACAATTATCTCTCAGAACTGAGCATGTCGGGAGACGTTCGTTCATCTAGCACAAAGGGAACGGGTTGCAGGAGAAACTTTTACTCTGGTTTCTCAGTCTGTTTCCTAGTGCCGGTTTGAAGTTCCTGCAGTTTTCACTGTAAAACTGGTTGGAGTTTGTACCTCCCCATATATATGTATGGAGTGGATTTTGCAACTGAAAAGAAACTTTGTGTTCCCAACAAGCTAGGTGAAGGACGGCTTTCACACACACTTATCTCTCAGAACTGAGCATGTGGAGAGACGTTCGTTCATCTAGCACAAAGGGAACGGGGTGCAGGGGAAACTTTTACTCTGGTTTCTCAGTCTGTTTCCTAGTGCCGGTTTGAAGTTCCAGCATTTTTCACTGTAAAACAGATTAGGCGCTAGAACCTCCCCATATATTTGTATGGAGTGGAGTTTGCAACTGAAAAGAAACATTGTGTTCCCAACAAGCTAGGTGAAGGACGTCTTTCACACACACTTATCTCTCAGAACTGATCATGTGGAGAGACTTTCGTTCATGTAGCACCAAGTGAACGGGTTGCATGAGAAACTTTTTCTCTGGATTCTCAGTCTGTTTCCTAGTGCCGGTTTGAAGTTCCTGCAGTTTTCACTGTAAAACCGAGTTGGAGCTCGTACCTACCCTTATATATGTATGGAGTGGAGATTGCTACTGAAATGAAACTTTGTTTTCCCAACAAGCTAATTGAAGGACGGCTTTCACACACACTATTCTCTCAGATATGAGCATGTAGAGACGTTCGTTCATCTAGCATCAAGGGAACGGGTTTCAGAAGGAACTTTTACTCAGGTTTCTCAGTCTGTTTCCTAGTGCCGGTTTGAAGTTCCTGCAGTTTTCATTGTAAAACCGTGTTGGGGCTAGTACCTCCCCATATATATGTATGGAGTGGAGTTTGCAACTGAAAAGAAACTTTGTGTTCCCTACAAGCTAGGTGAAGGACGGCTTTCACACACAGTTATCTCACAGAACTGAGCATGTGGAGAGACGTTCGTTCATCTAGCACAAAGGGAACGGGTTACAGGAGAAACTTTTACTCTGGATTCTCAGTCTGTTTCCTAGTGCCTATTTGAAGTTCCCGCAGTTTTCACTGTAAAACCGAGTTGGAGCTTGTACCTCCCCATATATATGTATGGAGTGGAGTTTGCAAATGAAAAGAAACTTTGTGTTCCCAACAAGCTAGGTGAAGGACGGCTTTCACACACACTTATCTCTCAGAACTGAGCATGTGGAGAGACGTTCGTTCATCTAGCAAAAAGGGAACGGGTTGCAGGAGAAACTTTTACTGTGGTTTCTCAGTCTGTTTCCTAGTGCCGGTTAGAAGTTCCTGCAGTTTTCATTGTAAAACCGAGTTGGAGCTAGTACCTCCCCATATATATGTATGGAGTGGAGTTTGCAACTGAAAAGAAACTTTGTGTTCCCTACAAGCTAGGTGAAGGACGGCTTTCACACACACATATCTCTCAAAACTGAGCATGTGGAGAGACGTTCGTTCATCTAGCACAAAGGGAACGGGTTGCAGGAGAAACTTTTACTGTTGTTTCTCAGTCTGTTTCCTAGTGCCGGTTTGAAGTTCCTGCAGTTTTCACTGTAAAATCGAGTTGGAACTAGTACCTCCCCATATATATGTATGGAGTGGAGTTTGCAACTGAAAAGAAAGTTTGTGTTCCCAACAAGCTAGGTGAAGGACGGCTTTAACACACACTTATCTCTCAGAACTGAGCATGTGGAGAGACTTTCGTTCATCTAGCACAAATGGAACGGGTTGCAGGAGAAACTTTTACTGTGGTTTCTCAGTCTGTTTCCTAGTGCCGCTTTGAAGTTCTTGCAGTTTTCACTGTAAAACCGAGTTGGAGCTAGTACCTCCCCATATATATGTATGGAGTGGAGTTTGCAACTGAAAAGAAACTTTGTTTTCCCAACAAGCTAGCTGAAGGACGGCTTTCACACTCACTTATCTCTCAGAACTGAGCATGTGGAGAGACGTTCGTTCATCTAGCACAAAGGGAACCGGATGCAGGAGAAACTTTTACTGTGGTTTCTCGGTCTGTTTCCTAGTGCCGGTTTGAAGTTCTTGCAGTTTTCACTGTAAAACCGAGTTGGAGCTAGTACCTCCCCATATATATGTATGGAGTGGAGTTTGCAACTGAAAAGAAACTTTGTGTTCCCAACAAGCTAGTTGAAGGACGGCTTTCACACACACTTATCTCTCAGAACTGAGCATGTGGAGAGACTTTCGTTCATCTAGCACAAAGGAACGGGTTGCTGGAGAAACTTTTACTCTGGTTTCTCAGACTGTTTCCTGGTGCCGGTTTGATTTTCTGCAGTTTTCACTGTAAAACCGAGTTGGAACTAGTACCTCCCCATATATAAGTATGGAGTGGAATTTGCACCTGAAAAGATACTTTGTGTTCCCAACAACCTAGTTGAAGGACGGCTATCACACACACTTATCTCTCAGAACTTAGAAAGAGGAGACACTTTCGTTCACCTAGCACAAAGGGAACGGGTTGCAGGAGACACTTTTTCTCTGGTTTCTCAGTCTGTTTCCTAGTGCCTGTTTGAATATCCTGCAGTTTTCACTGAAAAACCGAGTTAGAGCTAGTACCTCCCCATATATATGTATGGGGTGGGGTTTGCAAACGAAAAGAATGTTTGTGTTCCCAACAAGCTAGGTGAAGGATGGCTTTCACACACACTTATCTCTCAGAACTGTGCATGTGGAGAGACGTTCGTTCATCTAGCAGCAAGGGAACGGGATGCTGGGCAACTTTTTCTCTGGTTTCTCAGTCTGTTTCCTAGTGCCGTTTTGAAGTTCCAGCATTTTTCACTGTAAAACCGATTAGGCGCTAGAACCTCCCCATATATTTGTATGGAGTGGAGTTTGCAACTGAAAAGAAACATTGTGTTCCCAACAAGCTAGGTGAAGGACGTCTTTCACACACACCTATCTCTCAGAACTGATCATGTGGAGAGACTTTCGTTCATGTAGCACCAAGAGAACGGGTTGCAGGAGAAACTTTTTCTCTGGATTCTCAGTCTGTTTCCTAGTGCCGGTTTGAAGTTCCTGCAGTTTTCACTGTAAAACCGAGTTGGAGCTCGTACCTACCCTTATATATGTATGGAGTGGAGATTGCTACTGAAATGAAACTTTGTTTTCCCAACAAGCTAATTGAAGGACGGCTTTCACACACACTATTCTCTCAGATATGAGCATGTGGAGACGTTCGTTCATCTAGCAACAAGGGAACGGTTTGCAGAAGAAACTTTTACTCAGGTTTCTCAGTCTGTTTCCTAGTGCCGGTTTGAATTTCCTGCAGTTTTCACTGTAAAAGCGATTTGGAGCTAGTACCTCCCCATATATATGTATGGAGTGGAGTTTGCAACTGAAAAGAAACATTGTGTTCCCAACAAGCTAGGTGAAAGACGGCTTTCACACACACTTATCTCTCAGAACTTAGCAAGAGGAGACACTTTCGTTCACCAAGCACAAAGGGAAAGAGTTGAAAGAGACAGTTTTTCTCTGCTTTCTCAGTCTGTTTCCTACTGCCTGTTTGAAGTTCCTGCAGTATTCACTGTAAAACCGAGTTGGAGCTTGTACCTCCCATATATATGTTTGTGGTGGTGTTTGCAAATGAAAAGAAACTTTGTGTTCCCAACAAGCTAGTGAAGGACGGCTTTCACACACACTTATGTCTCAGAACTGAGCATGTGGAGAGACGTCCGTTCATCTAGCACCAAGGGAACGGGTTGCAGGAGAAAGTTTACTCATTTTTCTCCGACTGTTTCCTGGTGCCAGTTTGATTTTCCTGCAGTTTTCACTGTAAAACCGAGATGGATCTAATAACTCCCCATATTTATGTATGGAGTGGAGTTTGCAATTGAAAGCAAACTTTGAGTTCCCTACAAGCTAGGTGAAGGACGGCTTTCACACACACTTATCTCTCAGAACTGAGCATGTGGAGAGACGTTCGTTCATCTAGCACAAAGGGAACGGGTTGCAGGAGAAACTTTTACTGTGGATTCTCAGTCTGTTTCCTAGTGCCGGTTTGAAGTTCCTGCAGTTTTCACTGTAAAACCAGTTTGGAGCTAGTACCTCCCCATATATATGTATGGAGTGGAGTTTGCAACTGAAAAGAAACTTTGTTTTCCCAACAAGCTAGGTGAAGGACGGCTTTCACACACAGATATCTCTCAGAACTGAGCATGTGGAGAGACGTTCTTTCATCTAGCACAAAGGGAACGGGTTGCCGGAGAAACTTTTACTGTGGATTCTCAGTCTTTTTCCTAGTGCCGGTTTGAAGTTCCTGCAGTTTTCACTGTAAAACCGAGTTGGAGCTAGTACCTCCCCATATATATGTATGGAGTGGAGTTTGCAAATGAAAAGAAACATTGTTTTCCCAACAAGCTAGGTGAAGGACGGCTTTCACACACACTTATCTCTCAGAACTGAGCATGTGGAGAGACGTTCGTTCATCTAGCACAAAGGGAACGGGTTGCAGGAGAAACTTTTACTCTGGTTTCTCAGTCTGTTTCCTAGTGCCGTTTTGAAGTTCCTGCAGTTTTCACTGTAAAACCGAGTTGGAGCTTGTACCTCCCCATATATATGTATGGAGTGGAGTTTGCAAATGAAAAGAAACTTTGTGTTCCCAACAACCTGGGTGAAGGACGGCTTTCACACACACTCATCTCTCAGAACTGAGCATGTGGAGAGACGTTCGTTCATCTAGCACAAAGGGAACGGGTTGCAGGAGAAACTTTTTCTCTGGTTTCTCAGTCTGTTTCCTAGTGCTCTTTTGACGTTCCTGCAGTTTTCGTGGTAAAACAGAGTTGGAGCTGTTCCTCCCCTTATATATGTATGGAGTGTAGCTCGCTACTGAAAAGAAACTTTGTGTTCCCAACAAGCTAGGTGAAGGACGGCTTTCACACACACTTATCTCTCAGTACTGAGCATGTGGGAGACGTTCGTTCATCTAGCAGAAAAGGATCGGTTGCAGGAGCAAGTTTTACTCTGGTTTCTTAGTCTTTTTCCTAGTGCCGGTTTGAAGTTCCTGCAGTTTTCACTGTAAAACCGAGTTGGAGCTAGTACCTCCCCTTATATATGTATGGAGTGGAGTTTGCAACTGAAAAGAAACTTTGTGTTCCCAACAACCTAGTTGAAGTACGGCTATCACACACACTAATCTCTCAGAACTTAGAAAGAGGAGACACTTTCGTTCACCTAGCACAAAGGGAACGGGTTTCAGGAGAAACTTTTACTGTTGTTTCTCATGCTGTTTCCTAGTGCCGGTTTGAAGTTCCTGCAGTTTTCACTGTAAAACCGAGTTGGAGCTAGTACCTCCCCATATATATGTATGGAGTGGAGTTTGCAAATGAAAAGAAACTTTGTGTTCCCAACAAGCTGGGTGAAGGACGGCTTTCACACACACTTATCTCTCAGAACTGAGCATATGGAGAGACGTTCGTTCATCTAGCACAAAGGGAACGGGTTGCAGGAGAATCTTTTACTCTGGTTTCTCAGTCTGTTTCCTAGTGCCGGTTTGAAGTTCCTGCAGTTTTCACTGTAAAACCGAGTTGGAGCTTGTACCTCCCCATATATATGTATGGAGTGGAGTTTGCAAGTGAAAAGAAACTTTGTGTTCCCAACAAGCTATGTGAAGGACGGCTTTCACACACACTTATCTCTCAGAACCTAGCATGTGGAGAGACGTTCGTTCATCTAGGACAAAGGGAACGGGTTGCAGGAGAAACTTTTTCTCTGGTTTCTCAGTCTGTTTCCTAGTGCTCTTTTGACGTTCCTGCAGTTTTCGTGGTAAAATACTGTTGGAGCTGTTCCTCCCCTTATATATGTATGGAGTGTAGCTCGCTACTGAAAAGAAACTTTGTGTTCCCAACAAGCTAGGTGAAGGACGGCTTTCACACCCACATATCTCTCAGAAATGAGCATGTGGAGAGACGTTCGTTCATCTAGCACAAATTGAACGGTTTGCAGGATCATTTTTTCTCTGGTTTCTCAGTCTGTTTCTTAGTGCCGGTTTGAAGTTCCTGCAGTTTTCACTGTAAAACCGAGTTGGAGCTAGTTCCTCCCCATATATATGTATGGAGTGGAGTTTGCAACTGAAAAGAAACTTTGTGTTCCCAACAAGGTAGGTGAAGGACGGCTTTCAAACACACTTATCTCTGAGAATTGAGCATTGGAGAGACGTTCATTCATTTAGCAAATAAGAACGGGTTGCAGGAAAACTTTTACTCTTTTTTCTCTGTCTGTTTCCTAGTGCTCTTTTGACGTTCCTGCAGTTTTCGTGGGAAAACAGAGTTGGAGCTGTTCCTCCCCATATATATGTATGGATTGTAGCTTGCTACTTAAAAGAAACTTTGTGTTCCAAACAAGCTAGGTGAAGGACGGCTTTCAAACACACATATCTCTCAGAAATGAGCATGTGGAGAGACGTTCGTTCATCTAGCACAAAGTGAACGGTTTGCTGGATCAAGTTTTGCTCTGGTTTCTCAGTCTTTTTCTTAGTGCCGGTTTGAAGTTCCTGCAGTTTTCATTGTAAAACCGAGTTGGAGCTAGTACCTCCCCATATATATGTATGGAGTGTAGTTTGTATCTGAAAAGAAACTTTGTGTTCCCATCAAGCTAAGTAAAGGACGGCTTTCACACACACTTATCTCTCAGTACTGAGCATGTGGGAGACGTTCGTTCATCTAGCAGAAAAGGATCGGTTGCAGAAGCAAGTTTTACTCTGGTTTCTTAGTCTTTTTCCTAGTGCCGGTTTGAAGTTCCTGCAGTTTTCACTGTAAAACAGAGTTGGAGCTAGTACCTCCCCTTATATATGTATGGAGTGGAGTTTGCAACTGAAAAGAAACTTTGTGTTCCCAACAACCTAGTTGAAGTACGGCTATCACACACACTTATCTCTCAGAACTTAGAAAGAGGAGACACTTTCGTTCACCTAGCACAAAGGGAACGGGTTGCAGGAGACACTTTTTCTCTGTTTTCTCAGTCTGTTTCCTAGTGCCTGTTTGAAGATCCTACAGTTTTCACTGAAAAACCGAGTTGGAGCTAGTACCTACCCATATATATATATGGGGTGGGGTTTGCAATCGAAAAGAATGTTTGTGTTCCCAACAAGCTAGGTGAAGGACGGCTTTCACACACACTTATCTCTCAGAACTTTGCATGTGGAGAGACGTTCGTTCATCTAGCAGCAAGGGAACGGGATGCTGGGCAACTTTTTCTCTGGTTTCTCAGTCTGTTTCCTAGTGCCGTTTTGAAGTTCAAGCATTTTTCACTGTAAAACCGATTAGGCGCTAGAACCTCCCCATATATTTGTATGGAGTGGAGTTTGCAACTGAAAAGAAACATTGTGTTCACAACAAGCTAGGTGAAGGACGTCTTTCACACACACTTATCTCTCAGAACTGATCATGTGGAGAGACTTTCGTTCATGTAGCACCAAGTGAACGGGTTGCAGGAGAAAATTTTTCTCTGGATTCTCAGTCTGTTTCCTAGGGCCGGTTTGAAGTTCCTGCAGTTTTCACTGTAAAACCGGGTTGGAGCTCGTACCTACCCTTATATATGTATGGAGTGGAGATTGCTACTGAAATGAAACTTTGTTTTCCCAACAAGCTAATTGAAGGACGGCTTTCAAACACACTATTCTCTCAGATATGAGCATGTGGAGACGTTCGTTCATCTAGCACCAAGGGAACGGGTTGCAGAAGAAACTTTTACTCAGGTTTCTCAGTCTGTTTCCTAGTGCCGGTTTGAATTTCCTGCAGTTTTCACTGTAAAATCGATTTGGAGCTAGTACCTCCCCATATATATGTATGGAGTGGAGTTTGCAACTGAAAAGAAACATTGTGTTCCCAACAAGCTAGGTGAAGGACGGCTTTCACACACACTTATCTCTCAGAACTTAGCAAGAGGAGACACTTTCGTTCACCAAGCACAAAGGGAACGAGTTGAAGGAGACAGTTTTTCTCTGCTTTCTCAGTCTGTTTCCTACTGCCTGTTTGAAGTTCCTGCAGTATTCACTGTAAAACCGAGTTGGAGGTAGTACCTCACATATATATGAATGGGGTGGTGTTTGCAAATGAAAAGAAACTTTGTGTTCCCAACAAGCTAGTGAAGGACGGCTTTCACACACACTTATGTCTCAGAACTGAGCATGTGGAGAGACGTTCGTTCATCTAGCACCAAGGGAACGGGTTGCAGGAGAAAGTGTACTCATTTTTCTCAGACTGTTTCCTGGTGCCAGTTTGATTTTCCTGCAGTTTTCACTGTAAAACCGAGATGGATCTAATAACTCCCCATATTTATGTATGGAGTGGAATTTGCAACTGAAAAGAATCTTTGTTTTCCCAACAAGCTACGTGAAGGACGGCTTTCACACACACTTATCTCTCAGAACTGAGCATGTGGAGAGACGTTCGTTCATCTAGCAAAGGGAACGGGTTGCAGGAGAAACTTTTACTGTTGTTTCTCAGTCTGTTTCCTAGTGCCGGTTTGAAGTTCCTGCAGTTTTCACTGTAAAACCGAGTTGGAGCTAGTACCTCCCCATATATATGTATGGATTGGAGTTTGCAAATGAAAAGAAACTTTGTTTTCCCAACAAGCTAGGTGAAGGACGGCTTTCACACACACTTATCTCTCAGAACTGAGCATGTGGAAAGACGTTCGTTCATCTAGCACAAAGGGAACGGGTTGCAGGAGAAACTTTTACTCTGGTTTCTCAGTCTGTTTCCTAGTGCAGTTTTGAAGTTCCTGCAGTTTTCACTGTAAAACCGAGTTGGAGCTTGTACCTCCCCATATATATGTATGGAGTGGAGTTTGCAAATGAAAAGAAACTTTGTGTTCCCAACAAGCTATGTGAAGGACGGCTTTCACACACACTTATCTCCAGAACCTAGCATGTGGAGAGACGTTCATTCATCTAGCACAAAGGGAACGGGTTGCAGGAGAAACTTTTTCTCTGGTTTCTCAGTCTGTTTCCTAGTGCTCTTTTGACGTTCCTGCATTTTTCGTGGTAAAACAGAGTTGGAGCTGTTCCTCCCCTTATATATGTATGGAGTGTAGCTCGCTACTGAAAAGAAACTTTGTGTTCCCAACAAGCTAGGTGAAGGACGGCTTTCACACCCACATATCTCTCAGAAATGAGGATGTGGAGAGACGTTCGTTCATCTAGCACAAATTGAACGGTTTGCAGGATCAAGTTTTGCTCTGGTTTCTCAGTCTGTTTCTTAGTGCCGGTTTGAAGTTCCTGCAGTTTTCACTGTAAAACCGAGTTGGAGCTAGTACCTCCCCATATATATATATGGAGTGGAGTTTGCAACTGAAAAGAAACTTTGTGTTCCCAACAAGGTAGGTGAAGGACGACTTTCAAACACACTTATCTCTGAGAATTGAGCATTGGAGAGACGTTCATTCATTTAGCCAATAAGAACGGGTTGCAGGAGAAACTTTTACTCTTTTTTCTCTGTCTGTTCCCTAGTGCCCGTTTGACGTTCCTGCAGTTTTCGTGGGAAAACAGAGTTGGAGCTGTTCCTCCCCATATATATGTATGGATTGTAGCTTGCTACTTAAAAGAAACTTTGTGTTCCCAACAAGCTAGGTGAAGGACGGCTTTCACACACACTTATCTCTCAGAACTGAGCATGTGGAGAGACGTTCGTTCATCTAGCACAAAGGGAACGGGTTGCAGGAGAAACTTTTTCTCTGGTTTCTCAGTCTGTTTCCTAGTGCTCTTTTGACGTTCCTGCAGTTTTCGTGGTAAAACAGAGTTGGAGCTGTTCCTCCCCTTATATATGTATGGAGTGGAGTTTGCAACTGAAAAGAAACTTTGTGTTCCCAACAACCTAGTTGAAGTACGGCTATCACACACACTTATCTCTCAGAACTTAGAAAGAGGAGACACTTTCGTTCACCTAGCACAAAGGGAACGGGTTGCAGGAGACACTTTTTCTCTGTTTTCTCAGTCTGTTTCCTAGTGCCTGTTTGAAGATCCTACAGTTTTCACTGAAAAACCGAGTTGGAGCTAGTACCTACCCATATATATATATGGGGTGGGGTTTGCAATCGAAAAGAATGTTTGTGTTCCCAACAAGCTAGGTGAAGGACGGCTTTCACACACACTTATCTCTCAGAACTGTGCATGTGGAGAGACGTTCGTTCATCTAGCAGCAAGGGAACGGGATGCTGGGCAACTTTTTCTCTGGTTTCTCAATCTGTTTCCTAGTGCCGTTTTGAAGTTCAAGCATTTTTCACTGTAAAACCGATTAGGCGCTAGAACCTCCCCATATATTTGTATGGAGTGGAGTTTGCAACTGAAAAGAAACATTGTGTTCACAACAAGCTAGGTGAAGGACGTCTTTCACACACACTTATCTCTCAGAACTGATCATGTGGAGAGACTTTCGTTCATGTAGCACCAAGTGAACGGGTTGCAGGAGAAAATTTTTCTCTGGATTCTCAGTCTGTTTCCTAGTGCCGGTTTGAAGTTCCTGCAGTTTTCACTGTAAAACCGGGTTGGAGCTCGTACCTACCCTTATATATGTATGGAGTGGAGATTGCTACTGAAATGAAACTTTGTTTTCCCAACAAGCTAATTGAAGGACGGCTTTCAAACACACTATTCTCTCAGATATGAGCATGTGGAGACGTTCGTTCATCTAGCACCAAGGGAACGGGTTGCAGAAGAAACTTTTACTCAGGTTTCTCAGTCTGTTTCCTAGTGCCGGTTTGAATTTCCTGCAGTTTTCACTGTAAAATCGATTTGGAGCTAGTACCTCCCCATATATATGTATGGAGTGGAGTTTGCAACTGAAAAGAAACATTGTGTTCCCAACAAGCTAGGTGAAGGACGGCTTTCACACACACTTATCTCTCAGAACTTAGCAAGAGGAGACACTTTCGTTCACCAAGCACAAAGGGAACGAGTTGAAGGAGACAGTTTTTCTCTGCTTTCTCAGTCTGTTTCCTACTGCCTGTTTGAAGTTCCTGCAGTATTCACTGTAAAACCGAGTTGGAGGTAGTACCTCCCATATATATGAATGGGGTGGTGTTTGCAAATGAAAAGAAACTTTGTGTTCCCAACAAGCTAGTGAAGGACGGCTTTCACACACACTTATGTCTCAGAACTGAGCATGTGGAGAGACGTTCGTTCATCTAGCACCAAGGGAACGGGTTGCAGGAGAAAGTGTACTCATTTTTCTCAGACTGTTTCCTGGTGCCAGTTTGATTTTCCTGCAGTTTTCACTGTAAAACCGAGATGGATCTAATAACTCCCCATATTTATGTATGGAGTAGAGTTTGCAACTGAAAAGAAACTTTGTTTTCCCAACAAGCTACGTGAAGGACGGCTTTCAGACACACTTATCTCTCAGAACTGAGCATGTGGAGAGACGTTCGTTCATCTAGCACAAAGGGAACGGGTTGCAGGAGAAACTTTTACTCTGGTTTCTCAGTCTGTTTCCTAGTGCAGTTTTGAAGTTCCTGCAGTTTTCACTGTAAAACCGAGTTGGAGCTTGTACCTCCCCATATATATGTATGGAGTGGAGTTTGCAAATGAAAAGAAACTTTGTGTTCCCAACAAGCTATGTGAAGGACGGCTTTCACACACACTTATCTCCAGAACCTAGCATGTGGAGAGACGTTCGTTCATCTAGCACAAAGGGAACGGGTTGCAGGAGAAACTTTTTCTCTGGTTTCTCAGTCTGTTTCCTAGTGCTCTTTTGACGTTCCTGCATTTTTCGTGGTAAAACAGAGTTGGAGCTGTTCCTCCCCTTATATATGTATGGAGTGTAGCTCGCTACTGAAAAGAAACTTTGTGTTCCCAACAAGCTAGGTGAAGGACGGCTTTCACACCCACATATCTCTCAGAAATGAGGATGTGGAGAGACGTTTGTTCATCTAGCACAAATTGAACGGTTTGCAGGATCAAGTTTTGCTCTGGTTTCTCAGTCTGTTTCTTAGTGCCGGTTTGAAGTTCCTGCAGTTTTCACTGTAAAACCGAGTTGGAGCTAGTACCTCCCCATATATATATATGGAGTGGAATTTGCAACTGAAAAGAAACTTTGTGTTCCCAACAAGGTAGGTGAAGGACGGCTTTCAAACACACTTATCTCTGAGAATTGAGCATTGGAGAGACGTTCATTCATTTAGCCAATAAGAACGGGTTGCAGGAGAAACTTTTACTCTTTTTTCTCTGTCTGTTCCCTAGTGCCCGTTTGACGTTCCTGCAGTTTTCGTGGTAAAACAGAGTTGGAGCTGTTCCTCCCCTTATATATGTATGGAGTGTAGCTCGCTACTGAAAAGAAATTTGTGTTCCCAACAAGCTAGGTGAAGGACGGCTTTCACACACACTTATCTCTCAGTACTGAGCATGTGGGAGACGTTCGTTCATCTAGCAGAAAAGGATCGGTTGCAGGAGCAAGTTTTACTCTGGTTTCTTAGTCTTTTTCCTAGTGCCGGTTTGAAGTTCCTGCAGTTTTCACTGTAAAACCGAGTTGGAGCTAGTACCTCCCCTTATATATGTATGGAGTGGAGTTTGCAACTGAAAAGAAACTTTGTGTTCCCAACAACCTAGTTGAAGTACGGCTATCACACACACTTATCTCTCAGAACTTAGAAAGAGGAGACACTTTCGTTCACCTTGCACAAAGGGAACGGGTTGCAGGAGAAACTTTTACTGCGGATTCTCAGTCTGTTTTCTAGTGCCGGTTTGAAGTTCCTGCAGTTTTCACTGTAAAACCGAGTTGGAGCTAGTACCTCCCCATATATATGTATGGAGTGGAGTTTGCAAATGAAAAGATACTTTGTTTTCCCAACAAGCTAGGTGAAGGACGGCTTTCACACACACTTATCTCTCAGAATTGAGCATGTGGAGAGACGTTCGTTCATCTAGCACAAAGGGAACGGGTTGCAGGAGAAACATTTACTGTGGATTCTCAGTCTGTTTCCTAGTGCCGGTTTGAAGTTCCTGCAGTTTTCACTGTAAAACCAGGTTGGAGCTAGTACCTCCCCATATATATGTATGGAGTGGAGTTTGCAACTGAAAAGAAACTTTGTTTTCCCAACAAGCTATGTGAAGGACGGCTTTCACACACACTTATCTCTCAGAACTGAGCATGTGGAGAGACGTTCGTTCATCTAGCAAAGGGAACGGTTTGCAGGAGAAACTTTTACTGTTGTTTCTCAGTCTGTTTCCTAGTGCCGGTTTGAAGTTCCTGCAGTTTTCACTGTAAAACCGAGTTGGAACTAGTACCTCCCCATATATATGTATGGAGTGGAGTTTGCAAATGAAAAGAAACTTTGTGTTCCCAACAAGCTGGGTGAAGGACGGCTTTCACACACACTTATCTCTCAGAACTGAGCATGTGGAGAGACGTTCGTTCATCTAGCCCAAAGGGAACGGGTTGCAGGAGAATCTTTTACTCTGGTTTCTCAGTCTGTTTCCTAGTGCCGGTTTGAAGTTCCTGCAGTTTTCACTGTAAAACCGAGTTGGAGCTTGTACCTCCCCATATATATGTGTGGAGTGGAATTTGCAAGTGAAAAGAAACTTTGTGTTCCCAACAAGCTATGTGAAGGACGGCTTTCACACACACTTATCTCTCAGAACCTAGCATGTGGAGAGACGTTCGTTCATCTAGGACAAAGGGAACGGGTTGCAGGAGAAACTTTTTCTCTGGTTTCTCAGTCTGTTTCCTAGTGCTCTTTTGACGTTCCTGCAGTTTTCGTGGTAAAACAGTGTTGGAGCTGTTCCTCCCCTTATATATGTATGGAGTGTAGCTCGCTACTGAAAAGAAACTTTGTGTTCCCAACAAGCTAGGTGAAGGACGGCTTTCACACCCACATATCTCTCAGAAATGAGCATGTGGAGAGACGTTCGTTCATCTAGCACAAATTGAACGGTTCTCAGGATCATTTTTTGCTCTGGTTTCTCAGTCTGTTTCTTAGTGCCGGTTTGAAGTTCCTGCAGTTTTCACTGTAAAACCGAGTTGGAGCTAGTACCTCCCCATATATATGTATGGAGTGGAGTTTGCAACTGAAAAGAAACTTTGTGTTCCCAACAAGGTAGGTGAAGGACGGCTTTCAAACACACTTATCTCTGAGAATTGAGCATTGGAGAGACGTTCATTCATTTAGCAAATAAGAACGGGTTGCAGGAGAAACTTTTACTCTTTTTTCTCTGTCTGTTTCCTAGTGCTCTTTTGACGTTCCTGCAGTTTTCGTGGGAAAACAGAGTTGGAGCTGTTCCTCCCCATATATATGTATGGATTGTAGCTTGCTACTTAAAAGAAACTTTGTGTTCCCAACAAGCTAGGTGAAGGACGGCTTTCAAACACACATATCTCTCAGAAATGAGCATGTGGAGAGACGTTCGTTCATCTAGCACAAAGTGAACGTTTTGCTGGATCAAGTTTTGCTCTGGTTTCTCAGTCTTTTTCTTAGTGCCGGTTTGAAGTTCCTGCAGTTTTCATTGTAAAACCGAGTTGGAGCTAGTACCTCCCCATATATATGTATGGAGTGTAGTTTGTATCTGAAAAGAAACTTTGTGTTCCCATCAAGCTAAGTAAAGGACGGCTTTCACACACACTTATCTCTCAGTACTGAGCATGTGGGAGACGTTCGTTCATCTAGCAGAAAAGGATCGGTTGCAGGAGCAAGTTTTACTCTGGTTTCTTAGTCTTTTTCCTAGTGCCGGTTTGAAGTTCCTGCAGTTTTCACTGTAAAACAGAGTTGGAGCTAGTACCTCCCCTTATATATGTATGGAGTGGAGTTTGCAACTGAAAAGAAACTTTGTGTTCCCAACAACCTAGTTGAAGTACGGCTATCACACACACTTATCTCTCAGAACTTCGAAAGAGGAGACACTTTCGTTCACCTAGCACAAAGGGAACGGGTTGCAGGAGACACTTTTTCTCTGTTTTCTCAGTCTGTTTCCTAGTGCCTGTTTGAAGATCCTGCAGTTTTCACTGAAAAACCGAGTTGGAGCTAGTACCTCCCCATATATATGTATGGGGTGGGGTTTGCAATCGAAAAGAATGATTGTGTTCCCAACAAGCTAGGTGAAGGACGGCTTTCACACACACTTATCTCTCAGAACTGTGCATGTGGAGAGACGTTCGTTCATCTAGCAGCAAGGGAACGGGATGCTGGGCAACTTTTTCTCTGGTTTCTCAGTCTGTTTCCTAGTGCCGTTTTGAAGTTCAAGCATTTTTCACTGTAAAACCGATTAGGCGCTAGAACCTCCCCATATATTTGTATGGAGTGGAGTTTGCAACTGAAAAGAAACATTGTGTTCACAACAAGCTAGGTGAAGGACGTCTTTCACACACACCTATCTCTCAGAACTGATCATGTGGAGAGACTTTCGTTCATGTAGCACCAAGTGAACGGGTTGCAGGAGAAACTTTTTCTCTGGATTCTCAGTCTGTTTCCTAGTGCCGGTTTGAAGTTCCTGCAGTTTTCACTGTAAAACCGGGTTGGAGCTCGTACCTACCCTTATATATGTATGGAGTGGAGATTGCTACTGAAATGAAACTTTGTTTTCCCAACAAGCTAATTGAAGGACGGCTTTCACACACACTATTCTCTCAGATATGAGCATGTGGAGACGTTCGTTCATCTAGCACCAAGGGAACGGGTTTCAGAAGGAACTTTTACTCAGGTTTCTCAGTCTGTTTCCTAGTGCCGGTTTGAATTTCCTGCAGTTTTCACTGTAAAACCGATTTGGAGCTAGTACCTCCCAATATATATGTATGGAGTGGAGTTTGCAACTGAAAAGAAACATTGTGTTCCCAACAAGCTAGGTGAAGGACGGCTTTCACACACACTTATCTCTCAGAACTGAGCATGTGGAGAGACGTTCGTTCATCTAGCAAAGGGAACGGTTTGCAGGAGAAACTTTTACTGTTGTTTCTCAGTCTGTTTCCTAGTGCCGGTTTGAAGTTCCTGCAGTTTTCACTGTAAAACCGAGTTGGAGCTAGTACCTCCCCATATATATGTATGGAGTGGAGTTTGCAAATGAAAAGAAACTTTGTGTTCCCAACAAGCTGGGTGAAGGACGGCTTTCACACACACTTATCTCTCAGAACTGAGCATGTGGAGAGACGTTCGTTCATCTAGCACAAAGGGAACGGGTTGCAGGAGAATCTTTTACTCTGGTTTCTCAGTCTGTTTCCTAGTGCCGGTTTGAAGTTCCTGCAGTTTTCACTGTAAAACCGAGTTGGAGCTTGTACCTCCCCATATATATGTATGGAGTGGAGTTTGCAAGTGAAAAGAAACTTTGTGTTCCCAACAAGCTATGTGAAGGACGGCTTTCACACACACTTATCTCTCAGAACCTAGCATGTGGAGAGACGTTCGTTCATCTAGGACAAAGGGAACGGGTTGCAGGAGAAACTTTTTCTCTGGTTTCTCAGTCTGTTTCCTAGTGCTCTTTTGACGTTCCTGCAGTTTTCGTGGTAAAACAGTGTTGGAGCTGTTCCTCCCCTTATATATGTATGGAGTGTAGCTCGCTACTGAAAAGAAACTTTGTGTTCCCAACAAGCTAGGTGAAGGACGGCTTTCAAACACACTTATCTCTGAGAATTGAGCATTGGAGAGACGTTCATTCATTTAGCAAATAAGAACGGGTTGCAGGAGAAACTTTTACTCTTTTTTCTCTGTCTGTTTCCTAGTGCTCTTTTGACGTTCCTGCAGTTTTCGTGGGAAAACAGAGTTGGAGCTGTTCCTCCCCATATATATGTATGGATTGTAGCTTGCTACTTAAAAGAAACTTTGTGTTCCCAACAAGCTAGGTGAAGGACGGCTTTCAAACACACATATCTCTCAGAAATGAGCATGTGGAGAGACGTTCGTTCATCTAGCACAAAGTGAACGTTTTGCTGGATCAAGTTTTGCTCTGGTTTCTCAGTCTTTTTCTTAGTGCCGGTTTGAAGTTCCTGCAGTTTTCATTGTAAAACCGAGTTGGAGCTAGTACCTCCCCATATATATGTATGGAGTGTAGTTTGTATCTGAAAAGAAACTTTGTGTTCCCATCAAGCTAAGTAAAGGACGGCTTTCACACACACTTATCTCTCAGTACTGAGCATGTGGGAGACGTTCGTTCATCTAGCAGAAAAGGATCGGTTGCAGGAGCAAGTTTTACTCTGGTTTCTTAGTCTTTTTCCTAGTGCCGGTTTGAAGTTCCTGCAGTTTTCACTGTTAAACAGAGTTGGAGCTAGTACCTCCCCTTATATATGTATGGAGTGGATTTTGCAACTGAAAAGAAACTTTGTGTTCCCAACAACCTAGTTGAAGTACGGCTATCACACACACTTATCTCTCAGAACTTAGAAAGAGGAGACACTTTCGTTCACCTAGCACAAAGGGAACGGTTTGCAGGAGAAACTTTTACTGTTGTTTCTCAGTCTGTTTCCTAGTGCCGGTTTGAAGTTCCTGCAGTTTTCACTGTAAAACCGAGTTGGAGCTAGTACCTCCCCATATATATGTATGGAGTGGAGTTTGCAAATGAAAAGAAACTTTGTGTTCCCAACAAGCTGGGTGAAGGACGGCTTTCACACACACTTATCTCTCAGAACTGAGCATGTGGAGAGACGTTCGTTCATCTAGCACAAAGGGAACGGGTTGCAGGAGAATCTTTTACTCTGGTTTCTCAGTCTGTTTCCTAGTGCCGGTTTGAAGTTCCTGCAGTTTTCACTGTAAAACCGAGTTGGAGCTTGTACCTCCCCATATATATGTATGGAGTGGAGTTTGCAAGTGAAAAGAAACTTTGTGTTCCCAACAAGCTATGTGAAGGACGGCTTTCACACACACTTATCTCTCAGAACCTAGCATGTGGAGAGACGTTCGTTCATCTAGGACAAAGGGAACGGGTTGCAGGAGAAACTTTTTCTCTGGTTTCTCAGTCTGTTTCCTAGTGCTCTTTTGACGTTCCTGCAGTTTTCGTGGTAAAACAGTGTTGGAGCTGTTCCTCCCCTTATATATGTATGGAGTGTAGCTCGCTACTGAAAAGAAACTTTGTGTTCCCAACAAGCTAGGTGAAGGACGGCTTTCAAACACACTTATCTCTGAGAATTGAGCATTGGAGAGACGTTCATTCATTTAGCAAATAAGAACGGGTTGCAGGAGAAACTTTTACTCTTTTTTCTCTGTCTGTTTCCTAGTGCTCTTTTGACGTTCCTGCAGTTTTCGTGGGAAAACAGAGTTGGAGCTGTTCCTCCCCATATATATGTATGGATTGTAGCTTGCTACTTAAAAGAAACTTTGTGTTCCCAACAAGCTAGGTGAAGGACGGCTTTCAAACACACATATCTCTCAGAAATGAGCATGTGGAGAGACGTTCGTTCATCTAGCACAAAGTGAACGTTTTGCTGGATCAAGTTTTGCTCTGGTTTCTCAGTCTTTTTCTTAGTGCCGGTTTGAAGTTCCTGCAGTTTTCATTGTAAAACCGAGTTGGAGCTAGTACCTCCCCATATATATGTATGGAGTGTAGTTTGTATCTGAAAAGAAACTTTGTGTTCCCATCAAGCTAAGTAAAGGACGGCTTTCACACACACTTATCTCTCAGTACTGAGCATGTGGGAGACGTTCGTTCATCTAGCAGAAAAGGATCGGTTGCAGGAGCAAGTTTTACTCTGGTTTCTTAGTCTTTTTCCTAGTGCCGGTTTGAAGTTCCTGCAGTTTTCACTGTAAAACAGAGTTGGAGCTAGTACCTCCCCTTATATATGTATGGAGTGGAGTTTGCAACTGAAAAGAAACTTTGTGTTCCCAACAACCTAGTTGAAGTACGGCTATCACACACACTTATCTCTCAGAACTTAGAAAGAGGAGACACTTTCGTTCACCTAGCACAAAGGGAACGGGTTGCAGGAGACACTTTTTCTCTGTTTTCTCAGTCTGTTTCCTAGTGCCTGTTTGAAGATCCTGCAGTTTTCACTGAAAAACCGAGTTGGAGCTAGTACCTCCCCATATATATGTATGGGGTGGGGTTTGCAATCGAAAAGAATGTTTGTGTTCCCAACAAGCTAGGTGAAGGACGGCTTTCACACACACTTATCTCTCAGAACTGTGCATGTGGAGAGACGTTCGTTCATCTAGCAGCAAGGGAACGGGATGCTGGGCAACTTTTTCTCTGGTTTCTCAGTCTGTTTCCTAGTGCCGTTTTGAAGTTCAAGCATTTTTCACTGTAAAACCGATTAGGCGCTAGAACCTCCCCATATATTTGTATGGAGTGGAGTTTGCAACTGAAAAGAAACATTGTGTTCACAACAAGCTAGGTGAAGGACGTCTTTCACACACACTTATCTCTCAGAACTGATCATGTGGAGAGACTTTCGTTCATGTAGCAACAAGTGAACGGGTTGCAGGAGAAACTTTTTCTCTGGATTCTCAGTCTGTTTCCTAGTGCCGGTTTGAAGTTCCTGCAGTTTTCACTGTAAAACCGGGTTGGAGCTCGTACCTACCCTTATATATGTATGGAGTGGAGATTGCTACTGAAATGAAACTTTGTTTTCCCAACAAGCTAATTGAAGGACGGCTTTCACACACACTATTCTCTCAGATATGAGCATGTAGAGACGTTCGTTCATCTAGCATCAAGGGAACGGGTTTCAGTAGGAACTTTTACTCAGGTTTCTCAGTCTGTTTCCTAGTGCCGGTTTGAAGTTCCTGCAGTTTTCATTGTAAAACCGTGTTGGGGCTAGTACCTCCCCATATATATGTATGGAGTGGAGTTTGCAACTGAAAAGAAACTTTGTGTTCCCTACAAGCTAGGTGAAGGACGGCTTTCACACACAGTTATCTCACAGAACTGAGCATGTGGAGAGACGTTCGTTCATCTAGCACAAATGGAACGGGTTACAGGAGAAACTTTTACTCTGGATTCTCAGTCTGTTTCCTAGTGCCTATTTGAAGTTCCCGCAGTTTTCACTGTAAAACCGAGTTGGAGCTTGTACCTCCCCATATATATGTATGGAGTGGAGTTTGCAAATGAAAAGAAACTTTGTGTTCCCAACAAGCTAGGTGAAGGACGGCTTTCACACACACTTATCTCTCAGAACTGAGCATGTGGAGAGACGTTCGTTCATCTAGCAAAAAGGGAACGGGTTGCAGGAGAAACTTTTACTCTGGATTCTCAGTCTGTTTCCTAGTGCCGGTTTGAAGTTCCTGCAGTTTTCATTGTAAAACCGTGTTGGGGCTAGTACCTCCCCATATATATGTATGGAGTGGAGTTTGCAACTGAAAAGAAACTTTGTGTTCCCTACAAGCTAGGTGAAGGACGGCTTTCACACACAGTTATCTCACAGAACTGAGCATGTGGAGAGACGTTCGTTCATCTAGCACAAAGGGAACGGGTTACAGGAGAAACTTTTACTCTGGATTCTCAGTCTGTTTCCTAGTGCCTATTTGAAGTTCCCGCAGTTTTCACTGTAAAACCGAGTTGGAGCTTGTACCTCCCCATATATATGTATGGAGTGGAGTTTGCAAATGAAAAGAAACTTTGTGTTCCCAACAAGCTAGGTGAAGGACGGCTTTCACACACACTTATCTCTCAGAACTGAGCATGTGGAGAGACGTTCGTTCATCTAGCAAAAAGGGAACGGGTTGCAGGAGAAACTTTTACTGTGGTTTCTCAGTCTGTTTCCTAGTGCCGGTTAGAAGTTCCTGCAGTTTTCATTGTAAAACCGAGTTGGAGCTAGTACCTCCCCATATATATGTATGGAGTGGAGTTTGCAACTGAAAAGAAACTTTGTGTTCCCTACAAGCTAGGTGAAGTACGGCTTTCACACACACTTATCTCTCAAAACTGAGCATGTGGAGAGACGTTCGTTCATCTAGCACAAAGGGAACGGGTTGCAGGAGAAACTTTTACTGTTGTTCCTCAGTCTGTTTCCTAGTGCCGGTTTGAAGTTCCTGCAGTTTTCACTGCAAAACCGAGTTGGAGCTAGTACCTCCCCATATATATGTATGGAGAGGAGTTTGCTACTGAAAAGAAAATTTGTGTTCCCAACAAGCTAGGTCAAGGACGGCTTTCACACACACTTATCTCTCAGAACTGAGCATGTGGAGAGACGTTCGTTCATCTAGCACAAAGGGAACGGGTTGCAGGAGAAACTTTTACTGTTGTTTCTCAGTCTGTTTCCTAGTGCCGGTTTGAAGTTCCTGCATTTTTCACTGTAAAACCGAGTTGGAGCTAGTACCTCCCCATATATATGTATGGAGTGGAGTTTGCTACTGAAAACAAACTTTGTTTTCTCAACAAGCTAGGTCAAGGACGGCTTTCACACACACTTATCTCTCATAACTGAGCATGTGGAGAGACGTTCGTTCTCTAGCACAAAGGGAACGGGTTGCAGGAGAAACTTTTACTGTGGTTTCTCAGTCTGTTTCCTAGTGTCGGTTTGAAGTTCCTGCAGTTTTCACTGTAAAATCGAGTTGGAGCTAGTACCTCCCCATATATATGTATGGAGTGGAGTTTGCAACTGAAAAGAAAGTTTGTGTTCCCAACAAGCTAGGTGAAGGACGGCTTTAACACACACTTATCTCTCAGAACTGAGCATGTGGAGAGACGTTCGTTCATCTAGCACAAATGGAACGGGTTGCAGGAGAAACTTTTACTGTGGTTTCTCAGTCTGTTTCCTAGTGCCGCTTTGAAGTTCTTGCAGTTTTCACTGTAAAACCGAGTTGGAGCTAGTACCTCCCCATATATATGTATGGAGTGGAGTTTGCAACTGAAAAGAAACTTTGTTTTCCCAACAAGCTAGCTGAAGGACGGCTTTCACACACACTTATCTCTCAGAACTGAGCATGTGGAGAGACGTTCGTTCATCTAGCACAAAGGGAACCGGATGCAGGAGAAACTTTTACTGTGGTTTCTCGGTCTGTTTCCTAGTGCCGGTTTGAAGTTCTTGCAGTTTTCACTGTAAAACCGAGTTGGAGCTAGTACCTCCCCATATATATGTATGGAGTGGAGTTTGCAACTGAAAAGAAACTTTGTGTTCCCAACAAGCTAGTTGAAGGACGGCTTTCACACACACTTATCTCTCAGAACTGAGCATGTGGAGAGACTTTCGTTCATCTAGCACAAAGGAACGGGTTGCTGGAGAAACTTTTACTCTGGTTTCTCAGACTGTTTCCTGGTGCCGGTTTGATTTTCTGCAGTTTTCACTGTAAAACCGAGTTGGAACTAGTACCTCCCCATATATAAGTATGGAGTGGAATTTGCACCTGAAAAGATACTTTGTGTTCCCAACAACCTAGTTGAAGGACGGCTATCACACACACTTATCTCTCAGAACTTAGAATGAGGAGACACTTTCGTTCACCTAGCATAAAGGGAACGGGTTGCAGGAGACACTTTTTCTCTGGTTTCTCAGTCTGTTTCCTAGTGCCTGTATGAATATCCTGCAGTTTTCACTGAAAAACCGAGTTGGAGCTTGTACCTCCCCATATATATGTATGGGGTGGGGTTTGCAAACGAGAAGAATGTTTGTGTTCCCAACAAGCTAGGTGAAGGATGGCTTTCACACACACTTATCTCTCAGAACTGTGCATGTGGAGAGACGTTCGTTCATCTAGCAGCAAGGGAACGGGATGCTGGGCAACTTTTTCTCTGGTTTCTCAGTCTGTTTCCTAGTGCCGTTTTGAAGTTCCAGCATTTTTCACTGTAAAACCGATTAGGCGCTAGAACCTCCCCATATATTTGTATGGAGTGGAGTTTGCAACTGAAAAGGAACATTGTGTTCCCAACAAGCTAGGTGAAGGACGTCTTTCACACACACCTATCTCTCAGAACTGATCATGTGGAGAGACTTTCGTTCATGTAGCACCAAGAGAACGGGTTGCAGGAGAAACTTTTTCTCTGGATTCTCAGTCTGTTTCCTAGTGCCGGTTTGAAGTTCCTGCAGTTTTCACTGTAAAACCGAGTTGGAGCTCGTACCTACCCTTATATATGTATGGAGTGGAGATTGCTACTGAAATGAAACTTTGTTTTCCCAACAAGCTAATTGAAGGACGGCTTTCACACACACTATTCTCTCAGATATGAGCATGTGGAGACGTTCGTTCATCTAGCAACAAGGGAACGGTTTGCAGAAGAAACTTTTACTCAGGTTTCTCAGTCTGTTTCCTAGTGCCGGTTTGAATTTCCTGCAGTTTTCACTGTAAAAGCGATTTGGAGCTAGTACCTCCCCATATATATGTATGGAGTGGAGTTTGCAACTGAAAAGAAACATTGTGTTCCCAACAAGCTAGGTGAAAGACGGCTTTCACACACACTTATCTCTCAGAACTTAGCAAGAGGAGACACTTTCGTTCACCAAGCACAAAGGGAAAGAGTTGAAAGAGACAGTTTTTCTCTGCTTTCTCAGTCTGTTTCCTACTGCCTGTTTGAAGTTCCTGCAGTATTCACTGTAAAACCGAGTTGGAGCTAGTACCTCCCATATATATGTTTGTGGTGGTGTTTGCAAATGAAAAGAAACTTTGTGTTCCCAACAAGCTAGTGAAGGACGGCTTTCACACACACTTATGTCTCAGAACTGAGCATGTGGAGAGACGTTCGTTCATCTAGCACCAAGGGAACGGGTTGCAGGAGAAAGTTTACTCATTTTTCTCCGACTGTTTCCTGGTGCCAGTTTGATTTTCCTGCAGTTTTCACTGTAAAACCGAGATGGATCTAATAACTCCCCATATTTATGTATGGAGTGGAGTTTGCAATTGAAAGCAAACTTTGAGTTCCCTACAAGCTAGGTGAAGGACGGCTTTCACACACACTTATCTCTCAGAACTGAGCATGTGGAGAGACGTTCGTTCATCTAGCACAAAGGGAACGGGTTGCAGGAGAAACTTTTACTGTGGATTCTCAGTCTGTTTCCTAGTGCCGGTTTGAAGTTCCTGCAGTTTTCACTGTAAAACCAGGTTGGAGCTAGTACCTCCCCATATATATGTATGGAGTGGAGTTTGCAACTGAAAAGAAACTTTGTTTTCCCAACAAGCTAGGTGAAGGACGGCTTTCACACACAGATATCTCTCAGAACTGAGCATGTGGAGAGACGTTCTTTCATCTAGCACAAAGGGAACGGGTTGCCGGAGAAACTTTTACTGTGGATTCTCAGTCTTTTTCCTAGTGCCGGTTTGAAGTTCCTGCAGTTTTCACTGTAAAACCGAGTTGGAGCTAGTACCTCCCCATATATATGTATGGATTGGAGTTTGCAAATGAAAAGAAACATTGTTTTCCCAACAAGCTAGGTGAAGGACGGCTTTCACACACACTTATCTCTCAGAACTGAGCATGTGGAGAGACGTTCGTTCATCTAGCACAAAGGGAACGGGTTGCAGGAGAAACTTTTACTCTGGTTTCTCAGTCTGTTTCCTAGTGCCGTTTTGAAGTTCCTGCAGTTTTCACTGTAAAACCGAGTTGGAGCTTGTACCTCCCCATATATATGTATGGAGTGGAGTTTGCAAATGAAAAGAAACTTTGTGTTCCCAACAACCTGGGTGAAGGACGGCTTTCACACACACTCATCTCTCAGAACTGAGCATGTGGAGAGACGTTCGTTCATCTAGCACAAAGGGAACGGGTTGCAGGAGAAACTTTTTCTCTGGTTTCTCAGTCTGTTTCCTAGTGCTCTTTTGACGTTCCTGCAGTTTTCGTGGTAAAACAGAGTTGGAGCTGTTCCTCCCCTTATATATGTATGGAGTGTAGCTCGCTACTGAAAAG
Source organism: Camelus bactrianus (assembly GCF_048773025.1). Classification (NCBI taxonomy): domain Eukaryota; kingdom Metazoa; phylum Chordata; class Mammalia; order Artiodactyla; family Camelidae; genus Camelus; species Camelus bactrianus. The sequence continues at coordinate 80,444,538 of NC_133546.1, read as the reverse complement.
AAACTTTGTGTTCCCAACAAGCTAGGTGAAGGACGGCTTTCACACACACTTATCTCTCAGTACTGAGCATGTGGGAGACGTTCGTTCATCTAGCAGAAAAGGATCGGTTGCAGGAGCAAGTTTTACTCTGGTTTCTTAGTCTTTTTCCTAGTGCCGGTTTGAAGTTCCTGCAGTTTTCACTGTAAAACCGAGTTGGAGCTAGTACCTCCCCTTATATATGTATGGAGTGGAGTTTGCAACTGAAAAGAAACTTTGTGTTCCCAACAACCTAGTTGAAGTACGGCTATCACACACACTAATCTCTCAGAACTTAGAAAGAGGAGACACTTTCGTTCACCTAGCACAAAGGGAACGGGTTTCAGGAGAAACTTTTACTGTTGTTTCTCAGTCTGTTTCCTAGTGCCGGTTTGAAGTTCCTGCAGTTTTCACTGTAAAACCGAGTTGGAGCTAGTACCTCCCCATATATATGTATGGAGTGGAGTTTGCAAATGAAAAGAAACTTTGTGTTCCCAACAAGCTGGGTGAAGGACGGCTTTCACACACACTTATCTCTCAGAACTGAGCATGTGGAGAGACGTTCGTTCATCTAGCACAAAGGGAACGGGTTGCAGGAGAATCTTTTACTTTGGTTTCTCAGTCTGTTTCCTAGTGCCGGTTTGAAGTTCCTGCAGTTTTCACTGTAAAACCGAGTTGGAGCTTGTACCTCCCCATATATATGTATGGAGTGGAGTTTGCAAGTGAAAAGAAACTTTGTGTTCCCAACAAGCTATGTGAAGGACGGCTTTCACACACACTTATCTCTCAGAACCTAGCATGTGGAGAGACGTTCGTTCATCTAGGACAAAGGGAACGGGTTGCAGGAGAAACTTTTTCTCTGGTTTCTCAGTCTGTTTCCTAGTGCTCTTTTGACGTTCCTGCATTTTTCGTGGTAAAACACTGTTGGAGCTGTTCCTCCCCTTATATATGTATGGAGTGTAGCTCGCTACTGAAAAGAAACTTTGTGTTCCCAACAAGCTAGGTGAAGGACGGCTTTCACACCCACATATCTCTCAGAAATGAGCATGTGGAGAGACGTTCGTTCATCTAGCACAAATTGAACGGTTTGCAGGATCATTTTTTCTCTGGTTTCTCAGTCTGTTTCTTAGTGCCGGTTTGAAGTTCCTGCAGTTTTCACTGTAAAACCGAGTTGGAGCTAGTACCTCCCCATATATATGTATGGAGTGGAGTTTGCAACTGAAAAGAAACTTTGTGTTCCCAACAAGGTAGGTGAAGGACGGCTTTCAAACACACTTATCTCTGAGAATTGAGCATTGGAGAGACGTTCATTCATTTAGCAAATAAGAACGGGTTGCAGGAAAACTTTTACTCTTTTTTCTCTGTCTGTTTCCTAGTGCTCTTTTGACGTTCCTGCAGTTTTCGTGGGAAAACAGAGTTGGAGCTGTTCCTCCCCATATATATGTATGGATTGTAGCTTGCTACTTAAAAGAAACTTTGTGTTCCAAACAAGCTAGGTGAAGGACGGCTTTCAAACACACATATCTCTCAGAAATGAGCATGTGGAGAGACGTTCGTTCATCTAGCACAAAGTGAACGGTTTGCTGGATCAAGTTTTGCTCTGGTTTCTCAGTCTTTTTCTTAGTGCCGGTTTGAAGTTCCTGCAGTTTTCATTGTAAAACCGAGTTGGAGCTAGTACCTCCCCATATATATGTATGGAGTGTAGTTTTTTATCTGAAAAGAAACTTTGTGTTCCCATCAAGCTAAGTAAAGGACGGCTTTCACACACACTTATCTCTCAGTACTGAGCATGTGGGAGACGTTCGTTCATCTAGCAAAAAAGGATCGGTTGCAGAAGCAAGTTTTACTCTGGTTTCTTAGTCTTTTTCCTAGTGCCGGTTTGAAGTTCCTGCAGTTTTCACTGTAAAACAGAGTTGGAGCTAGTACCTCCCCTTATATATGTATGGAGTGGAGTTTGCAACTGAAAAGAAACTTTGTGTTCCCAACAACCTAGTTGAAGTACGGCTATCACACACACTTATCTCTCAGAACTTAGAAAGAGGAGACACTTTCGTTCACCTAGCACAAAGGGAACGGGTTGCAGGAGACACTTTTTCTCTGTTTTCTCAGTCTGTTTCCTAGTGCCTGTTTGAAGATCCTACAGTTTTCACTGAAAAACCGAGTTGGAGCTAGTACCTACCCATATATATATATGGGGTGGGTTTTGCAATCGAAAAGAATGTTCGTGTTCCCAACAAGCTAGGTGAAAGACGGCTTTCACACACACTTATCTCTCAGAACTGTGCATGTGGAGAGACGTTCGTTCATCTAGCAGCAAGGGAACGGGATGCTGGGCAACTTTTTCTCTGGTTTCTCAGTCTGTTTCCTAGTGCCGTTTTGAAGTTCAAGCATTTTTCACTGTAAAACCGATTAGGCGCTAGAACCTCCCCATATATTTGTATGGAGTGGAGTTTGCAACTGAAAAGAAACATTGTGTTCACAACAAGCTAGGTGAAGGACGTCTTTCACACACACTTATCTCTCAGAACTGATCATGTGGAGAGACTTTCGTTCATGTAGCACCAAGTGAACGGGTTGCAGGAGAAAATTTTTCTCTGGATTCTCAGTCTGTTTCCTAGTGCCGGTTTGAAGTTCCTGCAGTTTTCACTGTAAAAACGGGTTGGAGCTCGTACCTACCCTTATATATGTATGGAGTGGAGATTGCTACTGAAATGAAACTTTGTTTTCCCAACAAGCTAATTGAAGGACGGCTTTCAAACACACTATTCTCTCAGATATGAGCATGTGGACACGTTCGTTCATCTAGCACCAAGGGAACGGGTTGCAGAAGAAACTTTTACTGTTGTTTCTCAGTCTGTTTCCTAGTGCCGGTTTGAAGTTCCTGCAGTTTTCACTGTAAAACCGAGTTGGAGCTAGTACCTCCCCATATATATGTATGGATTGGAGTTTGCAAATGAAAAGAAACTTTGTTTTCCCAACAAGCTAGGTGAAGGACGGCTTTCACACACACTTATCTCTCAGAACTGAGCATGTGGAGAGACGTTCGTTCATCTAGCACAAAGGGAACGGGTTGCAGGAGAAACTTTTACTCTGGTTTCTCAGTCTGTTTCCTAGTGCAGTTTTGAAGTTCCTGCAGTTTTCACTGTAAAACCGAGTTGGAGCTTGTACCTCCCCATATATATGTATGGAGTGGAGTTTGCAAATGAAAAGAAACTTTGTGTTCCCAACAAGCTATGTGAAGGACGGCTTTCACACACACTTATCTCCAGAACCTAGCATGTGGAGAGACGTTCGTTCATCTAGCACAAAGGGAACGGGTTGCAGGAGAAACTTTTTCTCTGGTTTCTCAGTCTGTTTCCTAGTGCTCTTTTGACGTTCCTGCATTTTTCGTGGTAAAACAGAGTTGGAGCTGTTCCTCCCCTTATATATGTATGGAGTGTAGCTCGCTACTGAAAAGAAACTTTGTGTTCCCAACAAGCTAGATGAAGGACGGCTTTCACACCCACATATCTCTCAGAAATGAGGATGTGGAGAGACGTTCGTTCATCTAGCACAAATTGAACGGTTTGCAGGATCAAGTTTTGCTCTGGTTTCTCAGTCTGTTTCTTAGTGCCGGTTTGAAGTTCCTGCAGTTTTCACTGTAAAACCGAGTTGGAGCTAGTACCTCCCCATATATATATATGGAGTGGAGTTTGCAACTGAAAAGAAACTTTGTGTTCCCAACAAGGTAGGTGAAGGACGGCTTTCAAACACACTTATCTCTGAGAATTGAGCATTGGAGAGACGTTCATTCATTTAGCCAATAAGAACGGGTTGCAGGAGAAACTTTTACTCTTTTTTCTCTGTCTGTTCCCTAGTGCCCGTTTGACGTTCCTGCAGTTTTCGTGGGAAAACAGAGTTGGAGCTGTTCCTCCCCATATATATGTATGGATTGTTGCTTGCTACTTAAAAGAAACTTTGTGTTCCCAACAAGCTAGGTGAAGGACGGCTTTCACACACACTTATCTCTCAGAACTGAGCATGTGGAGAGACGTTCGTTCATCTAGCACAAAGGGAACGGGTTGCAGGAGAAACATTTACTGTGGATTCTCAGTCTGTTTCCTAGTGCCGGTTTGAAGTTCCTGCAGTTTTCACTGTAAAAACAGGTTGGAGCTAGTACCTCCCCTTATATATTTATGGGGTGGAGTTTGCAACTGAAAAGAAACTTTGTTTTCCCAACAAGCTAGGTGAAGGACGGCTTTCACACACACTTATCTCTCAGAACTGAGCATGTGGAGAGACGTTCGTTCATCTAGCACAAAGGGAACGGGTTGCAGGAGAAACTTTTTCTCTGGTTTCTCAGTCTGTTTCCTAGTGCTCTTTTGACGTTCCTGCAGTTTTCGTGGTAAAACAGAGTTGGAGCTGTTCCTCCCCTTATATATGTATGGAGTGTAGCTCGCTACTGAAAAGAAACTTTGTGTTCCCAACAAGCTAGGTGAAGGACGGCTTTCACACACACTTATCTCTCAGTACTGAGCATGTGGGAGACGTTCGTTCATCTAGCAGAAAAGGATCGGTTGCAGGAGCAAGTTTTACTCTGGTTTCTTAGTATTTTTCCTAGTGCCGGTTTGAAGTTCCTGCAGTTTTCACTGTAAAACCGAGTTGGAGCTAGTACCTCCCCTTATATATGTATGGAGTGGAGTTTGCAACTGAAAAGAAACTTTGTGTTCCCAACAACCTAGTTGAAGTACGGCTATCACACACACTTATCTCTCAGAACTTAGAAAGAGGAGACACTTTCGTTCACCTAGCACAAAGGGAACGGGTTGCAGGAGAAACTTTTACTGCGGATTCTCAGTCTGTTTCCTAGTGCCGGTTTGAAGTTCCTGCAGTTTTCACTGTAAAACCGAGTTGGAGCTTGTACCTCCCCATATATATGTATGGATTGGAGTTTGCAAATGAAAAGATACTTTGTTTTCCCAACAAGCTAGGTGAAGGACGGCTTTCACACACACTTATCTCTCAGAATTGAGCATGTGGAGAGACGTTCGTTCATCTAGCACAAAGGGAACGGGTTGCAGGAGAAACATTTACTGTGGATTCTCAGTCTGTTTCCTAGTGCCGGTTTGAAGTTCCTGCAGTTTTCACTGTAAAACCAGGTTGGAGCTAGTACCTCCCCATATATATGTATGGAGTGGAGTTTGCAACTGAAAAGAAACTTTGTTTTCCCAACAAGCTATGTGAAGGACGGCTTTCACACACACTTATCTCTCAGAACTGAGCATGTGGAGAGACGTTCGTTCATCTAGCAAAGGGAACGGTTTGCAGGAGAAACTTTTACTGTTGTTTCTCAGTCTGTTTCCTAGTGCCGGTTTGAAGTTCCTGCAGTTTTCACTGTAAAACCGAGTTGGAACTAGTACCTCCCCATATATATGTATGGAGTGGAGTTTGCAAATGAAAAGAAACTTTGTGTTCCCAACAAGCTGGGTGAAGGACGGCTTTCAAACACACTAATCTCTCAGAACTGAGCATGTGGAGAGACGTTCGTTCATCTAGCACAAAGGGAACGGGTTGCAGGAGAATCTTTTACTCTGGTTTCTCAGTCTGTTTCCTAGTGCCGGTTTGAAGTTCCTGCAGTTTTCACTGTAAAACCGAGTTGGAGCTTGTACCTCCCCATATATATGTATGGAGTGGAGTTTGCAAGTGAAAAGAAACTTTGTGTTCCCAACAAGCTATGTGAAGGACGGCTTTCACACACACTTATCTCTCAGAACCTAGCATGTGGAGAGACGTTCGTTCATCTAGGACAAAGGGAACGGGTTGCAGGAGAAACTTTTTCTCTGGTTTCTCAGTCTGTTTCCTAGTGCTCTTTTGACGTTCCTGCAGTTTTCGTGGTAAAACAGTGTTGGAGCTGTTCCTCCCCTTATATATGTATGGAGTGTAGCTCGCTACTGAAAAGAAACTTTGTGTTCCCAACAAGCTAGGTGAAGGACGGCTTTCACACCCACATATCTCTCAGAAATGAGCATGTGGAGAGACGTTCGTTCATCTAGCACAAATTGAACGGTTCTCAGGATCATTTTTTGCTCTGGTTTCTCAGTCTGTTTCTTAGTGCCGGTTTGAAGTTCCTGCAGTTTTCACTGTAAAACCGAGTTGGAGCTAGTACCTCCCCATATATATGTATGGAGTGGAGTTTGCAACTGAAAAGAAACTTTGTGTTCCCAACAAGGTAGGTGAAGGACGGCTTTCAAACACACTTATCTCTGAGAATTGAGCATTGGAGAGACGTTCATTCATTTAGCAAATAAGAACGGGTTGCAGGAGAAACTTTTACTCTTTTTTCTCTGTCTGTTTCCTAGTGCTCTTTTGACGTTCCTGCAGTTTTCGTGGGAAAACAGAGTTGGAGCTGTTCCTCCCCATATATATGTATGGATTGTAGCTTGCTACTTAAAAGAAACTTTGTGTTCCCAACAAGCTAGGTGAAGGACGGCTTTCAAACACACATATCTCTCAGAAATGAGCATGTGGAGAGACGTTCGTTCATCTAGCACAAAGTGAACGTTTTGCTGGATCAAGTTTTGCTCTGGTTTCTCAGTCATTTTCTTAGTGCCGGTTTGAAGTTCCTGCAGTTTTCATTGTAAAACCGAGTTGGAGCTAGTACCTCCCCATATATATGTATGGAGTGTAGTTTGTATCTGAAAAGAAACTTTGTGTTCCCATCAAGCTAAGTAAAGGACGGCTTTCACACACACTTATCTCTCAGTACTGAGCATGTGGGAGACGTTCGTTCATCTAGCAGAAAAGGATCGGTTGCAGGAGCAAGTTTTACTCTGGTTTCTTAGTCTTTTTCCTAGTGCCGGTTTGAAGTTCCTGCAGTTTTCACTGTAAAACAGAGTTGGAGCTAGTACCTCCCCTTATATATGTATGGAGTGGTTTTTGCAACTGAAAAGAAACTTTGTGTTCCCAACAACCTAGTTGAAGTACGGCTATCACACACACTTATCTCTCAGAACTTCGAAAGAGGAGACACTTTCGTTCACCTAGCACAAAGGGAACGGGTTGCAGGAGACACTTTTTCTCTGTTTTCTCAGTCTGTTTCCTAGTGCCTGTTTGAAGATCCTGCAGTTTTCACTGAAAAACCGAGTTGGAGCTAGTACCTCCCCATATATATGTATGGGGTGGGGTTTGCAATCGAAAAGAATGTTTGTGTTCCCAACAAGCTAGGTGAAGGACGGCTTTCACACACACTTATCTCTCAGAACTGTGCATGTGGAGAGACGTTCGTTCATCTAGCAGCAAGGGAACGGAATGCTGGGCAACTTTTTCTCTGGGTTCTCAGTCTGTTTCCTAGTGCCGTTTTGAAGTTCAAGCATTTTTCACTGTAAAACCGATTAGGCGCTAGAACCTCCCCATATATTTGTATGGAGTGGAGTTTGCAACTGAAAAGAAACATTGTGTTCACAACAAGCTAGGTGAAGGACGTCTTTCACACACACCTATCTCTCAGAACTGATCATGTGGAGAGATTTTCGTTCATGTAGCACCAAGTGAACGGGTTGCAGGAGAAACTTTTTCTCTGGATTCTCAGTCTGTTTCCTAGTGCCGGTTTGAAGTTCCTGCAGTTTTCACTGTAAAACCGGGTTGGAGCTCGTACCTACCCTTATATATGTATGGAGTGGAGATTGCTACTGAAATGAAACTTTGTTTTCCCAACAAGCTAATTGAAGGACGGCTTTCACACACACTATTCTCTCAGATATGAGCATGTGGAGACGTTCGTTCATCTAGCACCAAGGGAACGGGTTGCAGAAGAAACTTTTACTCAGGTTTCTCAGTCTGTTTCCTAGTGCCGGTTTGAATTTCCTGCAGTTTTCACTGTAAAACCGATTTGGAGCTAGTACCTCCCAATATATATGTATGGAGTGGAGTTTGCAACTGAAAAGAAACATTGTGTTCCCAACAAGCTAGGTGAAGGACGGCTTTCACACACACTTATCTCTCAGAACTGAGCATGTGGAGGGACGTTCGTTCATCTAGCAAAGGGAACGGTTTGCAGGAGAAACTTTTACTGTTGTTTCTCAGTCTGTTTCCTAGTGCCGGTTTGAAGTTCCTGCAGTTTTCACTGTAAAACCGAGTTGGAGCTAGTACCTCCCCATATATATGTATGGAGTGGAGTTTGCAAATGAAAAGAAACTTTGTGTTCCCAACAAGCTGGGTGAAGGACGGCTTTCACACACACTTATCTCTCAGAACTGAGCATGTGGAGAGACTTTCGTTCATCTAGCACAAAGGGAACGGGTTGCAGGAGAATCTTTTACTCTGGTTTCTCAGTCTGTTTCCTAGTGCCGGTTTGAAGTTCCTGCAGTTTTCACTGTAAAACCGAGTTGGAGCTTGTACCTCCCCATATATATGTATGGAGTGGAGTTTGCATGTGAAAAGAAACTTTGTGTTCCCAACAAGCTATGTGAAGGACGGCTTTCACACACACTTATCTCTCAGAACCTAGCATGTGGAGAGACGTTCGTTCATCTAGGACAAAGGGAACGGGTTGCAGGAGAAACTTTTTCTCTGGTTTCTCAGTCTGTTTCCTAGTGCTCTTTTGACGTTCCTGCAGTTTTCGTGGTAAAACAGTGTTGGAGCTGTTCCTCCCCTTATATATGTATGGAGTGTAGCTCGCTACTGAAAAGAAACTTTGTGTTCCCAACAAGCTAGGTGAAGGACGGCTTTCACACCCACATATCTCTCAGAAATGAGCATGTGGAGAGACGTTCGTTCATCTAGCACAAATTGAACGGTTCTCAGGATCATTTTTTGCTCTGGTTTCTCAGTCTGTTTCTTAGTGCCGGTTTGAAGTTCCTGCAGTTTTCACTGTAAAACCGAGTTGGAGCTAGTACCTCCCCATATATATGTATGGAGTGGAGTTTGCAACTGAAAAGAAACTTTGTGTTCCCAACAAGGTAGGTGAAGGACGGCTTTCAAACACACTTATCTCTGAGAATTGAGCATTGGAGAGACGTTCATTCATTTAGCAAATAAGAACGGGTTGCAGGAGAAACTTTTACTCTTTTTTCTCTGTCTGTTTCCTAGTGCTCTTTTGACGTTCCTGCAGTTTTCGTGGGAAAACAGAGTTGGAGCTGTTCCTCCCCATATATATGTATGGATTGTAGCTTGCTACTTAAAAGAAACTTTGTGTTCCCAACAAGCTAGGTGAAGGACGGCTTTCAAACACACATATCTCTCAGAAATGAGCATGTGGAGAGACGTTCGTTCATCTAGCACAAAGTGAACGTTTTGCTGGATCAAGTTTTGCTCTGGTTTCTCAGTCATTTTCTTAGTGCCGGTTTGAAGTTCCTGCAGTTTTCATTGTAAAACCGAGTTGGAGCTAGTACCTCCCCATATATATGTATGGAGTGTAGTTTGTATCTGAAAAGAAACTTTGTGTTCCCATCAAGCTAAGTAAAGGACGGCTTTCACACACACTTATCTCTCAGTACTGAGCATGTGGGAGACGTTCGTTCATCTAGCAGAAAAGGATCGGTTGCAGGAGCAAGTTTTACTCTGGTTTCTTAGTCTTTTTCCTAGTGCCGGTTTGAAGTTCCTGCAGTTTTCACTGTAAAACAGAGTTGGAGCTAGTACCTCCCCTTATATATGTATGGAGTGGAGTTTGCAACTGAAAAGAAACTTTGTGTTCCCAACAACCTAGTTGAAGTACGGCTATCACACACACTTATCTCTCAGAACTTAGAAAGAGGAGACACTTTCGTTCACCTAGCACAAAGGGAACGGGTTGCAGGAGACACTTTTTCTCTGTTTTCTCAGTCTGTTTCCTAGTGCCTGTTTGAAGATCCTGCAGTTTTCACTGAAAAACCGAGTTGGAGCTAGTACCTCCCCATATATATGTATGGGGTGGGGTTTGCAATCGAAAAGAATGTTTGTGTTCCCAACAAGCTAGGTGAAGGACGGCTTTCACACACACTTATCTCTCAGAACTGTGCATGTGGAGAGACGTTCGTTCATCTAGCAGCAAGGGAACGGGATGCTGGGCAACTTTTTCTCTGGTTTCTCAGTCTGTTTCCTAGTGCCGTTTTGAAGTTCAAGCATTTTTCACTGTAAAACCGATTAGGCGCTAGAACCTCCCCATATATTTGTATGGAGTGGAGTTTGCAACTGAAAAGAAACATTGTGTTCACAACAAGCTAGGTGAAGGACGTCTTTCACACACACTTATCTCTCAGAACTGATCATGTGGAGAGACTTTCGTTCATGTAGCACCAAGTGAACGGGTTGCAGGAGAAACTTTTTCTCTGGATTCTCAGTCTGTTTCCTAGTGCCGGTTTGAAGTTCCTGCAGTTTTCACTGTAAAACCGGGTTGGAGCTCGTACCTACCCTTATATATGTATGGAGTGGAGATTGCTACTGAAATGAAACTTTGTTTTCCCAACAAGCTAATTGAAGGACGGCTTTCACACACACTATTCTCTCAGATATGAGCATGTGGAGACGTTCGTTCATCTAGCACCAAGGGAACGGGTTGCAGAAGAAACTTTTACTCAGGTTTCTCAGTCTGTTTCCTAGTGCCGGTTTGAATTTCCTGCAGTTTTCACTGTAAAACCGATTTGGAGCTAGTACCTCCCAATATATATGTATGGAGTGGAGTTTGCAACTGAAAAGAAACATTGTGTTCCCAACAAGCTAGGTGAAGGACGGCTTTCACACACACTTATCTCTCAGAACTTAGCAAGAGGAGACACTTTCGTTCACCAAGCACAAAGGGAACGAGTTGAAGGAGACAGTTTTTCTCTGCTTTCTCAGTCTGTTTCCTACTGCCTGTTTGAAGTTCCTGCAGTATTCACTGTAAAACCGAGTTGGAGGTAGTACCTCCCTTATATATGTATGGGGTGGTGTTTGCAAATGAAAAGAAACTTTGTGTTCCCAACAAGCAAGTGAAGGACGGCTTTCACACACACTTATGTCTCAGAACTGAGCATGTGGAGAGAAGTTCGTTCATCTAGCACCAAGGGAACGGGTTGCAGGAGAAAGTTTACTCATTTTTCTCAGACTGTTTCCTGGTGCCAGTTTGATTTTCCTGCAGTTTTCACTGTAAAACCGAGATGGATCTAATAACTCCCCATATTTATGTATGGAGTGGAGTTTGCAACTGAAAAGAAACTTTGTTTTCCCAACAAGCTACGTGAAGGACGGCTTTCACACACACTTATCTCTCAGAACTGAGCATGTGGAGAGACGTTCGTTCATCTAGCAAAGGGAACGGTTTGCAGGAGAAACTTTTACTGTTGTTTCTCAGTCTGTTTCCTAGTGCCGGTTTGAAGTTCCTGCAGTTTTCACTGTAAAACCGAGTTGGAGCTAGTACCTCCCCATATATATGTATGGAGTGGAGTTTGCTATTGAAAAGAAACTTTGTGTTCCCAACAAGCTAGCTGAAGGACGGCTTTCACACACACTTATCTCTCAGAACTGAGCATGTGGAGAGACGTTCTTTCATCTAGCACAAAGGGAACGGGTTGCAGGAGAAACTTTTACTGTGGATTCTCAGTCTGTTTCCTAGTGCCGGTTTGAAGTTCCTGCAGTTTTCACTGTAAAACCGAGTTGGAGCTAGTACCTCCCCATATATATGTATGGAGTGAAGTTTGCAAATGAAAAGAAACTTTGTTTTCCCAACAAGCTTGGTGAAGGACGGCTTTCACACACACTTATCTCTCAGAACTGAGCATGTGGAGAGACGTTCGTTCATCTAGCACAAAGGGAACGGGTTGCAGGAGAAACTTTTACTCTGGTTTCTCAGTCTGTTTCCTAGTGCCGTTTTGAAGTTCCTGCAGTTTTCACTGTAAAACCGAGTTGGAGCTTGTACCTCCCCATATATATGTATGGAGTGGAGTTTGCAAATGAAAAGAAACTTTGTGTTCCCAACAAGCTATGTGAAGGACGGCTTTCACACACACATATCTCCAGAACCTAGCATGTGGAGAGACGTTCGTTCATCTAGCACAAAGGGAACGGGTTGCAGGAGAAACTTTTACTCTTTTTTCTCTGTCTGTTTCCTAGTGCTCTTTTGACGTTCCTGCAGTTTTCGTGGGAAAACAGAGTTGGAGCTGTTCCTCCCCATATATATGTATGGCTTGTAGCTTGCTACTTAAAAGAAACTTTGTGTTCCCAACAAGCTAGGTGAAGGACGGCTTTCAAACACACATATCTCTCAGAAATGAGCATGTGGAGAGACGTTCGTTCATCTAGCACAAAGTGAACGTTTTGCTGGATCAAGTTTTGCTCTGGTTTCTCAGTCTTTTTCTTAGTGCCGGTTTGAAGTTCCTGCAGTTTTCATTGTAAAACCGAGTTGGAGCTAGTACCTCCCCATATATATGTATGGAGTGTAGTTTGTATCTGAAAAGAAACTTTGTGTTCCCATCAAGCTAAGTAAAGGACGGCTTTCACACACACTTATCTCTCAGTACTGAGCATGTGGGAGACGTTCGTTCATCTAGCAGAAAAGGATCGGTTGCAGGAGCAAGTTTTACTCTGGTTTCTTAGTCTTTTTCCTAGTGCCGGTTTGAAGTTCCTGCAGTTTTCACTGTAAAACAGAGTTGGAGCTAGTACCTCCCCTTATATATGTATGGAGTGGAGTTTGCAACTGAAAAGAAACTTTGTGTTCCCAACAACCTAGTTGAAGTACGGCTATCACACACACTTATCTCTCAGAACTTAGAAAGAGGAGACACTTTCGTTCACCTAGCACAAAGGGAACGGGTTGCAGGAGACACTTTTTCTCTGTTTTCTCAGTCTGTTTCCTAGTGCCTGTTTGAAGATCCTGCAGTTTTCACTGAAAAACCGAGTTGGAGCTAGTACCTCCCCATATATATGTATGGGGTGGGGTTTGCAATCGAAAAGAATGTTTGTGTTCCCAACAAGCTAGGTGAAGGACGGCTTTCACACACACTTATCTCTCAGAACTGTGCATGTGGAGAGACGTTCGTTCATCTAGCAGCAAGGGAACGGGATGCTGGGCAACTTTTTCTCTGGTTTCTCAGTCTGTTTCCTAGTGCCGTTTTGAAGTTCAAGCATTTTTCACTGTAAAACCGATTAGGCGCTAGAACCTCCCCATATATTTGTATGGAGTGGAGTTTGCAACTGAAAAGAAACATTGTGTTCACAACAAGCTAGGTGAAGGACGTCTTTCACACACACTTATCTCTCAGAACTGATCATGTGGAGAGACTTTCGTTCATGTAGCACCAAGTGAACGGGTTGCAGGAGAAACTTTTTCTCTGGATTCTCAGTCTGTTTCCTAGTGCCGGTTTGAAGTTCCTGCAGTTTTCACTGTAAAACCGGGTTGGAGCTCGTACCTACCCTTATATATGTATGGAGTGGAGATTGCTACTGAAATGAAACTTTGTTTTCCCAACAAGCTAATTGAAGGACGGCTTTCACACACACTATTCTCTCAGATATGAGCATGTGGAGACGTTCGTTCATCTAGCACCAAGGGAACGGGTTGCAGAAGAAACTTTTACTCAGGTTTCTCAGTCTGTTTCCTAGTGCCGGTTTGAATTTCCTGCAGTTTTCACTGTAAAACCGATTTGGAGCTAGTACCTCCCAATATATATGTATGGAGTGGAGTTTGCAACTGAAAAGAAACATTGTGTTCCCAACAAGCTAGGTGAAGGACGGCTTTCACACACACTTATCTCTCAGAACTTAGCAAGAGGAGACACTTTCGTTCACCAAGCACAAAGGGAACGAGTTGAAGGAGACAGTTTTTCTCTGCTTTCTCAGTCTGTTTCCTACTGCCTGTTTGAAGTTCCTGCAGTATTCACTGTAAAACCGAGTTGGAGGTAGTACCTCCCATATATATGTATGGGGTGGTGTTTGCAAATGAAAAGAAACTTTGTGTTCCCAACAAGCAAGTGAAGGACGGCTTTCACACACACTTATGTCTCAGAACTGAGCATGTGGAGAGAAGTTCGTTCATCTAGCACCAAGGGAACGGGTTGCAGGAGAAAGTTTACTCATTTTTCTCAGACTGTTTCCTGGTGCCAGTTTGATTTTCCTGCAGTTTTCACTGTAAAACCGAGATGGATCTAATAACTCCCCATATTTATGTATGGAGTGGAGTTTGCAACTGAAAAGAAACTTTGTTTTCCCAACAAGCTACGTGAAGGACGGCTTTCACACACACTTATCTCTCAGAACTGAGCATGTGGAGAGACGTTCGTTCATCTAGCAAAGGGAACGGTTTGCAGGAGAAACTTTTACTGTTGTTTCTCAGTCGGTTTCCTAGTGCCGGTTTGAAGTTCCTGCAGTTTTCACTGTAAAACCGAGTTGGAGCTAGTACCTCCCCATATATATGTATGGAGTGGAGTTTGCTATTGAAAAGAAACTTTGTGTTCCCAACAAGCTAGCTGAAGGACGGCTTTCACACACACTTATCTCTCAGAACTGAGCATGTGGAGAGACGTTCTTTCATCTAGCACAAAGGGAACGGGTTGCAGGAGAAACATTTACTGTGGATTCTCAGTCTGTTTCCTAGTGCCGGTTTGAAGTTCCTGCAGTTTTCACTGTAAAACCGAGTTGGAGCTAGTACCTCCCCATATATATGTATGGAGTGGAGTTTGCAAATGAAAAGAAACTTTGTTTTCCCAAAAAGCTAGGTGAAGGACGGCTTTCACACACACTTATCTCTCAGAACTGAGCATGTGGAGAGACGTTCTTTCATCTAGCACAAAGGGAACGGGTTGCAGGAGAAACTTTTACTCTGGTTTCTCAGTCTGTTTCCTAGTGCCGTTTGAAGTTCCTGCAGTATTCACTGTAAAACCGAGTTGGAGCTTGTACCTCCCCATATATATGTATGGAGTGGAGTTTGCAAATGAAAAGAAACTTTGTGTTCCCAACAAGCTATGTGAAGGACGGCTTTCACACACACATATCTCAAGAACCTAGCATGTGGAGAGACGTTCGTTCATCTAGCACAAAGGGAACGTGTTGCAGGAGAAACTTATTCTCTGGTTTCTCAGTCTGTTTCCTAGTGCTCTTTTGACGTTCCTGCAGTTTTCGTGGTAAAACAGAGTTGAAGCTGTTCCTCCCCTTATATATGTATGGAGTGTAGCTCGCTACTGAAAAGAAACTTTGTGTTCCCAACAAGCTAGGTGAAGGACGGCTTTCACACCCACATATCTCTCAGAAATGAGGATGTGGAGAGACGTTCGTTCATCTAGCACAAATTGAACGGTTTGCAGGATCAAGTTTTGCTCCGGTTTCTCAGTCTGTTTCTTAGTGCCGGTTTGAAGTTCCTGCAGTTTTCACTGTAAAACCGAGTTGGAGCTAGTACCTCCCCTTATATATGTATGGAGTGGAGTTTGCAAATGAAAAGAAACTTTGTTTTCCCAACAAGGTAGGTGAAGGACGGCTTTCACACACACTTATCTCTCAGAACTTAGAAAGAGGAGACACTTTCGTTCACCTAGCAGAAAGGGAACGGGTTGCAGGAGAAACTTTTACTGTGGATTCTCAGTCTGTTTCCTAGTGCCGGTTTGAAGTTCCTGCAGTTTTCACTGTAAAACCGAGTTGGAGCTAGTACCTCCCCATATATATGTATGGAGTGGAGTTTGCAAATGAAAAGAAACTTTGTTTTCCCAACAAGCTAGGTGAAGGACGGCTTTCACACACACTTATCTCTCAGAACTGAGCATGTGGAGAGACGTTCGTTCATCTAGCACAAAGGGAACGGGTTGCAGGAGAAACATTTACTGTGGATTCTCAGTCTGTTTCCTAGTGCCGGTTTGAAGTTCCTGCAGTTTTCACTGTAAAACCAGGTTGGAGCTAGTACCTCCCCATATATATGTATGGAGTGGAGTTTGCAACTGAAAAGAAACTTTGTTTTCCCAACAAACTATGTGAAGGACGGCTTTCACACACACTTATCACTCAGAACTGAGCATGTGGAGAGACGTTCGTTCATCTAGCAAAGGGAACGGTTTGCAGGAGAAACTTTTACTGTTGTTTCTCAGTTTGTTTCCTAGTGCCGGTTTGAAGTTCCTGCAGTTTTCACTGTAAAACCGAGTTGGAGCTAGTACCTCCTCATATATATGTACGGAGTGGAGTTTGCAAATGAAAAGAAACTTTGTGTTCCCAACAAGCTGGGTGAAGGACGGCTTTCACACACACTTATCTCTCAGAACTGAGCATGTGGAGAGACGTTCGTTCATCTAGCACAAAGGGAACGGGTTGCAGGAGAATCTTTTACTCTGGTTTCTCTGTCTGTTTCCTAGTGCCGGTTTGAAGTTCCTGCAGTTTTCACTGTAAAACCGAGTTGGAGCTTGTACCTCCCCATATATATGTATGGAGTGGAGTTTGCAAGTGAAAAGAAACTTTGTGTTCCCAACAAGCTATGTGAAGGACGGCTTTCACACACACTTATCTCTCAGAACCTAGCATGTGGAGAGACGTTCGTTCATCTAGGACAAAGGGAACGGGTTGCAGGAGAAACTTTTTCTCTGGTTTCTCAGTCTGTTTCCTAGTGCTCTTTTGACGTACCTGCAGTTTTCGTGGTAAAACTGTGTTGGAGCTGTTCCTCCCCTTATATATGTATGGAGTGTAGCTCGCTACTGAAAAGAAACTTTGTGTTCCCAACAAACTAGGTGAAGGACGGCTTTCACACCCACATATCTCTCAGAAATGAGCATGTGGAGAGACGTTCGTTCATCTAGCACAAATTGAACGGTTTGCAGGATCATTTTTTGCTCTGGTTTCTCAGTCTGTTTCTTAGTGCCTGTTTGAACTTCCTGCAGTTTTCACTGTAAAACCGAGTTGGAGCTAGTACCTCCCCATATATATGTATGGAGTGGAGTTTGCAACTGAAAAGAAACTTTGTGTTCCCAACAAGGTAGGTGAAGGACGGCTTTCAAACACACTTATCTCTGAGAATTGAGCATTGGAGAGACGTTCATTCATTTAGCAAATAAGAACGGGTTGCAGGAGAAACTTTTACTCTTTTTTCTCTGTCTGTTTCCTAGTGCTGTTTTGACGTTCCTGCCGTTTTCGTGGGAAAACAGAGTTGGAGCTGTTCCTCCCCATATATATGTATGGATTGTAGCTTGCTACTTAAAAGAAACTTTGTGTTCCCAACTAGCTAGGTGAAGGACGGCTTTCAAACACACATATCTCTCAGAAATGAGCATGTGGAGAGACGTTCGTTCATCTAGCACAAAGTGAACGGTTTGCTGGATCAAGTTTTGCTCTGGTTTCTCAGTCTTTTTCTTAGTGCCGGTTTGAAGTTCCTGCAGTTTTCATTGTAAAACCGAGTTGGAGCTAGTACCTCCCCATATATATGTATGGTGTGTAGTTTGTATCTGAAAAGGAACTTTGTGTTCCCATCAAGCTAAGTAAAGGACGGCTTTCACACACACTTATCTCTCAGTACTGAGCATGTGGGAGACGTTCGTTCATCTAGCAGAAAAGGATCGGTTGCAGGAGCAAGTTTTACTCTGGTTTCTTAGTCTTTTTCCTAGTGCCGGTTTGAAGTTCCTGCAGTTTTCACTGTAAAACAGAGTTGGAGCTAGTACCTCCCCTTATATATGTATGGAGTGGAGTTTGCAACTGAAAAGAAACTTTGTGTTCCCAACAACCTAGTTGAAGTACGGCTATCACACACACTTATCTCTCAGAACTTAGAAAGAGGAGACACTTTCGTTCACCTAGCACAAAGGGAACGGGTTGCTGGAGACACTTTTTCTCTGTTTTCTCAGTCTGTTTCCTAGTGCCTGTTTGAAGATCCTGCAGTTTTCACTGAAAAACCGAGTTGGAGCTAGTACCTCCCCATATATATGTATGGGGTGGGGTTTGCAATCGAAAAGAATGTTTGTGTTCCCAACAAGCTAGGTGAAGGACGGCTTTCACACACACTTATCTCTCAGAACTGTGCATGTGGAGAGACGTTCGTTCATCTAGCAGCAAGGGAACGGGATGCTGGGCAACTTTTTCTCTGGTTTCTCAGTCAGTTTCCTAGTGCCGTTTTGAAGTTCAAGCATTTTTCACTGTAAAACCGATTAGGCGCTAGAACCTCCCCATATATTTGTATGGAGTGGAGTTTGCAACTGAAAAGAAACATTGTGTTCACAACAAGCTAGGTGAAGGACGTCTTTCACACACACTTATTTCTCAGAACTGATCATGTGGAGAGACTTTCGTTCATGTAGCACCAAGTGAACGGGTTGCAGGAGAAACTTTTTCTCTGGATTCTCAGTCTGTTTCCTAGTGCCGGTTTGAAGTTCCTGCAGTTTTCACTGTAAAACCGAGTTGGAGCTAGTACCTCCCCATATATATGTATGGAGTGGAGTTTGCAAATGAAAAGAATCTTTGTGTTCCCAACAAGCTAGGTGAAGGACGGCTTTCACACACAATTATCTCTCAGAACTGAGCATGTGGAGAGACGTTCGTTCATCTAGCACAAAGGGAACGGGTTGCAGGAGAAACTTTTACTCTGGTTTCTCAGTCTGTTTCCTAGTGCCGGTTTGAAGTTCCTGCAGTTTTCACTGTAAAACCGAGTTGGAGCTTGTACCTCCCCATATATATGTATGGAGTGGAGTTTGCAAATGAAAAGAAACTTTGTGTTCCCAACAAGCTATGTGAAGGACGGCTTTCACACACACTTATCTCTCAGAACCTAGCATGTTGAGAGACGTTCGTTCATCTAGCACAAATGGAACGGGTTGCAAGGGAAACTTTTTCTCTGGTTTCTCAGTCTGTTTCCTAGTGCTCTTTTGACGTTCCTGCAGTTTTCGTGGTAAAACAGTGTTGGAGCTGTTCCTCCCCTTATATATGTATGGAGTGTAGCTCGCTACTGAACAGAAACTTTGTGTTCCCAACAAGCTAGGTGAAGGACGGCTTTCACACCCACATATCTCTCAGAAATGAGGATGTGGAGAGACGTTCGTTCATCTAGCACAAATTGAACGGTTTGCAGGATCAAGTTTTTCTCTGGTTTCTCAGTCTGTTTCTTAGTGCCGGTTTGAAGTTCCTGCAGTTTTCACTGTAAAACCGAGTTGGAGCTAGTACCTCCCCATATATATATATGGGTTGGGGTTTGCAATCGAAAAGAATGTTTGTGTTCCCAACAAGCTAGGTGAAGGACGGCTTTCACACACACTTATCTCTCAGAACTGTGCATGTGGAGAGACGTTCGTTCATCTAGCAGCAAGGGAACGGGATGCTGGGCAACTTTTTCTCTGGTTTCTCAGTCTGTTTCCTAGTGCCGTTTTGAAGTTCAAGCATTTTTCACTGTAAAACCGATTAGGCGCTAGAACCTCCCCATATATTTGTATGGAGTGGAGTTTGCAACTGAAAAGAAACATTGTGTTCACAACAAGCTAGGTGAAGGACGTCTTTCACACACACTTATCTCTCAGAACTGATCATGTGGAGAGACTTTCGTTCATGTAGCACCAAGTGAACGGGTTGCAGGAGAAAATTTTTCTCTGGATTCTCAGTCTGTTTCCTAGTGCCGGTTTGAAGTTCCTGCAGTTTTCACTGTAAAACCGGGTTGGAGCTCGTACCTACCCTTATATATGTATGGAGTGGAGATTGCTACTGAAATGAAACTTTGTTTTCCCAACAAGCTAATTGAAGGACGGCTTTCAAACACACTATTCTCTCAGATATGAGCATGTGGAGACGTTCGTTCATCTAGCACCAAGGGAACGGGTTGCAGAAGAAACTTTTACTCAGGTTTCTCAGTCTGTTTCCTAGTGCCGGTTTGAATTTCCTGCAGTTTTCACTGTAAAATCGATTTGGAGCTAGTACCTCCCCATATATATGTATGGAGTGGAGTTTGCAACTGAAAAGAAACATTGTGTTCCCAACAAGCTAGGTGAAGGACGGCTTTCACACACACTTATCTCTCAGAACTTAGCAAGAGGAGACACTTTCGTTCACCAAGCACAAAGGGAACGAGTTGAAGGAGACAGTTTTTCTCTGCTTTCTCAGTCTGTTTCCTACTGCCTGTTTGAAGTTCCTGCAGTATTCACTGTAAAACCGAGTTGGAGGTAGTACCTCCCATATATATGAATGGGGTGGTATTTGCAAATGAAAAGAAACTTTGTGTTCCCAACAAGCTAGTGAAGGACGGCTTTCACACACACTTATGTCTCAGAACTGAGCATGTGGAGAGACGTTCGTTCATCTAGCACCAAGGGAACGGGTTGCAGGAGAAAGTTTACTCATTTTTCTCAGACTGTTTCCTGGTGCCAGTTTGATTTTCCTGCAGTTTTCACTGTAAAACCGAGATGGATCTAATAACTCCCCATATTTATGTATGGAGTGGAGTTTGCAACTGAAAAGAAACTTTGTTTTCCCAACAAGCTACGTGAAGGACGGCTTTCACACACACTTATCTCTCACAACTGAGCATGTGGAGAGACGTTCGTTCATCTAGCAAAGGGAACGGTTTGCAGGAGAAACTTTTACTGTTGTTTCTCAGTCTGTTTCCTAGTGCCGGTTTGAAGTTCCTGCAGTTTTCACTGTAAAACCGAGTTGGAGCTAGTACCTCCCCATATATATGTATGGAGTGGAGTTTGCTATTGAAAAGAAACTTTGTGTTCCCAACAAGCTAGCTGAAGGACGGCTTTCACACACACTTATCTCTCAGAACTGAGCATGTGGAGAGACGTTCTTTCATCTAGCACAAAGGGAACGGGTTGCAGGAGAAACTTTTACTGTGGATTCTCAGTCTGTTTCCTAGTGCCGGTTTGAAGTTCCTGCAGTTTTCACTGTAAAACCGAGTTGGAGCTAGTACCTCCCCATATATATGTATGGAGTGAAGTTTGCAAATGAAAAGAAACTTTGTTTTCCCAACAAGCTTGGTGAAGGACGGCTTTCACACACACTTATCTCTCAGAACTGAGCATGTGGAGAGACGTTCGTTCATCTAGCACAAAGGGAACGGGTTGCAGGAGAAACTTTTACTCTGGTTTCTCAGTCTGTTTCCTAGTGCCGTTTTGAAGTTCCTGCAGTTTTCACTGTAAAACCGAGTTGGAGCTTGTACCTCCCCATATATATGTATGGAGTGGAGTTTGCAAATGAAAAGAAACTTTGTGTTCCCAACAAGCTATGTGAAGGACGGCTTTCACACACACATATCTCCAGAACCTAGCATGTGGAGAGACGTTCGTTCATCTAGCACAAAGGGAACGGGTTGCAGGAGAAACTTTTACTCTTTTTTCTCTGTCTGTTTCCTAGTGCTCTTTTGACGTTCCTGCAGTTTTCGTGGGAAAACAGAGTTGGAGCTGTTCCTCCCCATATATATGTATGGCTTGTAGCTTGCTACTTAAAAGAAACTTTGTGTTCCCAACAAGCTAGGTGAAGGACGGCTTTCAAACACACATATCTCTCAGAAATGAGCATGTGGAGAGACGTTCGTTCATCTAGCACAAAGTGAACGTTTTGCTGGATCAAGTTTTGCTCTGGTTTCTCAGTCTTTTTCTTAGTGCCGGTTTGAAGTTCCTGCAGTTTTCATTGTAAAACCGAGTTGGAGCTAGTACCTCCCCATATATATGTATGGAGTGTAGTTTGTATCTGAAAAGAAACTTTGTGTTCCCATCAAGCTAAGTAAAGGACGGCTTTCACACACACTTATCTCTCAGTACTGAGCATGTGGGAGACGTTCGTTCATCTAGCAGAAAAGGATCGGTTGCAGGAGCAAGTTTTACTCTGGTTTCTTAGTCTTTTTCCTAGTGCCGGTTTGAAGTTCCTGCAGTTTTCACTGTAAAACAGAGTTGGAGCTAGTACCTCCCCTTATATATGTATGGAGTGGAGTTTGCAACTGAAAAGAAACTTTGTGTTCCCAACAACCTAGTTGAAGTACGGCTATCACACACACTTATCTCTCAGAACTTAGAAAGAGGAGACACTTTCGTTCACCTAGCACAAAGGGAACGGGTTGCAGGAGACACTTTTTCTCTGTTTTCTCAGTCTGTTTCCTAGTGCCTGTTTGAAGATCCTGCAGTTTTCACTGAAAAACCGAGTTGGAGCTAGTACCTCCCCATATATATGTATGGGGTGGGGTTTGCAATCGAAAAGAATGTTTGTGTTCCCAACAAGCTAGGTGAAGGACGGCTTTCACACACACTTATCTCTCAGAACTGTGCATGTGGAGAGACGTTCGTTCATCTAGCAGCAAGGGAACGGGATGCTGGGCAACTTTTTCTCTGGTTTCTCAGTCTGTTTCCTAGTGCCGTTTTGAAGTTCAAGCATTTTTCACTGTAAAACCGATTAGGCGCTAGAACCTCCCCATATATTTGTATGGAGTGGAGTTTGCAACTGAAAAGAAACATTGTGTTCACAACAAGCTAGGTGAAGGACGTCTTTCACACACACTTATCTCTCAGAACTGATCATGTGGAGAGACTTTCGTTCATGTAGCACCAAGTGAACGGGTTGCAGGAGAAACTTTTTCTCTGGATTCTCAGTCTGTTTCCTAGTGCCGGTTTGAAGTTCCTGCAGTTTTCACTGTAAAACCGGGTTGGAGCTCGTACCTACCCTTATATATGTATGGAGTGGAGATTGCTACTGAAATGAAACTTTGTTTTCCCAACAAGCTAATTGAAGGACGGCTTTCACACACACTATTCTCTCAGATATGAGCATGTGGAGACGTTCGTTCATCTAGCACCAAGGGAACGGGTTGCAGAAGAAACTTTTACTCAGGTTTCTCAGTCTGTTTCCTAGTGCCGGTTTGAATTTCCTGCAGTTTTCACTGTAAAACCGATTTGGAGCTAGTACCTCCCAATATATATGTATGGAGTGGAGTTTGCAACTGAAAAGAAACATTGTGTTCCCAACAAGCTAGGTGAAGGACGGCTTTCACACACACTTATCTCTCAGAACTTAGCAAGAGGAGACACTTTCGTTCACCAAGCACAAAGGGAACGAGTTGAAGGAGACAGTTTTTCTCTGCTTTCTCAGTCTGTTTCCTACTGCCTGTTTGAAGTTCCTGCAGTATTCACTGTAAAACCGAGTTGGAGGTAGTACCTCCCATATATATGTATGGGGTGGTGTTTGCAAATGAAAAGAAACTTTGTGTTCCCAACAAGCAAGTGAAGGACGGCTTTCACACACACTTATGTCTCAGAACTGAGCATGTGGAGAGAAGTTCGTTCATCTAGCACCAAGGGAACGGGTTGCAGGAGAAAGTTTACTCATTTTTCTCAGACTGTTTCCTGGTGCCAGTTTGATTTTCCTGCAGTTTTCACTGTAAAACCGAGATGGATCTAATAACTCCCCATATTTATGTATGGAGTGGAGTTTGCAACTGAAAAGAAACTTTGTTTTCCCAACAAGCTAGGTGAAGGACGGCTTTCACACACACTTATCTCTCAGAACTGAGCATGTGGAGAGACGTTCGTTCATCTAGCAAAGGGAACGGTTTGCAGGAGAAACTTTTACTGTTGTTTCTCAGTCTGTTTCCTAGTGCCGGTTTGAAGTTCCTGCAGTTTTCACTGTAAAACCGAGTTGGAGCTAGTACCTCCCCATATATATGTATGGAGTGGAGTTTGCTATTGAAAAGAAACTTTGTGTTCCCAACAAGCTAGCTGAAGGACGGCTTTCACACACACTTATCTCTCAGAACTGAGCATGTGGAGAGACGTTCTTTCATCTAGCACAAAGGGAACGGGTTGCAGGAGAAACTTTTACTGTGGATTCTCAGTCTGTTTCCTAGTGCCGGTTTGAAGTTCCTGCAGTTTTCACTGTAAAACCGAGTTGGAGCTAGTACCTCCCCATATATATGTATGGAGTGGAGTTTGCAAATGAAAAGAAACTTTGTTTTCCCAAAAAGCTAGGTGAAGGACGGCTTTCACACACACTTATCTCTCAGAACTGAGCATGTGGAGAGACGTTCGTTCATCTAGCACAAAGGGAACGGGTTGCAGGAGAAACTTTTACTCTGGTTTCTCAGTCTGTTTCCTAGTGCCGTTTGAAGTTCCTGCAGTATTCACTGTAAAACCGAGTTGGAGCTTGTACCTCCCCATATATATGTATGGAGTGGGGTTTGCAAATGAAAAGAAACTTTGTGTTCCCAACAAGCTATGTGAAGGACGGCTTTCACACACACATATCTCCAGAACCTAGCATGTGGAGAGACGTTCGTTCATCTAGCACAAAGGGAACGTGTTGCAGGAGAAACTTATTCTCTGGTTTCTCAGTCTGTTTCCTAGTGCTCTTTTGACGTTCCTGCAGTTTTCGTGGTAAAACAGAGTTGAAGCTGTTCCTCCCCTTATATATGTATGGAGTGTAGCTCGCTACTGAAAAGAAACTTTGTGTTCCCAACAAGCTAGGTGAAGGACGGCTTTCACACCCACATATCTCTCAGAAATGAGGATGTGGAGAGACGTTCGTTCATCTAGCACAAATTGAACGGTTTGCAGGATCAAGTTTTGCTCTGGTTTCTCAGTCTGTTTCTTAGTGCCGGTTTGAAGTACCTGCAGTTTTCACTGTAAAACCGAGTTGGAGCTAGTACCTCCCCTTATATATGTATGGAGTGGAGTTTGCAAATGAAAAGAAACTTTGTTTTCCCAACAAGGTAGGTGAAGGACGGCTTTCACACACACTTATCTCTCAGAACTTAGAAAGAGGAGACACTTTCGTTCACCTAGCAGAAAGGGAACGGGTTGCAGGAGAAACTTTTACTGTGGATTCTCAGTCTGTTTCCTAGTGCCGGTTTGAAGTTCCTGCAGTTTTCACTGTAAAACCGAGTTGGAGCTAGTACCTCCCCATATATATGTATGGAGTGGAGTTTGCAAATGAAAAGAAACTTTGTTTTCCCAACAAGCTAAGTGAAGGACGGCTTTCACACACACTTATCTCTCAGAACTGAGCATGTGGAGAGACGTTCGTTCATCTAGCACAAAGGGAACGGGTTGCAGGAGAAACATTTACTGTGGATTCTCAGTCTGTTTCCTAGTGCCGGTTTGAAGTTCCTGCAGTTTTCACTGTAAAACCAGGTTGGAGCTAGTACCTCCCCATATATATGTATGGAGTGGAGTTTGCAACTGAAAAGAAACTTTGTTTTCCCAACAAACTATGTGAAGGACGGCTTTCACACACACTTATCACTCAGAACTGAGCATGTGGAGAGACGTTCGTTCATCTAGCAAAGGGAACGGTTTGCAGGAGAAACTTTTACTGTTGTTTCTCAGTTTGTTTCCTAGTGCCGGTTTGAAGTTCCTGCAGTTTTCACTGTAAAACCGAGTTGGAGCTAGTACCTCCCCATATATATGTACGGAGTGGAGTTTGCAAATGAAAAGAAACTTTGTGTTCCCAACAAGCTGGGTGAAGGACGGCTTTCACACGCACTTATCTCTCAGAACTGAGCATGTGGAGAGACGTTCGTTCATCTAGCACAAAGGGAACGGGTTGCAGGAGAATCTTTTACTCTGGTTTCTCTGTCTGTTTCCTAGTGCCGGTTTGAAGTTCCTGCAGTTTTCACTGTAAAACCGAGTTGGAGCTTGTACCTCCCCATATATATGTATGGAGTGGAGTTTGCAAGTGAAAAGAAACTTTGTGTTCCCAACAAGCTATGTGAAGGACGGCTTTCACACACACTTATCTCTCAGAACCTAGCATGTGGAGAGACGTTCGTTCATCTAGGACAAAGGGAACGGGTTGCAGGAGAAACTTTTTCTCTGGTTTCTCAGTCTGTTTCCTAGTGCTCTTTTGACGTACCTGCAGTTTTCGTGGTAAAACTGTGTTGGAGCTGTTCCTCCCCTTATATATGTATGGAGTGTAGCTCGCTACTGAAAAGAAACTTTGTGTTCCCAACAAACTAGGTGAAGGACGGCTTTCACACCCACATATCTCTCAGAAATGAGCATGTGGAGAGACGTTCGTTCATCTAGCACAAATTGAACGGTTTGCAGGATCATTTTTTGCTCTGGTTTCTCAGTCTGTTTCTTAGTGCCTGTTTGAACTTCCTGCAGTTTTCACTGTAAAACCGAGTTGGAGCTAGTACCTCCCCATATATATGTATGGAGTGGAGTTTGCAACTGAAAAGAAACTTTGTGTTCCCAACAAGGTAGGTGAAGGACGGCTTTCAAACACACTTATCTCTGAGAATTGAGCATTGGAGAGACGTTCATTCATTTAGCAAATAAGAACGGGTTGCAGGAGAAACTTTTACTCTTTTTTCTCTGTCTGTTTCCTAGTGCTGTTTTGACGTTCCTGCCGTTTTCGTGGGAAAACAGAGTTGGAGCTGTTCCTCCCCATATATATGTATGGATTGTAGCTTGCTACTTAAAAGAAACTTTGTGTTCCCAACAAGCTAGGTGAAGGACGGCTTTCAAACACACATATCTCTCAGAAATGAGCATGTGGAGAGACGTTCGTTCATCTAGCACAAAGTGAACGGTTTGCTGGATCAAGTTTTGCTCTGGTTTCTCAGTCTTTTTCTTAGTGCCGGTTTGAAGTTCCTGCAGTTTTCATTGTAAAACCGAGTTGGAGCTAGTACCTCCCCATATATATGTATGGTGTGTAGTTTGTATCTGAAAAGAAACTTTGTGTTCCCATCAAGCTAAGTAAAGGACGGCTTTCACACACACTTATCTCTTAGTACTGAGCATGTGGGAGACGTTCGTTCATCTAGCAGAAAAGGATCGGTTGCAGGAGCAAGTTTTACTCTGGTTTCTTAGTCTTTTTCCTAGTGCCGGTTTGAAGTTCCTGCAGTTTTCACTGTAAAACAGAGTTGGAGCTAGTACCTCCCCTTATATATGTATGGAGTGGAGTTTGCAACTGAAAAGAAACTTTGTGTTCCCAACAACCTAGTTGAAGTACGGCTATCACACACACTTATCTCTCAGAACTTAGAAAGAGGAGACACTTTCGTTCACCTAGCACAAAGGGAACGGGTTGCAGGAGACACTTTTTCTCTGTTTTCTCAGTCTGTTTCCTAGTGCCTGTTTGAAGATCCTGCAGTTTTCACTGAAAAACCGAGTTGGAGCTAGTACCTCCCCATATATATGTATGGGGTGGGGTTTGCAATCGAAAAGAATGTTTGTGTTCCCAACAAGCTAGGTGAAGGACGGCTTTCACACACACTTATCTCTCAGAACTGTGCATGTGGAGAGACGTTCGTTCATCTAGCAGCAAGGGAACGGGATGCTGGGCAACTTTTTCTCTGGTTTCTCAGTCTGTTTCCTAGTGCCGTTTTGAAGTTCAAGCATTTTTCACTGTAAAACCGATTAGGCGCTAGAACCTCCCCATATATTTGTATGGAGTGGAGTTTGCAACTGAAAAGAAACATTGTGTTCACAACAAGCTAGGTGAAGGACGTCTTTCACACACACTTATTTCTCAGAACTGATCATGTGGAGAGACTTTCGTTCATGTAGCACCAAGTGAACGGGTTGCAGGAGAAACTTTTTCTCTGGATTCTCAGTCTGTTTCCTAGTGCCGGTTTGAAGTTCCTGCAGTTTTCACTGTAAAACCGGGTTGGAGCTAGTACCTCCCCATATATATGTATGGAGTGGAGTTTGCTAATGAAAAGAATCTTTGTGTTCCCAACAAGCTAGGTGAAGGACGGCTTTCACACACAATTATCTCTCAGAACTGAGCATGTGGAGAGACGTTCGTTCATCTAGCACAAAGGGAACGGGTTGCAGGAGAAACTTTTACTCTGGTTTCTCAGTCTGTTTCCTAGTGCCGGTTTGAAGTTCCTGCAGTTTTCACTGTAAAACCGAGTTGGAGCTTGTACCTCCCCATATATATGTATGGAGTGGAGTTTGCAAATGAAAAGAAACTTTGTGTTCCCAACAAGCTATGTGAAGGACGGCTTTCACACACACTTATCTCTCAGAACCTAGCATGTGGAGAGACGTTCGTTCATCTAGCACAAAGGGAACGGGTTGCAGGAGAAACTTTTTCTCTGGTTTCTCAGTCTGTTTCCTAGTGCTCTTTTGACGTTCCTGCAGTTTTCGTGGTAAAACAGTGTTGGAGCTGTTCCTCCCCTTATATATGTATGGAGTGTAGCTCGCTACTGAACAGAAACTTTGTGTTCCCAACAAGCAAGGTGAAGGACGGCTTTCACACCCACATATCTCTCAGAAATGAGGATGTGGAGAGACGTTCGTTCATCTAGCACAAATTGAACGGTTTGCAGGATCAAGTTTTTCTCTGGTTTCTCAGTCTGTTTCTTAGTGCCGGTTTGAAGTTCCTGCAGTTTTCACTGTAAAACCGAGTTGGAGCTAGTACCTCCCCATATATATATATGGGGTGGGGTTTGCAATCGAAAAGAATGTTTGTGTTCCCAACAAGCTAAGTGAAGGACGGCTTTCACACACACTTATCTCTCAGAACTGTGCATGTGGAGAGACGTTCGTTCATCTAGCAGCAAGGGAACGGGATGCTGGGCAACTTTTTCTCTGGTTTCTCAGTCTGTTTCCTAGTGCCGTTTTGAAGTTCAAGCATTTTTCACTGTAAAACCGATTAGGCGCTAGAACCTCCCCATATATTTGTATGGAGTGGAGTTTGCAACTGAAAAGAAACATTGTGTTCACAACAAGCTAGGTGAAGGACGTCTTTCACACACACTTATCTCTCAGAACTGATCATGTGGAGAGACTTTCGTTCATGTAGCACCAAGTGAACGGGTTGCAGGAGAAAATTTTTCTCTGGATTCTCAGTCTGTTTCCTAGTGCCGGTTTGAAGTTCCTGCAGTTTTCACTGTAAAACCGGGTTGGAGCTCGTACCTACCCTTATATATGTATGGAGTGGAGATTGCTACTGAAATGAAACTTTGTTTTCCCAACAAGCTAATTGAAGGACGGCTTTCAAACACACTATTCTCTCAGATATGAGCATGTGGAGACGTTCGTTCATCTAGCACCAATGGAACGGGTTGCAGAAGAAACTTTTACTCAGGTTTCTCAGTCTGTTTCCTAGTGCCGGTTTGAATTTCCTGCAGTTTTCACTGTAAAATCGATTTGGAGCTAGTACCTCCCCATATATATGTATGGAGTGGAGTTTGCAACTGAAAAGAAACATTGTGTTCCCAACAAGCTAGGTGAAGGACGGCTTTCACACACACTTATCTCTCAGAACTTAGCAAGAGGAGACACTTTCGTTCACCAAGCACAAAGGGAACGAGTTGAAGGAGACAGTTTTTCTCTGCTTTCTCAGTCTGTTTCCTACTGCCTGTTTGAAGTTCCTGCAGTATTCACTGTAAAACCGAGTTGGAGGTAGTACCTCCCATATATATGAATGGGGTGGTGTTTGCAAATGAAAAGAAACTTTGTGTTCCCAACAAGCTAGTGAAGGACGGCTTTCACACACACTTATGTCTCAGAACTGAGCATGTGGAGAGACGTTCGTTCATCTAGCACCAAGGGAACGGGTTGCAGGAGAAAGTGTACTCATTTTTCTCAGACTGTTTCCTGGTGCCAGTTTGATTTTCCTGCAGTTTTCACTGTAAAACCGAGATGGATCTAATAACTCCCCATATTTATGTATGGAGTGGAATTTGCAACTGAAAAGAATCTTTGTTTTCCCAACAAGCTACGTGAAGGACGGCTTTCACACACACTTATCTCTCAGAACTGAGCATGTGGAGAGACGTTCGTTCATCTAGCAAAGGGAACGGGTTGCAGGAGAAACTTTTACTGTTGTTTCTCAGTCTGTTACCTAGTGCCGGTTTGAAGTTCCTGCAGTTTTCACTGTAAAACCGAGTTGGAGCTAGTACCTCCCCATATATATGTATGGATTGGAGTTTGCAAATGAAAAGAAACTTTGTTTTCCCAACAAGCTAGGTGAAGGACGGCTTTCACACACACTTATCTCTCAGAACTGAGCATGTGGAAAGACGTTCGTTCATCTAGCACAAAGGGAACGGGTTGCAGGAGAAACTTTTACTCTGGTTTCTCAGTCTGTTTCCTAGTGCAGTTTTGAAGTTCCTGCAGTTTTCACTGTAAAACCGAGTTGGAGCTTGTACCTCCCCATATATATGTATGGAGTGGAGTTTGCAAATGAAAAGAAACTTTGTGTTCCCAACAAGCTATGTGAAGGACGGCTTTCACACACACTTATCTCCAGAACCTAGCATGTGGAGAGACGTTCGTTCATCTAGCACAAAGGGAACGGGTTGCAGGAGAAACTTTTTCTCTGGTTTCTCAGTCTGTTTCCTAGTGCTCTTTTGACGTTCCTGCATTTTTCGTGGTAAAACAGAGTTGGAGCTGTTCCTCCCCTTATATATGTATGGAGTGTAGCTCGCTACTGAAAAGAAACTTTGTGTTCCCAACAAGCTAGGTGAAGGACGGCTTTCACACCCACATATCTCTCAGAAATGAGGATGTGGAGAGACGTTCGTTCATCTAGCACAAATTGAACGGTTTGCAGGATCAAGTTTTGCTCTGGTTTCTCAGTCTGTTTCTTAGTGCCGGTTTGAAGTTCCTGCAGTTTTCACTGTAAAACCGAGTTGGAGCTAGTAACTCCCCATATATATATATGGAGTGGAGTTTGCAACTGAAAAGAAACTTTGTGTTCCCAACAAGGTAGGTGAAGGACGGCTTTCAAACACACTTATCTCTGAGAATTGAGCATTGGAGAGACGTTCATTCATTTAGCCAATAAGAACGGGTTGCAGGAGAAACTTTTACTCTTTTTTCTCTGTCTGTTCCCTAGTGCCCGTTTGACGTTCCTGCAGTTTTCGTGGGAAAACAGAGTTGGAGCTGTTCCTCCCCATATATATGTATGGATTGTAGCTTGCTACTTAAAAGAAACTTTGTGTTCCCAACAAGCTAGGTGAAGGACGGCTTTCACACACACTTATCTCTCAGAACTGAGCATGTGGAGAGACGTTCGTTCATCTAGCACAAAGGGAACGGGTTGCAGGAGAAACATTTACTGTGGATTCTCAGTCTGTTTCCTAGTGCCGGTTTGAAGTTCCTGCAGTTTTCACTGTAAAACCAGGTTGGAGCTAGTACCTCCCCTTATATATTTATGGGGTGGAGTTTGCAACTGAAAAGAAACTTTGTTTTCCCAACAAGCTAGGTGAAGGACGGCTTTCACACACACTTATCTCTCAGAACTGAGCATGTGGAGAGACGTTCGTTCATCTAGCACAAAGGGAACGGGTTGCAGGAGAAACTTTTTCTCTGGTTTCTCAGTCTGTTTCCTAGTGCTCTTTTGACGTTCCTGCAGTTTTCGTGGTAAAACAGAGTTGGAGCTGTTCCTCCCCTTATATATGTATGGAGTGTAGCTCGCTACTGAAAAGAAACTTTGTGTTCCCAACAAGCTAGGTGAAGGACGGCTTTCACACACACTTATCTCTCAGTACTGAGCATGTGGGAGACGTTCGTTCATCTAGCAGAAAAGGATCGGTTGCAGGAGCAAGTTTTACTCTGGTTTCTTAGTCTTTTTCCTAGTGCCGGTTTGAAGTTCCTGCAGTTTTCACTGTAAAACCGAGTTGGAGCTAGTACCTCCCCTTATATATGTATGGAGTGGAGTTTGCAACTGAAAAGAAACTTTGTGTTCCCAACAACCTAGTTGAAGTACGGCTATCACACACACTTATCTCTCAGAACTTAGAAAGAGGAGACACTTTCGTTCACCTTGCACAAAGGGAACGGGTTGCAGGAGAAACTTTTACTGCGGATTCTCAGTCTGTTTCCTAGTGCCGGTTTGAAGTTCCTGCAGTTTTCACTGTAAAACCGAGTTGGAGCTAGTACCTCCCCATATATATGTATGGAGTGGAGTTTGCAAATGAAAAGATACTTTGTTTTCCCAACAAGCTAGGTGAAGGACGGCTTTCACACACACTTATCTCTCAGAATTGAGCATGTGGAGAGACGTTCGTTCATCTAGCACAAAGGGAACGGGTTGCAGGAGAAACATTTACTGTGGATTCTCAGTCTGTTTCCTAGTGCCGGTTTGAAGTTCCTGCAGTTTTCACTGTAAAACCAGGTTGGAGCTAGTACCTCCCCATATATATGTATGGAGTGGAGTTTGCAACTGAAAAGAAACTTTGTTTTCCCAACAAGCTATGTGAAGGACGGCTTTCACACACACTTATCTCTCAGAACTGAGCATGTGGAGAGACGTTCGTTCATCTAGGACAAAGGGAACGGGTTGCAGGAGAAACTTTTTCTCTGGTTTCTCAGTCTGTTTCCTAGTGCTCTTTTGACGTTCCTGCAGTTTTCGTGGTAAAACAGTGTTGGAGCTGTTCCTCCCCTTATATATGTATGGAGTGTAGCTCGCTACTGAAAAGAAACTTTGTGTTCCCAACAAGCTAGGTGAAGGACGGCTTTCACACCCACATATCTCTCAGAAATGAGCATGTGGAGAGACGTTCGTTCATCTAGCACAAATTGAACGGTTCTCAGGATCATTTTTTGCTCTGGTTTCTCAGTCTGTTTCTTAGTGCCGGTTTGAAGTTCCTGCAGTTTTCACTGTAAAACCGAGTTGGAGCTAGTACCTCCCCATATATATGTATGGAGTGGAGTTTGCAACTGAAAAGAAACTTTGTGTTCCCAACAAGGTAGGTGAAGGACGGCTTTCAAACACACTTATCTCTGAGAATTGAGCATTGGAGAGACGTTCATTCATTTAGCAAATAAGAACGGGTTGCAGGAGAAACTTTTACTCTTTTTTCTCTGTCTGTTTCCTAGTGCTCTTTTGACGTACCTGCAGTTTTCGTGGGAAAACAGAGTTGGAGCTGTTCCTCCCCATATATATGTATGGATTGTAGCTTGCTACTTAAAAGAAACTTTGTGTTCCCAACAAGCTAGGTGAAGGACGGCTTTCAAACACACATATCTCTCAGAAATGAGCATGTGGAGAGACGTTCGTTCATCTAGCACAAAGTGAACGTTTTGCTGGATCAAGTTTTGCTCTGGTTTCTCAGTCTTTTTCTTAGTGCCGGTTTGAAGTTCCTGCAGTTTTCATTGTAAAACCGAGTTGGAGCTAGTACCTCCCCATATATATGTATGGAGTGTAGTTTGTATCTGAAAAGAAACTTTGTGTTCCCATCAAGCTAAGTAAAGGACGGCTTTCACACACACTTATCTCTCAGTACTGAGCATGTGGGAGACGTTCGTTCATCTAGCAGAAAAGGATCGGTTGCAGGAGCAAGTTTTACTCTGGTTTCTTAGTCTTTTTCCTAGTGCCGGTTTGAAGTTCCTGCAGTTTTCACTGTAAAACAGAGTTGGAGCTAGTACCTCCCCTTATATATGTATGGAGTGGAGTTTGCAACTGAAAAGAAACTTTGTGTTCCCAACAACCTAGTTGAAGTACGGCTATCACACACACTTATCTCTCAGAACTTAGAAAGAGGAGACACTTTCGTTCACCTAGCACAAAGGGAACGGGTTGCAGGAGACACTTTTTCTCTGTTTTCTCAGTCTGTTTCCTAGTGCCTGTTTGAAGATCCTGCAGTTTTCACTGAAAAACCGAGTTGGAGCTAGTACCTCCCCATATATATGTATGGGGTGGGGTTTGCAATCGAAAAGAATGTTTGTGTTCCCAACAAGCTAGGTGAAGGACGGCTTTCACACACACTTATCTCTCAGAACTGTGCATGTGGAGAGACGTTCGTTCATCTAGCAGCAAGGGAACGGGATGCTGGGCAACTTTTTCTCTGGTTTCTCAGTCTGTTTCCTAGTGCCGTTTTGAAGTTCAAGCATTTTTCACTGTAAAACCGATTAGGCGCTAGAACCTCCCCATATATTTGTATGGAGTGGAGTTTGCAACTGAAAAGAAACATTGTGTTCACAACAAGCTAGGTGAAGGACGTCTTTCACACACACCTATCTCTCAGAACTGATCATGTGGAGAGACTTTCGTTCATGTAGCACCAAGTGAACGGGTTGCAGGAGAAACTTTTTCTCTGGATTCTCAGTCTGTTTCCTAGTGCCGGTTTGAAGTTCCTGCAGTTTTCACTGTAAAACCGGGTTGGAGCTCGTACCTACCCTTATATATGTATGGAGTGGAGATTGCTACTGAAATGAAACTTTGTTTTCCCAACAAGCTAATTGAAGGACGGCTTTCACACACACTATTCTCTCAGATATGAGCATGTGGAGACGTTCGTTCATCTAGCACCAAGGTAACGGGTTTCAGAAGGAACTTTTACTCAGGTTTCTCAGTCTGTTTCCTAGTGCCGGTTTGAATTTCCTGCAGTTTTCACTGTAAAACCGATTTGGAGCTAGTACCTCCCAATATATATGT
This sequence comes from Camelus bactrianus, assembly GCF_048773025.1. Taxonomy (NCBI): domain Eukaryota; kingdom Metazoa; phylum Chordata; class Mammalia; order Artiodactyla; family Camelidae; genus Camelus; species Camelus bactrianus. The sequence continues at coordinate 80,410,332 of NC_133546.1, read as the reverse complement.
ATGGAGTGGAGTTTGCAACTGAAAAGAAACATTGTGTTCCCAACAAGCTAGGTGAAGGACGGCTTTCACACACACTTATCTCTCAGAACTGAGCATGTGGAGAGACGTTCGTTCATCTAGCAAAGGGAACGGTTTGCAGGAGAAACTTTTACTGTTGTTTCTCAGTCTGTTTCCTAGTGCCGGTTTGAAGTTCCTGCAGTTTTCACTGTAAAACCGAGTTGGAGCTAGTACCTCCCCATATATATGTATGGAGTGGAGTTTGCAAATTAAAAGAAACTTTGTGTTCCCAACAAGCTGGGTGAAGGACGGCTTTCACACACACTTATCTCTCAGAACTGAGCATGTGGAGAGACGTTCGTTCATCTAGCACAAAGGGAACGGGTTGCAGGAGAATCTTTTACTCTGGTTTCTCAGTCTGTTTCCTAGTGCCGGTTTGAAGTTCCTGCAGTTTTCACTGTAAAACCGAGTTGGAGCTTGTACCTCCCCATATATATGTATGGAGTGGAGTTTGCAAGTGAAAAGAAACTTTGTGTTCCCAACAAGCTATGTGAAGGACGGCTTTCACACACACTTATCTCTCAGAACCTAGCATGTGGAGAGACGTTCGTTCATCTAGGACAAAGGGAACGGGTTGCAGGAGAAACTTTTTCTCTGGTTTCTCAGTCTGTTTCCTAGTGCTCTTTTGACGTTCCTGCAGTTTTCGTGGTAAAACAGTGTTGGAGCTGTTCCTCCCCTTATATATGTATGGAGTGTAGCTCGCTACTGAAAAGAAACTTTGTGTTCCCAACAAGCTAGGTGAAGGACGGCTTTCACACCCACATATCTCTCAGAAATGAGCATGTGGAGAGACGTTCGTTCATCTAGCACAAATTGAACGGTTCTCAGGATCATTTTTTGCTCTGGTTTCTCAGTCTGTTTCTTAGTGCCGGTTTGAAGTTCCTGCAGTTTTCACTGTAAAACCGAGTTGGAGCTAGTACCTCCCCATATATATGTATGGAGTGGAGTTTGCAACTGAAAAGAAACTTTGTGTTCCCAACAAGGTAGGTGAAGGACGGCTTTCAAACACACTTATCTCTGAGAATTGAGCATTGGAGAGACGTTCATTCATTTAGCAAATAAGAACGGGTTGCAGGAGAAACTTTTACTCTTTTTTCTCTGTCTGTTTCCTAGTGCTCTTTTGACGTACCTGCAGTTTTCGTGGGAAAACAGAGTTGGAGCTGTTCCTCCCCATATATATGTATGGATTGTAGCTTGCTACTTAAAAGAAACTTTGTGTTCCCAACAAGCTAGGTGAAGGACGGCTTTCAAACACACATATCTCTCAGAAATGAGCATGTGGAGAGACGTTCGTTCATCTAGCACAAAGTGAACGTTTTGCTGGATCAAGTTTTGCTCTGGTTTCTCAGTCTTTTTCTTAGTGCCGGTTTGAAGTTCCTGCAGTTTTCACTGTAAAACCGAGTTGGAGCTCGTACCTACCCTTATATATGTATGGAGTGGAGATTGCTACTGAAATGAAACTTTGTTTTCCCAACAAGCTAATTGAAGGACGGCTTTCACACACACTATTCTCTCAGATATGAGCATGTAGAGACGTTCGTTCATCTAGCATCAAGGGAACGGGTTTCAGAAGGAACTTTTACTCAGGTTTCTCAGTCTGTTTCCTAGTGCCGGTTTGAAGTTCCTGCATTTTTCATTGTAAAACCGTGTTGGGGCTAGTACCTCCCCATATATATGTATGGAGTGGAGTTTGCAACTGAAAAGAAACTTTGTGTTCCCTACAAGCTAGGTGAAGGACGGCTTTCACACACAGTTATCTCACAGAACTGAGCATGTGGAGAGACGTTCGTTCATCTAGCACAAAGGGAACGGGTTACAGGAGAAACTTTTACTCTGGATTCTCAGTCTGTTTCCTAGTGCCTATTTGAAGTTCCCGCAGTTTTCACTGTAAAACCGAGTTGGAGCTTGTACCTCCCCATATATATGTATGGAGTGGAGTTTGCAAATGAAAAGAAACTTTGTGTTCCCAACAAGCTAGGTGAAGGACGGCTTTCACACACACTTATCTCTCAGAACTGAGCATGTGGAGAGACGTTCGTTCATCTAGCAAAAAGGGAACGGGTTGCAGGAGAAACTTTTACTGTGGTTTCTCAGTCTGTTTCCTAGTGCCGGTTAGAAGTTCCTGCAGTTTTCATTGTAAAACCGAGTTGGATCTAGTACCTCCCCATATATATGTATGGAGTGGATTTTGCAACTGAAAAGAAACTTTGTGTTCCCTACAAGCTAGGTGAAGGACGGCTTTCACACACACTTATCTCTCAAAACTGAGCATGTGGAGAGACGTTCGTTCATCTAGCACAAAGGGAACGGGTTGCAGGAGAAACTTTTACTGTTGTTCCTCAGTCTGTTTCCTAGTGCCGGTTTGAAGTTCCTGCAGTTTTCACTGTAAAACCGAGTTGGAGCTAGTACCTCCCCATATATATGTATGGAGAGGAGTTTGCTACTGAAAAGAAAATTTGTGTTCCCAACAAGCTAGGTCAAGGACGGCTTTCACACACACTTATCTCTCAGAACTGAGCATGTGGAGAGACGTTCGTTCATCTAGCACAAAGGGAACGGGTTGCAGGAGAAACTTTTACTGTTGTTTCTCAGTCTGTTTCCTAGTGCCGGTTTGAAGTTCCTGCATTTTTCACTGTAAAACCGAGTTGGAGCTAGTACCTCCCCATATATATGTATGGAGTGGAGTTTGCTACTGAAAACAAACTTTGTTTTCTCAACAAGCTAGGTCAAGGACGGCTTTCACACACACTTATCTCTCATAACTGAGCATGTGGAGAGACGTTCGTTCTCTAGCACAAAGGGAACGGGTTGCAGGAGAAACTTTTACTGTGGTTTCTCAGTCTGTTTCCTAGTGTCGGTTTGAAGTTCCTGCAGTTTTCACTGTAAAATCGAGTTGGAGCTAGTACCTCCCCATATATATGTATGGAGTGGAGTTTGCAACTGAAAAGAAAGTTTGTGTTCCCAACAAGCTAGGTGAAGGACGGCTTTAACACACACTTATCTCTCAGAACTGAGCATGTGGAGAGACGTTCGTTCATCTAGCACAAATGGAACGGGTTGCAGGAGAAACTTTTACTGTGGTTTCTCAGTCTGTTTCCTAGTGCCGCTTTGAAGTTCTTGCAGTTTTCACTGTAAAACCGAGTTGGAGCTAGTACCTCCCCATATATTTGTATGGAGTGGAGTTTGCAACTGAAAAGAAACTTTGTTTTCCCAACAAGCTAGCTGAAGGACGGCTTTCACACACACTTATCTCTCAGAACTGAGCATGTGGAGAGACGTTCGTTCATCTAGCACAAAGGGAACCGGATGCAGGAGAAACTTTTACTGTGGTTTCTCGGTCTGTTTCCTAGTGCCGGTTTGAAGTTCTTGCAGTTTTCACTGTAAAACCGAGTTGGAGCTAGTACCTCCCCATATATATGTATGGAGTGGAGTTTGCAACTGAAAAGAAACTTTGTGTTCCCAACAAGCTAGTTGAAGGACGGCTTTCACACACACTTATCTCTCAGAACTGAGCATGTGGAGAGACTTTCGTTCATCTAGCACAAAGGAACGGGTTGCTGGAGAAACTTTTACTCTGGTTTCTCAGACTGTTTCCTGGTGCCGGTTTGATTTTCTGCAGTTTTCACTGTAAAACCGAGTTGGAACTAGTACCTCCCCATATATAAGTATGGAGTGGAATTTGCACCTGAAAAGATACTTTGTGTTCCCAACAACCTAGTTGAAGGACGGCTATCACACACATTTATCTCTCAGAACTTAGAATGAGGAGACACTTTCGTTCACCTAGCACAAAGGGAACGGGTTGCAGGAGACACTTTTTCTCTGGTTTCTCAGTCTGTTTCCTAGTGCCTGTTTGAATATCCTGCAGTTTTCACTGAAAAACCGAGTTGGAGCTAGTACCTCCCCATATATATGTATGGGGTGGGGTTTGCAAACGAAAAGAATGTTTGTGTTCCCAACAAGCTAGGTGAAGGATGGCTTTCACACACACTTATCTCTCAGAACTGTGCATGTGGAGAGACGTTCGTTCATCTAGCAGCAAGGGAACGGGATGCTGGGCAACTTTTTCTCTGGTTTCTCAGTCTGTTTCCTAGTGCCGTTATGAAGTTCCAGCATTTTTCACTGTAAAACCGATTAGGCGCTAGAACCTCCCCATATATTTGTATGGAGTGGAGTTTGCAACTGAAAAGGAACATTGTGTTCCCAACAAGCTAGGTGAAGGACGTCTTTCACACACACCTATCTCTCAGAACTGATCATGTGGAGAGACTTTCGTTCATGTAGCACCAAGAGAACGGGTTGCAGGAGAAACTTTTTCTCTGGATTCTCAGTCTGTTTCCTAGTGCCGGTTTGAAGTTCCTGCAGTTTTCACTGTAAAACCGAGTTGGAGCTCGTACCTACCCTTATATATGTATGGAGTGGAGATTGCTACTGAAATGAAACTTTGTTTTCCCAACAAGCTAATTGAAGGACGGCTTTCACACACACTATTCTCTCAGATATGAGCATGTGGAGACGTTCGTTCATCTAGCAACAAGGGAACGGTTTGCAGAAGAAACTTTTACTCAGGTTTCTCAGTCTGTTTCCTAGTGCCGGTTTGAATTTCCTGCAGTTTTCACTGTAAAAGCGATTTGGAGCTAGTACCTCCCCATATATATGTATGGAGTGGAGTTTGCAACTGAAAAGAAACATTGTGTTCCCAACAAGCTAGGTGAAAGACGGCTTTCACACACACTTATCTCTCAGAACTTAGCAAGAGGAGACACTTTCGTTCACCAAGCACAAAGGGAAAGAGTTGAAAGAGACAGTTTTTCTCTGCTTTCTCAGTCTGTTTCCTACTGCCTGTTTGAAGTTCCTGCAGTATTCACTGTAAAACCGAGTTGGAGCTAGTACCTCCCATATATATGTTTGTGGTGGTGTTTGCAAATGAAAAGAAACTTTGTGTTCCCAACAAGCTAGTGAAGGACGGCTTTCACACACACTTATGTCTCAGAACTGAGCATGTGGAGAGACGTTCGTTCATCTAGCACCAAGGGAACGGGTTGCAGGAGAAAGTTTACTCATTTTTCTCCGACTGTTTCCTGGTGCCAGTTTGATTTTCCTGCAGTTTTCACTGTAAAACCGAGATGGATCTAATAACTCCCCATATTTATGTATGGAGTGGAGTTTGCAATTGAAAGCAAACTTTGAGTTCCCTACAAGCTAGGTGAAGGACGGCTTTCACACACACTTATCTCTCAGAACTGAGCATGTGGAGAGACGTTCGTTCATCTAGCACAAAGGGAACGGGTTGCAGGAGAAACTTTTACTGTGGATTCTCAGTCTGTTTCCTAGTGCCGGTTTGAAGTTCCTGCAGTTTTCACTGTAAAACCAGGTTGGAGCTAGTACCTCCCCATATATATGTATGGAGTGGAGTTTGCAACTGAAAAGAAACTTTGTTTTCCCAACAAGCTAGGTGAAGGACGGCTTTCACACACAGATATCTCTCAGAACTGAGCATGTGGAGAGACGTTCGTTCATCTAGCACAAAGGGAACGGGTTGCCGGAGAAACTTTTACTGTGGATTCTCAGTCTTTTTCCTAGTGCCGGTTTGAAGTTCCTGCAGTTTTCACTGTAAAACCGAGTTGGAGCTAGTACCTCCCCATATATATGTATGGATTGGAGTTTGCAAATGAAAAGAAACATTGTTTTCCCAACAAGCTAGGTGAAGGACGGCTTTCACACACACTTATCTCTCAGAACTGAGCATGTGGAGAGACGTTCGTTCATCTAGCACAAAGGGAACGGGTTGCAGGAGAAACTTTTACTCTGGTTTCTCAGTCTGTTTCCTAGTGCTCTTTTGACGTTCCTGCAGTTTTCGTGGTAAAACAGAGTTGGAGCTGTTCCTCCCCTTATATATGTATGGAGTGTAGCTCGCTACTGAAAAGAAACTTTGTGTTCCCAACAAGCTAGGTGAAGGACGGCTTTCACACACACTTATCTCTCAGTACTGAGCATGTGGGAGACGTTCGTTCATCTAGCAGAAAAGGATCGGTTGCAGGAGCAAGTTTTACTCTGGTTTCTTAGTCTTTTTCCTAGTGCCGGTTTGAAGTTCCTGCAGTTTTCACTGTAAAACCGAGTTGGAGCTAGTACCTCCCCTTATATATGTATGGAGTGGAGTTTGCAACTGAAAAGAAACTTTGTGTTCCCAACAACCTAGTTGAAGTACGGCTATCACACACACTAATCTCTCAGAACTTAGAAAGAGGAGACACTTTCGTTCACCTAGCAGAAAGGGAACGGGTTTCAGGAGAAACTTTTACTGTTGTTTCTCAGTCTGTTTCCTAGTGCCGGTTTGAAGTTCCTGCAGTTTTCACTGTAAAACCGAGTTGGAGCTAGTACCTCCCCATATATATGTATGGAGTGGAGTTTGCAAATGAAAAGAAACTTTGTGTTCCCAACAAGCTGGGTGAAGGACGGCTTTCACACACACTTATCTCTCAGAACTGAGCATGTGGAGAGACGTTCGTTCATCTAGCACAAAGGGAACGGGTTGCAGGAGAATCTTTTACTTTGGTTTCTCAGTCTGTTTCCTAGTGCCGGTTTGAAGTTCCTGCAGTTTTCACTGTAAAACCGAGTTGGAGCTTGTACCTCCCCATATATATGTATGGAGTGGAGTTGGCAAGTGAAAAGAAACTTTGTGTTCCCAACAAGCTATGTGAAGGACGGCTTTCACACACACTTATCTCTCAGAACCTAGCATGTGGAGAGACGTTCGTTCATCTAGGACAAAGGGAAAGGGTTGCAGGATAAACTTTTTCTCTGGTTTCTCAGTCTGTTTCCTAGTGCTCTTTTGACGTTCCTGCAGTTTTCGTGGTAAAACACTGTTGGAGCTGTTCCTCCCCTTATATATGTATGGAGAGTAGCTCGCTACTGAAAAGAAACTTTGTGTTCCCAACAAGCTAGGTGAAGGACGGCTTTCACACCCACATATCTCTCAGAAATGAGCATGTGGAGAGACGTTCGTTCATCTAGCACAAATTGAACGGTTTGCAGGATCATTTTTTCTCTGGTTTCTCAGTCTGTTTCTTAGTGCCGGTTTGAAGTTCCTGCAGTTTTCACTGTAAAACCGAGTTGGAGCTAGTACCTCCCCATATATATGTATGGAGTGGAGTTTGCAACTGAAAAGAAACTTTGTGTTCCCAACAAGGTAGGTGAAGGACGGCTTTCAAACACACTTATCTCTGAGAATTGAGCATTGGAGAGACGTTCATTCATTTAGCAAATAAGAACGGGTTGCAGGAAAACTTTTACTCTTTTTTCTCTGTCTGTTTCCTAATGCTCTTTTGACATTCCTGCAGTTTTCGTGGGAAAACAGAGTTGGAGCTGTTCCTCCCCATATATATGTATGGATTGTAGCTTGCTACTTAAAAGAAACTTTGTGTTCCAAACAAGCTAGGTGAAGGACGGCTTTCAAACACACATATCTCTCAGAAATGAGCATGTGGAGAGACGTTCGTTCATCTAGCACAAAGTGAACGGTTTGCTGGATCAAGTTTTGCTCTGGTTTCTCAGTCTTTTTCTTAGTGCCGGTTTGAAGTTCCTGCAGTTTTCATTGTAAAACCGAGTTGGAGCTAGTACCTCCCCATATATATGTATGGAGTGTAGTTTGTATCTGAAAAGAAACTTTGTGTTCCCATCAAGCTAAGTAAAGGACGGCTTTCACACACACTTATCTCTCAGTACTGAGCATGTGGGAGACGTTCGTTCATCTAGCAGAAAAGGATCGGTTGCAGAAGCAAGTTTTACTCTGGTTTCTTAGTCTTTTTCCTAGTGCCGGTTTGAAGTTCCTGCAGTTTTCACTGTAAAACAGAGTTGGAGCTAGTACCTCCCCTTATATATGTATGGAGTGGAGTTTGCAACTGAAAAGAAACTTTGTGTTCCCAACAACCTAGTTGAAGTACGGCTATCACACACACTTATCTCTCAGAACTTAGAAAGAGGAGACACTTTCGTTCACCTAGCACAAAGGGAACGGGTTGCAGGAGACACTTTTTCTCTGTTTTCTCAGTCTGTTTCCTAGTGCCTGTTTGAAGATCCTACAGTTTTCACTGAAAAACCGAGTTGGAGCTAGTACCTACCCATATATATATATGGGGTGGGATTTGCAATCGAAAAGAATGTTCGTGTTCCCAACAAGCTAGGTGAAAGACGGCTTTCACACACACTTATCTCTCAGAACTGTGCATGTGGAGAGACGTTCGTTCATCTAGCAGCAAGGGAACGGGATGCTGGGCAACTTTTTCTCTGGTTTCTCAGTCTGTTTCCTAGTGCCGTTTTGAAGTTCAAGCATTTTTCACTGTAAAACCGATTAGGCGCTAGAACCTCCCCATATATTTGTATGGAGTGGAGTTTGCAACTGAAAAGAAACATTGTGTTCACAACAAGCTAGGTGAAGGACGTCTTTCACACACACTTATCTCTCAGAACTGATCATGTGGAGAGACTTTCGTTCATGTAGCACCAAGTGAACGGGTTGCAGGAGAAAATTTTTCTCTGGATTCTCAGTCTGTTTCCTAGTGCCGGTTTGAAGTTCCTGCAGTTTTCACTGTAAAACCGGGTTGGAGCTCGTACCTACCCTTATATATGTATGGAGTGGAGATTGCTACTGAAATGAAACTTTGTTTTCCCAACAAGCTAATTGAAGGACGGCTTTCAAACACACTATTCTCTCAGATATGAGCATGTGGAGACGTTCGTTCATCTAGCACCAAGGGAACGGGTTGCAGAAGAAACTTTTACTGTTGTTTCTCAGTCTGTTTCCTAGTGCCGGTTTGAAGTTCCTGCAGTTTTCACTGTAAAACCGAGTTGGAGCTAGTACCTCCCCATATATATGTATGGATTGGAGTTTGCAAATGAAAAGAAACTTTGTTTTCCCAACAAGCTAGGTGAAGGACGGCTTTCACACACACTTATCTCTCAGAACTGAGCATGTGGAGAGACGTTCGTTCATCTAGCACAAAGGGAACGGGTTGCAGGAGAAACTTTTACTCTGGTTTCTCAGTCTGTTTCCTAGTGCAGTTTTGAAGTTCCTGCAGTTTTCACTGTAAAACCGAGTTGGAGCTTGTACCTCCCCATATATATGTATGGAGTGGAGTTTGCAAATGAAAAGAAACTTTGTGTTCCCAACAAGCTATGTGAAGGACGGCTTTCACACACACTTATCTCCAGAACCTAGCATGTGGAGAGACGTTCGTTCATCTAGCACAAATGGAACGGGTTGCAGGAGAAACTTTTTCTCTGGTTTCTCAGTCTGTTTCCTAGTGCTCTTTTGACGTTCCTGCATTTTTCGTGGTAAAACAGAGTTGGAGCTGTTCCTCCCCTTATATATGTATGGAGTGTAACTCGCTACTGAAAAGAAACTTTGTGTTCCCAACAAGCTAGATGAAGGACGGCTTTCACACCCACATATCTCTCAGAAATGAGGATGTGGAGAGACGTTCGTTCATCTAGCACAAATTGAACGGTTTGCAGGATCAAGTTTTGCTCTGGTTTCTCAGTCTGTTTCTTAGTGCCGGTTTGAAGTTCCTGCAGTTTTCACTGTAAAACCGAGTTGGAGCTAGTACCTCCCCATATATATATATGGAGTGGAGTTTGCAACTGAAAAGAAACTTTATGTTCCCAACAAGGTAGGTGAAGGACGGCTTTCAAACACACTTATCTCTGAGAATTGAGCATTGGAGAGACGTTCATTCATTTAGCCAATAAGAACGGGTTGCAGGAGAAACTTTTACTCTTTTTTCTCTGTCTGTTCCCTAGTGCCCGTTTGACGTTCCTGCAGTTTTCGTGGGAAAACAGAGTTGGAGCTGTTCCTCCCCATATATATGTATGGATTGTAGCTTGCTACTTAAAAGAAACTTTGTGTTCCCAACAAGCTAGGTGAAGGACGGCTTTCACACACACTTATCTCTCAGAACTGAGCAAGTGGAGAGACGTTCGTTCATCTAGCACAAAGGGAACGGGTTGCAGGAGAAACATTTACTGTGGATTCTCAGTCTGTTTCCTAGTGCCGGTTTGAAGTTCCTGCAGTTTTCACTGTAAAACCAGGTTGGAGCTAGTACCTCCCCTTATATATTTATGGGGTGGAGTTTGCAACTGAAAAGAAACTTTGTTTTCCCAACAAGCTAGGTGAAGGACGGCTTTCACACACACTTATCTCTCAGAACTGAGCATGTGGAGAGACGTTCGTTCATCTAGCACAAAGGGAACGGGTTGCAGGAGAAACTTTTTCTCTGGTTTCTCAGTCTGTTTCCTAGTGCACTTTTGACGTTCCTGCAGTTTTCGTGGTAAAACAGAGTTGGAGCTGTTCCTCCCCTTATATATGTATGGAGTGTAGCTCGCTACTGAAAAGAAACTTTGTGTTCCCAACAAGCTAGGTGAAGGACGGCTTTCACACACACTTATCTCTCAGTACTGAGCATGTGGGAGACGTTCGTTCATCTAGCAGAAAAGGATCGGTTGCAGGAGCAAGTTTTACTCTGGTTTCTTAGTCTTTTTCCTAGTGCCGGTTTGAAGTTCCTGCAGTTTTCACTGTAAAACAGAGTTGGAGCTAGTACCTCCCCTTATATATGTATGGAGTGGAGTTTGCAACTGAAAAGAAACTTTGTGTTCCCAACAACCTAGTTGAAGTACGGCTATCACACACACTTATCTCTCAGAACTTAGAAAGAGGAGACACTTTCGTTCACCTAGCACAAAGGGAACGGGTTGCAGGAGACACTTTTTCTCTGTTTTCTCAGTCTGTTTCCTAGTGCCTGTTTGAAGATCCTACAGTTTTCACTGAAAAACCGAGTTGGAGCTAGTACCTACCCATATATATATATGGGGTGGGGTTTGCAATCGAAAAGAATGTTTGTGTTCCCAACAAGCTAGGTGAAGGACGGCTTTCACACACACTTATCTCTCAGAACTGTGCATGTGGAGAGACGTTCGTTCATCTAGCAGCAAGGGAACGGGATGCTGGGCAACTTTTTCTCTGGTTTCTCAGTCTGTTTCCTAGTGCCGTTTTGAAGTTCAAGCATTTTTCACTGTAAAACCGATTAGGCGCTAGAACCTCCCCATATATTTGTATGGAGTGGAGTTTGCAACTGAAAAGAAACATTGTGTTCACAACAAGCTAGGTGAAGGACGTCTTTCACACACACTTATCTCTCAGAACTGATCATGTGGAGAGACTTTCGTTCATGTAGCACCAAGTGAACGGGTTGCAGGAGAAAATTTTTCTCTGGATTCTCAGTCTGTTTCCTAGTGCCGGTTTGAAGTTCCTGCAGTTTTCACTGTAAAACCGGGTTGGAGCTCGTACCTACCCTTATATATGTATGGAGTGGAGATTGCTACTGAAATGAAACTTTGTTTTCCCAACAAGCTAATTGAAGGACGGCATTCAAACACACTATTCTCTCAGATATGAGCATGTGGAGACGTTCGTTCATCTAGCACCAAGGGAACGGGTTGCAGAAGAAACTTTTACTCAGGTTTCTCAGTCTGTTTCCTAGTGCCGGTTTGAATTTCCTGCAGTTTTCACTGTAAAATCGATTTGGAGCTAGTACCTCCCCATATATATGTATGGAGTGGAGTTTGCAACTGAAAAGAAACATTGTGTTCCCAACAAGCTAGGTGAAGGACGGCTTTCACACACACTTATCTCTCAGAACTTAGCAAGAGGAGACACTTTCGTTCACCAAGCACAAAGGGAACGAGTTGAAGGAGACAGTTTTTCTCTGCTTTCTCAGTCTGTTTCCTACTGCCTGTTTGAAGTTCCTGCAGTATTCACTGTAAAACCGAGTTGGAGGTAGTACCTCCCATATATATGAATGGGGTGGTGTTTGCAAATGAAAAGAAACTTTGTGTTCCCAACAAGCTAGTGAAGGACGGCTTTCACACACACTTATGTCTCAGAACTGAGCATGTGGAGAGACGTTCGTTCATCTAGCACCAAGGGAACGGGTTGCAGGAGAAAGTGTACTCATTTTTCTCAGACTGTTTCCTGGTGCCAGTTTGATTTTCCTGCAGTTTTCACTGTAAAACCGAGATGGATCTAATAACTCCCCATATTTATGTATGGAGTGGAGTTTGCAACTGAAAAGAAACTTTGTGTTCCCAACAAGCTACGTGAAGGACGGCTTTCACACACACTTATCTCTCAGAACTGAGCATGTGGAGAGACGTTCGTTCATCTAGCAAAGGGAACGGGTTGCAGGAGAAAATTTACTGTTGTTTCTCAGTCTGTTTCCTAGTGCCGGTTTGAAGTTCCTGCAGTTTTCACTGTAAAACCGAGTTGGAGCTAGTACCTCCCCATATATATGTATGGATTGGAGTTTGCAAATGAAAAGAAACTTTGTTTTCCCAACAAGCTAGGTGAAGGACGGCTTTCACACACACTTATCTCTCAGAACTGAGCATGTGGAGAGACGTTCGTTCATCTAGCACAAAGGGAACGGGTTGCAGGAGAAACTTTTACTCTGGTTTCTCAGTCTGTTTCCTAGTGCAGTTTTGAAGTTCCTGCAGTTTTCACTGTAAAACCGAGTTGGAGCTTGTACCTCCCCATATATATGTATGGAGTGGAGTTTGCAAATGAAAAGAAACTTTGTGTTCCCAACAAGCTATGTGAAGGACGGCTTTCACACACACTTATCTCCAGAACCTAGCATGTGGAGAGACGTTCGTTCATCTAGCACAAAGGGAACGGGTTGCAGGAGAAACTTTTTCTCTGGTTTCTCAGTCTGTTTCCTAGTGCTCTTTTGACGTTCCTGCATTTTTCGTGGTAAAACAGAGTTGGAGCTGTTCCTCCCCTTATATATGTATGGAGTGTAGCTCGCTACTGAAAAGAAACTTTGTGTTCCCAACAAGCTAGGTGAAGGACGGCTTTCACACCCACATATCTCTCAGAAATGAGGATGTGGAGAGACGTTCGTTCATCTAGCACAAATTGAACGGTTTGCAGGATCAAGTTTTGCTCTGGTTTCTCAGTCTGTTTCTTAGTGCCGGTTTGAAGTTCCTGCAGTTTTCACTGTAAAACCGAGTTGGAGCTAGTACCTCCCCATATATATATATGGAGTGGAGTTTGCAACTGAAAAGAAACTTTGTGTTCCCAACAAGGTAGGTGAAGGACGGCTTTCAAACACACTTATCTCTGAGAATTGAGCATTGGAGAGACGTTCATTCATTTAGCCAATAAGAACGGGTTGCAGGAGAAACTTTTACTCTTTTTTCTCTGTCTGTTCCCTAGTGCCCGTTTGACGTTCCTGCAGTTTTCGTGGGAAAACAGAGTTGGAGCTGTTCCTCCCCATATATATGTATGGATTGTAGCTTGCTACTTAAAAGAAACTTTGTGTTCCCAACAAGCTAGGTGAAGGACGGCTTACACACACACTTATCTCTCAGAACTGAGCATGTGGAGAGACGTTCGTTCATCTAGCACAAAGGGAACGGGTTGCAGGAGAAACATTTACTGTGGATTCTCAGTCTGTTTCCTAGTGCCGGTTTGAAGTTCCTGCAGTTTTCACTGTAAAACCAGGTTGGAGCTAGTACCTCCCCTTATATATTTATGGGGTGGAGTTTGCAACTGAAAAGAAACTTTGTTTTCCCAACAAGCTAGGTGAAGGACGGCTTTCACACACACTTATCTCTCAGAACTGAGCATGTGGAGAGACGTTCGTTCATCTAGCACAAAGGGAACGGGTTGCAGGAGAAACTTTTTCTCTGGTTTCTCAGTCTGTTTCCTAGTGCTCTTTTGACGTTCCTGCAGTTTTCGTGGTAAAACAGAGTTGGAGCTGTTCCTCCCCTTATATATGTATGGAGTGTAGCTCGCTACTGAAAAGAAACTTTGTGTTCCCAACAAGCTAGGTGAAGGACGGCTTTCACACACACTTATCTCTCAGTACTGAGCATGTGGGAGACGTTCGTTCATCTAGCAGAAAAGGATCGGTTGCAGGAGCAAGTTTTACTCTGGTTTCTTAGTATTTTTCCTAGTGCCGGTTTGAAGTTCCTGCAGTTTTCACTGTAAAACCGAGTTGGAGCTAGTACCTCCCCTTATATATGTATGGAGTGGAGTTTGCAACTGAAAAGAAACTTTGTGTTCCCAACAACCTAGTTGAAGTACGGCTATCACACACACTTATCTCTCAGAACTTAGAAAGAGGAGACACTTTCGTTCATCTAGCACAAAGGGAACGGGTTGCAGGAGAAACTTTTACTGCGGATTCTCAGTCTGTTTCCTAGTGCCGGTTTGAAGTTCCTGCAGTTTTCACTGTAAAACCGAGTTGGAGCTAGTACCTCCCCATATATATGTATGGAGTGGAGTTTGCAAATGAAAAGATACTTTGTTTTCCCAACAAGCTAGGTGAAGGACGGCTTTCACACACACTTATCTCTCAGAATTGAGCATGTGGAGAGACGTTCGTTCATCTAGCACAAAGGGAACGGGTTGCAGGAGAAACATTTACTGTGGATTCTCAGTCTGTTTCCTAGTGCCGGTTTGAAGTTCCTGCAGTTTTCACTGTAAAACCAGGTTGGAGCTAGTACCTCCCCATATATATGTATGGAGTGGAGTTTGCAACTGAAAAGAAACTTTGTTTTCCCAACAAGCTATGTGAAGGACGGCTTTCACACACACTTATCTCTCAGAACTGAGCATGTGGAGAGACGTTCGTTCATCTAGCAAAGGGAACGGTTTGCAGGAGAAACTTTTACTGTTGTTTCTCAGTCTGTTTCCTAGTGCCGGTTTGAAGTTCCTGCAGTTTTCACTGTAAAACCGAGTTGGAACTAGTACCTCCCCATATATATGTATGGAGTGGAGTTTGCAAATGAAAAGAAACTTTGTGTTCCCAACAAGCTGGGTGAAGGACGGCTTTCACACACACTAATCTCTCAGAACTGAGCATGTGGAGAGACGTTCGTTCATCTAGCACAAAGGGAACGGGTTGCAGGAGAATCTTTTACTCTGGTTTCTCAGTCTGTTTCCTAGTGCCGGTTTGAAGTTCCTGCAGTTTTCACTGTAAAACCGAGTTGGAGCTTGTACCTCCCCATATATATGTATGGAGTGGAGTTTGCAAGTGAAAAGAAACTTTGTGTTCCCAACAAGCTATGTGAAGGACGGCTTTCACACACACTTATCTCTCAGAACCTAGCATGTGGAGAGACGTTCGTTCATCTAGGACAAAGGGAACGGGTTGCAGGAGAAACTTTTTCTCTGGTTTCTCAGTCTGTTTCCTAGTGCTCTTTTGACGTTCCTGCAGTTTTCGTGGTAAAACAGTGTTGGAGCTGTTCCTCCCCTTATATATGTATGGAGTGTAGCTCGCTACTGAAAAGAAACTTTGTGTTCCCAACAAGCTAGGTGAAGGACGGCTTTCACACCCACATATCTCTCAGAAATGAGCATGTGGAGAGACGTTCGTTCATCTAGCACAAATTGAACAGTTCTCAGGATCATTTTTTGCTCTGGTTTCTCAGTCTGTTTCTTAGTGCCGGTTTGAAGTTCCTGCAGTTTTCACTGTAAAACCGAGTTGGAGCTAGTACCTCCCCATATATATGTATGGAGTGGAGTTTGCAACTGAAAAGAAACTTTGTGTTCCCAACAAGGTAGGTGAAGGACGGCTTTCAAACACACTTATCTCTGAGAATTGAGCATTGGAGAGACGTTCATTCATTTAGCAAATAAGAACGGGTTGCAGGAGAAACTTTTACTCTTTTTTCTCTGTCTGTTTCCTAGTGCTCTTTTGACGTTCCTGCAGTTTTCGTGGGAAAACAGAGTTGGAGCTGTTCCTCCCCATATATATGTATGGATTGTAGCTTGCTACTTAAAAGAAACTTTGTGTTCCCAACAAGCTAGGTGAAGGACGGCTTTCAAACACACATATCTCTCAGAAATGAGCATGTGGAGAGACGTTCGTTCATCTAGCACAAAGTGAACGTTTTGCTGGATCAAGTTTTGCTCTGGTTTCTCAGTCTTTTTCTTAGTGCCGGTTTGAAGTTCCTGCAGTTTTCATTGTAAAACCGAGTTGGAGCTAGTACCTCCCCATATATATGTATGGAGTGTAGTTTGTATCTGAAAAGAAACTTTGTGTTCCCATCAAGCTAAGTAAAGGACGGCTTTCACACACACTTATCTCTCAGTACTGAGCATGTGGGAGACGTTCGTTCATCTAGCAGAAAAGGATCGGTTGCAGGAGCAAGTTTTACTCTGGTTTCTTAGTCTTTTTCCTAGTGCCGGTTTGAAGTTCCTGCAGTTTTCACTGTAAAACAGAGTTGGAGCTAGTACCTCCCCTTATATATGTATGGAGTGGAGTTTGCAACTGAAAAGAAACTTTGTGTTCCCAACAACCTAGTTGAAGTACGGCTATCACACACACTTATCTCTCAGAACTTAGAAAGAGGAGACACTTTCGTTCACCTAGCACAAAGGGAACGGGTTGCAGGAGACACTTTTTCTCTGTTTTCTCAGTCTGTTTCCTAGTGCCTGTTTGAAGATCCTGCAGTTTTCACTGAAAAACCGAGTTGGAGCTAGTACCTACCCATATATATGTATGGGGTGGGGTTTGCAATCGAAAAGAATGTTTGTGTTCCCAACAAGCTAGGTGAAGGACGGCTTTCACACACACTTATCTCTCAGAACTGTGCATGTGGAGAGACGTTCGTTCATCTAGCAGCAAGGGAACGGGATGCTGGGCAACTTTTTCTCTGGTTTCTCAGTCTGTTTCCTAGTGCCGTTTTGAAGTTCAAGCATTTTTCACTGTAAAACCGATTAGGCGCTAGAACCTCCCCATATATTTGTATGGAGTGGAGTTTGCAACTGAAAAGAAACATTGTGTTCACAACAAGCTAGGTGAAGGACGTCTTTCACACACACCTATCTCTCAGAACTGATCATGTGGAGAGACTTTCGTTCATGTAGCACCAAGTGAACGGGTTGCAGGAGAAACTTTTTCTCTGGATTCTCAGTCTGTTTCCTAGTGCCGGTTTGAAGTTCCTGCAGTTTTCACTGTAAAACCGGGTTGGAGCTCGTACCTACCCTTATATATGTATGGAGTGGAGATTGCTACTGAAATGAAACTTTGTTTTCCCAACAAGCTAATTGAAGGACGGCTTTCACACACACTATTCTCTCAGATATGAGCATGTGGAGACGTTCGTTCATCTAGCACCAAGGGAACGGGTTGCAGAAGAAACTTTTACTCAGGTTTCTCAGTCTGTTTCCTAGTGCCGGTTTGAATTTCCTGCAGTTTTCACTGTAAAACCGATTTGGAGCTAGTACCTCCCAATATATATGTATGGAGTGGAGTTTGCAACTGAAAAGAAACATTGTGTTCCCAACAAGCTAGGTGAAGGACGGCTTTCACACACACTTATCTCTCAGAACTGAGCATGTGGAGGGACGTTCGTTCATCTAGCAAAGGGAACGGTTTGCAGGAGAAACTTTTACTGTTGTTTCTCAGTCTGTTTCCTAGTGCCGGTTTGAAGTTCCTGCAGTTTTCACTGTAAAACCGAGTTGGAGCTAGTACCTCCCCATATATATGTATGGAGTGGAGTTTGCAAATGAAAAGAAACTTTGTGTTCCCAACAAGCTGGGTGAAGGACGGCTTTCACACACACTTATCTCTCAGAACTGAGCATGTGGAGAGACGTTCGTTCATCTAGCACAAAGGGAACGGGTTGCAGGAGAATCTTTTACTCTGGTTTCTCAGTCTGTTTCCTAGTGCCGGTTTGAAGTTCCTGCAGTTTTCACTGTAAAACCGAGTTGGAGCTTGTACCTCCCCATATATATGTATGGAGTGGAGTTTGCATGTGAAAAGAAACTTTGTGTTCCCAACAAGCTATGTGAAGGACGGCTTTCACACACACTTATCTCTCAGAACCTAGCATGTGGAGAGACGTTCGTTCATCTAGGACAAAGGGAACGGGTTGCAGGAGAAACTTTTTCTCTGGTTTCTCAGTCTGTTTCCTAGTGCTCTTTTGACGTTCCTGCAGTTTTCGTGGTAAAACAGTGTTGGAGCTGTTCCTCCCCTTATATATGTATGGAGTGTAGCTCGCTACTGAAAAGAAACTTTGTGTTCCCAACAAGCTAGGTGAAGGACGGCTTTCACACCCACATATCTCTCAGAAATGAGCATGTGGAGAGACGTTCGTTCATCTAGCACAAATTGAACGGTTCTCAGGATCATTTTTTGCTCTGGTTTCTCAGTCTGTTTCTTAGTGCCGGTTTGAAGTTCCTGCAGTTTTCACTGTAAAACCGAGTTGGAGCTAGTACCTCCCCATATATATGTATGGAGTGGAGTTTGCAACTGAAAAGAAACTTTGTGTTCCCAACAAGGTAGGTGAAGGACGGCTTTCAAACACACTTATCTCTGAGAATTGAGCATTGGAGAGACGTTCATTCATTTAGCAAATAAGAACGGGTTGCAGGAGAAACTTTTACTCTTTTTTCTCTGTCTGTTTCCTAGTGCTCTTTTGACGTTCCTGCAGTTTTCGTGGGAAAACAGAGTTGGAGCTGTTCCTCCCCATATATATGTATGGATTGTAGCTTGCTACTTAAAAGAAACTTTGTGTTCCCAACAAGCTAGGTGAAGGACGGCTTTCAAACACACATATCTCTCAGAAATGAGCATGTGGAGAGACGTTCGTTCATCTAGCACAAAGTGAACGTTTTGCTGGATCAAGTTTTGCTCTGGTTTCTCAGTCTTTTTCTTAGTGCCGGTTTGAAGTTCCTGCAGTTTTCATTGTAAAACCGAGTTGGAGCTAGTACCTCCCCATATATATGTATGGAGTGTAGTTTGTATCTGAAAAGAAACTTTGTGTTCCCATCATGCTAAGTAAAGGACGGCTTTCACACACACTTATCTCTCAGTACTGAGCATGTGGGAGACGTTCGTTCATCTAGCAGAAAAGGATCGGTTGCAGGAGCAAGTTTTACTCTGGTTTCTTAGTCTTTTTCCTAGTGCCGGTTTGAAGTTCCTGCAGTTTTCACTGTAAAACAGAGTTGGAGCTAGTACCTCCCCTTATATATGTATGGAGTGGAGTTTGCAACTGAAAAGAAACTTTGTGTTCCCAACAACCTAGTTGAAGTACGGCTATCACACACACTTATCTCTCAGAACTTAGAAAGAGGAGACACTTTCGTTCACCTAGCACAAAGGGAACGGGTTGCAGGAGACACTTTTTCTCTGTTTTCTCAGTCTGTTTCCTAGTGCCTGTTTGAAGATCCTGCAGTTTTCACTGAAAAACCGAGTTGGAGCTAGTACCTACCCATATATATGTATGGGGTGGGGTTTGCAATCGAAAAGAATGTTTGTGTTCCCAACAAGCTAGGTGAAGGACGGCTTTCACACACACTTATCTCTCAGAACTGTGCATGTGGAGAGACGTTCGTTCATCTAGCAGCAAGGGAACGGGATGCTGGGCAACTTTTTCTCTGGTTTCTCAGTCTGTTTCCTAGTGCCGTTTTGAAGTTCAAGCATTTTTCACTGTAAAACCGATTAGGCGCTAGAACCTCCCCATATATTTGTATGGAGTGGAGTTTGCAACTGAAAAGAAACATTGTGTTCACAACAAGCTAGGTGAAGGACGTCTTTCACACACACTTATCTCTCAGAACTGATCATGTGGAGAGACTATCGTTCATGTAGCACCAAGTGAACGGGTTGCAGGAGAAACTTTTTCTCTGGATTCTCAGTCTGTTTCCTAGTGCCGGTTTGAAGTTCCTGCAGTTTTCACTGTAAAACCGGGTTGGAGCTCGTACCTACCCTTATATATGTATGGAGTGGAGATTGCTACTGAAATGAAACTTTGTTTTCCCAACAAGCTAATTGAAGGACGGCTTTCACACACACTATTCTCTCAGATATGAGCATGTGGAGACGTTCGTTCATCTAGCACCAAGGGAACGGGTTGCAGAATAAACTTTTACTCAGGTTTCTCAGTCTGTTTCCTAGTGCCGGTTTGAATTTCCTGCAGTTTTCACTGTAAAACCGATTTGGAGCTAGTACCTCCCAATATATATGTATGGAGTGGAGTTTGCAACTGAAAAGAAACATTGTGTTCCCAACAAGCTAGGTGAAGGACGGCTTTCACACACACTTATCTCTCAGAACTTAGCAAGAGGAGACACTTTCGTTCACCAAGCACAAAGGGAACGAGTTGAAGGAGACAGTTTTTCTCTGCTTTCTCAGTCTGTTTCCTACTGCCTGTTTGAAGTTCCTGCAGTATTCACTGTAAAACCGAGTTGGAGGTAGTACCTCCCATATATATGTATGGGGTGGTGTTTGCAAATGAAAAGAAACTTTGTGTTCCCAACAAGCAAGTGAAGGACGGCTTTCACACACACTTATGTCTCAGAACTGAGCAAGTGGAGAGAAGTTCGTTCATCTAGCACCAAGGGAACGGGTTGCAGGAGAAAGTTTACTCATTTTTCTCAGACTGTTTCCTGGTGCCAGTTTGATTTTCCTGCAGTTTTCACTGTAAAACCGAGATGGATCTAATAACTCCCCATATTTATGTATGGAGTGGAGTTTGCAACTGAAAAGAAACTTTGTTTTCCCAACAAGCTACGTGAAGGACGGCTTTCACACACACTTATCTCTCAGAACTGAGCATGTGGAGAGACGTTCGTTCATCTAGCAAAGGGAACGGTTTGCAGGAGAAACTTTTACTGTTGTTTCTCAGTCTGTTTCCTAGTGCCGGTTTGAAGTTCCTGCAGTTTTCACTGTAAAACCGAGTTGGAGCTAGTACCTCCCCATATATATGTATGGAGTGGAGTTTGCTATTGAAAAGAAACTTTGTGTTCCCAACAAGCTAGCTGAAGGACGGCTTTCACACACACTTATCTCTCAGAACTGAGCATGTGGAGAGACGTTCTTTCATCTAGCACAAAGGGAACGGGTTGCAGGAGAAACTTTTACTGTGGATTCTCAGTCTGTTTCCTAGTGCCGGTTTGAAGTTCCTGCAGTTTTCACTGTAAAACCGAGTTGGAGCTAGTACCTCCCCATATATATGTATGGAGTGGAGTTTGCTATTGAAAAGAAACTTTGTGTTCCCAACAAGCTAGCTGAAGGACGGCTTTCACACACACTTATCTCTCAGAACTGAGCATGTGGAGAGACGTTCTTTCATCTAGCACAAAGGGAACGGGTTGCAGGAGAAACTTTTACTGTGGATTCTCAGTCTGTTTCCTAGTGCCGGTTTGAAGTTCCTGCAGTTTTCACTGTAAAACCGAGTTGGAGCTAGTACCTCCCCATATATATGTATGGAGTGGAGTTTGCAAATGAAAAGAAACTTTGTTTTCCCAACAAGCTTGGTGAAGGACGGCTTTCACACACACTTATCTCTCAGAACTGAGCATGTGGAGAGACGTTCGTTCATCTAGCACAAAGGGAACGGGTTGCAGGAGAAACTTTTACTCTGGTTTCTCAGTCTGTTTCCTAGTGCCGTTTTGAAGTTCCTGCAGTTTTCACTGTAAAACCGAGTTGGAGCTTGTACCTCCCCATATATATGTATGGAGTGGAGTTTGCAAATGAAAAGAAACTTTGTGTTCCCAACAAGCTATGTGAAGGACGGCTTTCACACACACATATCTCCAGAACCTAGCATGTGGAGAGACGTTCGTTCATCTAGCACAAAGGGAACGGGTTGCAGGAGAAACTTTTACTCTTTTTTCTCTGTCTGTTTCCTAGTGCTCTTTTGACGTTCCTGCAGTTTTCGTGGGAAAACAGAGTTGGAGCTGTTCCTCCCCATATATATGTATGGCTTGTAGCTTGCTACTTAAAAGAAACTTTGTGTTCCCAACAAGCTAGGTGAAGGACGGCTTTCAAACACACATATCTCTCAGAAATGAGCATGTGGAGAGACGTTCGTTCATCTAGCACAAAGTGAACGTTTTGCTGGATCAAGTTTTGCTCTGGTTTCTCAGTCTTTTTCTTAGTGCCGGTTTGAAGTTCCTGCAGTTTTCATTGTAAAACCGAGTTGGAGCTAGTACCTCCCCATATATATGTATGGAGTGTAGTTTGTATCTGAAAAGAAACTTTGTGTTCCCATCAAGCTAAGTAAAGGACGGCTTTCACACACACTTATCTCTCAGTACTGAGCATGTGGGAGACGTTCGTTCATCTAGCAGAAAAGGATCGGTTGCAGGAGCAAGTTTTACTCTGGTTTCTTAGTCTTTTTCCTAGTGCCGGTTTGAAGTTCCTGCAGTTTTCACTGTAAAACAGAGTTGGAGCTAGTACCTCCCCTTATATATGTATGGAGTGGAGTTTGCAACTGAAAAGAAACTTTGTGTTCCCAACAACCTAGTTGAAGTACGGCTATCACACACACTTATCTCTCAGAACTTAGAAAGAGGAGACACTTTCGTTCACCTAGCACAAAGGGAACGGGTTGCAGGAGACACTTTTTCTCTGTTTTCTCAGTCTGTTTCCTAGTGCCTGTTTGAAGATCCTGCAGTTTTCACTGAAAAACCGAGTTGGAGCTAGTACCTCCCCATATATATGTATGGGGTGGGGTTTGCAATCGAAAAGAATGTTTGTGTTCCCAACAAGCTAGGTGAAGGACGGCTTTCACACACACTTATCTCTCAGAACTGTGCATGTGGAGAGACGTTCGTTCATCTAGCAGCAAGGGAACGGGATGCTGGGCAACTTTTTCTCTGGTTTCTCAGTCTGTTTCCTAGTGCCGTTTTGAAGTTCAAGCATTTTTCACTGTAAAACCGATTAGGCGCTAGAACCTCCCCATATATTTGTATGGAGTGGAGTTTGCAACTGAAAAGAAACATTGTGTTCACAACAAGCTAGGTGAAGGACGTCTTTCACACACACTTATCTCTCAGAACTGATCATGTGGAGAGACTTTCGTTCATGTAGCACCAAGTGAACGGGTTGCAGGAGAAACTTTTTCTCTGGATTCTCAGTCTGTTTCCTAGTGCCGGTTTGAAGTTCCTGCAGTTTTCACTGTAAAACCGGGTTGGAGCTCGTACCTACCCTTATATATGTATGGAGTGGAGATTGCTACTGAAATGAAACTTTGTTTTCCCAACAAGCTAATTGAAGGACGGCTTTCACACACACTATTCTCTCAGATATGAGCATGTGGAGACGTTCGTTCATCTAGCACCAAGGGAACGGGTTGCAGAAGAAACTTTTACTCAGGTTTCTCAGTCTGTTTCCTAGTGCCGGTTTGAATTTCCTGCAGTTTTCACTGTAAAACCGATTTGGAGCTAGTACCTCCCAATATATATGTATGGAGTGGAGTTTGCAACTGAAAAGAAACATTGTGTTCCCAACAAGCTAGGTGAAGGACGGCTTTCACACACACTTATCTCTCAGAACTTAGCAAGAGGAGACACTTTCGTTCACCAAGCACAAAGGGAACGAGTTGAAGGAGACAGTTTTTCTCTGCTTTCTCAGTCTGTTTCCTACTGCCTGTTTGAAGTTCCTGCAGTATTCACTGTAAAACCGAGTTGGAGGTAGTACCTCCCATATATATGTATGGGGTGGTGTTTGCAAATGAAAAGAAACTTTGTGTTCCCAACAAGCAAGTGAAGGACGGCTTTCACACACACTTATGTCTCAGAACTGAGCATGTGGAGAGAAGTTCGTTCATCTAGCACCAAGGGAACGGGTTGCAGGAGAAAGTTTACTCATTTTTCTCAGACTGTTTCCTGGTGCCAGTTTGATTTTCCTGCAGTTTTCACTGTAAAACCGAGATGGATCTAATAACTCCCCATATTTATGTATGGAGTGGAGTTTGCAACTGAAAAGAAACTTTGTTTTCCCAACAAGCTACGTGAAGGACGGCTTTCACACACACTTATCTCTCAGAACTGAGCATGTGGAGAGACGTTCGTTCATCTAGCAAAGGGAACGGTTTGCAGGAGAAACTTTTACTGTTGTTTCTCAGTCGGTTTCCTAGTGCCGGTTTGAAGTTCCTGCAGTTTTCACTGTAAAACCGAGTTGGAGCTAGTACCTCCCCATATATATGTATGGAGTGGAGTTTGCTATTGAAAAGAAACTTTGTGTTCCCAACAAGCTAGCTGAAGGACGGCTTTCACACACACTTATCTCTCAGAACTGAGCATGTGGAGAGACGTTCTTTCATCTAGCACAAAGGGAACGGGTTGCAGGAGAAACTTTTACTGTGGATTCTCAGTCTGTTTCCTAGTGCCGGTTTGAAGTTCCTGCAGTTTTCACTGTAAAACCGAGTTGGAGCTAGTACCTCCCCATATATATGTATGGAGTGGAGTTTGCAAATGAAAAGAAACTTTGTTTTCCCAAAAAGCTAGGTGAAGGACGGCTTTCACACACACTTATCTCTCAGAACTGAGCATGTGGAGAGACGTTCGTTCATCTAGCACAAAGGGAACGGGTTGCAGGAGAAACTTTTACTCTGGTTTCTCAGTCTGTTTCCTAGTGCCGTTTGAAGTTCCTGCAGTATTCACTGTAAAACCGAGTTGGAGCTTGTACCTCCCCATATATATGTATGGAGTGGAGTTTGCAAATGAAAAGAAACTTTGTGTTCCCAACAAGCTATGTGAAGGACGGCTTTCACACACACATATCTCCAGAACCTAGCATGTGGAGAGACGTTCGTTCATCTAGCACAAAGGGAACGTGTTGCAGGAGAAACTTATTCTCTGGTTTCTCAGTGTGTTTCCTAGTGCTCTTTTGACGTTCCTGCAGTTTTCGTGGTAAAACAGAGTTGAAGCTGTTCCTCCCCTTATATATGTATGGAGTGTAGCTCGCTACTGAAAAGAAACTTTGTGTTCCCAACAAGCTAGGTGAAGGACGGCTTTCACACCCACATATCTCTCAGAAATGAGGATGTGGAGAGACGTTCGTTCATCTAGCACAAATTGAACGGTTTGCAGGATCAAGTTTTGCTCTGGTTTCTCAGTCTGTTTCTTAGTGCCGGTTTGAAGTTCCTGCAGTTTTCACTGTAAAACCGAGTTGGAGCTAGTACCTCCCCTTATATATGTATGGAGTGGAGTTTGCAAATGAAAAGAAACTTTGTTTTCCCAACAAGCTGGGTGAAGGACGGCTTTCACACACACTTATCTCTCAGAACTTAGAAAGAGGAGACACTTTCGTTCACCTAGCAGAAAGGGAACGGGTTGCAGGAGAAACTTTTACTGTGGATTCTCAGTCTGTTTCCTAGTGCCGGTTTGAAGTTCCTGCAGTTTTCACTGTAAAACCGAGTTGGAGCTAGTACCTCCCCATATATATGTATGGAGTGGAGTTTGCAAATGAAAAGAAACTTTGTTTTCCCAACAAGCTAGGTGAAGGACGGCTTTCACACACACTTATCTCTCAGAACTGAGCATGTGGAGAGACGTTCGTTCATCTAGCACAAAGGGAACGGGTTGCAGGAGAAACATTTACTGTGGATTCTCAGTCTGTTTCCTAGTGCCGGTTTGAAGTTCCTGCAGTTTTCACTGTAAAACCAGGTTGGAGCTAGTACCTCCCCATATATATGTATGGAGTGGAGTTTGCAACTGAAAAGAAACTTTGTTTTCCCAACAAACTATGTGAAGGACGGCTTTCACACACACTTATCACTCAGAACTGAGCATGTGGAGAGACGTTCGTTCATCTAGCAAAGGGAACGGTTTGCAGGAGAAACTTTTACTGTTGTTTCTCAGTTTGTTTCCTAGTGCCGGTTTGAAGTTCCTGCAGTTTTCACTGTAAAACCGAGTTGGAGCTAGTACCTCCCCATATATATGTACGGAGTGGAGTTTGCAAATGAAAAGAAACTTTGTGTTCCCAACAAGCTGGGTGAAGGACGGCTTTCACACACACTTATCTCTCAGAACTGAGCATGTGGAGAGACGTTCGTTCATCTAGCACAAAGGGAACGGTTTGCAGGAGAATCTTTTACTCTGGTTTCTCTGTCTGTTTCCTAGTGCCGGTTTGAAGTTCCTGCAGTTTTCACTGTAAAACCGAGTTGGAGCTTGTACCTCCCCATATATATGTATGGAGTGGAGTTTGCAAGTGAAAAGAAACTTTGTGTTCCCAACAAGCTATGTGAAGGACGGCTTTCACACACACTTATCTCTCAGAACCTAGCATGTGGAGAGACGTTCGTTCATCTAGGACAAAGGGAACGGGTTGCAGGAGAAACTTTTTCTCTGGTTTCTCAGTCTGTTTCCTAGTGCTCTTTTGACGTACCTGCAGTTTTCGTGGTAAAACTGTGTTGGAGCTGTTCCTCCCCTTATATATGTATGGAGTGTAGCTCGCTACTGAAAAGAAACTTTGTGTTCCCAACAAACTAGGTGAAGGACGGCTTTCACACCCACATATCTCTCAGAAATGAGCATGTGGAGAGACGTTCGTTCATCTAGCACAAATTGAACGGTTTGCAGGATCATTTTTTGCTCTGGTTTCTCAGTCTGTTTCTTAGTGCCTGTTTGAAGTTCCTGCAGTTTTCACTGTAAAACCGAGTTGGAGCTAGTACCTCCCCATATATATGTATGGAGTGGAGTTTGCAACTGAAAAGAAACTTTGTGTTCCCAACAAGGTAGGTGAAGGACGGCTTTCAAACACACTTATCTCTGAGAATTGAGCATTGGAGAGACGTTCATTCATTTAGCAAATAAGAACGGGTTGCAGGAGAAACTTTTACTCTTTTTTCTCTGTCTGTTTCCTAGTGCTGTTTTGACGTTCCTG
Source organism: Camelus bactrianus (assembly GCF_048773025.1). Lineage (NCBI taxonomy): Eukaryota > Metazoa > Chordata > Mammalia > Artiodactyla > Camelidae > Camelus > Camelus bactrianus. The sequence goes on along the minus strand of NC_133546.1, from coordinate 80,383,594 downwards.
CCGTTTTCGTGGGAAAACAGAGTTGGAGCTGTTCCTCCCCATATATATGTATGGATTGTAGCTTGCTACTTAAAAGAAACTTTGTGTTCCCAACAAGCTAGGTGAAGGACGGCTTTCAAACACACATATCTCTCAGAAATGAGCATGTGGAGAGACGTTCGTTCATCTAGCACAAAGTGAACGGTTTGCTGGATCAAGTTTTGCTCTGGTTTCTCAGTCTTTTTCTTAGTGCCGGTTTGAAGTTCCTGCAGTTTTCATTGTAAAACCGAGTTGGAGCTAGTACCTCCCCATATATATGTATGGTGTGTAGTTTGTATCTGAAAAGAAACTTTGTGTTCCCATCAAGCTAAGTAAAGGACGGCTTTCACACACACTTATCTCTCAGTACTGAGCATGTGGGAGACGTTCGTTCATCTAGCAGAAAAGGATCGGTTGCAGGAGCAAGTTTTACTCTGGTTTCTTAGTCTTTTTCCTAGTGCCGGTTTGAAGTTCCTGCAGTTTTCACTGTAAAACAGAGTTGGAGCTAGTACCTCCCCTTATATATGTATGGAGTGGAGTTTGCAACTGAAAAGAAACTTTGTGTTCCCAACAACCTAGTTGAAGTACGGCTATCACACACACTTATCTCTCAGAACTTCGAAAGAGGAGACACTTTCGTTCACCTAGCACAAAGGGAACGGGTTGCAGGAGACACTTTTTCTCTGTTTTCTCAGTCTGTTTCCTAGTGCCTGTTTGAAGATCCTGCAGTTTTCACTGAAAAACCGAGTTGGAGCTAGTACCTCCCCATATATATGTATGGGGTGGGGTTTGCAATCGAAAAGAATGTTTGTGTTCCCAACAAGCTAGGTGAAGGACTTCTTTCACACACACTTATCTCTCAGAACTGTGCATGTGGAGAGACGTTCGTTCATCTAGCAGCAAGGGAACGGGATGCTGGGCAACTTTTTCTCTGGTTTCTCAGTCTGTTTCCTAGTGCCGTTTTGAAGTTCAAGCATTTTTCACTGTAAAACAGATTAGGCGCTAGAACCTCCCCATATATTTGTATGGAGTGGAGTTTGCAACTGAAAAGAAACATTGTGTTCACAACAAGCTAGGTGAAGGACGTCTTTCACACACACTTATTTCTCAGAACTGATCATGTGGAGAGACTTTCGTTCATGTAGCACCAAGTGAACGGGTTGCAGGAGAAACTTTTTCTCTGGATTCTCAGTCTGTTTCCTAGTGCCGGTTTGAAGTTCCTGCAGTTTTCACTGTAAAACCGAGTTGGAGCTAGTACCTCCCCATATATATGTATGGAGTGGAGTTTGCAAATGAAAAGAATCTTTGTGTTCCCAACAAGCTAGGTGAAGGACGGCTTTCACACACACTTATCTCTCAGAACTGAGCATGTGGAGAGACGTTCGTTCATCTAGCACAAAGGGAACGGGTTGCAGGAGAAACTTTTACTCTGGTTTCTCAGTCTGTTTCCTAGTGCCGGTTTGAAGTTCCTGCAGTTTTCACTGTAAAACCGAGTTGGAGCTTGTACCTCCCCATATATATGTATGGAGTGGAGTTTGCAAATGAAAAGAAACTTTGTGTTCCCAACAAGCTATGTGAAGGACGGCTTTCACACACACTTATCTCTCAGAACCTAGCATGTGGAGAGACGTTCGTTCATCTAGCACAAAGGGAACGGGTTGCAGGAGAAACTTTTTCTCTGGTTTCTCAGTCTGTTTCCTAGTGCTCTTTTGACGTTCCTGCAGTTTTCGTGGTAAAACAGTGTTGGAGCTGTTCCTCCCCTTATATATGTATGGAGTGTAGCTCGCTACTGAACAGAAACTTTGTGTTCCCAACAAGCTAGGTGAAGGACGGCTTTCACACCCACATATCTCTCAGAAATGAGGATGTGGAGAGACGTTCGTTCATCTAGCACAAATTGAACGGTTTGCAGGATCAAGTTTTTCTCTGGTTTCTCAGTCTGTTTCTTAGTGCCGGTTTGAAGTTCCTGCAGTTTTCACTGTAAAACCGAGTTGGAGCTAGTACCACCCCATATATAAGTATGGAGTGGAGTTTGCAACTGAAAAGAAACTTTGTGTTCCCAACAAGGTAGGTGAAAGACGGCTTTCAAACACACTTATCTCTGAGAATTGAGCATTGGAGAAACGTTCATTCATTTAGCAAATAAGAACGGGTTGCAGGAGAAACTTTTACTCTTTTTTCTCTGTCTGTTTCCTAGTGCCCGTTTGACGTTCCTGCAGTTTTCACTGTAAAACCGAGTTGGAGCTAGTACCTCCCCATATATATGTATGGAGTGGAGTTTGCAAATGAAAAGAAACTTTGTTTTCCCAACAAGCTAGGTGAAGGACGGCTTTCACACACACTTATCTCTCAGAACTGAGCATGTGGAGAGACGTTCGTTCATCTAGCACAAAGGGAACGGGTTGCAGGAGAAACATTTACTGTGGATTCTCAGTCTGTTTCCTAGTGCCGGTTTGAAGTTCCTTCAGTTTTCACTGTAAAACCAGGTTGGAGCTAGTACCTCCCCATATATATGTATGGAGTGGAGTTTGCAATTGAAAAGAAACTTTGTTTTCCCAACAAACTATGTGAAGGACGGCTTTCACACACACTTATCACTCAGAACTGAGCATGTGGAGAGACGTTCGTTCATCTAGCAAAGGGAACGGTTTGCAGGAGAAACTTTTACTGTTGTTTCTCAGTTTGTTTCCTAGTGCCGGTTTGAAGTTCCTGCAGTTTTCACTGTAAAACCGAGTTGGAGCTAGTACCTCCCCATATATATGTACGGAGTGGAGTTTGCAAATGAAAAGAAACTTTGTGTTCCCAACAAGCTGGGTGAAGGACGGCTTTCACACACACTTATCTCTCAGAACTGAGCATGTGGAGAGACGTTCGTTCATCTAGCACAAAGGGAACGGGTTGCAGGAGAATCTTTTACTCTGGTTTCTCTGTCTGTTTCCTAGTGCCGGTTTGAAGTTCCTGCAGTTTTCACTGTAAAACCGAGTTGGAGCTTGTACCTCCCCATATATATGTATGGAGTGGAGTTTGCAAGTGAAAAGAAACTTTGTGTTCCCAACAAGCTATGTGAAGGACGGCTTTCACACACACTTATCTCTCAGAACCTAGCATGTGGAGAGACGTTCGTTCATCTAGGACAAAGGGAACGGGTTGCAGGAGAAACTTTTTCTCTGGTTTCTCAGTCTGTTTCCTAGTGCTCTTTTGACGTTCCTGCAGTTTTCGTGGTAAAACTGTGTTGGAGCTGTTCCTCCCCTTATATATGTATGGAGTGTAGCTCGCTACTGAAAAGAAACTTTGTGTTCCCAACAAACTAGGTGAAGGACGGCTTTCACACCCACATATCTCTCAGAAATGAGCATGTGGAGAGACGTTCGTTCATCTAGCACAAATTGAACGGTTTGCAGGATCATTTTTTGCTCTGGTTTCTCAGTCTGTTTCTTAGTGCCTGTTTGAAGTTCCTGCAGTTTTCACTGTAAAACCGAGTTGGAGCTAGTACCTCCCCATATATATGTATGGAGTGGAGTTTGCAACTGAAAAGAAACTTTGTGTTCCCAACAAGGTAGGTGAAGGACGGCTTTCAAACACACTTATCTCTGAGAATTGAGCATTGGAGAGACGTTCATTCATTTAGCAAATAAGAACGGGTTGCAGGAGAAACTTTTACTCTTTTTTCTCTGTCTGTTTCCTAGTGCTGTTTTGACGTTCCTGCCGTTTTCGTGGGAAAACAGAGTTGGAGCTGTTCCTCCCCATATATATGTATGGATTGTAGCTTGCTACTTAAAAGAAACTTTGTGTTCCCAACAAGCTAGGTGAAGGACGGCTTTCAAACACACATATCTCTCAGAAATGAGCATGTGGAGAGACGTTCGTTCATCTAGCACAAAGTGAACGGTTTGCTGGATCAAGTTTTGCTCTGGTTTCTCAGTCTTTTTCTTAGTGCCGGTTTGAAGTTCCTGCAGTTTTCATTGTAAAACCGAGTTGGAGCTAGTACCTCCCCATATATATGTATGGTGTGTAGTTTGTATCTGAAAAGAAACTTTGTGTTCCCATCAAGCTAAGTAAAGGACGGCTTTCACACACACTTATCTCTCAGTACTGAGCATGTGGGAGACGTTCGTTCATCTAGCAGAAAAGGATCGGTTGCAGGAGCAAGTTTTACTCTGGTTTCTTAGTCTTTTTCCTAGTGCCGGTTTGAAGTTCCTGCAGTTTTCACTGTAAAACAGAGTTGGAGCTAGTACCTCCCCTTATATATGTATGGAGTGGAGTTTGCAACTGAAAAGAAACTTTGTGTTCCCAACAACCTAGTTGAAGTACGGCTATCACACACACTTATCTCTCAGAACTTAGAAAGAGGAGACACTTTCGTTCACCTAGCACAAAGGGAACGGGTTGCAGGAGACACTTTTTCTCTGTTTTCTCAGTCTGTTTCCTAGTGCCTGTTTGAAGATCCTGCAGTTTTCACTGAAAAACCGAGTTGGAGCTAGTACCTCCCCATATATATGTATGGGGTGGGGTTTGCAATCGAAAAGAATGTTTGTGTTCCCAACAAGCTAGGTGAAGGACGGCTTTCACACACACTTATCTCTCAGAACTGTGCATGTGGAGAGACGTTCGTTCATCTAGCAGCAAGGGAACGGGATGCTGGGGAACTTTTTCTCTGGTTTCTCAGTCTGTTTCCTAGTGCCGTTTTGAAGTTCAAGCATTTTTCACTGTAAAACCGATTAGGCGCTAGAACCTCCCCATATATTTGTATGGAGTGGAGTTTGCAACTGAAAAGAAACATTGTGTTCACAACAAGCTAGGTGAAGGACGTCTTTCACACACACTTATCTCTCAGAACTGATCATGTGGAGAGACTTTCGTTCATGTAGCACCAAGTGAACGGGTTGCAGGAGAAACTTTTTCTCTGGATTCTCAGTCTGTTTCCTAGTGCCGGTTTGAAGTTCCTACAGTTTTCACTGTAAAACCGAGTTGGAGCTAGTACCTCCCCATATATATGTATGGAGTGGAGTTTGCAAATGAAAAGAATCTTTGTGTTCCCAACAAGCTAGGTGAAGGACGGCTTTCACACACACTTATCTCTCAGAACTGAGCATGTGGAGAGACGTTCGTTCATCTAGCACAAAGGGAACGGGTTGCAGGAGAAACTTTTACTCTGGTTTCTCAGTCTGTTTCCTAGTGCCGGTTTGAAGTTCCTGCAGTTTTCACTGTAAAACCGAGTTGGAGCTTGTACCTCCCCATATATATGTATAGAGTGGAGTTTGCAAATGAAAAGAAACTTTGTGTTCCCAACAAGCTATGTGAAGGACGGCTTTCACACACACTTATCTCTCAGAACCTAGCATGTGGAGAGACGTTCGTTCATCTAGCACAAAGGGAACGGGTTGCAGGAGAAACTTTTTCTCTGGTTTCTCAGTCTGTTTCCTAGTGCTCTTTTGACGTTCCTGCAGTTTTCGTGGTAAAACAGTGTTGGAGCTGTTCCTCCCCTTATATATGTATGGAGTGTAGCTCGCTACTGAACAGAAACTTTGTGTTCCCAACAAGCTAGGTGAAGGACGGCTTTCACACCCACATATCTCTCAGAAATGAGGATGTGGAGAGACGTTCGTTCATCTAGCACAAATTGAACGGTTTGCAGGATCAAGTTTTTCTCTGGTTTCTCAGTCTGTTTCTTAGTGCCGGTTTGAAGTTCCTGCAGTTTTCACTGTAAAACCGAGTTGGAGCTAGTACCTCCCCATATATAAGTATGGAGTGGAGTTTGCAACTGAAAAGAAACTTTGTGTTCCCAACAAGGTAGGTGAAAGACGGCTTTCAAACACACTTATCTCTGAGAATTGAGCATTGGAGAAACGTTCATTCATTTAGCAAATAAGAACGGGTTGCAGGAGAAACTTTTACTCTTTTTTCTCTGTCTGTTTCCTAGTGCCCGTTTGACGTTCCTGCAGTTTTCGTGGGAAAACAGAGTTGGAGCTGTTCCTCCCCATATATATGTATCTATTGTAGCTTGCTACTTAAAAGAAACTTTGTGTTCCCAACAAGCTAGGTGAAGGACGGCTTTCAAACACACATATCTCTCAGAAATGAGCATGTGGAGAGACGTTCGTTCATCTAGCACAAAGTGAACGGTTTGCAGGATCAAGTTTTGCTCTGGTTTCTCAGTCTGTTTCTTAGTGCCGGTTTGAAGTTCCTGCAGTTTTCATTGTAAAACCGAGTTGGAGCTAGTACCTCCCCATATATATGTATGGAGTGTAGTTTGTATCTGAAAAGAAACTTTGTGTTCCCATCAAGCTAAGTAAAGGACGGCTTTCACACACACTTATCTCTCAGTACTGAGCATGTGGGAGACGTTCGTTCATCTAGCAGAAAAGGATCGGTTGCAGGAGCAAGTTTTACTCTGGTTTCTTTGTCTTTTTCCTAGTGCCGGTTTGAAGTTCCTGCAGTTTTCACTGTAAAACCGAGTTGGAGCTAGTACCTCCCCTTATATATGTATGGAGTGGAGTTTGCAACTGAAAAGAAACTTTGTGTTCCCAACAAACTAGGTGAAGTCGGCTTTCACACACACTTATCTCTCAGAACTGAGCATGTGGAGAGACTTTCTTTCATATTTCTTCATGTGGTGGGACGTTCTTCTATCCAGTTAATAGGTAGCGTGTATTTTAATAACACCTTCTCATTTCTTTGTAAGGATTCAATGGTCGGTTTTCATGTAAATCTTTTTTGCTGTTTAAAATGTTTTTGCAGTAGTGCTTGCCCTGGGATATGTAAGTAATGTATTTTCTCTAGACCAGTAACTCTGGTTTTCCAAGGATTTATGTGAAGGACTTCTCCAACACACATACTGATGTGGGAATTCACCATGTGTTGAGCCGTTCTATCATGCAGTATTTAAGTTAAGTAATACAGAAACTCTTACTCTATTTTCTCTGTTTGTTTCTCAAAGCCGGTTTCCAAGAAAAGTTTTTTGCACTGGAAAACCGATTTGGTCCTAATACATTGCCATATATATGAAAACAGTGTAGTTTCCCCTCCCAAAATCTCTGGTTTCCCAACAAGCCAGTGGAAACGCGGCTTCCATACTCATACAGACCTAAAAATTTTGCATGTATATAGGCATTATGTCATCCAGCATAAAGTACAAGGTGACTTCTAGAGACACATTCTCTGATTTCTCAGAATGTTTCCTGATGCCGGTTTCAAAGTTAAAGCCGTTTCCTCTGGATAACCGTTTTGGAGATTGTGCCTCCCTTTACATATATAATTAGTGTAGATGCTCTAATACAGAAGCTCTGTGTACCCAAAAATCTAGTTTTACAACAGCTTCCACACAGATTGAGATGTCAGAAGTGATCATGTGGAGAGGCTTTTTACATCCGTCATAAAAGGTAGAGTGACATGTAGAAACACTTACTCTCTTTTCTCAGCATGATTCTTAAAGCCGGTCTGTAGTAAAATCGGTTTGCAATGGAAAAGCGCGCTGGAGTTTTTGCCTCCCCTTTGATATGTAACTAGCCTATTTCCCCGTGGCCAGAAACTCTGGGTTTCCAAAAACCTATGTGAAGGAGGCTGCAACACATATTCCGTTCCCAAAATGGTACATGTGGGGACGCATTCCTTTATGTAACGTAAACAGCAAGGCTACACCTCAAGCACTTACCATGATTTCTCAGCATGATTTCTAGAGTAGGTTTAAAGCTAAAAGCATTTTTCGCTCAAAAACCTTATTAGAGCTTGTTCCTTCTCTTATATTTATAGGTCGGGCAGTGCCCCTAACACCAAAATTCTGTGTTCCAACAGGGTTGGTGAAGGATGATTTGCAAACACATTCGGTTTTCTCTCCTCCTCACTCTTCTGCTAAGGGAACCATGCAGGTTGTCTATTCTGGAAGCCAAGGAAAGTTTTTTCATTTAGGATCAGCCTCGGAGAAAACTGAGACCTGCTTCTGCTTCTGCTTCTTTTCCCTGCTAGATTTCCTCTTGATGCATTTCCAGATCCTCACGAGTGAGTTCCTGTAACCAAGAAATTATTTCAAAGAAAATGAGCAGGTTTCCGTAAGGCCGCTACTTCTTTTATATTCTTGCTTTTTAATACCTCATTTCCATCTCTTTATCTCCAGGTATCTTATTTCTATGTTCTTTGGTTGAGGCTGAAGTCTAATCAGCAATAGTGTAGAAATTATTGCTTGATATTACTGATCTACTTTCTTTCCATGGATATTTGAATTATCATTGGATTTTAGGGAAGATACATTCTTTAAAAAAATTCTGGTAAGTATCTTGTGGGTGATTCTGATTCTCTTTGTCTAGAATTATAATGCTTAATTTCTGAATAAGTGATGCTTTCATAGAGCTCAAAATTCCAAAGGTTTGAGTGCCACCACTGTCCCGAAGCCTTTCAAACTTTTCCTTGGGGGCACTCAGAACTGCGTGTGTCTCTGTGTGTGTGTGTGTGTGTGTGTGTGTGTGTGTGTGTGTGTGTGTGTCCTTCTGGACTTAGTTTAGCCTGAAATGAGCAAAAGGAAGTACCCCTCTTTTTACACAAACAGCAGACGACTTTCACATATTTATAACTTTTAAAAATATATGAACTGTAATGTTGTAGAATTTTACAAGAGGCAGTGACCTTCAGAGCTGTCAATAATGGAGGCAGAACAGTTGGAAGGACAGCAGGTGCTCGTGCTCAGTGGCTGAAGTCACAGAACATCCACGGCCACCTCTGGTTAATCTTATAGAGTTGGTGCTGTCTGCAGGCATTCAGGGCTGTGCCACCCTCCCCACCAAATATATATATTAGGAAAACTGGTGAGCCTCAGTATGAGAAACAATAAAGTATTAGAAGGGGAAATTGAGTATATTGTTTTTTAAAAAAAATTAGCATCCAGGTAGTTTAATTTCAGCTCCTAATAGACTGATGTGATGACATTGACAAGGATGCGTAAACACCTGTAAGATCAAGGGACAGGACTGGAGACTCTGAAGCAGCAATCACCACACACAACCTTCACTGCTGTCCTTGACAACCTTATTGAATTACTTGATTTAAAATAGACTATAGATGTTAAACATCATCATTTTGAGAAAGCAGATCTTTTGAAATCTTATATATTAATGTAACTGAATTGGATAAAGAAATGCTAAATGTGTAATAAAGTATCCAAAGAGGTAACGATTACTGTAAACACCACAAATTGAATAGGACCACAGCATAATGTGCATATATAGTTTAATGATCTGGAAGAATCACTCACCATTGTATTCAAGACATCTAGAGATGATGTTAAATGTGGTTGTCCTTGGATAGATTTTTGTGAATGTTAGAATGAAATCAGGGTCAAGCACACAAGTTTAGTTTAAAAGCAAAAGGTGAAACAGACTTCTTTTCAAAAAGCTATTGTGTCTGGTTAGAAATCATCGAACCCATGGGTCAAGGGAAGGAAAAAAAACCTAGTGACCACGTGACTGTTTCAGGAGCTGGTAGTAAAATGAAAGTTGACAATAGTGTAAATTAGATATGATATTGATGTCCAACTGACCCAATGATTTTTAGTCCATGTGTAAAAAATATATCAAGGAATAAATACTGATTTATGTGTTCTCAGCTCTGTTGCCCCCCTTCAAGCCTGCATTCTGGTTGGGAAAATAAGAACTTCTACTGCAGGGAGGAGGATTTTCAAAAAAGGAGTGTCCCCCAACCGAGAAAATAAAGAAAAAGTAGACGACCACTTTAGAGACACAGGGAGATCTGTTGAGCCAGATGACACTTGCTTTACTGTCAATTAGTAGGAGGCACAGCTTTTTGATGAGTTGGGTAACGTATTGCTGCCTTTCTCAAGGTATTGCCCACGGCTCTTGAGAAGCGATGAAGTGGGGCCAAGGAATTAGCCTCCGAATGCCCTTTGCCATGGAAGTTGTCTCTATTTTCCACTTTTAAGCTTTAGCTTAGACAAGTTGCCGTGTCTTGCCAAGTGAGCTACAGACAGTAAGTACATCTTGAAGCACACGGCTCTTTCCTCTTCACTGCAGCAGAGAACCTCTGCATTGGAGCATCCTGAGATGTCATTGGTGGTCATTTTTCATGTTAGGAATCAGTAAGGATGCTATGTCCACATGGATGAGGAGGGTAAGGCTTCAGTCTCTAAAGTGTAATGATGGGTTTACCTTTTCACTTAAAGAGTCTCACATCAACAAATGCGGGTCTGTTCTGGACCAAGAAGAAACAAGTGTTTCAAAAATAACAGCTTGAAAGGTCAGTGGGACATGCCAGGCATCTTCTTCATGTCTTCAAGTTCGGGTATCAAACATGGGTTTCCTATCCTGAGTGATAATGACAATTTGTCATGCTCTGTGCCTCATGTATACCAAAGGCTTTCCTAGATAAAATGTCTAGAAATGGTATCATTCTTGATATCTGTTAAACAGGGGAAGATGAAGGAATTAAATTTAGTCCCTAATGTGCATTGATTTTTTTAAAGACATCAATTTTATAGAAACTTTTGAAGAATTAAAGTGACAGAAAATTGTAAAGCACCTTCTCCTTCTGGTAGAAAACTATTCTGTTTTCGTTTTTTGAAGAATGTGACATAGAATCAGTACTAATATTGTTTGTATTGTACTTAGTGTTTACAGAGTGATTGACAGATATTCTCCTATTTCATCTGTGCAATGACCTCTGGAAGATAAGATTTCCTAGTTATGCTTTTTAATGTCTGTTTCCTAACTCTGTCTAAAAGCAGATTGATTGAGCTCCATTTGCTCAATTTAGAAGGCTGGACTGACTAATTGTGTCAGAACATTCCAGGAGGCAGAGGAAAGGAAGAGACAGGGGTTCTACACGATGGAAGCTGCTCCTGAAATGATTTGACAAGCAGTCTTATCCATTTTTCCCAAGGATGGAAAGAAAAGACAACCCAAGGCAAGGAAAACAGGGAGCCCATGAGACTCCAACCTTGGCACGTAGAGTCACAGCTGTCCTCCTGTGCCTTGGAGAAGAGGAGGCTTTGTGTCTCTGTTCTATAATCTCTGTTTTGCTTTTTCTCCACAGTGTCTTGTTTTACTAGCATATGCAGAAAATTGATTTACATTTCATAGCATTAAAACAAAAATCAGGAACTCTTTATCATTTATTAACTATTTGGTAAATAGTTTTTGGTGAATCTTTAACTTTATTATTAGGACTTACCGTGGCAATTTACAACACCTACTTCCCCAGATAACAGCGGTAGCTTACACATGCTAAACTTGTATTTCCCTCTTACATAAAGAAGTCAAGCAATCGGTACCACAGAGCTGGTTTGCATGAAGGTCCCAGGGTCAGAGAACCAGATGTCTCTTATTTTCAGCCCGTCAACTTGATGGCCCAAAGTGTCTGCCTGAGGGTCAAAAATCAGGCCCACATTCCAGGCAGCAGAAAGGAGGGAAGAAAGGTGCTTCAGTTCCCTTTTGGGTTGGTTCTGTAAAGTCCCAGGTAGCTTTCCTGCTTTTATCTTGCTTTAGACAGAGGGCTGAGAGACAGCTTGCTATGAGGTAAGCTTAGCTCAGGACCAGCCATCTCCATCGAGGGGAGGGGAGGGAGGGGGCGGGGAGGCACTGCTCATCCTGCACATGGTGTAAGACAACACGATGAGACGCCGGGGGCCTCCGCAGTCCGTCCATTGCTTCGGGATGCACTGATCGGTTGGTAACGGTTGAGATTTTCCCGTAGAAGTGCGTGTATGCTCGAACAATTGCTCGGTTCATTTAAACTAGTGGCTACCAGAGCACGTTGGAGAACACATTTGTTCTCACCTTCTAGCCAGTGACTCTCCCGCCATGTTTCTGTCCTACTGTTCATTTCCACCTTATTTTCCAAGACTCCCGGAGGAAACGTAAGCAGCCTGATGCTCAAATGCTTTTCTGTGTGATTCCCCCCTTGTTCTTTGAAGGAAAAACAAATTGCCTAGAGAACAGTGGACGAAATGCCAACCCCCCATTTCTTTAAGGGTCTGAGATTTGGTGTTAGGAAATAGAAGAAATTTCCAGAAACACCCTTAAGAAACATTATTTCTTTGAAATGTGATTTGGAACAACAAAGGACAATATATTTTATAGCACAGCTTTTAAGACAAATGAATTGGCAGTAAGTTAGCATAATGAAACTTCCAACGTCTTTATATTTCTCCTGGAATTTCCATGGTTCTTGGTGTAAATTTTTAATAATTAATACCAGCTTTCTATTCTTTCTCTTCCTGTAGTTGTAGAGTTAACTTGAAAATAGCTTGTTGTGTCACTGAGAAAGCCTCCTGGTCAGCCTTCTAGTTAAACAGCTTGTGTGCGTTTCGGTGGCAGGTGTGCTAAATAGTAGTTTTCAGGCACTTGAGGGATGCCCATCACACCAGCACTGCGGGAGCCTATTTCTCACCCACGACAAGGTGAGACCCTCCTTTCCTCCGCTGCCTCGCCCAGGCCCCCGCATTCTGGTTCTTTCTCATGACCCATTTTCATAAAGTTTAGCCCTGCACCAGCAGAGCAAGTCTTGGTTTCTCAAAGACCAGGAACTTAGTTCAAGGTTTTCTGTTAAAGGACAGTGTATAAAATCAGGCAAATTGATATGTCTTTTGAGGCCTCAGGATCTCTGCATTTAAAACAAGAACTTGAGTTACAATACTTTTCTCTTCCACTTTTGAAATTCTAAAGCTCCACACAATAGCTTTTTTAATTGCTAAAATTTTTTTCTAGACTATATTTTTCAAAGATTCACAAATATCTGTTAATTTATATTTAAAGATGTTATATTTAAGAAATGGAATAATTATTTACATTTAAATAGGAATTTAAGTCAAGAAATATTTGATACTGAATGTTTACTCTGAGTTCAAGTATGTAAGCTTAATTTTTGTGGTACTGTCGATAAACCACAAAACGTGAGAGTTGTTGGTTAAAGTTTATCTGGGGCAAAATAAGGACCAGAGCCCAGGTGACAGCATCTCAGAGAGCTCGGAGGAACTGCTCTGAAGAGGAGGGGGAGCTCAGAATTATATAAGATTTCAGTGAAGGGGGACGTGCGGTCCAATACAAGTTTAGGCAGAGGCTGCTGCTAGTCAAGAAGCAGGTGTCTCTGTTAATGATTTTAGCGCTTTTCTAGATAGGAGGGGATGTAAGAATTTGGGCGCATAAAATTTCCTGAAAATGTCTAACTATCTGAAGACTCTTCTGCCCATTTTCCCAGAGCACAGAGCGCCCCATTCCTGATCTCCACACTTAACTACTTTCAGAGGGTGTTGAAAGTCAGCAGCTGCAGTGGCTCATGACTTAACCAAATCAGAGGCAGATGACAAGTGCCAATTTTTAGTTGACAATATGTATATATTGTAGGAAAAAATGTTACTTTCCAACCCTACCCGTGTTCTAGTTTTAGTTAGAGATCAACGGATAACTGTGTTCGATGACTTAGGTCAGACGAGGGGGCGACGGGGTCGTCTCGTGAGCCGGCCAGTGCTCTATGTCAGCCTCCTTGATCACATTCAATTTTCTTTCTCTTCAAACAGTATGCTTCTGATTTTGTGCAGTTTGGAGCCTGTCCTGAGCACATGGGTTCTGGAGGTGGCCCTGTTCCTGTGGTCTTTGTTTATTCTGTGAATTATGGTGTGAATCTTTATGTGCCCAAGCTTCATCATAATTTCAAACTTAAAGGATTTAAATATGGGAGATGGATGCCACGTTCTGGGAATAGATTTTCAGGATAACAGCCAGGATTGGTAAAAAGTAGGGAGAATGGATACGGCCTTCAAAAAAGAAATGCTATTTTACAATTTCTTGTAGACAAATTAAAGTGCTTGTTGGGATTCTATCAGGAATGTTTAATTGGGAGACTTGCCTCCCATTTTCATGAAACAAAATAATTTTATTATTTGTTTAGTGCCTACTGTCTGGCAATGAAGTAGCCCCTTTGCGTACAGTTTTATCATTTAATCTCTACAAAGAGTCCCAGGAGAACACATGTGTCACCGGTGAGGGAACCAAGGTCATCCAGGGTATGTGGCTGGAAGGCAGATGGGCTGGAGGGCTTACCCTCCTTCAGGCTGAGAGACACCAAGGTTTATTGACAAGCATGTTGCAGAATGGCTTACTTAATACTTTGCTTCCTTGATGAAGTGGATCTCTTGAAATTGTTTATGTCTGGCTTATATTCCCCTCTCTCCTGTGCCTCAGGACTTCTCGTAAGTAGAATGAATTCAGCCTGAACTGATTCAGGAAAATCAGAAAATATAAAATTAGCTCACACAAATGTCTGATTAGTCCTTGTAATTCAGTAATTCCTAAAACTCCTAGAAATGCAAGGAAGGTGTGTTACCTCGGGGACTGAGTGCATTTAAAGAGTGAGAAATTTAGTGTGATCTGGTAAAGGCACAGGCTCTATAGACAAAGATCCGGGTTTGGATCCTGGCTCCACCAAGTACTGGAAACATGACCACACATAGCCTCAGTTTCTTCATGTGTTAAATGGGCTGATGGAGCTCACCTCTAAGCAGTCAGGTCAAAATAAGATGGTACGAGTGACTCTTAGGCAGAATGCTTGGCAAAGTGCTAGTTGCTCTTGCTGCTTTATAATGTCTTCTTAGGTAATTCCGTTGTCCATTGGCTTGCAAATATCTCCTCATTTGATTTAAGAAATATAGCATGCCTTAAGAATTTTAAAATAAGGAATGAAGATTTTCTGGTTAATGCTGGGTGTATTTTTATAGGTCATTTATTAAAAACAAGTAGTTCTCTAAAAAGAATTTATTCAGTGTGCCTAGAACATGATTCAGTTAAAAATGATTTTCCTTTAAATTCTTTTCAGAAATTTTCTGTGATATTTTTATCGAATAGTAGTTGAAGTTTTCTGAGGAGGGGTTACATTTTGAAAAGATTATTCTAGTAACAATTGATATATTAAATAAATGATTCATATCCCTGGACAGCGTAAAGCCCTGTTTTTTTTAAATATATATAATTTTGGGGCTTAGTTCTATGTCATTTTATTGGGCAGAAGTATTTCCCATTTCCATTTTACAGGCAGAGAAGATGAGTCATACAATACTCATTACACAAGAGCAGCAGAGGCTGATTAATTTGGGCAGAGGAGGAAAAGTGTGTGGAGAAAAAATCCTTATTCTCAAACTGGACACATTCTGCAGTGCTGTGCAGCTGGAACGGTTTTGAATTTGCTTCTGGGCTGTCCTAGGTTTCGGCCCATGTGCCTGGAAAGTTCACTCAGGCAAACATGCTAATTTAAGAAGTTTGTCATTCTAAATGCTCTTAAGAGGATTAAACAAAGTCCACAGCAAATAAATGAACATGTTTGGAAGGTTTTCCACCCTCATGTAATTTCCAGAAAACAGACATGATTCACTTGCTAAACCAAACACACATGTATATTAATGAGCCTGGTTCACATGACTGGACAGCACGGAGGGAGCCTCATCTATTGGCGTGGGTTCTGCTGCAGGAACCGCACCTGAAGGTTTAATTAGAATTTATTTCCAGCGAGTGCTGCTCCAGCCTTTTTCTCCCCAATGTAAGAAAGCGCCCTCCTTGCCTGGCCATTAGTCTGCAGAGCCCCGCGGCTCACACACTCCCCTGCTCATCAGGATGCTGATGAAGCCAGCTTGCTTAGACACACTTAGCTACACTCGCAGTGGGGATCATCAGTCTCTTCTGTGTGTTCACCTCCACGTGCAGGGGAGAAAATCGAGTTTTGCTGGAGACAAACGCTAATTGACCACCAGTTGTTTCAGAGGGACTGTGATGTTGAAAACTGGAGTCCCTTTCATTTTTATATGTTGGATGCAGACAAACTGCACGGCGACACCCCCACTGTAAGTACACCTACCAGGGAGGGGGTCGGAATTTTGATCTGCACGTATTCAGATCCTGGCACTGGTCAGCTTACAGTGTTCTCGCTGGGTTTGGGAGACTGTTTCCGTAGTGATTTATTTGGTTTCCAATAAATTTTCACAGCCGTCTCCTTCAGTCGAGTTCTGATGAGTTCAGTTGGGAGGGGCATGTGAAATTGGGGCAGGCAGAGAGGTGCAATGAAGACTAGACACCATCTGGTTACCTCTCATTTTTTATGGGCCCAAAAATGCTTGTCTTGTTTTCTTTTCTCCTCCATCTACCCCTTCAGTTCAGGGAGTCATCTTCAAGAATTTCATCCTAAAATATAAAGTAATGAAGAAGGCAGTGTGTCTCTTTGGTTGATTTCATTTGACTTGGGTTCATTGTTAAAGATTTTCCAGTGAGGAGTTTGTGAGCTTTTAAAAGCTGGAAGTGCAGCACAACCAAGGAGAGAAAGTCAGAGAAACGAGTCAGCGGCCCCTGTGAGGTCTGCAGGACGAAGGCAGGAAGTGGGGCGGAGGCAGCACCGTGGCCTCCCCTGTAGCCCTGAGGCCAACGTGGGCATGAAAAGCCAGCTTCTCTTGTCGCCATGTGTTCTACCAGGTCTCCAACTAAAGGAATGCGAGGAGATTTGGAGAGGCCTTACCTTTTACCCTCTTGTCAAACATCTTAATGCTGACTGTATTTATTCAAGATGACACAGAGATCACCTGCAGAGCTTGAGGGAGTGGTGCTTGCTTCCTGACTTGCCCGCCCCAGGCTCACTCATCAGACTCCTGATTCTTGCAGGCACTGCAGTGCCCGTGGGGGGCGCTCTGCTCCTGGGGGGGTCTCTGCTCCTGTGGGGGGAGCTCTGCTCCTGGAGGAGCTGGGCACTGGAGTGCTCACATTGGAGCCGGTCGCACAAGCGCTGATCCCTCACCACGTGATGAGCCCTTTGTGTAAGTAGTAGAGGTGGGAAACAGAGTCTTCCTGTGTCTACGGAGTTCTCCAGTAAAGCCAACTTGGAGGAAAGAAAGAAAATGCCTACTGTTCCATGACTGTGTCCTAAGGGTTTAAAGCTCACTGCGGGGCACACGTGAGATCTCATCCAGTAAATACTCTGGGGTCTTGACTCTGACATGTCATGAATTTGGCATTCTCATAATGTTATTTCTCTTAAAATATGTCTAAGCAATCATTTTTGTGTGATGGTTATATGTGCATAAGTGTCCTGAAGAAACTGTTGTGGATGGAAGTGTGGGCATCAGTGGTACCAGAATAGCTGGTGGTCCTGGGGGTTGCCCGAGCTGCACACCATTTGTTACCAGCAGTCTTTCAGGTCGCATCTTATTCCAGAGCTCACCGGGGCTCCCATCTCTCACTATGTGTCTTGAGAGAATATTTGTTCAGAGGGTAGGGGACAGGGTGCTTCCAAGTCTGGGTTCTGGGGTTCCCTGTCTAAAGGTGGCACTGGCACAAATCCTTTATTCATGGGGTAATTAAGCCACACAGTCTCGTGGTTAATTTGGCCTCCCTGTCCTTCTTCATGTTAGAAGCTGGAGGGCTTGGGTAAGGCCCCCAAACCTGTTTTTGGTAAGCTTTCAGCCCTACCACACAACCTGGGTTGTCCCGTTTCAGTCACATGACTTTGATTTTTGCAGGTAGGTGTGACTCCTGGACAGTGCCTGGGACTTCCATGTTTCCCCTACAGTAGGAACACTGAAGAAATTTCAACCCGTAAGTTGTGTTTGGGGGCCTCGAGGACAAGTAGGGACCCACAGAAAGATATCTGGATGGGTGGCGATCAGGCCCGAGTCTTGGAAGGACAGAGATTCCATTATTGTTTTAACAGTGAACTTAAGGGAGGAATTCGGGAAGGTCTGATGCAATTGAGGTTAAAAATATTATCTGGCTTTTATTGTTAGCAGTAGTGGTTTTTAAACCTTAGACCCATTCCCGCTTTTTATAAGAAATATTTTGCAACCTTTCTTTTTTGGTGCCCGGAATTGAACATCATGGAAAGTGTAACCTAAGTATAAATATGATAAACAAATAGACAGGTAGATGGAAAAATGGGGTATCTAAATTCTTATATTATGGGGTATTTTATATTTATGCTAATTAGTGACCTCTCAGGACAAAAGGCACATACAAAGGGAGACACTTCTAATAAACTGTTTTTCCAAGCCTTACCTAACTGGGAAACAAGTGGCTTCAGAATGTTAGAGCACCTCCCAGGTCCCCGGGGAAATCTCCTTGTCAGAGTTACACTTGCTGATGGTGTCCTGTGCCAAGTGCAAGCAGATGCGGTTCGGAAGCTGCCCGGGGGCTGACTCCGGGGATTCCTTCTCCGTCTCAGCTCTGAGGGAGCCTTGCCTTTCCTGACCACAACCACAGAGGCGATTTTGAATCTCTGAAAATTGCCATACCAGTGTATATCACAACCCCCACAAGATATGTTGAATAAAGTAGAAAACTTTAAGTGCCTCCTTTAGGATAGAAATAGGATATAAAATAAATCATGATTTAAAAAATTCTAGTGCCCGAATAAGTGCTACATTACACTGGCTGCATTATTAGGTTAGACAACTTCATTACTGCTTTCCATACCACATCTTCTAGTTAGTTTTTATTTATCTTTTTTTCCCTAAAGAAAAAAATCATATGATGCATTCTTGTGTCAGAGGTGACAAGAAGAGAGCAAGTGTAAAACCGGAAATCGTGATGCTGGTCAGTCTAATATCAGCTCCGTCACTGCACAGATCATCTTAACTCATTTTACTGCAATTTTTGGAATTACCTTCTCACTTGGAAAATCCCCTGTGTCAGTTAGATTTGCTAGTAAAACAATTTTTTTTCTTACTTAGTGCATCAGTGATGTTTTCAAGATGATAAAAAATTTTGCCCATGGCATTTAAACAGTTGCTTCTTCTCGTAATTCATGGTTCACGGTCTTGTATTTGTCACAACTGGAGAAATGTGTTTTCTGTGTGCAAATTCTCATTGTTTTGGTGACGCAGGGACACTTGTCCTTA
Organism: Camelus bactrianus; assembly: GCF_048773025.1. NCBI lineage: Eukaryota > Metazoa > Chordata > Mammalia > Artiodactyla > Camelidae > Camelus > Camelus bactrianus. The sequence continues at coordinate 80,364,711 of NC_133546.1, read as the reverse complement.
CTGGATGGAGTATGATAGTAGTTGTTTGAATTCTCTCTCTAAATCTGGAGTCCTGTGTTATGATTCCTGTTACCTTAAAAAATATGAATATTGTTATTTACCTAAATAGATAACATCACACCAGTGATGTATATCAAATTGGTCCAACTAGGAATTCCAATATTAAATGAGACAGTAATTTCACAACTCACTATTCCAAAAATTTGGATTGATGGTTCAATTATACCAGGGACATTACCTGTTGTAATTGAATCAATCATTGCTTTCTTCAATAAAAGTTTCCATTCCATCTGCTCTTTTGTTTTATTGTCCTTCAGTGTTTTGTTTGCTTTCTTTCCCAAATATATATGATTTTGGATTTTGTCATTGAAAATCCTTGCTGGTTTTGCTACCTCATGCTGCAGAGAAAGCCTTGTGACTCTTTTATAGTCACTGATTTCATGGTTGTATGAGTGCTTAATGCCACCTTGCAGGGATGTGGAGACCTAATGAAGTGTGTGCATAAAAGGCTTAGTCTACATTGAGTGCAGGGTTAGTGTGAGCAGCTCATGTCATCAGTATCATAGTTAATCCATTACAATCATCCTCTGTTAATCAGTGTTATCATTCTAACGTCTCCAGGAGAGGAAATGTAGTATTCTAAATGCAAATCTTTGCCACTCTTTTAGTCAATTCAACACCTTTAAAGCTTTGCTGTAATAGGACTGTGTGCCTGGTATCCCTACTTTTGCTTCTCCTGACCCAGGACGCGGTCTCCACGGCTGATGATCCATGAGACACTGGATTTTTGGTCCCATGGCTCTGTGTGTTCTGGGACATCTGGGGACTTCAGCACTGTTTTAGGGGCTTTGGGTCCCACCTCTTCATAGCATTGCTGAGATGAGATCTGTGGGTTCACCCTCATTCTTGAGTGTATGGTTCATTTTTTCTAGAACCAACACACGCCACCGTGACAGCACTGCTTTGACCACGTGCTGGGGCAGCGTGTGCTTGTCAGTTCTTGGGTTTAAATTTTCTGTTCAAATTTCTAAAATGGGGTATATTGACAGATACACTCCTTGTAAACAGAAGCTCTGTGGGGTTTTCAGCAACTTCTAAGAGCATAAATATTCCTGAAGCAGCTAATCTTCCACCCAACAAGTGAGGAGCAAGCCGGCAAGTCCTGGGCGCCTGTGGCGGCAAAGATGTGCAGCCCAGGCTGCTCACCGAGGAGCAAGGAGAAAATCTTAAAAACCTATTTCCATGCTGTCTTTCACAGAATCTCAGAACTGAATGTTTTAATATTTAGAGGGGTGATTAGTTTTTTTTATATATTATTTTATTTTTTTCCTTTTTCAGTATTATTAGGTATAATTATTACAGTTCAACTCCACATACACATTGCATGTAAATACATGTATAGAGTATACTGCATTTTTTTAGTTACATATATGTACTAATTATTGTTTCTAAGAACAGATTAGAGTTTCAGATTTTTAAACTTACATAGTTACCAGAGGAATAAAGCCAACTACAAAAGAATAATAAACAGAATATGGTAATCCAATCACAAAGGACAGTCATATGTGCTTAAGCATATTCAAGAAATCAAAATAACAATTAGTTCACTTGTGGTCTTATTATTATTGCTATTAATTTTAGATTCCTCATAAATGAAGTCTTATGGCATTTTTCTTTCTCTTTTCACCCCACTTCACTTAGAATGACAGTCTTCAGGTCCATCCATGTTGCTGCAAATTGCATCTGTTATGGCTGAGTAGTATTCCATTGTAGATATGTATCACCTTGTCTTTATCCAGTCATGTGCTGATGGACATTTGTGTTGTTTCCATGTTCTTTGTTCTATGTCCCTTCTGGCAACAATTACTGATTTTAAATATTTTCCACCTTAAAATCCTTCCTGAAGGAGACGTGGTAACAGGAATCAAAAACAGTTACAGCACAGGGTTGTGTGTGATGGGCCCTAGGGGCTTGGTAGGAAGGTTGGCAGAAAAGATTTCAGATTCTGATCAAATGATTCCTCCTCTTGTAGCCCTGCTGACCGCCTCTCTCACGGCCTGCCCTACTAGTCTGACCAGTCCCTTCTGTGAATCCCACTGTATTGTGCACAAATTTTTTCCAATTGGTGTCATCCCGCAGGGACCTTAGGTGAGGCACCTAAGCTCCTGTGTTGGTTTCTTCCATCAGCCCTTAACTTCCTTGGGAGCCAGGACTGTCTCATTGCCCCAAGGATTCCTAATGCCTAGTGAGATGCCTGATACAGCTGGTACTTAACGAGCACATAAGTCAAATGGAAAAACCTGATCAAAGAAATGGCCCTCATTTTTCAGACATGCCTACTTGAGTACATAGGGTAAAATGACATGTTTTCTTGAATTTGCTGTCAAATACTTCAACAAAGGACAAGTAAAAGAACAAAGGTCTGAATAAAGGAAATATGGAAATGTTTGTGAATTCCTTAATCTGGGTGATGGGCTTATTGTACTATATTTATTGATGTATACTTAAGTTATTTTATAATTTTCTTATCATTAGCTGAATAGCAAGTATTAATACGTATTAATTGAAATCCTTTGAGCCGACCAAACTTACCCCACACAAAATCCTTAATGTCCTAGTAGTGTGTCTTAAAGAAATCTTTTCCCATAAAGACAGGAAGAAAGGGAAAGACAGATCTGTGCAGTATTTCCACATTGTCAAAAGACCAAAGACCGACACAAAGAAGAGATTCTAAAAAAGATAAAGAGGCTGAAATCAATGTCCTGAAAACCTAGCCAAGAATTCTAAATGTCCCAACTTAACTAACCTCAGCACTGCCGCATCAAGAATGAGGCAAGTAGAACCTTGAGGATTTTTTTTAAATAAATAAATAATGATCCAGTTCCTACCACAGGCAATTATGATAAGAGTGAGTATATGTTCTAACACCAACTAGTGTACAAATTGTAATTTATACTTGATTCAAACTGCTTCTTCTATAAAATCTGAATCTTTTTATTCTTAAGACAGATTTGTGGCATATGACCTAGTGATAAAATTTTCAACTCGCTTGTATTCAAAAAGTTCACCAATGTGAGAGTTTATTACAACAACTATTGCTTTTTGGGAAACCCATGTGCCTTGTCACTCTCTTCCATAAGATTTCCTGTGGAAAATTCAATCCCTCATTCAGGAAGGGGCTGAGCAAACAGTCTGATGGAAAACCTTCATACACTGCAACACAAGAAAATTAAAATGACAGTGAGCAGCCCGTGAAGCTGGCAGACACACACAGCTCACGGCTGTGTTCCCGCCATGACTTTCTGTAACCAGCAGGGAAAATGTGCATTTCAAGAAATAGACATAAACACTTTTCAGGACCTGAGCACATAATTTCCCTTTCAGGGTTTAGTGGGCTTCCATTTAATTCTATGAGAAGTGTTTAAAACAACAGAACAACAGCTGAGATATGGTTTAAAGTAACATTTGTCTTAGTGAAAATAAAGCCAGCTGATAGTTATCATTTTTACTTTATTTGATCTCACTCTCCTACTTTACCTCCCCAACCTCCTCCACAAAATGATGGTGAACGTCCCCTCCTGGGTCAGAAGGCTAAGTAGAAAGTACCAATCACATGGAGGTGTGCTTTGTTGTTTTATTTTTCAAAAGAAACATGTTTCATTCATTTGATTTAAAATTAAGATCAAGAAACAAACTCTATTCAATGAATGGTAGCCAACACATGTCGTCATAGCTGCTCATCAGGTTTGGCCCCACGTTACACACATTTACATGGACATGTGACATGTGCTGTCATGGGACATGGTGAGTGGGGACAGGGTCTCTGCTCTCACAGGGCACACAGCCTGGTGGGGGAGGCAGTGTTCAATTATTGCCTTTTTTTTAATGTACTTACAAATTATGGGAAATGCTATTTAAAAAGAACAAAGTGAGTCAATGAAAGTGAAAAGTTCAAGGACAGTATTTAGGTGAGGGAAGACAGGGAACCTCTTTGAAGAGCTGACACTCCACTGAGACCCAAAGGACAACTCCAGTGCTGCAGGTGAAGGGCAGGGACACATTGATAAAGGGCTGATATCCAGAATACACCAAAATCTCTTTAAACTCAACAAGAAGAATGAATAACCTGCTTAAAAAATGAGCAAAATGCCTCAACACACACCTCAAAATGGAAACTAGATGCCAAAGAAATCTATGGAAACATGCTCCACAGCATCTGTCTTCAAGGGGCTGCAGACTGAAACAGCGAGGTATCACTGCACACCAGTCAGAACTGCCAAAATTCAGAACACTGACAGCACCAAATTCTGGTGAGGATGTGGAGCGTCAGGAATTTTCTTGCATTGCTGGTGGGAATGAAAAATGGCCCAGATACTTTGGAAGACGGTCTGGCAATTTTTTACAAAACTAAACGTGCTCCTACCATATGATCTGGCAACTGTGCTCCTTGGTGTTTACTGAACAAAATGGAAAATTACGTCCACACACAAATCTGCATACAGATGTTAATAGCAGCTTTATTCATAATCACCAGAACTCAGAAACAACTAAGCTGTTCTTCAGTAGGTGAAAGGATAAATAAACTGTGGTCCAGGCAGAAAATGGACTATTTATGGTGTTAAAATAAAATGAGTTATCAAGGCATGGAAAGACATGGAGAAACCTTAAATGCATATTACTAAGTGAAAGAAGCCAATCTGGGAAGATTCTGCAACTGTCTGATTCCAACTGTATGGTGTTCTGGGAAAGGCAAAACCACAGAGACTAAAAGATCAGTTACTGTCAGAGGCTAGAGGGGAAGGAGTAATGAATGAGGTGCAGCAAGGAGCATTTTTAGGGTCACTAAGACAGACTACTCTGTATGATGCTGTGATGGTAGAAACGTGTCATTGTACATCTGTCCAAACCCACAGAGTGCACACCACCAATTGTAAATCCTAGTGTCAAGTATGGGCTCTTGGTGATGATGATGTGTCAGTGTAGGTTCACCCATTGTCGCAAATGCACGCTCAGGTACAGGCGTCAATAGTGAGGAGGCTGTGGGGACAAACTGCAGTTCATACACCCAATCCAGCCCCAGCCACTGCTGTGAATAAAGCTCTGTGGGTGTGTGGACTGTCCGGCTGCTCTGGCGTCTGAACAGCAGAGCTGAGCAGCTGCACCAGAGATCAGGAGGTTTGCAGATCCTGAAATATTGACTCCCAAGCCCTTGACAGAAAAAAGTCTGCTGTGTCCTGCTCTACACGAATCACAATTCACCCTGATGAGACAGGAGAGCAGGGCCCAAACAAGGCATGGTTAATCGGACTGAAGCAATGTTTTACTTCCAAAACCTTTGTTGAAGTCCTGCAGAATCAGTGACAGACTGTAGCCAGGAAGCGTCTGCAGAAGGAGTCGGTAGCAGGCCTTCCCGCCAGGCTCCGGGATGCCGGGGGCCACGCGCTGCACGGGGGCCACCCACTTGAAGAAGACGGACTTGCAGTGGAAGCCGATCAACTCATAGAGCTCGGAGAGGATGCTGCACTGCTGAATTCTCTCCTAGGAATGCTGAAGCACAGGGAAAAAAGCAACAAGCATCTGAACGAAACTTGTAAGTGAAAAAAGACACGTAAAAAATGTTTTCCCATAAAACAGAGACCTGATGACACAGGAAGGAAGAGGAAGGCTGACTTCATGCACTGATGGGACCGGATGCAGAAATGCAGGGAAGCAGCGCTGTGCAGATGCTCCAGACCCCCTCCGGCCCCACCTATCCACGTTCATCCTGTCCTTTTCCTAGAAAGGCCTGTATTCCCTGAAACAGAGGAATCTGCTCCCTACACATGAGACGCAGAGAAAGGAAGGAGCAAAATAAAGGGAAAGTAAAGGAACAACGTTTCATCTAGACCCTAGTATTTGGGCAGGACTTTCACCAAACACACATCTTCTCAAAGCACAGAGCACACAGTGAGAGGCTGACAGAGTGACTGCGACTTCTGCTCCTTAAACACCAGCTACCTGCCAGCACACGCTGCGCCCCTTACTGAATCATTACAATCATCTCAGAAACTATTACTACCCCGTCTCACAGGCAAGGAAATCTGAAACTCGGGGAGGAATTATTATCATCCTGGACAATGTCCCACGACCCAGAATTGTCAGAGCCTCCACAGACCCTGGACTAAAATTCTCCACTTCACCACGGGCCCTGAGCCTCAGGCTGAGGCCACATCAGGCCTGCACGGGCCCAGAGCACGAGTATGTGGGACAGGGAATGGTCCCACTCGAAGTGCCAGGCCAAGGCCCTCAGAAACCTATGAAATGAAACCAAATCCCCAAACTCCTTTCCAACCCACTGCCCTGTCTGGGAGGACTGCTCGGCACATCTGCGCTGTCACCTGTGCACAGGCTGAGCAAGGGGCCCAGACAGTGATGTGACGTCCCAGTGGAAGTGGCTAGGAGGCCGCTTCATCACAGGACAGACTCTCCCGGCTTCCAACGTTAACTCTCCATTCCATTTTCAACTGGAAAGTAAGTTTAGACTTCTTTTCCTCTCCTAGAAACAAAGAGAGTGGTAATATCAGCAGGAAACTCAAGACTGAGGAAGAGTCTCCTGGCCATCTGGAAGGATAGGCCGGGGAGGGAACAGAGACTGGGATCAGAAAGACCCGTGTTCCAGTCCAAAGTCTGCACGTCACTCGCTTTGACAGTTTACTTATTAATACAGGTGAAAAAATCTAATTATGATTGTTGGGAAAACTAATTGAAATAACGTATGCCACTAGCATACGTCTAAAATCCTTCATGAGTGTCCCAGAAATGGAAGTGATCGTGGTTAGTTACTGTCTGCCAAGTCTTGGGTGCTAAGCCCACATCAGCCAGCCAGAGATGTGCCAGAGAATGCCTCACCAGCTAGCAGCCTTCTCCAACTTGGAAACTCACAGTGTCTGAAGAACAGGCAGTGGTGGATGCTTTGGGACACTCTGGAGGTAGCACTCCAGTGATGACTTTAAAAAGCTGGGGAGAATTTAGGGGACCATACAGTTCAAATACAGAAAACACATTCCATGTCTGCCCACATTCATCTCTAGCCATGATGATTCAGAGAGGAAATACATATTCAAACGTACACCATTTTCCCACATAAGTGCATCAAAACAATTTGGAAAGAATGTAACTTTCTTCTCTAGATCACACAGCGGGGATTACAAGGTTTGTACTGAGAGCCCTACTTGTAAAACATCTGCTAACATAACTGGGTCCACTATCAGTCCATTCAAAGAGAAGGATGGAAAAGAACAAAGCCAAGCTAATATGCTCCGGTTTTTGGTGGGTTACAATGTCACAAAGGAGATGGACAGGTCATCAAGGAACCACCCTGCCGTGATCACGGAGCCGGGCAACGGGGTGGGCGGCAAGATGTATGACGCAGCCGCAGCTGTGCCCGCGCTTCTAGGCAGGTATCCAAAGTCTCCTCGACATGGCGTCCAATGCTTGTGCCCACGTCCTCATCACCTGAGATGTATTTAAGAGAAATGAAAACTAATAAACGGAAAATACCTTTGGTGGGCACACCGTCCAAAGAGCAAAGTCACAGTTTGACAACTGGCCATCCCGGTTCCCTGGGATTCATTCTTGGAGAACCTTAAAAACCACCCCTCTGTCCTCAAGAAGTGCTGCCTACTTGTCCTATCTTTGGCTCAGGGATACATCACGTTCACGTGAACTTCAATGTCTGCACAGATTTGACTGTCTTTCTCCAGGTTCATTTGTCCATTCTGAAGAGGCCTGAGTTAAGTCCATCTTCTGTAAGATCAATTCCCTCCAGTGAAAACTCATCGAGCCTGCAATTAAAAGCCAAATGAACAGGACTGTCCTCAGCTAAAAAGTTCACCCACCCTTCACTGCTTTCTTAATTTCCTTTCCTAGCTAATTGCAACAGACTAAAACCTCCCTCCACCCAGCTCCCCAACTATGTCAAACAGAAAGTAAGGTCCATAAAAGAGGAGACAACTCCATAGTCACCTCTGAATTCCTAGCATATACTAATGTCAATAAATAGAACTATGATTATGGCTTCTTTCCTTTAAAACCTTTCTGGTTATTTAAATGAGACCTTGGAAGAGAGCTGTTTGGGTCTAGTATCTTGATCCAGAAGACTCAGGAGGCCTTTTTAGGAATGGCTGTTCACTGTTTCATTCAAAACTCAACTTCTCATTCCGGGAGGAGCTGTGATTTTCTGCCAGGAGATTGTGGTCACTCTCATGCCAGAACAGCTTTAAACTAAATCCTTACTTTGGATTTGTTATTTTTCCCTGCATCCCCAAAAATTGACTTTCCTTAATTTCTTGCCTTGAGGAATGATATTTTTCTTTCTTTCTAATTCACCCTTTATTAAACAGGATTCTCAGGATGTGCTTGGCCTTACATAGGATGAGCCATCCAACTCCCAGTGTGAGAGGCCCGGGGCTCACCTCCCGCCCTCCTGCCAGGGCAACTAACACTCAGTTCAGGAGCCAACCAGCACCCCAGGGATTCTAAGTCTCACGTATCTCCCAGAATCCCTGCTTTCTGGTATGACTTGGATTCTGAGGATTTCCCCTCACTTTCTTGAAAATTAGCTGTGCAGCTTGAAAGATGAGGAAGGAAGGATTTATTTCTTAATCAGCATTTTAAGGAACTTGTGTAATGAACGTTTTCACGAGTTTCTAGAACACTCCATTGCCGAGACAGAAAACACAATAGATATTTTCTAAACTTAGGTATCATGTGCATTGTTTCTTTGCTTTTGTTTTCTTAACTACTAACACACATTTTTTAATTAAAAAAAATAAGGCCCAAAATAGGATAGAAACTTGAAGGGGCAAACAAAATTTAAGGGCAAAGAAAGAAAAATGATAAGTACTCTACAAAGTTAATATAATACATACACTATGGATCAGATCAGCAATTCTCAGTAACAGCTAATTGAAACATGACCATGAGGTAAAACGTCTCTCCTGTCAGGAGATGACCAACAGATAATAGAATTAAAACAACAAATTAAAATTCTAAGTCTGGCAAGGTATAGAAGGCTACCAGCTAAATGTGTCTACTTCTGGAAAAGAGGGAGGCTCACCAGCTCTTTACTGTGGAGCCTGAGCCTAGGGGAGGGTGGTGAAGAACCGCCCTGTAAGTATCCAATTAACAAAGTGGGTTATGAATAAAGAGACGTGAGTTTTGATGACAGAGATGATACTACTATTCACTTGTCCTTTAAAGAATACTTCACGTTCAGCGATCAATACCTCGGCGTCCTCAGGGATTGAGATTATAGGAAAATGCACAGCCCGGGCCCAGACCTCCTCTGTGAGCTCGTGACACTGCACTTAGATGTCTCAAGAGCAACTCCAACTCCACCTGCAAAGAGCTGACTTCACGGTGCTCCTCCCATAGCCGTCCTGCCCAGGGCCCCTGGTTGGGAGGGAAGGTCTCTCTGCCCCTCCCAGCTCAGGCCCATCACTCACAGATGTGACTGGACCCCTCCTTCAGGGCTCAGATTTCCTCAGTCACCGAGACCCACCACCGACACCTGACCTACCAGGTATTCACAGGCACTCCCTCAGCACTGACTCTGGGCTGGGGACCACGCTGCACACTGTGCGAATGTTATCTCACTGGATCTCCACAACAGTCCTGGGAATTGGGTACATCACTGCTTCAATTGATTAAATAAATTGTTTCACTTCCTTGAGTGCGTCATCCAAAGTGACACGTCTACTGAGCCACAAACATGGGACTGAAAACCACTTGAAAATTGAACACTGCTACACCTCACAGCCACCCTACTCTGATTCGTCACATCACTTTCTGCTGAGCCTACTGAATGTTTGCAAGCATTCTACAAACACAAAAGTGATCTACGAGAGCACCCCACTCCCCTAATTAAAATCTGTCAATGACGGTCCACTGCTCTTCAGAGAAAGCCTCACCAGGCCTGAGCACAGCCCAACGGCCCGGCATCCTCGTTCCCTGCGCGGCCACGCCGCCTCACCCACCACGCAGCACAGTGCCATGTCCAGGACTGGGATGCTGACTACGTACAACACGGGGCTCGTCTCACTCGAACAATGATCACCCTCTTCAGTGGTCACCCTCTAAAATGCTGACTCTCAGAAAAATATTTTCTCAGGATGAATCAATATCTTTTTCCTTACAACTTCCAGTCATTGATAATGAGCTCCCCCAAAAAGAGAGAAGACTTAATCCTCAGTCTCCTTATCTGTAAAGTGGGAATAACAAGGAAATATGTAAGGTTTTCAGAGAAATAAAATTCATGTGAGTCTGAGGGACAATTCCCAACATACAGTAAGCACTCAATATGGGCTTACTTAGTATTAATAAGAATATGTTGCATTCCAGCAACCTTAAATCAATGATTTATGGCTTTGTCCAACAGACTACTGACAAACAGTTGGACGAACCCCTTTGAGCAGATCAGCACAAGTGTATTGGGAGAGGTAAGCGCTGCCTCCAGTTACAGCTCAAACTCTTACATGTTGTTTGAGCATTTAGTTGTCGTTATTGAATAAAGACAGTTGTTCTTTAGTCAAAGCTCCTGAAACATAAATCTTCAAAGATAGATACAAATTAGGTTTCAAGTACAACATTCTCACTAGAAATTATTTGAAAATGATAGTCTTAGCTCCTCTGTACATCAAAAGGGCATGTTCTTAATGTATCTGACTATATACACTGAAAGGATTGTTTAAAAGAAATTAAGAAGAAGCCATCCTAAATAAGTTCTCAGTATCATCTGCACAAAGCCCCACCCAAGGGTCTCATTTCTCACTTCCACATAGGTGTTCAGGTAGTTTAACCTGGGTCTTGGTTTTTTAAAACACAGGGGAGGGAAGAGTTGTGGATAGATTTATGTAGCAAATATAAACCTAGTGTATTTGATGTGTAGGAATCCTAGAAATAAACAAATTGATATATAGTCCCACCCTTAAGAAGCTCAGCCTTTCCATTTACAACAGCATTAAAAATAAAATGGGAGATACATTTAACAAAAATTTACAAGATTTGTACATTGAACAATTTGAAGTATCACTGAAAAAATTTTAGAAGATCTACATATACGGAAGACATCCCATGTTCATGGAATAGTAGACAATATTGTTAAAAATGTTAAGACTCCCCAAAGTGATCTACAAATTCAGTGGAATCGCTATCAAAATTCCAGCTGACTTCTTTGCAAAAATTGAAAAACTGATCCCAAAATTCATATGGAAGTGCAAGGGGCCCAGGACAGCCAAAGCTATCTTGAAGAAGCAGAGCAAAGTGGGAGGACTCACTTTAAATGTTACTACAAATCTATAGTACTGAAGTCATTATGGTACTGTCATAAGTTTGGGTACATAAATCTATGAGACACAGTAAAAATTCCAAGGGGGAAACTTATATTTACAGTCAGTTTTCAACAAGGGTGCCAACAACACTGCATTGAAAGAATAGTCTATTCAACGAATGGTGCAGGGAAGGCTGGGTATCTGCAGGCAAAAGAATGAATTTAGAATCTGAAACCCCTTATTGTATATAACAAATAAAAATTAATTGAAAATGGATCACAGAAACGTAAAATCTAAAACTATAAACTTTCTAAAAGAAGACATAGTATAAATCTTTGTGGTCCTAGGATAGGTTATGGTTTCCTAGATACAATACCAAGAGCAGAAGTGATAAAAAAAAAAAACCAGATAAACTGGACTTCATCAAAATTAAAACCACTTGTTACAAAAGACATCATCAAGAAAGTGAAATGAAAGGGGAAGTGGGTAGCTCAAGTGATAGAGTGCATGCTTGGCAAAAAATAAATAAATAAATAAAATAAATGAATAAATCTAATTACCTCCCCTATAAAGAAATTGTCTTAATGTTTAAAAAAAGTAAAGTGGAATGACAATCTGCAGAATAGTAGAAAAAATTTGCAAAGCATATATCTAATAAGAGACTAGTATCCAGGATATAAAAAAAATGTTTACAACTGACCAATACAAAGAAAATCGACCCAATTTTTAAATTTACCAAGGAATTAAATAGATACACAAATGGCCAATAAGCATATGAAAAGATGCTCAGCATCACTAGTCAAATCAAAATCAAAATGAGATCTCATTTTACACCCACTAGGATGGTTATAATCAAAACACGGACAATAACAATTGTCGGTCAGGAGGCAGAGGAATGGGAACCCTCAATATGCAGCCATTGGAAATGGTCAATGGTGCAGCTTCTTTGGAAAAGTCTGGTGTTTCCTCAAAAGTTTAGTGTTATCATATGGCTCAGCAATTCTACTCCTACATATAGGGTCATCCCTCAGTATCCTCGGGGGATTGGTTTCAGGAACCCACCACCCTGGATTCCATAATCCAAGGATCTTCGAGTCCCTTTACAACCAGCCATCTGGATCCATGAAGTGGAAACTACAGATATGGAGGGCCAACTGTACAGCCAACAGAATGAAAACATATTCTCACAAAAACTTGCACATCAATATTCATGGCAGTATCATTCAGAGTAGCCAAAGGTTACAAACAATGTCCATCCATCAATGAATGGGTAAAAAAATTATCAAGAATAGTCCCAAAAACTTTTGGTCATTGAATCTTTGACAAAGGAGGTGAGAAAATACAATGGAGTAAAGACAGCCTCTTCAGAAAATGGTGTAGGGAAAACTGGACAGCTGCATGTAAATCAATGAAGTTAGACTACTCCCTCACAGCACACACAAAAATAAATTCAAAATGGCTTAAAGACTTAAACATGTAGACAAGACACTACAAACCTCTTAGAAGAAAACGTAGGCAAAACATCTGACATGCATCTCAACAATGTTCTCCTAGAGCAGTCTACTCAAGCAATAGAAATACAAGCAAAAATATACAAGTGGGGTCTAATTAAACTTTCAAGCTTTTTCACAGCAAAGGAAACAGTAAGCAAAACAAAAAGACAGCCTATGGAATGGGAGAAAATATTTACATTAAATGAGACTGTCAAGGGGTTAATTCCCAGAATATATAAACAGCTTTTACACTTCATAAGAAAGAAAAATAAACAATTCAATCCAAAAATGGGCAGAAGTGCTAAAGAAACTTTTCTCCAATGAAAACATACAAATGGCCAATAGGCACATGAAAAAATGTTCAATATCATTATCAGAGAAATGCAAATCAAAACTACAATCAAGTATCACCTCACACCAGTCAGAATAGCCATCATTCAGAAGTTCACAAACAATAAATGCTGGAGAGGCTGTGGAGAAAATGGAACCCTCCTACACTGTGCTAGGAATGCAGTTTGGTGGAGCCATTGTGGAAAACTGTATGGAGATTCACCAAAAGACAAAAAATTTACTTCCCCTATGACCCAGCAATCCCACTCCTGGGCATATATCCAGAAGTAACCCTAATTCAAAAGACACCTTCCCCCAAATATTCACAGCAGCACTATTTACAATAGCCAAGACATGGAAACAACCTAAATGTCCACTGACAGATGACTGGATAAAGAGGTTGCAGTATATTTATACCATAGACTACTACGTAGGCATAAAAAAATAATAAAATAATGCCATTTGCAGTAACATGAATGGACCTGGAGAATGTCATTCTAAGAGAAGTAAGCCAGAAAGAGAAAGAAAAATACCATAAGAGATCGCTCATATGTGGAATCTTAAAAAAAAAAAAAAAAAAAGAAAGAGAAACTTATCTACAGAGCAGAAACAGACACAGAGACATAGAAACCAAACTATGGTTACCAGAGGGGAGACGGTGTGGGAAGGGATAACTTGTGAGTTCAAGGTTTGCAGATACTGATTATGTATAGAATAAACAGCAAGTTTATACTGTATAGTACAGGGAAATATGTTTAATATCTTATAGTAACTTATGTTGAAAAAGAATATGAAAATGAATACATGTATATTCCTATATAACTGAAGTGTTGTGCTGTAAACAAGAAACTGATGCAACATTATAAACTGACTAGACTTCAATGAAACTATTTTTAAATAGACCAAAAACAAAAAAAAAAAGAAAAAAGATATTATTAAACCAAAAGAATAAATTACTGTTTCAGGCTACAACATGGATGAACCTTAAAAATGTATGCTGAAGTAAGCCAGAAACAAAAGGACAAATACTGCTCTTTTAGGTGAAGTGTATCTAAGTGTTCATTGTACTACTCCTGTAAATTTTCCGGAAGTTTGAAGTCTATTAAATTAAAAATAAAGTGTATTATTCATTAAAAACATAAAACGATCCCTCACAGGAGGGCTTTAAATAATAAATGAAGAAATGCATGTAAATCTCCTGGAACAACACTTTGCACGTCCACAGACAGTCACTGCTGTCACTGCCACTCAGAGGTTGGTACCAGCGCTGATGAGAGCTGCCTCCACTCGCTGCCCTGCAGACAGGTGTGAGGGCCTGGGGTCTGACAGGCAGGGTGACCTGGAACCTGAGTCAGACACAGCAATGCCCCAGACTCTGTGTTACCCAACTTTCTTATACAAGCTGCTACATGTAACATAAACACGCTAGAGGGATGTATCTTACAACATAGGCAATACAGTCAATGTTTTACAATAACTATAAATGGATCAACTATTGTACACCTGAAACATATATTGTAAATCAGCTATACCTTTTGAAAAAATTAAAAAATAATGTAAAAATATTATAACTTTAATATCAGTCCAGTTTTTAAGTAACTACTAAACAGCTTAGAATGTATAAAAGCATTTAAGTGTGATGTTTATTTACATATTTATTTACTTTCAGCCTCCTGCTAAAAGAGAATTTAAACAATTTTTTAAACACAGCTTAACAACAATAACAACAAAAAGACAAAAGTGAGAGTGAAAAGAAAATGGAGATTCAATACTTAAATGAAACCAGGGGGAGGTAAAGTCATAAAAATGGATGCCATGAAGTCAGGGTAAGTGTTAAAGGCCGACTAGAAATTCAGCTGTAAGATTTTTGGCAGCTAAAGCAAAAAGAAAAAGATGAAGGGGCGGGTGGTAGAGCTCAGTGTTAGAGCGTGTGTATAGCATACACAGGGTCTGGGTTCAAGCCCCAGGGCCTCCACTAACAGATAAATACACCTAATTACCTACCCCCCCAAAAAGAGCCCCAAAGAAAATAAAAAGAGAAATTTGTTTCCTAAAAAAACCTGATATTAAATTTAGATTAAATACTTAAAAAAAAAAAAAAAGGAAAATAGAAACAAATGAGTGACACAAGCGATAATGCCCGTGAGATAAATCTGCGGTGCAGCTGGCAGGTCCCTATGTCCCACGTGGGAAAATCTGAAACATCTTTCACACCACCCAGAGTCATCCTCAGCCTACACCACCCCTCCCCCTGTTAAATGCAGGAGCACAGCCAGGGCCGGGCCTTTGTTCTCTCTGTGTCATCACAGTGAGACAGGATGGAAGGGGGCAGAGCACAGCCATTCAAGGAAGGCCAAAGCAATTAACATCAAAATGGTGAAGGATTCAACCCCCAATAGGCCTTGAGGCTCAGGATGAAGAGATTTAAATTCTAGCAGATCTTGAGCTTCATTACACACCCATTGTAATAGTAACATGGTGAATAACAAGCCCCCAGGCACCATGGCAGTCCCAAGGCTAGACAAAAATGGTCAAAGGGTGGGAAATGGCCAACTCCCTGTGAATTCCAGCCCCTTGCCCTTAAGCTGGTCCTTCTACTTATTAGCATATGAAACCATCAAGCCCATGAATACAAGCAACACAGCACCGCCTAGGGGTCACACCTCTCTCTCCCGCTTCAGAGAAGGCCCACACTCTGTGGAGTGTGTACCTACTTTTAATCTGAGCATCAAACCCCCACACATCGTGGAATATCTCTTGCCTTTCAACAAATCTCTCTGAATAAATCTACCTTTACTCAACAGTGGCTTGCCCTTGAATACTTTCCTGCATGAAGCCAAGTACCCACATCTGGCAGGGCACATCCAAGGGGCTCAACCAAAGCCTGGGACACAGCCCTTCTCATGCCCACTTATTTTTTCTAGTATCAACAGGACTGGGTTGTGAAGGGAGCTCTAAGGCCCCGGCTAAGGGACAGAAGCAGCCCCAAGGGCTCGAATTGGTGGGCAGCATCTCCCCCAGCAGGGGCCCTGGGGTCTGCCCGTTTCTCTATGTTTCTTTGTTGTGCTGACTCCCCAGCCACAGAGCGTTCTCCCTAGGCCTGTCCCCACAAAACCCTTCTCTCCAAAATACAAGCACATCATGTCACAGTCCTCTTGTTCAACCAGGAAATGTTCAGCCCACTATTTCCCTCCCCAGTAAAGTACCTAACTGTCCTCCCTCCCATCCCACCACTTCTTTCTTTGTGACAACTCTGCACTCTCCACCCACCATCCTGAACGCAGGTGCCTTGCTGGCTGGGACCGAGATGTTTCAGTCTTACACAGCCTGCGTCCTTTCACTTTCCCCTTTCTACCTTAAAAAGCCTTTCCTGAGTCTCCCACCCATCTGATTCTGAACTTCACAAAGTGCTGAGTTTACGGTCACTATGTGCATACATCCCAGGTTTTCACTAGGTTTCCTTCACAAGATCAACATTAAGGCGCTGCATCAAGAAGTTTAAAGAGGCTATTCTTACATCTGAGCGGAGGAGCCTGCATAAAATTTAAATGGCTTTGAATAGACTGTTAACCAGGGACAGAGAGGTCGCAGGTCCTAGTCAACAGTGTCATGAGGCAAAATGTTCTTCAAAGGCTCAGAGTGGCTTCTGAACACGGAGTCGGCAGGGAGGAGGTGACAGGCAGTGAGTGGAGTGTGTGACAGAGCTTACATTCCCCCAGCTGGGGAAGAATTGAATTTTTTTCTAGTTTTCCAAACAATTTCTTACTACCTTTTTCTCCTACTGTCACATACCATTTCCTACGAATTAAGAAAATCAATATCAGTCATTTGGGCCACTTGGGAGAAGCTACACGATGCCATTCACAGGGCTGGGGCATGACAGCCACGCCAGTCTAGGTTGAAAGACCAGTGGGGGTATTTTCACGGTAATCATGGGCATGCAGCAAACTCCCCAGCTTCAATGACCTCATCTCAAAGGTGGGGCCAATAAAACTACCAAGCAAAGTGCGTGATGATTATGGCCAACATCTGTTTACTAGGTAAGTGCCCATGACAGCTGCCGCTTAATGGGGAATGAGTATGACTAACGAGGCCCAGTCTACCTGGTCACACGTGCCCTGCCTTCCTGCCTTTGTGCAGCAGCAGAGCTTGTTTAGCTGAGATGAACGCCCCCAGAGCAGCCCCGACGGGTAAGCTCCCAGCGCTGCACGGCAAGGTCTGTTCCTTTCCTTCTCATAGCTGATCACAGTTTGCAGTCATCTGTTTTTATGTTTATCCATTTTGTAACTGCCTCCACCCCGGAGTTTTGCTCAAGCAGCACAGGGCCAGGTATGTCTTGCTCCCTGCTGGATATTCTGGGCTGGGAGACAGCCGAGCACACATCTGGCTCAGGTGCTGAGAGGAGAGGGCAGAAGGCCCAGGGGCCCATGCTGAACTGAGGCCCCTGCACCCAAAATTATGGTCTGACTTTGGGCAAATTACACAGTCTTCTTTACCCTGAGATTCCTCATCTGTCCATGAAAATAACTGCCCATGGCACACAGATTTACCAAAAGGAAATAACCAAATTCACAACCTATTCAAGGGGCTACCAGTGCATCCTCAACAGACAAATGCTGCCTTTACGACTCTGACACACGCGAAGCAGGACGTCCACACACAGTGAACACTGCTAAGTGCCAGTGTGTTAAGTGCTTCATGTGTGCTATAATACTCTTTACAACTTACAACAATCCCAGGTAGAAACCAATATTATCATGCCCATTTCACAGATTCACCAACAGGTTAGGAGAGGTTACATTCTAGTCCAAGGCCCCATTGTGAGGAAATGGCGATTTAAACCTGAATCTGGGTACAGGCTTGGGCTCCATCTCTCTCCCATCCACTTGACCACTTGCCTATGAAATCCACCTGTCCAATACACAAGTTTGCAGCTTGCCAGCTCTTGAATGCAATGTTTGCCACCGTTTCTCAATTTTCATTAATTACCATAAACTGTTCTCAGGAACCACTACAGAAAAGAAAGGTGGGCTTACGTCCCTGCCCACAAAGAAAAGGAATTCTGCCTTCTCCTGTAATGTGCAGAACACCTTCCCTACACCACCAAATCCTTTTGTATGCTTCCTCCATGTTTATGTTTGCACACAGCTTATTAAATTAGAAGGTACCTGAAGTAATTCCATCTCGGTTGCTTTCCAAGTTTGCAGATTATCCATAATCATTTTGTGACCGAAAATACTACAGTGTGAATGAAAATACTGCAACCATGTCAGTAAACAAAGAATGCTGAAACCAAATCATCAGTGGCTGCCAACACACTCCAGCGAAGACAGGCCTGCAGCCCAGCCTCTACAGCCACTCACAACGGTGCCCTCTGAGCAGACTCAGAATAAGAAAGGACAGGATACTTGCCCTAGATAGCTAGGTGCTTGTCTAAAGAATGAATTCAGTGAGTCAAAATGTTTGCTTCCTCCCATACATGGAAAAGCACTAAATTCTTGAACTTGAGATACCTGGCTTTCTTTAGATAACAAGCAATCTTTTATTGTTCCAACAACCTTGTCTTTGTTGTAAAGCTCCTATATATCCTAGCTCCTCCTCAACCACTTGGGAACAGTCCCTCCGAGCGATCTGAGAGGCTGTCATCCCGGCTCGAGTCCTCCCGCCAAATAAAACATAACTCTTAACTTTTAGGCTGCACATGTATTTCAGTCAAAAGTTTTGGACACCAGGAAGGGACCCAGAGCAGACTTCTCTCCAGCTGAACTCTCAGAGTTACCGGAGCCTTGGTACCAGCATTGGCACTTTGTGCCCATCTGCCTCCTTGGGGAATCCAGATGAATTTGGGTGAGTCTCTCCTGGTTCTCGGATCTCCCATATTGGTTGATGATCCTGAGTTTTATTTTGTGGTGTATCCAGGTACCTGGCCCTCCAGTTGAAAGATACTGGGGGGAATAACCCACCCAGTGGAGACATACTGGGTGGGGCCTGGTTGAAAGATAACAGGAAACACCCACCTTGAGGAGACGTCTGAAGTGGGGCTGGTGGAAACATACCAGGAAAATACTCACCCAGTGAAAACGTCCTGAGTGGGTCCCAGTTGTAAGACACTGGGTTCAGGACTAAGTGGTTAGGTAAGAGGCTGGTCTAATGTTGTCCTCGATTTGGTTACCTCCATTGAATTTTTCGGAATAGAAGTAAAACTCTTATGAGGAACCTTTCAACTCCAAAAATGGGACCCTCCTCCTGGCTGGTAACAGCTTTCTTGGGTGATGGAGAAAATTACAGTAATGGTAGAGGCAAAGACTTCATGCCATAGTGTTGTCCCTGCGGGAAATCTTACCAGCAATTTTATTCTGAGAACCCGACCTTACAATGGGAAATAGAACTTTCAAAAAAAAATTAAAAAAAAAAAACACAGAACAGAAAAGAAAAAGAAATGACAGATTGCCAGCCTCCAACTAATACACTAGCCAGGTTTATATACGTACAAAACTTACAACATTCATTAGGAATTAGAAAAAAAAACTCACCCTGAAAGTAACTAACCAGGCCTGATAAAATATTTTTTGGAATTCTGAACTTATAAGAACAAAATCCCATTTAGGGGGAACTTGGATTTCTCTTCCTGTGTCCTTGAAATGTAAATGTTTTATCTTACTCTGGGTGTTTTATGTGTGTGTATGTATGTATATATGTGTTTCTTTTTTTTTAAACGACACCTTGGACTCTGTCATACAAAAGGTACAAGTATTGTGTACATATTGTGGCCACGCAAATAAATTGGGATTCTCAAAAATCCTTTGATTGTACCAATTTTCAGATATTTTGCCATCTTAACCGTTGTTCCATCAGCCTGGACCACAAAGGCTTTTAGCTTTTGGAAAGTAAACTTTTGAATTTTATTTAAGCAACACCCCCACTGTCATGTGGAAAAGCCTCTTCATCTTATTGGTTTCAAATCACTTTATATATATATATATAAATTGATGGCCATATGATGGATCCTTTAATTTGGGAAAACTTTTAAATTGGTGAAAGTTGAAAGAGCTCTCATTATAAACAGCCGTTTTATTGGTACCTATTAAAATCAAGTTTAAAGGTAGAAAAATATATCTAATGGTTAACCTAAGAAATTAGTTAAAAAAAAAAAAAACTGGTTTGAAAACCTACATTTGTGTTTTTCCTTTCCGATCAATGGTTTTAGGGATGCTAATAAATACTTAGAATAATTAATGTTAATTAGGCTGAATAACTGGAAAAAGGATTGTAAAAATGTCAAAAAAAATAAAGATAAGGGGCTTATCCCAAATGGATAAATATTTTTATATGGTTATTTTGAATGAGATAAATAAAATGGACATTTTTGGATTTAGATACAAGGTTTTGATACTACACTATGTAAAGTAAAAAAAATAAAGGGCCAAAGAGATCACCTACTCCCCGCCAACATTAAAGTTCAAACAAGTCCGCTTTAGCACAGTTTAAAATATATGTATTTATAGAGCAAAAAAAATACATATTTATAGACTGAAATACTTGATCAATGATTGGGACAACAGACCTATTAATCAAATTGAAAATTGAGAAGGGCCTAAGCTCTTTGGCTGAAACTTGGGAATCCCAGAGACTTTTCTATATAATTAGATACAATGCACACACACAAAAAAAAAGCTTCTGACACTCCTTCTAGAAATAGGAATTACTGATTAAACCTAATAAATATAAAAATTAAAGGTACGAGATTTAATAAAATTGAGATAAAGTTTGTAAAATTGGTATATTAAATGGGCTTTATATAAAACATTTGCTTAATTATATTGTGGGATAGATATATTTCAATGGAAAAACGCTTCCCCTTCTTGGTATTATAAGGCTGGGCACATATCTGTCCCTTAGAAAATATTAATTGAACAAAGTAAAATAAACCAATAGAGTTTCGTGAGCCTTCCAATATAACGTAAAATTAAAAACTAATATTCAGTGGCTAATAGACAATAAAGTAAGAGGTTTACCCTGGGTTTAACTTATAACCCAAGGAAAAGAGACCTCACTAAATAACTTATGCAAGCTTTGGAAGACATGCTAAAGTAAATCTTAAAGTTTTAAAACATGGAATTCTTTGTTTACAGCTCTTCTCACTGATACAAAAAAAAGCCAATTAAGGAGATACAATTGGATCTGCGTGACAGAGCAGTTCTCTGGGGAACTGGAAGCATCTGTCTTTGTCTTGCACATCAGAAATATAAATACAGCAAACAGTGACCTAGACTGAGCCTAATTAGCTCAACGAGATAATACTTAAGGCCAAGAAATTTTTGGCATTTTAGAACTCATAACTCTGACGTGTCCTTCAGCATTTGTCAAGAAATCTTAAATGTCGGTTTCATAAATAGTAAGCCTTAGTGATTTGAGCAAGCAAATTCAGCTTACTCCAACTATTATTATACCTATCTTATAAGTAAGTTTTAAAGTGAACCTATGAGATCTCTAGCTTTTGTCTGTTTATAATCCTGCGTACACATTATAGATGTGAGATATTTCTACAGCTGAAAAAAAAAAATCAAAGTCAAAGATCTCTGCTTATTTGACGTAAAAAAACTAAGAGCTTACAAATTAAGTATTTTTAAAATAAAAACTGACCAAATTGACTTTCAGCGTTACGTGAACTGGAAAATATTCAATATTAAGATTACACTTGGTATTGTTTAGTTTAAGTATGTTCTAATTAATATAGACATCTTTAAAGTCATCAATATTAAGTACAATACCTTTACTGTACCTAGTTTTAATGAAAGTCAAATAAGATCCTGTTATATCTGTTGCAGAATTGTCAAGAAAAAAAATAGTAATGTGGTGTAGTAAAATTTTAACTAAATTAAATGCAAATGAGATGAGAGCTTTGGGTAAATTTTTAAAATATATTTTTAAAATGTATGGTTAAGATACTCTCTAAATGTTTGGTATCTTTAAATTCTAGAGTTGTGCTAAATTAAGTTAAATGATAGGAGTTTATTAAATAGCTATGACACTTTCAGATAAAATAAGATTGTAATATGAATTATTTAACATTTAACTTACCCTTACAGAGAAAGTAAAGGTGTTTAGAAAAATTAATAAATGGTTGGTGCTACCCTGAAATAATCTCTATTATTAAGGGTATAATCTCAGTATCCTAGGAAAGTAAGATAAATGTGTAAAGGAAGATATATGAATGTAATTATATTTTGTTAATAAAAAATAGTGACTTTCTTCTGAAGCTGGTTACTTCTGAATGGAAGAGAAAATAAAGGACACACTAATGTGAGTATAGAAAGCTGTGGAACGCTTGTGGAAGAGGAACCCTGAGGAAAGGGTTTTGTACGTTGTCGGAATTGTCTAAGTTTAGAATCAACTTGGGCAAAGTAAATGAATCTTAGAAGTAATCTGGTAGAAGACTAGATTTGGTTTTCTCTCTGTTAAGATGACAAAATTTTCTAAAAATGTTAATCCACTTTCAATAACAAATTGTAAAGCTTCTTATACCACATAACTGACCTGTTCTGCTTTTCCCTTTAACGTATTTTCTTGTTAATGAAAAAGAACTACTTTACAGTGATCTATATGTTTATCTGAGCAAGTGTTCTGAAAACTTTTAACAAGCTCCCCAAATATCAATTTCTAATTAAAGTTCTTTTAATCTCCAGTTAAGTTTGGGATGCTACAGAGGGCCCCTGAAACATCCCAAAGAGAGATTTTAAAGTAGTAAGTTTCATTTGGCATGTTAAATAACATGGTATTGTCAAATGAATAATAGATCTTCCTAGGTTATATTGTATGAGAAAATATTATTAATATAGATATTCTAGAAATTATATGGATTCCCTAAAATTCTGGTATATCTGAAATGTTACCAGTCATAATTCTAGTTATAGTGACCAGCTTTCTTTATCGATTATAGTGTAACGTTGTTTAACCATGCTTTTAAATCACTTGTCATTTATATACAGTTAATTGTTTCCTTCTGATGATTTTGCAAATTGCTTTCTCTTCAAGGAGATTTATTGATTTCAAATGAATTTCAAATTATAGCACTGAACTAAACTGGGTAAGTAATTTTAAAGGTCTAATGGATACTCTGAGTAAAAGAATTAGTTACATGGGACTGAGTAAACTGGTGAATATGGTTATAATTTTTGATTTTGTCTGAAATACTACTGGCTTTTAACCTGTTTCCCAGACATAAAGAAACTCTTCTCCTCAAGCTAGTTATGTTTCACAGAAATTTGATAAATTATACTTATGTACGCAGACTTGGAACAGTTATCTTTTCTCTCTATCTGATCCCTTAAGAGACTAAAAACTCTAAGGTCCCCAGTGGCTCTATCAGACAAATGAGGAAGATCATCTCCTAACAGATATAGCAATCTCAAAGTATTTTAAGGATTTTAAAGAGAAAAGAATTTACCTAAATCTGTAAGGCAGAAATCCATGACAAGCCCTTGACGAGGCATTCTGGGCCTAAGAAAACCTTATTAACATTCTACCCTGAGAGTCCTTATTAAAAGTTCCAACACAGCCAATTTAAAAAAAGCCTATATAATCAAATAATCAGACTTAGCTTGTAAATAAATTAATCTTGATTTGACTATAATTGAGAAAACTGAGGGTAACTCTAGAGAGAAAAAAGATTATATTTTAGTGGATATAATTTCTAGTTTTGTTGATTGAGGTCTATATTTACTTAGACATTTCCCAGATCATTCCTTGCTGTTATGTCACATTGCTGTAAAGTTTAATTGAATTATGAAAAGAACACTCTAGGTTTGTTTCTGAGGCTCAGTAATCTATCCTTGGTAAAGATCCAATGCCCCATGATCAGAAGCCAGGGGAATATACATACTGGTACAGGCATGACTTAAAGAACTGTCTCCAACCTGAATGGAAGGACCCTTTATCAGGTACTCTTAACAAGACCATACACACCAAAGCTGAAGGAAATGGACTTTCAGATTCATTTCCTATCAGAAACAGCCCCTGCAGTGCACTGGCCTATAGAGCACTGCTCACCTTAAAACAATGCCCAAATGGAGAAGAATCTACCAGGTCAGGATGAGAAGAAGTCAACATCTGAAGAAGACTGCAGACCCAAGACACAGAACCAGGCCTGTATGCCAATTACTTTGATAATTTTTCCTACCTTTGATTATGAACTACTCCAGCTGCTAAGTTTATGGTAAATTACCTATGTCTAGTACTTCTGTGTTACCTTGGTGGGTTTCCCTACTCCAAGGCTCTAACTAGATAGCCCTCAGAAATGTTATTCTAAAAAGAAATTATAGTTCTGTTTAGGCCACTATTGATCTTACAAGGTGGGAGACCTCACCTGGCCAATTAATACCTGCTCTGACCCTGACCATAAATATGAAATTTCTGATAAGATCACTCAAACTCAATCAGGAACACAATGAAAATTTTAACCCAAAAATATAACTTCTCGACTATGAAATTCTTACTCATGACTTTATAAACGTTACTAGCTGAATTACTTATATTCTGTCTATATAATAATATTGTTGTCTGTTACATTTCCCAATGTGTAACTAGGCCTACAAAATTGATGATGGCTAAACATCTTGAAGGAATAGATAAAATTTATAACTCTGTGTAAAATAATTGTAATAGTGTGATTCTAGTTATGGTAATGAGCAACGAAGGGTAAACAATTCCTGGATCATAATAGACTAGTAAGACAGGCGATCCAGAGAACTTTTAGTATCAACAGGGTCTGATAAAAAACTAACACCTTGAATGGCAGCTCAGAAGATACTTCACCTGAACTAGGAATGAGCCATCCTAGCACCCTGGGACAAAATTGGTCATGAAACGTCTCTCAAAATATTGGTCGAATTTAGGACCAAGGGGGAGCACTGTGAATGAAAGTACTACAATGTGAAAGAAAATACTGCAACCATGTCAGTAAACAAAGAATCCTGAAGCCAAGCCATCAGCAGCCACTGCCACACCCCAGCGAGTACAGGCCTGCAGCCCAGCCTCTCAGCCACTCATATTGGTGCCCTCTGAGCAGACTCAGAATAAGAAAGGACAGGATACTTGCCCTATATAGCTAGGTGCTTGTTAAAGTATGAATTCAGTGAGTCCAAATGTTTGCTTCCTCCCATACATAGAAAACCACTACATACTTGAACTTGAGATACCTGGCTTTCTTTAGATAACAAGCAATCTTTTATTGTTCCAACTACCTGGTCTTTGTTGTAAAGCTCCTGTATATCCTAGCTCTTCCCATACCTCTTGGGAGCAGTTCCTCAGAGTGATCTGAGAGGCTGTCATCCCGGCTTGAGTCCTCCCGCCAAATGAAACACAACTCTTAATTTTAGGCTGAACGTTTATTTCAATCAACTCCCAGAATAGACACAACTCATCACTTCTGTAATGGAATACACTGGATCAGTAACCAAAAGCGTGTTCTAGTCCTGAAAAACTAGTGGTTCCTCTTTCTTCCTGTCATTATACAGTCCCACCAGAACTCATTACTTTGCTGTCTGCTCATCTGGTAACCAAACTCAGAGAAGAGTCAACTCAGCAGACTGCCCTACTGGGGAGAACAGCCGGCAAAAGCACTGTGGGTTGCCTGCCCTCCCGCACGCTCTGCTGACCCCTAGTGTCCTCCGTGGAGACCAGAGCAACAGAGCTGTTCCCAACAACTGCAAAGTCCCACACGTTAAGAAAATCATTTTATTTTACACGATATGTTACGTATATACCCATCTCTGAAAACAGCTTTGCCAGAAGCCCAAATCTTCAACATTAATCAGCAAAGGCAAATCCGGTCCCTAAGTGAATTCAAGTTTTAAGACGACGCTAAGGCCTCCAAAGTTCTCTCCACGACCATCAATCAAACTGCCTGCAGGTCTGCAGCTGCAGGCGGCAACATGTCTGCTTTTAAAGCAAACCCATCCTGCCCTCGGGTGCTACAATGTCCCTCTACGCCCTCCCATCTCAGGGTAAGAGCAGCAGCTGCAGAACCTCACAGGGCAGCACTGACAGGACTGGACACAGAGGATCAGAGCTAAACTAAGCCTTCTGATGACACTAGCTTGTCACTGTGTCACTTTACAGATGAAGATATATATAGAGAGAACTGGGGTGATCTTGCTCAAAGTCACAAAGCTAATAAGTGGCAAAGTCTATAACTCTGCTCCTCCCTCCGGCGTGACACACCAGCTGGGATGCCCACAGGGTTCTCTCGTGCCTGCCTGACCAGTCCTTTCCTGTCACTCATAACCCACCACAGGGTCTGAACCTAGCCTGCCTTTTCAGCATCTTTTACCTCCAGTCTCTCAGGAACAAAGCTGCTCGGGCCACTGTATGACTTCCGGCTTCCCAAACCCTCCGTGCTCAGGGTGGTCTTGCCTGTGCATCCAGCACCCTGCTCAGAGGCTCTTCCTCCCCTGCAGGAGGACGTTTCCACTCTCCGTAGGGACACCCCCTCAGGGAAACCCTCTTCTCGCCCTCAGCACAGCAGGTGTCCCAGGCCACATCACGAGCTGCCCCATTAGGACTGCGGGTGCCCAGGTTTGCCAGTCAGACCAGAAGCCTCAGAGCAAGGGATTATGCCCGGGTCTCCCTGCAAACCTACTGCCCGCCTAACAGTCCCCAACCAGCAGGTCACCTGGAAGTCACAGCAAGTGCCCCACCCAATCCAGAAGTCTCTTCATTTACCAGCACCGCTGAAGACTGGTTTCCAACCTTTGGTCAGTTTTGCACAAAAAGGCACCTTCCACTGTGAACCAGGGGGGGGGGTTTTGCTTATGCTACTCACCCTTACTGGAAACGTCAAGGGAAACCAAAAGGCCTTTTCTCGACAATTTTTTGATGACACCCTCCCACCCACAATACTCAAATGTTCAAGAGAATTGGGTCCACGTGATTTTGTTTTCCTTACGCTGTGGCTCAAAACACTGCGGGTTTCTTTCTCTTTTGAGGGTATTTGTACTAAGTTTATAGGCTTTAATCTGCTTTTGTCTCACTCTTCAGTATCCCTAGCAGTTGCCACTTCTTACTCCCTTCAGCAGCCTCCCTCCCAACATCAAGTCTAGGAAATCAGCTGTGATGAGGGGCCCAGGGGCAGTCACAGAAGATGCAAGTAAGGCACAGAGAGGCGACATAATTTGCCCAAGGTGATCAGCTTCAACCCCTAACAGTGTGTGTCACGTCCCTCTGTTTAACTCTTATGCTAAGCAAGTTAACTTTTTGTAGATTATAGTTATAAACAGATGAGGTATCAAAATATACACAAGGACACACATCAAATCTAAGATGTTGATTAACTCCACTATTTTGTTTCTATTTATTTTATTTCTCTTAAAAAAATTAAGAACCTCTGCAGTCAATAATGCAAAATGTTACTGGGTTTTAAATCCAAAATATAGAGGTGTTAAGTGTGTCATTGCTCATCCTTATTTGTATGTTCACAAGACAAAATGATTTGAAAGACTCTCTCCCCTCCCCCTACTCACTACTGGATCTCACCAGAGCTCCCAGTCCACACATTTAACAGCCTTTCATTTACCCACAGCTGAACTCATCAGATTTTCCCCAGAATTCCCTCTGCAGGTTTCCCTCATCACAGCACAGCAGGACTATCATTTACCTCATTAATCCAGCCAGAAACCTGGGCCTTACTCCATTCTAACTTCACAGACAGCATTCATCCTTTCTTATTTACCATCGAAACATGTCTTCAATCTGTTTGCTTTAACACATTAACCGTCCCACCGCTCAAGTGGAAGCCACCAACACTGCACTCCTGGACTCACGAGTCTCCCAAGTGGCCCTAAAGCCGCTCTCCCCTACTTGAGACAAATGGGATTGTGTCACTCCCTCGCTTTTAGGACTCTTTTCAAACCCACTCTTCTTAGAAGAAACTCCCAGTTCTTCACCTGGTGAAGGTCTTTGCCGTCAAACTGTCAGCTCAGGGAGGGCAGGACACGCCCTCTCCCCTTGGCCCCACCCTCTGGCAGAGCATCAGCATGGGAGGACCTGCTGAGCTACACCAGCCTGTATTCTAAACCTGGTCTTGATTTCTTAGCAAACTGCTTCACTTATCCATACAAATCCAAGGTAGATTAGAAAGATTTTAGATGTTGAGCTAGACTATTGATTTGGGGATTTTGCACTAGCAACCTGCAAGTACATGTTCTAATGATTCTGTCTTCTAAAAACCACACCCAGATTTAAGTAGTACTTGTGGAATGTCTTCGGAGTAAAAGGGACTGTACTTTTACAGACTTTATATTTTATAACATGAACAAACCGGACAGGGTCACAAATGGAACTGCCTCACAAGTGACAGAAGACAGGTGAGAGGCATATAGCAACAGGTCACAAAGATGGTAAGAGAAACGTTGATTCTCCAACCCCCCAAAAAATTTTTTAAAGAACCGAAAACTCTGAATTTTGAAAGTAAAACACTATCATATAAAGAAATAAAATAAATAATCCTCTTCATCAGTGTTTCAAGATCTGACTGCAGAATTTTTAGCAGGCCATACTGAATCCTAGCACAGAAAAATCAGATGGACTAGTGGTGAGTAAGTTCCAGGGAAACGGCAGCAATTCCTCCACTTGTAAGAGGACACACACTCAATTGTCGAAGGTGATTTTAAACCACATTCTGGAGAAATTCAGAAGATTCAGGCACCGATTCTAGATGGTGATGACACGGAAGGACGGGTTGGATGCATGCTTCTAACTGAGTCACCGGCATTCTTACACTGCAGGGGGAAACGGAGGCTCTCAGTTATGAGCAGAGATGTTCCTGTCATGTCTCCCAGGCCGTGCCTCGGGGACTCAGTGCCCTGCAGCAGCCTGGCCCCAGGCGAGGACCCGCAGCGTGGCCCACTCAACCAGGAGGGGCACTGTGCTTGAGAAAGCCCATCCCCGATGGGAGAAAGAGGGGCTGGTGGGATTGTGTGTACCTATAAATTATCATAGAAATACACCTGCATACATTCATTTGATACAATTAATATTAGCAGGCTATTTAACAAAATTTCAATTGTCAGTGTTAATTTTACCATTCCTTTCCTCTTGTCCCCTGCACTCTGAGACAGGCTTAGGCTCTCTCACACCTGCAGCTCTGATGCAATAGTTGTGAAGTCATTTTACTTTGCTGCAAGTGTCCTTGCTCCCCGTGTCGCTGTGACTGTCGTCTCTTAACAGAGTCAAATATCTTCCTGGATCTCTCCCTGATTTCCCTGCTCCTGCTTCTCAGATCCTGAGATAAAGAACAAGTGAAGACACATGACTAGAAAAGGCACTGTGGACTTGACCAAAGTCCTCAGTGACCCCCTAGGTGAGTGCTGCCCACCCCTTACCTTCGATTCTCAACGTTCTGCCCAGGGTGACATCCAGACAGGAAAGAGTCTTGGGCCCAATTAAAAGCTGTGAGGCTTGGGTGCAGGGAAAGGTGCAGGAGCTGGTTCTGGAGCCGGGCCCCTCCCCACCTCTGCTACTCTCTCTCCCGAGGCCCTGCCCCCAAGCCCCCAGGCTCCCTGATCTTCTGTCCTTCTCTTCTACACTACTCCAAGCCCTTTTCCCCTTCCTTTATTCCCTGATTATCCCCAGCTGTAGTGATTTTTTCATCACAGCATCTAAAAAAATTTCCTACAGCTGAAAAAGAAGTCTCCAGAGGTCAATGCCCACATGGTGGTTCCTGAAGAGAGCCCCTGGTTAGGGGGACCCTCACCAACACTCACAGGGCATCAGACATGTTGCAGGGTCGACCACACCCAACAAGAGTTTGCTGTGACCCCTATGCCCGCACAGCATCCCTGTTCACAAAACTGTAGTTGGGCCACTTATCCGTTATTAAGAAGCAAAAGTAAAAATATTGCTCATGTTTCTTACTAAAATTATCTATGAGGTGGAAAAAGAAATTGTAATAGAAAAGAACAAATTTGACTCCATGTTAGATGTGTTCATTTGGCTTTAAACCTGTACCCTGTTTTCTAGGCTAAGACTTGTTATCTCTGCACCTTTTGTAAAAGAAAGTTGCCTTTAGCCTGAAATATCTAGGAGGGCCTATTCTGCGGGCTCTGATCTTTAAGGATGTTAGCTCTTCTACACTTATGTAGAGATGGCAAGTTGCAAAATAAAGAATAAACTTTGTTTTTTTTGAGGTTTTACAGGGGCGCCATGATTTGACCCACATGGACAGCTGCAAGAACAAAGGATTCCAAGGAAATCAATTCATACAGCAAGAAGTTTGCAACAACCAACCACACCCCCACCACTTTTTAGTATAAAAGGAGACTGAATTCTGACTTGGGGAAGAGAGTTCTCCTGGATATCAGTATGCCATCTTCTGAGTCTGCCAGCTTTTCAAATAAAGTCACTACTCCTTACTCCAAAAGCTCATCTCCTGATTTATTGGCCTGTCATGCAGCAAGCAGAACGAGTTTGGACTTGGTAAATAAATGACTGCATTAGAGGTAGTATGTCTCCACTGTTTCCTCATTTCCAGTATGTCACAACCAATCAATTTTATATGCTGTTTAACAACACGACCAAAAAACCTATTATTCGGAATTGATTCCATGGAAATAAAATTATTTCTACTCCTTCAAAACTTTGTTCTTTTCTATTTTATTTTGTTTTGCTTATTGAAAAGAAAATAAAAGTCAAATCATTTTATTTCACGTATTTTTTATAGCTACATATTGTAAATACTACAAAGATATTTAAATTGCAATAAAAATTGTTCATATATTAGTATAAAGATATATACACAATCAAAGCAGAGTAGGAAAGAAGTGGATATTTACTAAAAATCCACTGCACATCCAGTCTTTTACAAGCATATCCTGGAATATAAGCTCTATTATCCAGGGGTCCACCACCCCCATTCTCACTGCCGAGTTCCATAGTAATCAACCTCCAAGGCACCAGCATAGAACCACGCGATCACTATTTTAGGTATAAATGAGGGAATTAGCTCATTCAATTCTAAAACTGAAACCTTAAAATAAATACTGAACTTATTTACAAACAAAGAAAATTGGACACAAAAAAGTACAGTTTCTCCCCCAAGTCACAAAGATAATTACTGGTAAAGGCAATATTTGAACTCATCTGCCTGATTCTAAAAACTAAGGTGGAAATCCCCTTCGACTGTGGAGGTCCAGCAGCACAGCCTATCACCCTATCTTTGTTCAGATCTAGCATTAGACAGCCTGAGACAGCACCCCATTCCTATGGAACTCGAGGGCAAACGATAACAATAAGGATTTTATATTCAGTAGTTTCTTGGTCTCATTTATATAAAGTGTCAGCAGGTCAGCAGAAAACTCTGGGAAATATGAGTGGGTCCAGAGCTTTTTGCTGATAAGAAACAATCTATCAGGACAGAGTGACCTTCCCATGAGAGGCCTCATGGACATAAACTAAAGGCAGCTGAGCAATGAAAACTAGCAAGACCATGGAACTCAAGCAAGAAAGATCCCTGCCATCCCCCACCCAGTTGCCTTTTCACCCACATGGACAAGATGGCAGAAGACCCAGGTTCTTGTCCAAGTTACACCATCATGGATTCTTACCCATAAAAAGTTATGACTCTATGCTGTCTTAAGCCCTTTCCAACTCAAATATGATGACACCAATATCTCAGCAGAATGTCTATGTCTTCACTTTCTCTCTTCTATTAGGATACTATATCTATGGCCAAAAAGCAGAAATCCAATTAAAAACACCATGCACGAAGGCTGGTGAAAGTCTGCGTAAGAGACTTTGTTCTCACGCTCAGTGAATGAAAACTCAGAAAAAGTGTTCCTTCTCCCTCTGCAAGTGGGAGGTAGCCTGATTGTGTGTGTGTTTTTGTGCAAGCGTGTGTTTGTGTAAATCAAATACAATGCATTCTGGGATGTGTACAGATTTTTTTTATGTTACTGTCATTTCATGAGGATGAGCCAACCTTAAAAGTAACTTGAATCTAGTGTTCTGAGAGAGTCCCAGGATCTTTTCATGGAGGAGGGGAAAGGGGAAAGGAAAGGAGGAAAGAAGTAAATGAAGCAAAGGAGTAAGAATACTACTAGGGAAAGGCAAGACTTTAATTTTGTTCCTACTTGCATCACACACAAATTAGGGACTGGCTTTCCCCCATGTCTCATCAAGCACTGAGTTGCAGAAGAAGAGGTGACAGCCCATTTCTCACTGAGATTGTGACTGTACATGGCATCTTATAGACACAAATTATTTACCCTGATCAAACACTCTAGCAGCAGGCCGTAATTCTCCTGTTTTGAGAGACAAGAAAACAGGAGTTCAAAGAGGATGTATAACTTGAGAAAAGTCAGAGGACCAGTAAACTAAAGAGGATGAATTCAAACTCAGATCTGAATGGAGAGTCTGATCTTCCCACTCCCAGGGCTGGAAAATCCTTAACAGACAGGCTTCCCAGCTCCCTGCATTGTTCCTGGCACCAAGCATTTTCCATGGCGATGGTATCCTGTTCTCACAGACACAGTGCTCTGTGCAGCCAATAACCTCCATTCGACCTTGATCATATACCTGCCTCACTCACCAGGCTTCTCCATACAGGCAGGAAAGCTGGCTTTCAAGTGCGTACAAAGCCACCCCTGGTCTTACCTGGGCTCTTCAGCGGCTTTTCCAGCATAAAGGCAGCCATGAAAGTGCTCACAGTTTGTACATGAGCCACACTACCTCTCTCCATCTGTCTCCCCACCTATACTACTTAGCTATGACCATTTTGAGAATCTTGGAAACAAATTTTTAAAAACAGAAAAGAAACTATTCTGTAACAAGTACTTAATACTTACAATTTTAAATGACAAGTTACAAAGTGAGTATTTACAAATTGAATCTGCCTTCCTAGGTGTCAGTTTTAACAGTTAAAAAATATAATAGCAAAAAATTCTCACTTACAAAATTAACAAAAACATCAACAATAATCTGGAATAAACTCAAAAACAATGCCCATGTTTTACATGGAGAAACACAGGACTGTACTGAGGGGTAAAGTAAGAAGTGTGAATGCAGAGACATCAACATATTGTATGGAGGAAAGCAGTTTTGTAAAGATGAACGTTCTCCTAAAGATAATTCAAAACTTACTAAAAAATCCCATGACAGCTCTTATCTGTTTTTTTTTAACTTGAACAAAATATTTTGGAACTCTTCAGGAATAATAAAGTGATAATACTAGACAAGAAATTTGGGGATGGAAAAAAGAATAAAAAAAGTCGCACTGTCAGATATTAAATAAATTTTTACAATATGTAAGATATAGCACTGGAGTAAGAAAGTAAGACTGACAGAAATAAACCATGAGCTCAAAAAGAGACTCTAGTGTACATAAATATTTTGTACAGGTGGGATTTCAAATCAAAGAGCAAAGTATGAATTCAATAATTGTCTTGGGACAATCAGAGAATCACCTGGAAAAAACAAATTCTATTCCAGTCATAATGACCACAAGAAAAATTACAGATAGTGATGTAAATATTAGAAAGTACTAATAACAGCAAATACAACTCTTTGCTTATAGTAATTCAACTTCTCCTCACTATAAAAAGTAGTATTATCATCTCCATCATAGAGATTAAAAAATCCTACAGAGGAGATATATACCATTATAAGAAAGTATTTCTAAGAATACTATCAAGGATAAAACCCAAAAAGAAGACATTTACTGTCTTAAGATTATTTTCGGCCACAACAAAAATAAACCTACTGAACAAAATGAAAGGCAAGAAATGACAAGAAAAAGCTCTGTGATACATGTTAATGAAGACAAGGGGTTAATGTTCATAACATACAAAGAGCTGTCACAAAGCAACAAGAAGCTCCCTCACTTAAATGTGTGCAAAGGACAAAAGGGATCATTCACCTTTTAAAAGTCAGATGGCTAATGAGTGAAAAATGCTCAATACCTCACTGGTCATCAAGTGCAAACTAAAACAATGAAAAAGCAGTTTTGCTCATCATATTGGCAAATGTTTTTAAAAAATATTCTAGGTAGTGTCCATCTTTGAGAGAACAAACTGAGCGATATTTTTGGAGGACGACGTGTCAATGGATATGTAAACTCTGAAAAATGTGTGTACAAACAGACTGAACTCCATTTTAGGAATCGTTTCGTTTAGAAAAAAAATCAGTTCAAAAAGATGTACTCATCAGAGCATTTACACAGCACTGTTTACAATGGTGGGAAGAAAAGCTGAAGTGAAATCATATCCAGCGATAGAGAATTGGTTACATAAGTTATTCTACATCTTTTCATTCCCCGCAGGAGAAGGAATTTCTGGAGTCACTTGAAAGGAGCCTGTGACGTATGTAATTGTCACATCCAGGGACTAAATTTCCAGAAACCTTAACTAAAGGAATACTCATACAAGATCACAGGAATGTTTGTACAAGAAGGACGCCAGTCAAACACCCTTTCTGACAGTGGAAAATGGAGAAAACTTAAGTATCCACCATCAAGACAATGATGCGGTAAATGAAGGCGAGCTGTGGGCACTAAGGGGCAGGCGTTTTGGCTTGGTCCAAGGCCTTGTCCACAGTACTCTCCCACCAAAGGTGTCCTTACACAAGAGACCAAATCTACTGCACATCAGGAGACCCCTCTACTCTATCTGAAATGACCGGGTGAGTCTGGAGTGGGAGGACGTCTATGATATACACCTCAGTGTATAAACCGAGCTGCACAAAACATATAGTATGGCCTTATTTTTCAATAAAGCATATATACACACACATATACATAGATTTCTCATATACATGTATGTATGTATGTGTATATATATATGACAGGCATAAAGGTCATGAAATATATACACCACATTTTCAGCAGTTTTTACTCTCAGGAAAAAAAGGGGAAGGGATGTAGGGGCCTTTCGGTACCACCACAGTTCTCTTTTCAGTATTTCAGTTAAATAAACTTGGAATTCAAAAGGTTATTTAAGTCCGAAGTAAAATGGACGTTGCCTCCACAAGACAGAATGCTATACTGGTCATTAAAAATCATGCCAGGGGAGAGAGAATACTGTAGAAAAAAGTGTAATAAGCCGAATGGAAAATGGAGGTCTCCACAAAGTAAACAGGCACACAGTGCTCGCTCGTTTTTATGACAGACGTAATACACACTGATGAAAAGAACAGAAAATAGATGTTAAATTGTTAATTATTATCTCTGAGTAGTGGGACCAGGATAGACCCTTTTGTCCCTTTTTTTAAGACTTATTATATTAAATACACATTATTTTTCATCTGAAAAAAGCATTTTTAGATGTCTAGTACCACACATTGAAAAAAATACACGAGTACTTACAGAAATAACTAGGAGACACGGCAGCAGCGTCACACAGTGTAGAACGGGCGATCCTGAATAACACTGCGCAGTTACATAAGGACCCACAAAGTGAGAGCACCTGCTGTCACAGGGCATAGCCCCCTTCTATTTGTCAGTTGTGTCTTCAGGGCTGAGGCAGTTCTGAGCACGGCCAGTGTCAGTGTTGGTGTCTGGATGGATGCCACTGGATGTGAGGGCACCTGCAAGCCGAGAGGAAGAACAGAAATCATCCTCTGCTTTTTCTGTCTTGTTTCTTTGTTACTTTTGAAGAGAGGTGTAAATAAGATAAACTAAATCTTCCCTACTAAAATTTCAGTAATGAAACCGTTTTTAAAGTGTTCACAACTTATATTCTGCCTATAACTGTCTTTTCAACAAAGCATCATATTTTTTAAATGTAAATTAACTCAGTTAATTAACTACCTGTTGAAACCTATTAAAGAACATGAAATGCACTATGTAAAATCACCACGCCTGCAGTGACTGGCACAGCTGTCTTGATAGCAGTGAAGTCAGCCCCCACCATCCCGTGGCCCTGAGCTCCTGATGCTGCTAAGAGAGCACGCTGCCACCTCAGATGGAGAGAAACGGTGAAAGCGTTTTCTGAAATCTACAGCACTGACAAAACATAACTGACAAATCCCAGGCTCCTTTGAGGCTGTCATTTTCTGTTTCTGGCCAACCCCCGTCAATGAGCAGAACCACCCCATTCCCGAGCCATGGGATTCACGTGGGAAGCAGTTTTGGAGAAATTTCCAGGTATAGAATGTAACAAACTATACATAGATCTCTGAAAAAAGAAAAGATGCAATACTCTGATTTTGGAAGAAACTCAAAATATTCTCCTAAGCCTTAGTAGCTGGAAAGGCTGGGCATCTCCTAAGCCACTTATTTATTTCACAGCCAGTGAGAATCTCCCACAAACCCTGTTTCCCTGTGTCTGCTGGGAACCTCAGGCACACTGTTGCTGTCGATCTTATAAGTCACAGGGCAGACGCGTGTGTCTCACGCCTGCAACCCTAACACAGGCCCACCTCCTAGCCTCACTGTCTGAACTTGGCCCCATTTCCTCACCTGTTTATTTGGTATCTGTTCTTCTGTAAGCTGCCTGAAATGCTTTTTGGAATAAGTCAGAAGAATCAGTGGGTAGATAAATGGACAGATGGACAGGTGAGAGTTGGGGAGACAGAGTGACTCCAAGAAAAGGGGAACAAAGAAAATTTCCTATGCAGAACCCTCTTCTAGTCAGGGAAGAAAACCACCACGGAGAAGTGTGAAGAGGCAGGTGGCTTAGGACTGTTTCCTGGATTCCATGAAAAGTCACACCAAGAGATGAGAGGGTAGAACTATAAATAATAAAAGAAAAAAGCATGCATGCTTGAAAAATATATCTACAATATGTACTTTCTAAAGAATAGATTCAAATCAGCACGGCCCAATAACAAAATCCATGGGTATTTACAGAAGTGAGAATCCCATCTCCAAACCACAAGGCATCCCTTCGGAGCACTAAGAGTCTACACGGGACGGTCACAAAGTTGTCACCGCAAAAGCGATGCTATCCTGCCCTTACGAGGAATGAGCAGCTGTGCTCGGGCTGCCCACGCGTGCCATTTACACCCCACAGCACCTCTAAGGGGGAGGGTCGCCTAGCGAGCCCCATCTCTGCAGGACAGAAAACAAGTCCGGGAGAGGCTAAGCCGACCTACCAGTTCTCCATCTCACAGGACTGGTCACTCCAGAGCAGGACTCGAACTCGGAACCACGTTTGTAACCGCAGTACTACCGTGATTTGTGTGCTTTTTGTGTGTATAATACATTTGTTTCCGGCATGAAAGGATATTTAACAAATGTTCGGTTGTCTTGTCTATCTCATTAGCTCACAATCTTTATATTTTTGAATTGTACTCTTTTCCCCTGGAGAAAGGAACGGAAAGAGCGAGGGTCAGAATGAGATGGGGCTCCATTCTTTATCTGTTAACACATCTCATCCAGTCCCCAACCAGGGAGAAGGAGCAAATGTTCTCTTCATCTTTAAAGAGAGAGCTCCACTGATGGTGACTTACTCAACTCCAAAACCAAGTCTGGGGGAAGGGCACAGACAGCAACCAGAGAAGTATCACCCGTAGGAAGGAGAAAAGAGATCAGGGGAGGGCTCAGGGGGTCAGCCTGATTTAATTTCAATGGATAATATAATACCACAGACTAAAAATACTAGCATGCAGTGAATTTGCTATTTCTTGACATCTAGCAAGTTTTCATAGCCCGCATGAAACATTATCGTGAACTAGTGAAAGGAAGAGTCCACACTCAGGGAAAATCAATGCCACAGGCAGGCTGAAACCCAGGTTGGAGGAAAGGAAGAGAAAAGGCATAGTTAAGAAGAGGGGAAAGTCTGGGAAAAAGACATCATCACAAGGACTCTCCAGCATCATCCAGCAATCATATAATCATTCATTCAAGAGAGAGTTACTTAGGTCCTATTTTGTGCAAGATTTTACACAGGGCAAAGCAAGAGTGCAGCGTCCATGGTGGCAGCAATTGGCGGGGCTATAATACAATTCTGATCCTAGTACCTTGCACAATTGTACTCAGTATAAAGGCAAAAAAATAAGGTAAAATAATACTATGTAAACTCTACGCATTGTTGAAAAAAATTAAAGAAGACCTAAATACCTGGACAGACACACCACGCACATTCCTGGATCAGATGACAGCGCTCTTGGGATGGCAGTGCTCCCCAGAGCGATCTGTATACTCAACGTGGTCTCGATCACAATCCCAGCGGGCTACTCTGCAGTAACTGACTAGCTGCTGCTACTATTCATATGGGAATTCGAGGGACTCAGTAACCAAAACGTACTTGAAAAAGAAGAAAAACATGAGAGGACTTGTAATTCTCAATTTCAAACCTTACAACTGTATCTCCAGGTGAGATTAGAGGCCATTTTTAAGTTATTACTGGGTTTATCCTTATTTTCAAAATTCTGTACAATGAATATACCTGTTAGAATAAGAAAAATAAAAAGTAAGGTATCTTGTAAAACATGCACAGTGATTCATTCATTAGGAAAAAAATTATTTTAACTATAAAGAGGTAAACAAATATCTAGTGAAAAAGGACTACTTAAAAACAAGTGTGCATTTACAATTTTCATAAATTGAAAACTGAAAAGCACAAAATCATCAAGTTTCTAGGGAGACTAGTGAAACATATTAATAGTTATTTTCAAAAATTCTAATTGAACAATGAAAACTCAAGAAAGGGAAAATTGTGATTGACACCCAAGTGCAAACACATGGAGAGCAAAGGCCTAGAAATCACAGTTCCTTTAAATCTGCTTCTAACACAATAGGAGAGGAAATTCCTCACTTAGGGGACAGTGGAATCCCATACATAAGACAGGATACACAGTACAAACTGCAGTAGTATCGGGAGTGAATTTCTTAGAATTCTAATGTTACAACATTGCTGAAAAACTATAAAAACACTGAAAGACAGATTAAAACACACAGTCATATATATTATATTGAAACATATGAAGTCTGCTCCCATGTTGCATAGAAATACAAACATATTTGTTCATTTATAGGCACTGATTACTTTATCCCAGATAGAATATTTCAACTAAAACAAAAAATCAATAATACACTCCTCTTGACAAATCTACTTGATAAGTTACTCTGCTATGTAACCATAATGTGTTTAAGATAGATCTAAAATTAGTGAAAAATCTTTGTATGGTTTCTTGAATTGTTCTCAAAATTCCAAGCTTAATTTTCAAATAGATCTGAGCAGTATTTCTATATTATCTTTTCCCTTGTGAAATGAACAACACAGTCTGTTGTCAAAATTCTGTCCTTACAATGATTCACGAGCACCGTTTCCTAACAAAACTGCTGAACAGCAAGGCACTATCCAGACACTGTGACCAAATAAATGAAACACAAGGAAGACAGTGACCCTAACCTGGAGGGCTTATAATCTGTGTCAACAGCGGGTTTTTATTTGATTGGTTTGATTGGGTAGCAAAATAAAATCAATCAAGTACTTTCTGCTTTTTGCATTCTGTAAGTCATGACTGTTTTTAGTTTCATGAGAAGGAAAGACTTAAGCATGACTTGATTAGGTCAACTAGCAACAATCATCACTGGAGAGTGAGTAATAAAGAAGTTAACTGATAGAAATGCTTCTGCCTACATGAGACCTAAAATAAATCTACACTGATATCCGAAAGGAAAATGAGGAGATGAGGTCCCCAATGAGAAAACAAACAAGGAATCAAAAAAGGAAAGACGTTTTCATTAACGATTCCAGGCAGTAGTGGAGCATGGTGGTGAGGATCACAGATGTTTGGGACGAACATGAGTGCCTGAACTCCCACAGCACTGGGTAGCTGTGAAACTGATATTTCAGAGAAATTTTCTGCATCTCAGTCTTCTATCCATACACTGGGGACAACAACCGCACCCATCTCCTAGAACGGTCCTACGAATTAAGTTATTTTATATATAAAATTTTAAATAAAATACCTCAGATTTTAAATAATACCCCAAAAGCACAAGGAACAAAGAAAACAGAGATAAATTGGAGTTCATCAAAATTTAAAACTTTGCTTCAAAGGGCACCATCCAGAAAGTGAAAAAACAACACACAGAAGAAATTTTTTTCAAATCATTTATCTGATAAGGAATTTGTATCTATAAAAAAAACAAGTACCTCCTACAAATCAACAATAAAAAGGCAACTCAATTAAAAGGTGAATAAAGGATCTGAAATGGTATTTTTCAAGGAAAATATACAAATGGCCAATAAGCACAATGAAACGATGTTCAATATCATTAGCTGTAAGGGAAATCAAGTCAAACCCACTAGGAGAAACCGCTTCACACTCACAACAATAGGTTATAATAAAAAAAGGGTAACAAGCACTAATAAGGACACAGAGGAAGCGGAGCGCGCAGCCCTTGCTGGTGAGGACGTAACACAGCGTGGCCACTTTGGAAAACAGCCTGGCAGGTCCTCAGAGAGTTGAACATTTGGTTTCTGAATGACCCAGCAACTCTGCTGTCTGGGCACACACGTAAGAGAACTGAAAACAAATGTCCACATAAAAACTCCTACAGGAATATTCATGGCGACACTACTCATCACAGCCAAAAAGCAGAAACAACCCAATTGCCAATCACCTGATGAATGGGTAAACAGTGGGGCCCAGCCATACAGTGGAATATTAGTCAACAATAGCAAAGCATAGAGTACTGACCCAGGCCACAACGTGGACAAACTTTGATAACGTTACTCAGTGTGAAATAAGTCAGTCACAATAGACGGTTCCACTTACATGAAGTGACTCGATTTAAATGAAATGTCCAGCACAGGCAAATCCACAGAGAGAGAAGAGTGGCTCCTTGGGGCTGGGGGAGGATGGGGAAGATGGGAATGACTGCTTATGCATACGGGGCTTCCTGTTGGGGGAATGAAAATATTCTAAGATTAAATGGGATGCACAATTCTGGGCATAGAGTAAAAACGACTGTATATTTAAATGGGTGAATTGTATTAAA
Organism: Camelus bactrianus; assembly: GCF_048773025.1. Classification (NCBI taxonomy): domain Eukaryota; kingdom Metazoa; phylum Chordata; class Mammalia; order Artiodactyla; family Camelidae; genus Camelus; species Camelus bactrianus. The sequence goes on along the minus strand of NC_133546.1, from coordinate 80,323,639 downwards.
ACTGGTAAGAAAAAAAGCACCTCGGGCCAGTACCTTCCCTAGTAAATGCAAATTGCTAACTTTTATTAGAGGAAGAAGAAACTGCCCTCAGCAAGAAAGTAGGAGATCAGCAAATGTGAGTTAACCAAAATTGGACAAGAGCATTTCACTTGAAACAGTTGCTGAGTGTACACGAAATATTCAGAATTAGGAAAATCAGTTTCACATCAGGAAGAAGCATTCTGCTTCAAATGCAGATCAAGGATTCGGCAAGCCCAGCTGCTACAAATGACCAGAGAAGAAACCTGGTTCTTAAAACAAGCACCAGAGCCAACAAGGAAATGGTGGTGAGGAAAGCAGGCGGCCGAAAATCTGGAACAGTTTGCTAAAAATAATTTCTCCACTGAAAACTTAAAAATAAAATGAAAGTGATAAAATGCTCTGTTGACCTCACGTGAATGGGCTTCCTTCGGTGCTCGACTGTTCTGTAACCCCGATTGAGAGACTCAGGAGAATCAGCATGTCTCCTGGGAGTCCCCAAAGGACTGCCCACCAGCACGCTGACCACCATCACATCTGCCAGGGTTGAATTGCAGAGAAGAGAACAACTTCTGAAAGGCACAGGAAATGTTGACAAGGGAAGAAAAGGCTGCAGTCAGTCCTGGGACAGAGGCCCTCTGAGCAGAGGCCAGAAGGCTGCAGGTGAACTGCAGTTGCCGTGGGACAGGAAGCGACCATGGGGGAGCATATCTCAATTCTCTCCTCTGTCTCCATCGGGTAGGAGAGGTAAACCTGCATCCTTCTCACCTGGAACTGTGGGTTGGCTGGCAGAAGTCTTACCGACATGGAATGATTATTCAAATCTCTGTGGAAAAAGTCAATAAATCGAGAGGGAGTAGGGAGCCAACTCCACGAGCCTCTCAATTGCACCCTTATTTATTGTGTATAATCAAAGGAAAAATTCATTAACAGTTGTGTGATAGTAATAGGAACTTCGGGAAAGACAGTATGAAGCAGAGATTGTAGAATACACAATGAGTACAAAGGATTAGTGTATCTTTAGGGAAGTAATGGGGTGAGGGGAACAAGATACATTTTTAGACATGTGAATTACAAAGCAGACCACCAGACCAGCCAGGTCCTTGTTCTGTGGATCATAGACTATCTAACAGCACACAAGCTCAGCGTTTATACCTGAGGGCCTCGGTCCTTGCTTTGCAACCAGCAGAGTGCTATCTAAAACCTCAACTATGCAAGCAAAGCATTGTCTCTGCTTTTTAATGCAAGGAGACTGGAGTGAGTATGTACAGGCACTTGCTTGTAAAGCAGTTTTTAAGCATATATTTTTCTTCTTAAAGTTCACAGGCTGCTGGAGTGTGTTACAATTTGTTAAACCAATCATGGGCTCCCACATGGAACCATTATGGAGGACACCCTAGGATGACAAATCCTGCCTCTGGGTCTTTTCCTGCCATCTTCAGCCACTCTAGCAGGGTCTAGGTACATCCGTGAATAACGATCCTACAGAACTACCCACACTCTTAACTCCTGGTGCTTGAAACTTAATTTTAGCTCTACACAACTTACCGTAGAAAAGTTTCAGAAATAAAAGGTATAATATTCCTTTTATATCTCATCATATTACTGATTTTTCTGATTGCTCTAAGTTGCTTCTACTTGGTAAAGCACATAATTCTGCAGGTGAATTCAGTAATTTCCATTGGGCATATCTAGCCATTTTGGGCTCTCTAACTTCTATTGGTCAAATACCGATACACTTAATTGATTTCTTTGTTTATCAATTTCAGCCGGGAGGAGAGGGAGTGTCACTCTTTTCCTCAGCCCACCCTCAACCCTTTTCTCATCAACTCAGGCCTCCTGAAAACAAAACAAAGGATTTGTTTCCCTTCTACTCTTTCCACAAAACCAACAGGAAACATCAGCCTGGAGAAAGAATTCAACACAAATGTTAAAACAAAAATCTATAAACCTGGAGCAACTCCATCTCCGAATCATGATACACAATGACATGAGAGTAAGTGTGTCAGGCACAAAGCATGCGTGAGCCTGACCACCTGATTTCTATTCTTCAAAGGAAGGAAGGTTTTCATATTTTTTATTATCATTCTTTGTCATTGTTTCTGAATATGCCAAAAAATAGTTTATGAAAGAATTATGCACTTCAATAACAGGTTACTATTGTATCAATTTTAGAAGGCATTCAGAGGGGATAGGAAAAGCCACCTCTGTAAAAAATGCAAAATTTCTTCCCCTGTTAAGAACACGTATACAAAATGCAACAGAGAATTCAAATTCTTGTGGAGAGGAGCAAAAGCCACAGAACCAAAGCAAAGTCAACAGAATGAGTTAATTCAGAATTCACTGGACAAACATGCTCAATGTATTCAAATAATTTTAAAGGCACACTGCAAACCATTCACTTAATGATCTGCAGGCTAGAGGAAGCATTTCCTGCTTTAACAGACAACAGAAATCAATAGGGTGCCCCAACAAACAAGGACCAAAGAACAATCAGGTTTTTAACAGCTCTGATAAATCAGCATGTTCTAAAGATCAAAATCCAGAAATTTTAAACATTCATTCACACCACAATGAAACAAGCACTTAAAAAAAAAAAAAAAACAAAGAAACTAAGCACATAGATCATGTACATAGATCGATGAGGACTTCATGTACCGCTGGAAGAACAGACTATAGGCTTTTACTTGAAAAATAAAACTACATTTAATGATAACTGCTAAAACACATTTCATCATTCATGTTGCCTTGAAAAATCTGAGGCACTTGTATCTGATCAGAAAAGCAATTCTGGGTAATAGTAGGTTACAATTCAGTGCCAGTTTGCTTTAGAAGAAAAGAGAAAAAAAAGCTACTGTTTCTCATATCCTGCACAAAGTGTGAAGTGCCTCCCGGCCTCTTTCTCCTCCCGTTTTCTGAGCTCATGCTCCCCAACCCTTCTGAAACAAGTATGACAACCTCTTATTCCCACCAATATGCAAAATGACAAAAGAATATCAATTTATTTGTGTAAATATATGCCTATACCTTGAACTGTAGGAGAAAGGTATCAGAAGTCCATATGGAACTTATTTCTAGATTCCTGAAATCACACACACAAACGTTCACACAGACACAGACACATACCCCCTGGATTACTGGGCACTTCACAAGTTTAGGAATTCCAACTTCTAGAAGATAACTTTGTAGTTAGTTTAAAATACAAATCTGTCAGCTTATGAAAGCCTTGATCATCTGCTAAACCATCCAAATATCAAAGAGATCCAATTAGCTTTCTCTGTAGAATGTAATTTCACTTGATGGCAAAACAGACTGTACTGGATCAAAGATTCGTGTTTATCACTACCTATGATCGTTTTTAAGCACATTAACAGATTCAGAAATGTATGTCTCAACAACATTTATTCTTATTGAAAAAGCATACGTGTTCAACTCTCTATACAGAGACTAGGTCCCATGATGGTGTTTAAGAGCTATTTTGTGTATTGAAATATTTATTTTCAAGTGCAGACAAGGAGGGTGTGTATTACTCAGTTGTAGAGCACCTGCTTAGCATGAACAATGTCCTGGATTCAGTCCCCAGTACCTCCAAAAAAATAAATAAAAATAAGTGCATATTTAAAAATAAGAATAAAGTTATAAAAAAAAAGCAGACTAAAAAGCACTGCAATTTATGTGCTACAATTATACTAAAAAAACAAGTGTTTCTTTCAAATATTGACTATATGCCAATCACAGAGACAATCACAAATCACACCTGAACCATTACGTGTGATTCTCAACAACCCTAAGTAGACACGGATGAGAAACCCGGCACTGAGGATGAGGAGACGGAGCTCGGAAGATCCGGGGACTCTGACCGTCCTGCTCCCCGTGCCACCACGTCAACCCAGGGCAAGCACTGACAGACCTGCTCTGAGGGGACACCCAGCTGCATGGAACCTTGGGGCATTGGGGAGTCCCAGAAAACACTAAAAATTGTTCAGTGAAAAACCAGCTCAAATATATTACACTTTGCCACATCCTTTAAAAAGGGAAAATGACTGAGACCTATTTGATGCCTCCGTGTCCTTTCTGCCATCATCAATTATTTGCCCTCTCAGGGTGACCAGTGATGAACTGGACCCCATATGAAATGCGCTCAGATGGAAGAGCTTTTAAAGTTATTTTACGAAGTTTGTAAGACCCTGTCTATGCCTCACACAGGTGGTCATCCATCACTTCTCACCGGTTTGGACGTACCACCTGAAATCACTCCTTTCTGCTTTTTAAAATCCCTTCATCTAATCCAGGCTTTTCAACAGCAAAGAAGCACCTCAACCACAGACACTGGACAGCTTTTCACCAAACGGACTCGAACAGCCCATCGGACTACCTGGAAACCCTTTTCTTCTATTAAAACCACTTCCAGGTACTTCATCATTTTCTGATTGGTGGACTTGGCCTCTGACTGGCCTACTCAGAGAACTCCCAGCCTCACATGCGGGGGTGGGAGAGGACCCTGCTGTTGGGGGAAATCAGTGAGGAAGGCGGACATATTCCCGCCAGGTCTGCACGGGTAGAAGTGCCACAACGTGCTCAGAAATTATACCGTCATCACCCCTGGGCTCCCATGGACTTGTTTCACATTAACCAAACTCATGACACACTGATGAAAGAAAACCAGAAACTTAACTTATTAATGTAACAGAAGACGTGAAACTATGAACCAGACTGAAATATCAGAATTCAACCATGAGTACATTTTCTCAATGGCCTAATCATGGGGAGGCAGTCACATGGCAAGCATGGACAGAAACAGAGCAGGAAGGGTTTCTAGATTAACTCAATGGACTAAATTTCTGTTATAAGAACTGATCTACTGCCTGGAAAACAAATAACGCCAATCATGATGCACTCTCTGTGGACAGTGGCCAAGACATGACTATGAGCATCTGTGTAACTCTCCTTTCCCTGTCCTTTCTGGGCTAACATATGCACAGAGGTACAAAGATTCAGGGATGCAGATAACGCTAAACACCCAAAGCCCATCTCTGGGAGCCTCAAACCAGTCAGCCAGGGTTTAAATACCAGCTCTGCCACTTACTAGTTCTGTGATTTTGGCCAACTTACCCTCTGTGTGCCTCAATTTCCACACTGTAAAAGTGGGATAACAATCAAAACTTCCTTACTCGCTTGTTGAGAAGATTGAAGGATTCATTTCTGTAAAACTCTCAGAAAAGAATGTAGCACATTTTGGGTGTTCAACAAATGTCAACTTAATATCAAAGTGATTTACAAGTCTCCCTTCTAATCATCTTATGTGTTTCCTGGCTAGTCTAAGTCCCAAAGAAAATCCTTATTTCTCCTTTTATAAACTCTTGGGGAGGACCCTTCTCTTCCATCCCACCACCTGTTTAAACCGAGGGAGGGAATGCCTCCTAACCACTCCTCTGGGCCATGGAGAGTGCTTCTCCATTCACACCCCTGGCCCCTGGCCCACAGCTAGCCCTCGTCACACTAACAGAGTGAGGTGTGAGTCCGGGGAGACAAGCAGGGCATTTGAAACCCTTCCTTTCCCTCCAGTGTTGATCACCATCGGGAAGCACTTGGGATGCTCGGCTCCATGGCAGGACAGCCTTGTGCATGAACGGGCAGGTCCTCTCAAGGGATGGCTCGCTGTGTCACAGAGCTACATGGGACAGGGTGAGTCTCTAATTCTGGGACACAGTATCATGACACGCATTTTCTCAGAGCCCTGAAGTTCATGGAGAACGTGGCTTCATCAGTAACAAAGAAGACATTTATTGCCTGCCTAATCTTTTGTGTCATCTCTCAGTTGGCTGCTGGAGACAACATGTGTATAAGTATTGGATCCCTTTAAGCCCCAAAATATATGAAGTAACAAAGAATTCTGTGGCTTAACATTGGATCAGGGCGACTGTGTAACAGTTCTGACTCTGCTGATGCTTAATTATGGGTATAGGAACTAAGGAACCTCCTCAAATATCTTTCATCATAAAACCAGCTTTTCTTATTTTCCTGTTTCTTAGTAATTGCCAAAGACTCTCAAATGATGGCTTCACACAAAAAAGCAGCTAAAGTTTATGAGCCCTCTTGACATACCGACTGTGGTAAACACTTTACATAATTTCTAATTCTCACAATTCTACAAAGCAGATATGAATGTCCCCATCTCACAGACGAGGGAAAAACTCAGAGCAGACTGACTCAGGCTCACGTGGCTCAGTGGCAGCACGTGCACGCAAACCCAAGTCAAAAATCTACACCCCTTCGTATATGTACCAAATCTCCTACCACCAATTAACACACAGCAGCGGGGTCAATACTCAGGGAACCCAGTACACTTTTCAGCTTTAAAGTGCTCCAGAGGCCGCTTCTAGCTGTTTTATAAAATCCCGGCTCACTGACTTCTAACACTGGAAGAAAAGACCGATTTTGCCATTGTTTGCACAGCAAGTCTGAAATGTTCACAGCGAGATGACAGAATAAGTCTAAGACATAAGCAGAATAATTTTTCCAGGTAGACAGACATAATGGACATTGTGCTATTCTGAAGCACTAAGCAACGGAATCAAAACAAAATAACATTTGTTAAGCCTTCTTTTGCAAAAGGAATATTAAGACTGTTAGAAGGTGCAACAGCGCCACCTATGGCTAAAATGACCTTCCAGGATGCCGGGAAAGATGCAACACAAAAATTGCCTGTAGGATCAGAAAAGAGAATCAGATAACTAAAAGCTTATGTAGCACATACTGCACTTTGCTTCGGGGGAAAGGAAGGGTATTCAGTATTTAATCTGATATTGCTAATACTCCTGAATATAAACAAAAGACATAGGTTCATGGAAACTCATCTTAGAAGAGGAAAGAATCCAGTCCAGCCACTTCATTTTACAGGAGGGGAAACTGAGACATGGGTTCTGTCCTGCAATCGGCAGCAAAGCTCTCCCAGGCCTCATGTCTTGCACTGTAGCATAAACCAACAGATCTGTACTAGGCCTATATTCATAAAAGTCACGTTTGTATTTTTCCAACAGTAGGTTATCTAAGTATCTTGCAAAATAATTCTCAAAAAGCCAGGATATCATACAAGTTTGATGAAATACAAAAACATTTATTTACATAATAAAACAGCATGAGCTTTATTCTATTAAAAAAGTGACTTGTTAAATCAATGTTTTGATATTTTAAACCTGTTAAGAGTGCAGAAAAAAAAATCAAAATTTTGCTTAATCACAAAAGAGAGAAGCTTATTCCCTGAAAATGATCAATGTGGATTTTACTAAACTTAATGAATCTGGTCAGAATCCCACGAATTTAAATGTCTGTGTGGATGGTTACACGGCAACATGAATTCTGAGTTGTAACAATACATATTCTGTGTAAATAATATTCAAGGTCGTCTGATTAAGGCAATTTAACTAGTCCCTGTCTCACTAGTATGATACAGATTTCATTAAAACTTCATACTACACTAAAAAAAAAAAATGAATCCTTGTTACTTTAAACCATATTCAAATATATCATATATATAAGTATTATAAATATTGAATATGCATCAGAAATAAGCGACACTCTTTAGTATTCAGAGTTGATCCTTCTAAAATATCTGTCATTCTGACAGCACATTTTTATTAAGCACCTCTTGGGTTCTTTGTATACAAGGCGTCTAACTCTCACAGTCAGACAAGTTAAACGATATTACTCAAATTTCACAAATGAGGAAATGTACTTAAGCCATGAAAACAACTTACATATTCACCATCAGGAAAGAAAAGAGTAAAGATTTTACTTACAATATTCACTGACAATTTTTTCTTCCATATTAAGACTACATAAAACCAATTCAGTCTTTGTAAGTATTTCTGTCAATAAGGGCCACTAGAGAAAAACAAATAACATCATTAACAGTGGTTGGACTTTCAAAGCCCACTTCTCTTTGGCACTATAATTGTTTTTAATGTTTTGTTTTTTGTGCTAACAGACCACTAAAATAAAAAAATTAAGTTTTTAAGTAATTACCTGAGAATTAAACATTTGTGAAAATGTACAAATTTAATTTATGCCACTCTGTCTCACATTCTCACTGGTGTCTCTCCTTTGAAGGCCTCATAAGGCTGAGATCACTTAAATCGGCCATTTATCGAGTCACAGGCGTTCGGGTAACCACTCAACGGGAGGCTGATTAGAGGAGCAATTAAGAATGCATCCTGTGCAGCCTGGGTTCCAGCACCGAGCTAGCCACCGCCAGCTGCGTGTGATTTGGGACAAGCTGCTCCATCTATCAATCCCTCAGCTGCAAAAAAGGAGACACTGATACCTACCGTCAAACACCTGCTATGAAGTAAAACATGAGGAAAGCATTTTAGCCTTAGGTATGTGTCCACTCAGAGCGAGTTTGGTCATTATGATGATGAGGATGTCTGTTAATAAATTGAGCTAGACCAAAAAGGAGAAATCACCTTAAAGGAGAAACATTTTAAGCCAATGAGCATTTCCTTTTGGATGGATTGCAGAATATTCTATTAATTTTTTTAAAAAACAAAGTTTTGTCCATTAATAATAGATTTACAGGTTCATGGACAAGTCTCCAGAAAAAGAATTAGAGGCCTCTAACCTCTGAATACTAAGAAAGTAAATTAAAAAAAAAATCATTTGGGAGATTATACCTCATTTGGGAGAGTATGTGCTTAGCATGCATGAGGCCCTCAGTTCAGTCCCCATAAACTCCATTTAAAAACTTTCTTTTTTAAGAAATGGAGAATTAAAGCAAAAAGATGGAGGAATACAGAATTTTTTAGAGACTCATCTCAGATTTAAGATGGGGAGAAAACATCCATTTCTCAGAGGAAATCTTGAGAACTATGTAAACAGGATCTGAGATGTCTAGTCTTCTAACATTATTCATGAATTCATATTACCAAGTCTTAAAACTACCTGATAACCCACAGAGGTGTTACTGATTGTAACACCTGCCAACACGGATCGAGCTCCCGCTAGGACTGCTCTGTTCTGACATCTCTGCTCCTGAGGCCTGACCAGGCTGAGAGCACTAAATTCGGTCATTCATGAGCATCTCGTATAAGTCCTCCATGTGTGCTTCTAACTCTCCCCTCACCAGCCCCTCTGAGGGAAGCACTGTTATCATCATCACCACCCGCAGATAAGGCCACTGAGGCACAGAGACTAAACCCGTTCCAGGTCACATTGGCATTAAAGGACGTCTGTATTTCTGCTGTTTTGCTTTTGACAAAGGAATCTGACATATCAATTCAAGGGAGACTGTTAAATAGTCAAGTCTGTCAGGTCTTCACCTCAAAGAGCAGATACTATAAATTCCTGATGTAGGATGAGGCTGCCGCCACAAACTGACTCAGCTTGAAATTAATATCCAAGATGAAGTAGTGGATTCACGTAAATATTCACGACTGTCAACTCCGCTCTCAGGTCTGGGCACTTCACTGCCTGAACGGGGGTGAAATCCCCACCCGTGTCAGGGAGGGAAGCGCAGCTCTTCCGGGACTTACCCAGGATTCACGGGCTGTTTCCCCCCACAGGCTGTCCTCAATGATTTAAAAGCTCTCAAGATTTTTACACCATGCCAAACTAAAAGACATTTCTGCAGATGGAGCACTTTCTCAGGCTTAAACCTTTTTTGCCTACACTCAGCAAGGGTCAAAAAAAAAAAAAAAGAAACATGACTCTACAAAGTCTCTGACCCTCACCACTCACGGGAGTAGAACGGCCACAGCAGCAGATGAGTCTTCTCATTGCACGATGAGAACAAAATAAAGCCGCCCCAACAACAGGCACTCCCAGAGACAGAGCTCAGCAGTCTTCTGCATACTCACAGTTGTGCAGCCCTCACCACCATCTATTTCCTGAACACTTCATCACCCCAGAAGAAACCTCCTGTCACTAACAGTCACTCCCTAATCCCCCTCCACCCAGCCCCTTTCAACCATCCCCTGCTCTCTGCCTCTGCATGTGCCTTTTCTGGGCATTTCAGATCACTGAAATCAACAATATGTGGCCGTTTGTGTCTGCTTCCTTTCACTTAAAATGCTGTTTTCAAGGCTTGTCCATTTTGAAGTGGTATCAGCATCTCTCTCTCTCTTTTTTTTGAAAACGTTAAAGTTTATTAGAAGGTAGTAAGTACTATCAAAAAAAGTACGGTGGAGCATAAGTGATTTGGTTTCAAAGGGAAAAGTGCGGGTTGAACAGTCAGGGATGAGTTCCCAGAACTGGTAGCCTTTTTCATTTTCCTCTTTATTTGTTTTTTCTTTTTTATTCACCCTTACATGTGAATAATGTTCCACTACATGGAGATACTACATTCTGTTCTTCCATTCAGCAGCTATTTATGGACGAAGTCCAGTAGAATGAGTGTAAGAAGTGACTACCATGGATGGCATTTAAGCAAAGGGCAAGACGTGCTTTCAAAAAACAAGCCAACAAACAGAGGCACAAGGAAATTCAGTGCGTTTCTGAGCAAAGAGCATGCTTGCTTCGGCAGGACTACCGTGCAGGGCTGGGGCGGATACTGGCAAGAATCACGGTGAGGGAGTCACCTGAGAAGACTCCCCACTGCAAGCAGCTCAGCCAATTCTCCCTCATCCTGTATTGTTAGAGCCATGTTTCTAGGTTACTCTTATTTCAAGTAATAGTACTTTAACTGCACATCTGATCATCTGCCTCAGACCACATTACCTCCAAGCCACAGAAAATCATTCACTGACCGGAGCAGCTCCAGGACATAACGGTGATGGATCAGGGAGTCCAGCAGCATTCCAGCCTGCAGGCACAAACCCCACATGTGCCCTGGTGATGTCCGGAAAATAAAATGCATGGAAATATCTCACTGCTGGTACACGACATCTGCCCTCAAATTGCCCCAAAATCATGCTGGCAAAGCACTACTCAACCTTTTCACTCCAAAAAAAAAAAAAAAAATGCTAAGAAGGCAAATTTAGTCCCTTCCATTAAAAACCAGCAACCATCACTGCCAGTATCTGAGTTGGAATGCTCCTGACTTCAAAAACCACCGCGCAGTTACTTTTCAAAAGTGAAAGTCATATATGTATTCCACGTAGATGATATTACAGTAGGATTTTTCTTTTCAAAATTTCCAGTTGCAACATTAGCACAAGAAAGTTTATGTTTCAGCTTTAAAAAAAAATCAATTATCCTCCACTTTCTTAATTTTGAACCTATTATTATTTTATAAAGGGAGCTATGCTGCCTATTATAAACCAACTGTTTCGTTTCTGCAAATAAGACCTTTATGACCTCACTATTTCAGAGCAAACTTTAATGATGTTTTGAGAGGTGGGGCCTGGGGAGCTCACTAACAGCTCTTTAAATACTGACAAGTATGTGCTCTTAAGTAATGCAAAGGCTCTAACTCCACACTAGCTCAGAAAGCAAAGACACTGCACCAAAGACTTACTTTAACAATTTAATATATTCCTATTGTTTTGAATATTAAAGTTCTTAAAAGATATGATTTTTTTTGAGAAAGCCAACAGCTGTATTAAATTTCCTCTCACCAAGAAAGCAATCTTTATCAAGAATAAAAACCCCTATAGAAATCGAAATGACGGGACGTTTCTAGCTAAGTGAACATGCAGATCTGAACACAAACCAAAATCCTATCAGATCTCACTCGAACGAGCTCAACAAATTCCTGGGCTACCCTGGAACTTAGCTCTTCTTTTCCAAAAGTTGGCTGAGCTAAGATCATCACACAAGGCAGGGAAGGAGAGAAGAGGAAAGTCCACCTGGCAGCCTCCATCTGTTTTCTTCCAGCCAAAAGTCGCCTCTAGGGTCGCCCTGCTAACAAGCCCTTCCCATAAGGAAATCCGGCATCCACACTGCCCCTGCCATCCCCAAGCAGTCCCGACGCCTCTCTCCCAGACTGTGAATGTTCTTCTAATGACCCCCCTGTTGGTGGCACCCTTCCCCTCTTCCCTGCTACACACACACACACACACACACACAGAGCCACAGCAGTCTTCCCAAATCACAAATTTGATTACATCACCCCCACTTCATACCCTTCAGAGGCTCCCTGGTGGAATTCTAGTCCCACCCCAGACACTGCTTGCCCAGCCTCACCTCAGTACACAGGTTCCCAGTGACCTCAGGGGTCCCCTGAATTGCTCCTACTTCCCACTTGTCTCCAGGCTCATTTTGACTGTTTCCCAAGGAAGCCTTCCCTCCTTCCAAATTCCACAATTTGTTCCTCTATTCCTAGAACATTGTAGGCTAAATCAACTTCTGACAATGCTAAGCTCACAAGAAGCAAATACATTTTGCTTACTAATGTGGCTCCACCCTCTCTCCCCTAGACACACAGAAGTGCACGTGTTATGAATAAATGAATGACGGGGTGGGTCTCAAAGGGACAGACATACCTACTCTCGCCCGTCCCGACCCTTGTGTCTGTAGAATATCAGAAGCAAAACCAGAATTACCTTTCCTGAGGGTCACTTTCTGATGACACCCTTCACTGACTACTGTGTCAGTTCTAGTAAAACCCAAGCTCTTCCAAAGACCTCCATCCCGGACTCTCTCCAGTGTCCTCACCAGCAGGGGCACCTTCCACCCTGGACCACACAGGGCACTCTCCCCGTTTCCCCACGCCAAAAGCCTCCAGGCATCTGCCCGGGCTGCACCTGCCACCTGAGCCACATTCTTGACTACTTCTCCTGGCTGACACTCTGTCCTCACAAATGAATGTAGAGTCCATTTCTTCCAGGAAGTCCTCTCTGATAATGTCCTTTAGGTCTTGGTTGGGCTTCATCTATAGCAGCAGTACATGGTGACCAACTGGGTGTTTGCCTGCTCCTTTGAGACCACGAACTCTTGGGGGCCACATGGGAAGGAGTGAGAGATTACAAGAGGGGTGGGGGAAGCAAAAAGCAAAAATCACAGCCCAAGTCCCAAATTCAAGGATACTTTCTCAGGAAAAAGTATAAACAATTTCACACGTGTGCAATTTGGCTACTGTTTTTGTGGCTTGTGGACAGCAAGAACTTGGTGTTCTAGTCCAAAACCCAGATTACATGCAAAGAAATGTATATATTCATATCCAAAGGAAACCAGAGCTGCTTAACAACAGTTTGCAGTTAGAATTGAAAGGAACTTTGATAAAGGCAATCTCTCTCTCTCTCTTCCTTCTTTTCTGGCATCATATAATTTTAGAAGTATTTGCGTGACCAAGAGATGGCTACAGCCCGTGATTCTTCACTGGAGTGTTTGGGGCTGAGGAAGACCAGATTACATTCACTGCGTAAATGCAATCACACCAACACACTGATAGGTGCCGTGGTGGTGGAGAGGATGTTCCAAAGCAGGCAACCATATTCTGTAAGAGAACTCTAAATAGAAAGTAAGAAATGCAATGTTCTGTAGTCAATTTCATTTGCTATATGGGTCATTAATTGATAGTATATCTTGTCTAATGAAACCCAAAAATAAATTGTCAAAGTCGATTTTCTTCATCTGACCATTTTATGCTAACTTTGGATATTAAACCCTCACTCCATAAGTAAAACTCAGGCCTACGCTGCAGCACAGTTACATCCCGTGGAAGAAAGCCGATCAAGGGAGAACTGGAGAGTTTCCCTTCAGAAGCTGCTAAGTCTGGTTTTGCACCTGTACGTGATTTGCAACCACGTCATCGAGAATGGAGTAAAACCTAACAACTTTGGGGCGAAAAGCACTGCGGTGCTTCAGAAAAATCAAAGAACGCTGAGCTTTGTGAAACAGTCCTGAGGCACTTAAATCGTACTTTTTCTGAAAGGCTCCAAAACTGACCCAATTCACCATTCCAGGTTCAACAGGGAGGTACCGGAATTAGTAGAGAAAACATGCCCTTGAAGTCTGACAATGCCTTGCTTGAATTCTGCTACAGCATTTACTAGCCACTAAACGGACCAATTCCTTAACCCTCTGAGAAGGCTTCCCGATCTGCAAAAGGGGGCTGCCACCGCCCACCTGGGAGGCATGGATGTGAATTCAACACGCAAGTAGGGCGGCCGACTGGTACCTGACACGGGGCCTGGCTAGTTTCCCTCCACTGCCCTTCTCCCCCTTTAAACTTGCACTGTTCCCCCGGTAAGGATCAAGACCACGGAACAGAATGCCCGATTCTTCTGTGTATCCCTGGATACATGACTTACCCTTAGGAGGCCAGAAAAACTGCCTCCTCCCCAGTCACTATCAACGTTCTTAAGGTTCTGGGTATTTTTAACTCTATTTTCCAGAGAGACTATTCCAGATATTTCCAAGCACCATTCTCCAGGTTGGCTCCCCTCCCAGCACCCATCCCTTCTCACCTCAGATACTCTGTATGATTGCCTTCTGTTCATGGGAAAGCGAGTCTGGTAGGGTGGGGACTCCCAAGGACTCCCCCCTCCCTCACAGGTGAGTGTGACTACCTTCTGCCCACTCCTCACTCCAGCTCCAGCTTCTAAGAAGTCTACCCTCCCGGACCCTGCAGACTCTGCATCTTCCCAAGACACACACGTGGCCACGACCCTCCCTTCAGATTTCTTCCTGGCTGGCCCTGCACAGCCCCCGGCCCCTTAAAGATAAATGGCATTAGGCTGAAATCGCAAATGCCGCTGACTGACACACCAAAGCTGCATGGTCTGGGCTTTCCTCCAACCCAGGCAGGGCCCTGCCCCCCCTCAGCCTCAGTCTGCAGCTCTCGAGATGATCTAATTCACATGGAAGGCTATGAACACCAGCTAAGAATGACGACTCCCAACGTGTATCTATAGTCCGGCTCCTTCACCTGAGCCACAATCTCATAGACACGAGTGCCTCTTTGAAGTCCTAACTTGGATGACAAATGGCATCTTAAAAATGCCTCATGTTCACCATTTACTCTGGAATTCGATTCCTGGCAGGTACCTCCCAGACTCCCCATTTTAGTAACAACCCCAGCACCCAACTATGTGTTTGAGGTCACATTCAATTTCCAATGTACCCTCCCCTAATCCCTGCCCTGGAATCAGTCCTATTATTTCCGTCACTAAGCCCATCTCAAATGTGGTTCTACAGGGACCATGGCCGTAACCCCCCAAGTTCACAGCATGGTACACTGACTAACAGTCCTCCGTAGGGTGCTCCCTGGAGAGGGAGGCATCTCCTGCCGCTGGTCACCTCAGAAGGCACTGGATTCTCACAAAGGAGGCCCAGGAGAAGGGACTCAAGGTTCTCCCGTGGTCTGAGCTTTGAAGGGCCCGAGGTCTGGGGGAGCTCCTAATTAGCAGACACACTTGCCAGTGAGCAGATGAGGATGGAGGAACCCAGGCAAGGCTGTTCTCACTCCAAACCCTGGGCTCTCGGGAGCCACGGGAAAGGCCTGTGTCCAGGGCACAGCCCGGCCATCACAGATCCCAGCCAGCATTAGCCAACCCGGACAGCCTAGACTCCATCTAAGTGTGACACTTACTTCTGTTCTGTTCCCCACCCAGAATGTGATGGACTCATTCAGATACTATGGCCTGTCTCAAGCGAGACAAATTCAGTGATAAATGAAGTGTCCACATTTGGACCAGAGCATGAAAGGAGAAACAAGGCCTCATGTTCAGCATGATGGTGGTGGCCAAACCCTTCCACCGAGTGAGATGAACCATGATGGGGGTGAGAATCCAAGGTCCTAGGTCGGCCAAAACATCTTCCTTCAAGGTTGGCTGGGGTGTTGCAGACTCCCTACCGCAAAGTAACGACACGGCCGTCAGTGGTGGACGTCAGCTGCAACAGACACGGAGTCAGCTATTTATGCCAACATGGGTTAAAAGTAAAGGCCGGGGCAGAGAGGCCTGCACAGCTGCTGAGGCAAAGCTCAGACCCGGCTCTGAATGCCCACTGGCTGGAGAAGAGAGGAAGCTACGGTCCCCTTTAGCGGTCCCTGTGTCAACCAGATCCAGGTGAGCCAGCTACTTAGGAGAAGGCCATGTTTTCCTGATACTCAGAAAAACCAGCCTCGTAAAGGGAACACAAGAGTGGCATGGATTTTAGAACCCCCTAAGCCACTTTATGAAGGCAAATTAAAGTAAATGGCACAGGGATGTTGAATGCAAAAAAAAAAAAAAATTAAATAACTAAACGGTGACTGCTTCCTCCAACAGCGTCCCCTGCAGCTGCACACCCACGAGCCTGTCACTTTCTCACCAGTGACCGCTGGCCAGGAAGTGCCATCACGCACGTCACACAGTGACAGACAGGAACCGCGTGAAGAGCACGTTTGTGTAAAAGCAGGAATCGAGCAAGATGCTGCAGACTTTGACTTTACAAGTTTAAATACTCCATGAAAAGAATCCCTCAGCAGCCGCCTAAATCAATTCGCATCTCACTTCTTCAAAACAATCAAACAAATTTAATAAGGGCGCATTTGTCACCAAATATAAGGAGGACCAAACAGGTTCCTCAAAGCAAGGATTTTAACAGGTATCAAACACCAGTGGGTGATGTGCTAACAAAGCAAATTTTCCAAAAAATTAGAAAATAAAAAATGACTAGGATAATACATGGATCAAGGCAGCTGTTAAGTTTTTGCTCTTTAAAGCGATGGAGACAGTACGGAGGGCAATCTGGCTATTTCCAATGCAGGGTGTGCACAGCCCACATTTTCAGACGCAACAACATGCTCACTGGGCAGTACAAGAGAAAAAGAATAAAGAAAAAGGAAAAGAGGAACAAGAGAAAATTAGAAACACACAAGAACAAAAATGATTTTGACAGCATGTACAAGAATTTATGTGAGTGTGTGAGGCCAGGGATGCTGTGACGGTGAGACCCACACTCACCTCGTGCTCCAGGGAAGGCAGGGGCCTGAGGGGAGCGGCGCTGCCGGGGGACCCCAACGTGGTCAGCGCCCCTAACCAAAACTCCACCTATATGCGTCTAGGCAGCTTTTGAGCTACAAATTGTGGTCGCATTTCAGGCTGGACAGTTTTACTCACTTCCACCAAGAGTAGCAGGAGAGAATTAGGCTGTTCCTGTACCAAAGCATTGTTGAAAAAATTAATGACTGTGGAATAGTAAAAGCAAAAATGGAGTAAAAGTGACTGGAGGAGAATGTGCTTGACCCGAGCTCACTGGCCACGTTATCTCACTGACGTAAAGATGCTGGCTGAGCCCTTATGGTAACAAAACAGACAGACCCACCAGGAGGGAGGTTTAATGCGCTGCTGTATTTTGATGCCGAGAGCCATGCCTGGTACACAAGGTTCTGGGTAATCAATGGTGACAGTGTCAACCACTATGGGCTAAGCACACATCCAGCTACTCCACCAAATCCCAAGGGCAGACTTCAAAAGGCAAAAACAAGTTGGCATTCTCTGGTGGGTCTGCAGAGTCAGAGCCAAGCAGTTGCTGAGCAAAAATGTCACCAGTGCCTCCTATGACAAAAGAGGCGGCACTGGCCTGGGGCTGGGGCAGGGCTCTAGGCTTCCACTGCTCACCAACCAATCTGTCCAGGGGGAGAAGGTGGTCTCTGCGTATGTTGCACCTATGCACCTACCTTGACTGACGCCTCTGGGCTCAGCAGGAGGTGACATGAGAGGTGAACGGAGCCAGCCTCGGTGTAGCACAGTGCTGGCAGCTATGCCCTCAGTAGTGCCCAGGCTCCTAAACCTGACACCTCATCTCCAAGGAGCAGAAGGGGACTGCGGGCATGAAGATCACAGGGCCCTGTGAGGACAAGTACAGTCCATGACATGCCTTGCCCCTTCCTTAAGCCATAGAGTTATGACCGGGAGGAACAGAAAATTCATCCAGAGCCCGCTAGGCACCTCACACACGTGGGGGACTCGGGTCCCCTGTGCCTATCACTCACAGGGCTGGTCTGGACATTCTTTTTATCAATCCTCTGGCATCTGCTCCTCCAACTTCCCAACAACCAGAAAGTAGAATCTGATCTTAGTTAATTTCAAGAATCACAGAGCACTGCCTCCACAGTTGGCCCGGCAGCCGTGCCAGGTCCTCCGACCGTCACCTGTCAGACCGCCATGAGTACTCTCCAGACTCAAGGCCCGAGGCCATAGGCCGTGGGCACACAGCTTCCCTCACTCTCCCCAGCAAAGGGGGACCACCTCTCGGCAAAGGCATGTCACCCTCTTCTGCACGAAGGACAGCACTATAGATACACGGGGAAACAGAGCAAATGGTGGGGGGGTAGGCAGCACAGAAGAGATCGTCTGTAATTCCAAGACAAAGTGGGGCCATTGACTTAATCACAGGGACAAAGTGAGGATGAACATCTCCCTGCTCTTTCCCATACTCCGTGATAAGCCTTTCCCTGCATAAGGAGTTCATTCGGAGGTCCCTGGCGGTGATTCTGATGTCCTAACATGGCATGCTGCCTGTCGGGCAGGAAGAGAGGGCCTGAGCCGAACAGGTGCTGGGCCTGGGAGGCAGGAGACACCGGCTCCAGCCCCAGCTCAACCAGTGCCTCGTTCTGCCTCTCGGGATTCAGCATCTCATCTACAAGCAAAGGGATGAGACTGTCTTAAGACAGGCTGCCCAACAAATGAAATGAGAGCCATGTAAAGAAAGTTTCCCAGTTGCCACATTTAAAACGGTAAACAAAGAAACAAACCAACAAACAAAAAGACAAGTACTAGAAACTGATTTTAAGAACAAATCTTAACCTACTGTATGTAAAATACTATCATTTTGACATGTAATCAATATAGGAAGTGACAAGATAGTTTACATTCTTTTTACTAGACAAGTCTCAGCGTCTGATGTGCATTTGACCTACAGCAAATCTCAGCTTAGAGCAGCCTCCTCCCCAGCTCTCCTAGCATCAGTGGCTTTGGCTACTCTATTGGACAGCAACTCCAGGGGTCCCACCAGGGTCCTGGCTGAAAAGCTGGAGTAAGTGTCCACAATAACCCTAAAAGGATCTCTCTGAAACAAAGGCGGATTCACTTTTAAATGTCTGTAAACCTGCGGGCTGCACCTCCCTCCACCCTTGGCTACAAGAGAGTCCTCTTCCTTCCTGATCCCTTTCTGGATGTAGGGAAGAAACCCGGCACACAGCCAGTGTGGACTGGCCTCCAGGTAAACTTACCTGCTTTCTGTGTCCAGTCCCATGATGTCCTCCTTCTCAAATGGGATGCAGAGAAGGAGGATCTTGTCCCCAAAATTGTCGGATGCACAGTCCAGCCTCTTGGACTTGGGCAAGATGAAGAGTGACTCAGTGAAGTCCTCGATCCTCTTCTCCACCACCCTGCAGTCCTCGTAAATTGAAGGCCACTTCGGTGCGCGGCTGCTCGGCCACCTCCCCATGCAGCAGAAAGTCAAAGAGCTGAGAGTCATAGAGCGTGGTGCCATACAGCACCTCTGCACGTGGAGCTTCTCGAAACCTTGGCCGAGAGGCAGTCAGTAATGATGACAAGGCCCAAGACCTTGCGGTGGGTCTGGAAGACGCTCCACCCATTCTTGGGCGCATAGTGGTGCCTGTAGTGGATACAGATTGCCCACTGGGAGCCGCACGGACTGATCTGACTCACCAAGGTGATTCACTTATAGATGCAAAAGAAATTCTCCTCTGAAATGATCCCCACGTGTTCGACCACCATGGGGAAAGTCTGGTGGTCCTCAGCACACTGCACGTAGTCAGGGATGCTCATGTTGCAGGCCCCGACGAGAGGGGAGAGGAGATCGAGGTACATACTGTACTGTGGGCTGCAGGCCCATCTGGGTTGTGGTGACCTGGTGTGTACCAACCAGAAGGCAAGGGAAGCTCAAGCAAATCCGGGGGTACAGTTTGTCCTCAGAGTCTTCAAATGGCTACCGTAGCTCGGATCACATTACCCAGCTTTTGGTCTAGGCTTCCTGCCCTGCAGAGAAGGGTCATTACTTGTTTTCTGTTTCCAAGCACCTACCAAGGCCCTGATGCAAAGTCACTGCTGAAAAATGCTGAATAAGGAAATGAACAAAGGAAGTGCTTTCCCCAACCTCCTTCAGCAGAATATAAAGAAAAGGACTACAGTGGGATCAAAAGATCTGGATTTCTATCCAATTTATTTGAACTCCTAAGCTTCAGAATAATGGATAAGAAAACTTGCCTTGGGGAGGAGGGTACAGTTCAGTGGTAGAGCATGTGCTTAGCATGTACGAGGTCCTGGGTTCAAACACCAGTACCTCATTTTAAAAAATGAAACAAATAAATAAACCTAATTACCCTCCTGAAAAAATATTTTTTAATTCAAAATTCAAAAAAAAACCTTGCAATTGACACACATTGTAAACTTGACTATACTTCAATTAAAAAAAAAAATCTTTGCCTTACATGAATATATCTGGATTACAGAATTTTGCAAATGTAAAATGCCTAGGGTACCACCTGCATAAAAAGGGGTGACTGTACAAATTTAGTATCGCTCCTTTATGAGCTATATTTCCTTTGGGGGGGTTATAACTTCTTAGAGCTAATTTTCTCAGATTAAAAAATATAAACATTACCTGATTCTCAGGACTGCTGAAGAATCAGGTAACCCTATGAAAGCATCTGACCCACAGAGGTTACTCAATAATGTTTGTTGAATGAATGAATAACCCAGCAAAGTGAATGCTGCTCCCTGCCACAGACCATCATAATGGTACTGCCTGGAAATCCCAAGCCCACGTTCCACCCGTCTCTACACTAACCATGTGGGTGACCTGGTCAGGTCTGTGTGATTCTCTAAGCCCCAGTTTAATCGTGAATAAAATTAGGGCAATAACACAAACCTCAAATTGTTAGTGAGTCAGTAATGAATTGTACCCCAAACTTGCAAGTTGGAACCATTAAGGAAAACTATACAAAGGGTCCATAGGCCCTCTCCATATTATCTCTTACAACTACATGGGAATCTACATTATATCTCAAAATAAAAAGTCTAATATTTTAAAGAGGCTATTGAGGTTAAATGAGCTCACTGTCTCAAATAAGGAACACAAAGCACAAATAGGACAATGCCCAGCACATGAGATACACTCAGTTAACATTCCCACTCAACCCATTGGTCCCTCCAACTTCAGAGCAAGAGGATGGGTCCTCGTGGCAAGAGGCCACTGCACCTGAAGCTAACAAAACTAATGGTGCCCACTTCCAAGAGTTCCTGTCATCACCCTTGTTCTAATTTTCTATTTGTAATATTTTTCTTTTTATTAAATAGAAACTCCCAATTGCATAGCCTTCACCTGACCAGACATCATGATGGCAGCCCTTCAAAACCTGACCACAGAGATCATGATGGCAGCCCTTCTTGGTGAAACAATAAAATGAAAAGCCATTTCCACAAGACCTCTGTGTAAATCTACAAGGGAACTTAATCCTGGACTGAGGAAGAGGACTGGGGAGGAGGGGGCAATCAGGCGCACAGAGAACTATGGGCCACCTGTCCCACGATGGACTTTAGACTCAACCCTCACCCTCCAGGAAATTCAAAATACACACCGACAGAGTGCTATGGACAAGATTTTTTTTTTTTAAACAAATCCCTGAATCCCTAGCAGGTCTTATTTCTACCGAAACACAAATGGATTATGTGTATAATGTTTCACAAAAGCCCTAAAATATTATCACGCCAACTTGACACATCAAGAAAAACTGAGGTAGAGAAGTTTATCACATTGTACATGATTAGAGAGAGGCCACGTCAGACACCGTATTTAAATCCAAGCCATTGCTCCAGTGCTCACACTAGAAAGTGTGACATACTGCTCCTTTCCTGCCCTCTCCCTGCAATAAATCTCTGGAGTCTTTTCTGTGCCACCTGGAATCACAATCACATCAATTTTCCACAAAGTGCTATGTCACTCCTTGGAGGCTGTATCAAAATCTAAAGGGTTGGGATGGGAGGAGTGATTTGCATTTTCTGTTTCTCAAAGGAAACATGGCTTTAAAAGAAACTGAAAAGCACATATCTAGTCTAAGCCCTCATTGTGCAGAGAAAAAAATGGAGGCTCAGAAGAGATGAGGAAAGGGCCTTATTAATAAATATATCCTCAGCGTAGCACCAAGCCAGCCCTGGGCACTGCTGGGGGAGGATCTGGGAGGCCCAGGAGAATGAGTGTTAGAAAAAGGAAAGAGAATTAGCATAAAAGGCCCTGTCTCTACACCACCATACCATGAAATTCCACCAAATTACCAAGTATGGGTGCAGCCAATATTAAGGTGGGCTAAGCAGGTTATAGAAACCTGGAAGTCTCAACCATATTGGAAATTCTAACATTTACTTTGTTTTTTTCCCAGTTCAAGCATCAACTCAGTGGGAACTCTGTACCAGGGACTACACGAGGCCTGGAGTTCTCCCAAATACAGACCTCTATTACCACGTGTACAAACCACATAAAGGCCACCAGAAGAAAAGCTCCCACAAATGGAATTACTGAAACTGAAAGCAGCCAACCAGCATATATTACTAAGAAAAATGGTGCTCCTAGAAATGGACTCATGGACATAGAAAGCCAACTGTGGTTAGCAGGCAGGAAAGGGAGGATTAACAGATACACGTTAATAAATATAAAATAAATGACAAGGACCTACTATATAGCACAGGGAACTATATTCAAGTTCTTGTAATGAGTTGTACTAAAAACAATCTAAAACATATGTATACACATATGCATATGTTTATAACTGAATCTCTGCTGTACACCTGAAACTAACATTGTAAATTGACTACACTTCAATAAAAATTAATTTAAAAAAATAAGTAAAAATAAAAGCAACGCCTTTAAGAAAAAATAAAAGAACACTCTAATCCCCTTAGCTGTAGCTGCTGAAGAATTTTGGTTGCAAGCACCAAGTCCACTGGATCACTCCAGCACTGGCTGTCACTCTTTCTGACCATCAGAGAGTCACTTGGCTTCACTGAGGTTAATTTTCTCTTCTGTGAAAGGCTACAGTTGCAACTAATGATGTATAGAATCTCATCATTCACAAGCCCAACAATTAGTGAGGACTTCCCATGGGCCAGGCTCTGGAGAGTTGAAAATATAGGGTCCCAGATATATTCATGGGTAGAAGAAGTTTATGCCATAAAGACATTAATTCTTCCTGTTTTGATAGACAGATTCATTGCAATTCTGATTAGAATTCCTACCAGATTTTTCATGGAATGTAACAAGTTAATTTATGGTCAAGAATAGCCAAGAAACTTCTTTAGAACCACCACTGGGGAGGGGTGGATAGGTCATTCATTTCCACTGGTCTTTCTGATGTGATGAAAATGTTCTGGAATAATAATTGTTGCACAACTGTAAATATGCTAAAAGCTGCTGAATTGTACCATTTAAATGGATGGACTTCATGGTGTGTGAACAATATCACAATAAAGCTTTAATATGAAAAAATATTTCTTGACAATTATTTTTCCCTCTATACTACTTAGTCTGCCCCACAATTTAAGAAAAACAAAAAACCAAAACAAACCAAACTGTGCCAGGAGCTCTTTAGGACTGCAATGTCCCTGGGTCTCCAACGCCTCTGGTGGTGCTGTTCCTGTTAACACACCAAGCTGGGCTGGGCTAGTTAGGGAATGTAACTGTCTTTTTAAAATGGATGGTCACACGTTTCACCCTGGGAGAGGGAATGAAGGAGGATGTCACAGCCTTATGCCTTCAGCTCATTTTTAACTGAACAAAGCCCTGCTTTCAACACTGTAATCCCTCACACTATAAAAACACATGACACCAACAAGCACCGCCATCATAACACCTGAAAGTGTTCAAGGAACTTACCTGGGGCAGAAACACTGAGGGAGGAGACAGAAGCTCGCTTGGCACTGAGGATCCCTTTTCCCGACTCCACCAGTTGCTGGGTTTTACAGCCGGAGGCTCTCAGCCCGGGGAGCAGCGCAGACGCCACTGAGCTGTCCCTCAGGGAGCGGGAAAGGAAGACCAGGGCAGCCCCGGAGTCGCAGGGCAGGGAAATGGGTGGAAACGCGGGCTGCAGCCCCGCTCGGAGGCCATCCCCAGCCCCAGCCCCAGCTGCCCCGTCTGGGTCCGCAGACCCCGCCCGCCTGGGACGCATCCCGCCCAGTTGTGGGGACGGGCCGGTGGCCGAGGAGAGGCAGCCCGGGAGGAGAGGACTCACGGGCGATAGAGGGGAAGGGGACGCCAGCAGCGGACTGAGGGGAGCCCGGCTGGGTGAGAGGCGGCAGGTGCACACCTGGCCCCGTGAAGCTGTGGCCGGGGTGCTGGGGCACTGGGGCACTGGGGCAGGTGGCGCGGGCAGAGGGGTCTGGCCTGAGCAATTCAGCTGAACACAGGCTGACTCACGCCCTCGTGGTCTGTGACACGCGGACCGCCCTCCCGCAGCCGCCTGACCCCTTTCCCGGGAGACCCCACATTGCACTTCCACAGCCAGAGGCACCGGCCCCGGGCAGGACCTAAAGGCCTGCCGGGCGACAGAGCTGAGAAGCCTTTGGGGCTAATCCCGGCTCGGAGCTTGAGCTTCGAACACGCGGTCCAGATTACACCGACCGCCCATGCGCAGGAGGGCCAGCAATCCGCTCTGGGTTCTGCGAGAGAAAGTGGGGCAGTGAGGGAGGGAAAAGATGAGAGGGGGAGGAGAGGAGGGAAAAAGTGGAGGGAGACAGATGGACAGGAAGAGCAGAGAGAAGGGAGGGATCTGGAAAGGGTAAGGTCCTAGCGGGGATGGAGAGAAAAAGCTTTACCTCTGGTGGCACCCTGAAGAAGGCGGCAGTCCTGCCTCTGTACCCTTCTGTAACCCTTCAAGGCCCGCAGCTCAAGTTTTACCTCCCTGATCCAGCCCTCCATCCGATGCTGCTGCAGAACCCCTACGGGTATCACACCTGTTGCCCCCACGCGGAGCAGGGTTTTCTGTTGGTCTCGGAACCAAGCACCCGCAGGTGTTGTCGCTCAGAACTACCTTGGGAAGAGTACATATTCCCCTTTTACACGCTGGGAAACAGGCAGGCACGATCTTTGCCTTAGCTCCACTGTCCCAGGTGTTGGGCTGGCAGGGAGCGGGGTGGTTCAAGATCAGAGCCCCAGACAGAGCAGACTGCCTGAGTGTTGGTGCATAGTCCCCATCCGTCCTGGGTAAACCACATTCCACCCTAGTGGAACCATCAAGGGCTCACAGTATTTCCCTGGGTGTGGGAGAGCTGTCCTCATGTGAAGGAAAAGCCCAGCTGGGCTAACAAGCTAAGCCACAAATCTAAGTGTGATAAGTGTCGGTTTACTGATCTAAATTCTGCTGGGCTAACTCGTAAATCTGAAGTTTAGTGTCAGTTTACTGGGCTAACAAGCTAACTCGTAAATCGAAGCTCAACAAGTGTCTATTACAAGTTGATAAGCACCAGTGTGCTGATTCCTTGCTTTTTGTTGCTTGAGCCTTATAGGCTAATACACCCTTACTTGTAATTAACCCTTTAAAACTTCATGTGTATGTCTTGGAGGTGGGTGCTCAGAACTTCGGAGCAGAAGCCCCTCTGAGCCCGCCGGCATAATAAATCTGAGTACGCCAACACTCCGAGTGGTGATTGTTCCTTGGCTGGCCTGTTGTTTCCATAACACTCAGTTCCAGTGCCCAGCTTGCTAGGTATATAGGAGCGCTACCAAGTCCAAATTCATTCTCTTCAGTGCAGGACAGGCCAATAAGTTGGGAGACCAGGTGTTGGGGCATGGAATAGCAAGTTTCTGTAGACCTAGATGGCAAACTAATATCCTGGAAAACCATCTCCCCAAGTCAGAATTCAGGCTCTTTTCCTACGTGCTTGGTTGTTGCAATCTTCTTGGTGTAGGAATTCCTTCTTGTTAGAATCCTTTGTTCTTGCAGCTATCTGCCTGGGTCAAATCTCTGTAAACCTCTAACAAAACAAACGTTATTTTCTATTCTGCAATTTCTTATCTTTTTATGAATGAAAATGTGTTAAATATACTTAAAGATCAGAGCCTTCAGAATAGGTTCTCCTGTATATTTCAGGCTATAAGCAACATTGTTTTACAAGCAAGATGAAGCCTAGGAGACAGAGCATAGGGTTAAAGTCAAAGGAAAAGATCTAATATGGAGTCAGATTTGTTCTGTTCTATTACCCGGGCAGAAGCCACTTGAGGATTTAAATCCCTTTAAGTTAAAAATAACTAAATCTTTAAAGGAATTTACATACATAGGTGGGAATGTGCATAGCATATCTGGAAAAGCACCCAAAGGATAGTAAACAGTGGCATCTCCAGGGAGGGCTGAAAGAAGAGAGGATGAGGGAAAACTTCTTTCACTTGTGTATTTTTGTGCTCTGTTTGAATTTTTTTTAACTATTTGCATGTATTTCTTATTCAGTTAAAAAAATGTGTAATGGAGCAAAGGAGTAACTAGCTCAGCAAATACAGCAGCCATGGAATCACTGAGTCATCACTTTTGATTTAAGCCAGGAAGCATTTATTGACTCTCACTTATGTGCCCAGTGCTGTTTTAAGACTTCTTTTATTATTATTATTATTATTATTATTATTATTATTATTATTATTATTATTATTATTATTATTTTATGAAATAATAACAAGGTATCCCTCACCCCTGCCCATGGCTGGTGGAAAACCAACTGAGTTTTTATTGAGTTGTTTTCCAAGGAGTAGAGATGAATTATAAACTGAACACATCTTCAGGGCAAAACAGGCGGAGTGGTTTTCCAGCAGGCCAGACAGCTATGAAGGGTTTTCAATAGAGGCCCCCAGATGCTGAGAGGGAAAGCCTCGAGGACCCTACAAAAAGCTGCCCAAACTGTCTTCTCCATGGCACTACTGAAATAGGAAAGAACAAATCTGACTCCATATTAGATTTGTTCCTTTGACTTTAACAAAGCCAAGTTAATACTCTCCGGTCTTTTCATGGGTTATGATGTCACAGAGGAGATGGACAGGTCAACAAGGAACCACTCTGCCGTGATCATGGAGCCGGGGAGCGGGATGGGCGGCAAGATGTGTGACGCAGCTGTAGCCATGCCCGTGTTTCTAGGCAGGTACCCAAAGTCGCCTCGACAAGGTGTCAAACACTTGTGCCCACGTCCTCATCACCTGACATGTATTAAAGAGAAATGGAAATGTATAAAAGGCCAATATACTTGGTGAGTACACCATCCAAAGAGCAAAGTCACAGTTTGACAACTGGCCATCTCGGTTCCCTGGGCTTCATTCTTGGAGAACCTTAAAAACCACTCCTCTGTCCTTAAGAAGTGCTGCATATTTGTCCTATCTTTGGCTCAGGGATGGAGCATGTTCAAGTGAACTTTAATGTCTGCACAGATTTGACTGTCTTTCTCCAGGTTCACTTGTCCATTCTAAAGAGGCCTGAGCTAAGTCCATCCTCCGTAAGATATATTCCCTCCAGTGACTGCTCATTGAGCCTGCAATTAAGGGCCAGCAGAACAAGAATGTCCTCAGCTAAGAAGTTCACCCACCCTTCACTGCTTTCTTAATCTCCTCTCCTGGCTAATTGCAACAGACTATCACCTCCCTCCACCAAGCTCCCCAACTGTGTCAGTTTGTCTCCCCAAAGAGAAGGTAAGGTCCATAAAAGAGGAGACAACTCCATAGTCACCTCTGAATTCCTAGCATAAAGTAATGTTAAGAAATAGAACTATGATTATGGCTTCTTTCCTTTAAAACCTTTCTGGTTATTTGAATGAGACCTTGGAAGACGGGTGTTTGCAGTCAAGTATTTTGTTCCACAGGACTCTGGAGGCCTTTTTCGGAATGGCTGCTCACTGATTCATTCAAACCACAGCTTCTCATTCCAGGAGTAGCTGTGATTCTCTGCCAGGAGTTTGTGGTTACTCTCATGCCAGAAGAGCTTTAAACTATATCCTTACTTTGGATTTGTTATTTTTCCCCTCTTCCAACAAAACTGACTTTCCTTACTGTCTTACCTTGATGAATTTTTTTTCATAGTTAACCCTTTAGTAAACCATGCTTCTCGGGATGGGCTTGGCCTTACATATGATCAGTCATCCAACTCCCAGTGTGAGAGGACTCGGGCTCACCTCCTACCCTCCTGTCAAGGCAACTGAAACTCAGTACAGGAGCCAACAGGCACCCCAGGGCTTCTAAGGCTTGCGTATCACCCAGAATCCCTGTTTTCTGGTTTGTCTTGGCTTCTGAGGATTTCCCCTCACTTTCTTCACAATTAGCTGTGCAGCTTGAAAGATGAAGAAGGAAGGTTTTATTTCTTAATCAGCATTTTAAGAAACTTGTGTAATGAAGGTTTTCACGAGTTTCTACAACCATCCATTGCCGAGACAGAAAACACACTAGATATTTTCTAAGTTTAGCTATCATGTGTATTTTTTCTTTTATTTTGTTTTTTAACTGCAAATAGACATTTTTTAATTAAAAAAAATAAGGCCCCAAATAGGATAGAGACTTGAAGGGGCATACAAAATTAAAGGGCAAAGACAGAAAAATGATAAATACTCTACAAGTTTAATATAATACTTACACTATGGATCAGATCAGCAATTCTCAGTAACAGCTAATTGAAATATGTCCATGAGGTAAAACGTCTCTCCTGTCAGGAGATGTCTAACAGAAAATAGAATTAAAACAACAAACTAAAATTCTAAGTCTGGCGAGGTACAGAAGTCTACCAGCTAAATGTGTCTTCTTCTGGAAAAGAGGGAGGCTCACCAGCTCTTTACTGTGGAGCCTGAGCCCAGGGGATGGCGGTGAAGTGAGCTCTGTAAGTACCCAATAGCAAACTTGTGATGAATAAAGAGATGTGAGCTTTGATGACAGAGATGATACTACTATTCACTTGTCCTGTAAAGTATGTCTTCACGTTCAGTGATCAATACCTCGGAGTCCTCAGGGATTAAGATTATAGGAAAATTCACAGCCCGCACCCAGACATCCTCTTTGAGCTCATGACAATGCACTTAGATGTCTCAAGGGCAACTCGAGCTCCACCTGCAAAGAGCTGACTTCAGGGTGCTCCTCCCATAGCCGTCCTACCCAGGGCCCCTGGTCGGGGGGCAAGGTCTCCCTGCCTCTCCCAGCTCAGGCCCATCACTCACAGATGTGACTGGACCCCACCTTCAGGGCCCAGATTTCCTCAGTCACCGAGTCCCACCACCCACACCTGACCTACCAGGTACTCACTGGCACTCACTCAGCACTGACTGTGTGCTGGGGACCACGCTGCACACTGTTCACACGTTATCTCACTGGATCTCCACAGCAGTCCTGGGAGGTCGTTACATCACTTCTTCAATTGATTAGATAAATTGTTTCACTTCCTTGAGTGCATCATCCAAAGTGACACAGCTACTCAGCCACAAAACTGGGACTGAAAACCACTTGAAAATTCTACACTCCTACACCTCGCTGCCACCCTAATCTGACTCATCACATCACCTCCTGCAGAGCCTTCTAAATGTTTCTAAGCATTCTACAAGACAAAAGTGATCTACGAGAGCACCCCACTCCCCTACTTAAGATCTGTCAATGACGGTCCACTGCCCTTAGGAGAAAGCCCCACCGGGCCTGAGCACAGCCCAACGGCCCGGCATCCGCGTTCCCTGCGCAGCCTCGCCGCCTCACCCACCACGCAGATCTACACGTGCCGTGTCCAGGACAGGGATGCTGACTCCGTACAACCCGGGGCTCGTCTCAATCAAACAATGATCACCTTCTTCAGTGTTCACCCTCTTCAATGCTGACGGTCAGAAAAATATTTTCTCAGGATGAATCAATATCTTTTTCCTTACAATTTCCTGTCATTGATAATGAGCTCCATCCAAAATACAGAAGACCTAATTCTCAGTCTCCTTATCTGTAAAATGAGAATAACAAGGAAATATATGAAGTTTTAAGTGAAATAATATATATGTGAGGCTGAGGGACAATTCCCAACATACAGTAAGCACTCAATATGTGCTTACTTAATATTAATAGGAATATATTGCATTCCAGCAACCTTAACTCAATGTTTTATGGCTTTGTCCAACAGACTACAGACAAACATTTGGACGAACACCTTTGAGCAGATCAGCCCAAGCGTGCTGGGAGAGGTAAGCACTGACTCCAGTTACAGCTGCAGCCAACCAGCCCTACGGGGCTGGGGCAGTTTGCTCAAACTCTTACATGTTGCTTGAGAATTTAGTTGTCATTAATGAATAAAGACAGGTGTTCTATAGTCAAAATTCCTGAAACATATATCTTCAAAGATTGATGCAAATTTGATTTCAAGTACAACACTCTCACTAGAAAATATTTGAAAATGATAGTCTTAGCTCCCCTGCACATCAAAAAGGGCATGATCTTAATGTATCTGACTACACGAAAAGTGTTGTTTAAAGGAATTTAAGATGAAGCCATCCTAAATAAGCTCTAAGTATCATCTTCACAAAGCCCCACCCAAGGGTCTCATTTCTCACTTCCACATAGGTGTTCAGGTAGCTTAACCTGGGTCTTGGTTTCTTATAACACGGGGGTGGGAAGAGTTGTGGATAGATTTATGTAGCAAATATAAACCTAGGGTATTTGCTGTGTAGAAATCCTAGAAATAAACAAATTAATATATAGTCCTACCCTCAAGAAGCTCAGCCTTTCCATTTACAACAGCATTAAAAATAAAATGAGAGATACATTTAACAAAAATTTACAAGATTTGTACATTGAATATTTTGATGTATCACCGAAATAATACTTAAAAGATCTACATATATGGAACACATCCCATGTTCATGGAATGGTAGACAATATTGTTAAAAATGTTAAGACTCCCCAAAGTGAGTTACAAATTCAGTGGAATCCTTATCAATATTCCAGCTGACTTCTTTGCAAAAATTGAAAAAGTGATCCCAAAATTCATATGGAAGTGCAAGGGGCCCAGGTCAGCCAAAACAATCTTGAAAAAGCAGAGCAAAGTTGGAGGACTCACTTTAAAGGGTACTAAAAAGCTATAGTACTAAGTCAGTATGGTACTGGCATAAGTTTGGATAAATAAATCTATGAGACATAATAAAAACCCAGGGGGAAAAAACTTACATTTACAGTCAGTTTTCCACAAGGGTGCCAACAACACTCCATTGAAAGAATAGTCTATTCAACAAATGGTGCAGGGAGTGCTGAGTATCTGCAGGCAAAAGAATGAATCTGGAATCTGGACCCCCATATTTTAAATAAATAAAAATTAATTCAAAATTGATCACAGACAGAAACGTAAAAACTAAACCTATAAACTTTCCAAAAGAAGACGCAGTATAAATCTTTGTGGTCCTAGGATAGGCTTTGGTTTCCTAGATACAATACGAAGAGCACAAGTGATACAAGAAAAAAGCAGATAAACTGGACTTCATCAAAATTAAAACCTTTTTGTTACAAATTACATCATCAAGAAAGTGAAATGACAGGGGAAGGGGGTATATCAAGTGACAGAGTGCATCCTTAGCAAGAAAAATAAAATAAATCAATACATCTAATTACCTCCCCTGTAAAGAAATTGTTTTAATGCTTAAAAAAACTAAAGTGAAAGGACAATCTGCAGAATAGGAGAAAAATTTTGCAAAGCATGTATCTAAGAAGAGACTAGTATTCAGGATATATAAAAAATGCTTACAACTGAACAATACAAAGAAAATTGACCCAATTTTTAAATATGCCAAGGATTTAAATAAATACACAAATTGCCGATAAGCACATGAAAAGAAGCTCAGCATCACTAGCCAAATCAAAATCAAAATGAGTTCTCATTTTACACCCACTAGGACGGTTATAATCAAAACATGGACAATAACAAGTGTCGTTGAGGAGGCAGAGATACCTCATTTGCGGCCAGTGGAAAGGGACAATGGTGCAGCTTCTTTGGAGAAGTCTGGTGTTTCCTCAAAATGTTAGAGATATATGGCTCAGCAATTCCACTCCTACATGTAGAGTCATCCCTCAGTATCCTCGGGGGGTTGGTTTCAGGAACCCCCCAACCTGGATACCATAATCCAAGGAAGTTCGATTCCCTTTACCACCAGCCATCTGGATCCATGAAGTGGAAACTACAGATATGGAGGGCCAACTGTACAGCCAACAGAATGAAAACATATTCTCACAAAAACTTGCACATCAATATTCATGGCAGTATCATTCAGAGTAGCCAAAGGTTACAAACAATATCCATCCATCAATGAACGGATAAACAAAATTACCAAGAATAGGCCCACAAACTTTTGGTCATTGAATCTTTGACAAAGGAGGTGAGAACATACAATGGAGTAAAGACAGCCTCTTCAGAAATGGTGTAGGGAAAACTGGACAGCTGCATGTAAATCAATGAAGTTAGACTACTCCCTCACAGCATACACAAAAATAAATTCAAAATGGCTTAAAGACTTAAACATGTAGACAAGACACTATAAACCTCTTAGAAGAAAACATAGGCAAAATATCTGACATACATCTCAGCAATGTTCTCCTAGAGCAGTCTACTGAAGCAATAGAAATACAAGCAAAAATATACAAGTGGGATGTAATTAAACTTACAAGGTTTTGCACAGCAAAGGAAACAGTAAGCAAAACTAAAAGACAACCTATGGAATGGGAGAAAATAGTTGCAATAAATGAGACTGACAAGGGCTTAATTCCCAGAATATATAACACCTTTTACACTTGATAAGAAAGAAAAACAAACAATTCAATTCAAAAATGGGCAGAAGGCCTAAGGAAGCTTTTCTCCAATGAAGACATCCAAATGGCCAATATGCACATGAAAAAATGCTCAATATCATTATCAGAGAAATGCAAATCAAAACTGCAATCAAATATCACATCTCACCAGTCAGAATAGACATCATTCAGAAGTTCACAAACAATAAATGCTGGAGAGGCTGTGGAGAATAGGGAACCCTCCTACACTGTGGTTGCAGTTTGGTGGAGCCATTGTGGAAAACAGTACAGAGGTTCCTCAAAAGACAAAACATTGACCTCCCATATGACCCAGCAATCCCACTCCTGGGCATATATCCAGAAGGAACCGTAATTCAAAAAGACACCTACACCCCAATATTCAGAGCAGCACTATTTACAATAGCAAGACATGGAAACAACCTAAATGTCCACTGACAGATGACTGGATAAAGAGGTTGTAGTATATTTGTACAATAGACTACTATTCAGCCATAAAAAAATAATAAAATAATGCCATTTGTAGAAACATGAATGGACCTGGAGAATGTCATTCTAAGTGAAGTATGCCAGAAAGAGAAAGAAAAATACCATATAAGATCGCTCACATGTGGAACCTAAAAAAACAAAGAAACAAAAAGATAAACTTATCTACAGAACAGAAACAGACACACAGACATAGAAACCAAACTATGGTTACCAGAGGGGATAGGTTGTGGGAAGAAATAAATTGGGAGTTCAAGATTTGCAGATACTGAGTATGTATAGAGTAAACAGCAAGTTTATACTGTATAGCACAGGAGAATATATTTAATAACTTATAGTAACTTATGTTGAAAAAGAATATGAAAATGAATACATGTATGTTCCTATATAAATGAAGTGTTGTGCTGTACACAAGAAACTGATGCAAAATTATAAACTGATGCAACATTATAAACTGACTAGAATTCAATGAAAATATTTTTAAATAGAGAAAAAACAAAAAAAAAAAAAAGAAAAAGGATATTATAAAACCAAAAGAATAAAGTACTGACTGAGGCTACAACATGGATGAACCTTGAAAGTTTATACTGAAATAAGCCAGACACAAAAGGGCAAACAGTGCCCTTTTAGGTGAACTGTATCTAAGCATTTATTGTACTATTCCAGTAAATTTTCTGGAAGTTTGAACTCTCAAAATCAAAATAAAATGTATTATTAATTAAAAACCTAAAATGATTCCTCACAGGAGGGCTTTAATTATTAAATGCAGAAATGCATGTAAAGCTCCTGGAACAACACTTTGCACGTCCACACACAGTCACTGCTGTCACTGCCACTCAGAGGGTGGTGCCAGCGCTGATGAGGGCTGCCTCCAGTCGCTCCCCTGCAGACAGGAGTGAGGGCCTGGGCTCTGACAGGAAGGGTGACCGGGAACATGGGTTAGACAGAGCCACGCCCCAGACTTTGTATTACCCAACTTTCTTATACAAACTGCTCCATGTAACATAAACACGCTACAGGGATGTATCTTACGACACAGGGAATATAGCCAATGTTTTACAATAACTATAAATGGAGCATAACAATAAAAATTGTGCAACTATTGTACACCTGAAACATATCATATTGTAAATCAGCTATACTTTTATAAAATGTTAAAAAATAATTTTAAAATGTTATCACTTCAGTATTCAATTCGGTTTTTAAGTAACTAATAAACAGCTTAGAATGTATAAAACATTTAAGTGTGATGTTTGTTTACATATTTATTTACTTTCAGCCTCCTGCTAAAAGAGAAATTAAACAATTTTTAACACAGCTTAACAACCATAACAACAAAAAGACAAAAGTTAGAGTGAAGAGAAAATGGAGATTCAATACTTAAATGAAACCAGGGGGAGGTAAACTCATAAAAACGAATGCCATGAAGTCAGGGTAAGTGTTAAAGGCCGACTAGAAATTCAGCCGTAAGATTCTTGGCAGCTAAAGCAAAAAGTAAAAGATGATGGGGCGGGTGGTAGAGCTCAGTGGTAGAGCGTGTGCTTAGCGTGCACGGGGTCCCGGGTTCAACCGCCAGGGCCTCCTCTAACAGATAAATACACCTAATTACCTACCCCCCCAAAAGAGGCCCAAAGAAAAGAAAAAGAGAAATTTCTTTCCTAAGAAAACCTGATGTTAAATTTAGATTAAATACTTGAAAAAAAAAGAAAGAAAAATAGAAAAAGATGAGTGACACAAGCGATAATGCCCGTGAGATAAATCTGCGGTGGCTGCTGGCAGGTCCCCATCTCCCACGTGGGAAAATCTGAAACATACTTCTCACCACTCAGAGTCATCATCAGCCCACCCCACCCCTCTCCCTGTTAAATGCAGGAGCACAGGCAGGGCCCGGCCTTTGCTCTCTCTGTGTCAACACAGTGAGACAGGATGGAAGGGGCCAGAGCACAGCCATTCAAAGAAGTCCACAGCAATTAACATCAAAATGGTGAAGGATTCAACCCCCAGTAGGCCTTGAGGCTCAGGATGAAGAGATTTTACTTCTAGCAGATCTTGAGCTTCATTATACACCCATTGTAATAGTAACATGGTGAATAACACGCCCCAAGGCACCATGGCCATCCCAAGGCTAGCCACAAAATGTCAAAGGGTGGGAAATGGCCAAATCACTGGGAATCCCAGCCCCTTGCCCTTAGGCTGCTCCTTCTAATTATTAGCATATAAAACAACCAAGCCCATGAAAACCAGCAACACAGCGCCACCTCGTGGTCATCACTCTCTCTCCCTCTTCGGAGAAGGCCCACAATTTGTCTGTGGAGTGTGTACCTACTTTTAATCTGAGCACCCAACCCCCACACCTCGTGGCATTTCTCCTGCCTTTCAACGTGTCTCTGTGAATAAATCTACCTTTACTCAACAGTGGCTTGCTCTTGAAATCTTTCCTGCATGAAGCCAAGGACCCACGTCTGGTGGGGCACATTCCAGGGGCTCAACCAAAGCCTGGGACACAGCCCTTCCCATGCCCCACATGTGTTTTCTTGTATCAACAGGACTGGGATGTGAAGGGAGTTCTGAGGCCCCAGCTAAGGGACAGAAGTAGCCCCCAGGACCAAAATGGCGGGCAGCCCCTCCCCCAGCAGGGGCCCTGAGGTCAGCCCGGTTCTCTGTGGTTCTCTGTTGTGCTGACTCCCCAGCCAGAGAGCGTTCTCCTAGGCCTGTCCCCACAAAACCCTTCTCTCCAAAATGCAAGCACATCATGTCACAGTCCTCTTATTCAACCAGGAAATTTTCAGACCACTATTTCCTTCCCTAGTAAAGAATCTATCTGTCCTCCCTCCCATCCCACCACTTCTTTCTTTGTGAGAACTCTGTACTCCCCATACACCATCCTGAACGCAGGTGCCTTGCTGGCTGGGACAGAGATGTTTCAGTCTCACACAGCCTGCATCCTTTCACTTTCCCCTTTCTACCTTAAAAAGCCTTTCCTGAGTCTCCCACCCCTCTGATTCTGAACTTCACAAAGTGCTGAGGTTGCAGTCACTGTGTGCATACATCCCAGGTTTTGACTAGGTTTCCTTCACAAGATCTTCATTAAGGAGCTTCATCAAGAAGTTTAAAGAGTCTTTTCTTACATCGGAGTGGAGGAGCCTGCATAAAATTTAAATGGCCTTGAAGAGAGAGTTAACCAGGGACAGAGAGGTCATAGGTCTTAGTCAACAGTGTCATGAGGCAAAATGTTCTTCGAAGGCTCAGAGTGGCTTCTGAACACGGAGTCGGGAGGGAGGAGGTGCCAGGCTGTGAGTGGGATGAGTGACACTGGGTACGCTACCCCAGCTGGGGAAGTATTGGATTTTGTTCTAGTTTTCCAAAGAATTTCTTAACACCTTTTCTCTTATTGTCACATACCATTTCCTACGGATTAAGAAAATCAATGTCAGTCATTTGGGCAACTTGGTAGAAGCTACACGATGCCATTCACAGGGCTGGGATGTAACAGCCACACCAGTCTAAGTTGAAAGACCAGTAGGGGTATTTCCAAGGTAATCACGGGCATGCAGCAATCTCCCCAGCTTCAATTACCTCATCTCAAAAGTGGGGCCAATAAAACTACCAAGCAAAGTGCGTGATGATTATGGCCGACATCTGTTTACTAGGTAAGTGCCCGTGACAGCTGACACTGGATTAGGAATGAGTATGATCAACGAGGCCCAGTCAGCCTGGTTACATGCACCCTGCCTTCATGCCTTGGTGCAGGAGCGGAGTTTGTTTAGCTGAAATGAACGCCCCCAGAGCAGCCCCGAAGGGAAAGCTCCTAGCTCTGCACGGCGAGACGTGTTCCTTTCCTTCTCTGAGCTGATAACAGTTTGCAGTCGTCTGTTTTTACATTTATTCCTTTAGTACCTGCCTCCCCTCCGGAGTGTTTGCTTAAGCAGCACAGGTCCAGGTTTGTGTTGCTGCCTGCCGGATATTCTGGGCTGGGAGACAGGCGACTCCACGTCTGGCTCTGGTGCTGAACGGAGAGGGCAGAAAGCCCAGGGGCCCATGCTGAACAGAGGCCCCTGCACCCAAAATTATGGTCTGACTTTGGGCAAATTACACCGTCTTCTTTACCCTAAGATTCCTCATCTGTTCATGAAAATAACTGCCCATGGCACGTAGAGTTTCAATGATTAAAGGAAATCACCAAATTCACAACCTATTCAAGGGGCTACCAGTACGTCCTCAACAGGCACATGCTACCTTTACGGCTGTGACACACGCTAAGCGTGGCGGAAGGACACAGTGAACACTGCTAAGTGCCTGTTAAGTGTTTCATGTGTGTTATAATACTGTTTAAAACTTACAACAAACCCAGGAAGAAACGAATATTATAATGCATATTTCACAGATTCACCAACAGTTTAATGGAGGTTACACTCTAGTCCAAGGTCCTTTGGTGAGGAAATGGCGATTTAAACCTGAATCTGAGCCCAGGCCTGGGCTACACCTCTCTCCAATCCACCTCACCACTTGCCTATGAAATCCACCTGTCCAATACATGTTTGCACAGGCCAGCTCTTAAATGCAAATTGTGCCACCGTTTGTCAATGTTTGTTAATTACCATAAAGTGCTCTCAGAAACCGCTACAGAAAAGACAGGTTGACCCACATCCCTGCCAACAAAGAAGAGATATTTTGCCTTGCGTTCTCCTGTAATGTGCAGAAACCCTTCCCTACACCACCAAATTCAAATGTATGCTTCCTCCATGTTTATGTTTGCACACGGCTTATTAAAGTAGAAGGTACCTGCAGTAATTCCATCTCGGTTCCTTTCCAAGTTTCCAGATTATCCACAGTCTGTGAATGAAAATACTACAATGTGAATTAAAATACTACAACCATGTCAGTAAACAAAGAATGCTGAAACCAAGTCATCAAGGCTGCCGCCACCCCCCAGTGCGGACAGACCTGAAGCCCAGCCTCTACAGCCACTCACATGCTGCCCTCTGAACAGACTGAGAATAAGAAGACAGGATAATTGCCCTAGATAGCTAGGTGCTTGTCTAAAGAATGAATCCAGTGAGGTCAAATGATACATACAAAGGCACTAAATTCTTTAACTTGAGATGCCTGGATTTCTTTAGATAACAAGCAATCTTTTATTCTTCCAACTCCCTGGTCTTTGTTGTAAAGCTCCTATATAATCCTAGTTCCTCCCCTACTTCTTCGGGGCAGACCCTCAGACAGATTTGAAGGCTGTCATCCCGCCTCGAGTCCTCCCGCCTAATAAAGTGTAACTCTAAACTTTCAGGCTACACATTTCTTTCAGTCGACAAGTCCCAGAATAGACACAACTCATCAATTCTGTAATGGAACACACTGGATCAGGAACCAAAAGCGTGTTCTAGTCCAGAAAAACTACGGGTCCCTCTTTCTTTCTGTCATTATACAATCCCACCAGAACTCATTAATTTTCTGTCTGCTCATCTGGCAACCAAACTCAGAGAAGAGTCAACTCAGCAGAGTGCTCTACTCGGGAGAACACCCCGCAGCAGCACTGCAGGCTACCTGCCCTCCCGCACGCTGTGCCGACCCATAGTGTCCTCTGTGGAGACCAGGCCAACAGAGGTGTTCCCAACAGCTGCAAAGTCCCACAGATTAAATAAAAGCATTATATTTTCTACGATATGTTATGTATATTACCATCTCTGAAAACAGCTTTGCCAGAAGCCCAAATTTTCCACATTAATCTGCATAGGCAATTCCGGCCGCCAAGGGAAAACAAGTCTTATGACGATGCTAAGGGCTCCAAAGTCCTCTCCAGGAGCATCAACCAAACTGCCTGCAGGCCTGCAGCTGCAGGCAGCTACATGTCTGTTTTTAAAGAAACCCCTTCCTGCCCTCGGGCGCTACAAAGTCCCTCTATGCCCTCCCATTTCAGGGTAAGAGCAGCCACTGCAGAAACTTGCAGGGCAGCACTGACAGGACTGGACACAGAGG
This sequence comes from Camelus bactrianus, assembly GCF_048773025.1. Taxonomy (NCBI): domain Eukaryota; kingdom Metazoa; phylum Chordata; class Mammalia; order Artiodactyla; family Camelidae; genus Camelus; species Camelus bactrianus. Next base: position 80,284,507 of record NC_133546.1, on the reverse strand, counting down.
ATCAGAGCTAAACTAAGCCTTCTGATGACACGAGCTTGTCACTGTGTCATTTTACAGATGAAGGTATATACAGAGAGGTGGGGTGATCTTGCTCAAAGTCACACAGCTAATAAGTGGCAAAGTCTATAACTCAGCTCCACCCTCTGGCGTGACGCTCCAGCTGGGACACCCACAGGGTTCTCTCGTGCCTGCCTGAACAGTCCTTTACTGTCACTCATAACCCACCACGGCTTCTGACCCTAGCCTGACTTTTCAGCCTCTTCTCCCTCTAGTTTCTCAGGAACAAGGCTGCTCGGGCCACTGTGTGACTTCGGGCTCCCCAAACCTTCAGTGCTCAGGGTGGTCTTGCCTGTGCATCCAGCACCCTGCTCAGAGGCTCTTCCTCCCCTGCAGGAGGACGTTTCCACTCTCCACAGGGACACCCCCTCAGGGAAGCGCTCTTCTCGCCCTCAGCACGGCAGGTGTCCCAGGCCACATCCCGAGCTGCCCCATTAGGACTGCCTGTGCCCAGGTCTGCTAGTCAGACCAGCAGCCTCAGAACCAGGGATTATGCCCGGGTCTCCCTGCAAACCTACTGCCCGCCTCACAGCCCCCAGCCAGTAGGTCACCTGGAAGTCACAGCAAGTGCCCCACCCAATCCCGAAATCTCTTCATTTGCCAGCACCGCTGATGACTGGTCTCCAAAGTTTGGTCAGTTTCACACAAAACAGCAGCTTCCACTGAAGCTGAGGGTTTTCACTTCTGCTCCCCATCCTTACTGGAAACGTCAAGGGAAACCAAAAGACCTTTTCTCAACCCTTTTCTGATGACACCTTCCCACCCACAATACTCACATGCTCAAGAGCTTTGGGTCCACGTGATTTTGTTTCCCTTATGCTAAGTGGCTCAAAACACTGCAGGATTCTTTCTCTTTTGAGAGTATTTGTTTGTACTGAGTTTATTGACTTTAATCTCTTTTTGTCTCTCTCTTAAGTGTCCCTAGCAGTTGCCACTTCTTACTCCCTTCAGCAGCCTCCCTCCCATCATCTAGTCTAGGAAATCATCTGTGATGAGGGGCCCGGGGGCAGTCACAGAAGATGGAACAAAGGTACAGAGAGGCTACATAATTTGCCCGAGAAGATCAGCTTCAAGCCCCAAAACTGTGTGTCACGTCCCTCTGTTTAACACTTATGCTAAACTAGTTAACTTTTTATAGATTATGGTTATAAACAGATGAGGTATCAAAATACATAGAAGGACACACATCAACTCTAAGATATTTATTAACCCCACTATTTTGTTTCTATTTATTTTATTTCTATTAAAAAATATTAGGAACCTCTGCAGTCAATATAACAAAATGTTAATGGGTGTTAAATCCAGAATATAGAGGCGTAAGTGTATCATTACTCATAATTATTTGTATGCTCACAAGACAAAATGATTTGAACGTCTCTCTCCCCTCCCCCTATTCGCTACTGGCTCTCACCTGAGCTCCCAGACCACACATTTAACAGCCTTTCACTTTATCCACAGCTGAACTCATCAGGGTTCCCCCAAAGCTCCCTCTGCAGCTTTCCCTCCTCAGAGCACAGCAGGACCATTATTTACCTCATTAATCCACCCAGAAACCTGGGCCTTACTCCATCCTACCTTCACAGACATCATTCATCCTTTCCTTTTTACCATCTAAACATGCCTAAAATCTGTTCATTTTTTCCCGGTGACTGTTCCACTGACTGTCCCACCGCTCAGGTAGAAGCCACCAACACTGCCCACCTGGACTCACGAGTCTCCCAAGTGGCCTTCCAGCTGCTCTCCCCTACTTGAGACAAATTGGATTTTGTCACTCCCGTTCTTTTATGACTCTTTTCAAACCTAGTGTTCTTAGAAGAAACTCCAAGTTCTTCACATGGTGAAGGTGTTTGCCATGAAACTGTCAGCTCAGGGAGGGCAGGACCCCCCTCCTCCTTGGCCCTCCTCTTTCCCCAAGGCCCCGCCCTCTCCCTCGGCCCCACCCTCTCCCCCTCAGCCCCGCCCTCTGGCACAGCGCTGGCTCAGGAGGACCTGCTGAGATACACCAGCCTGTATTCTAACCCTGGTGTTCAATACTTAGCAAATTGCTTCACTTATCCATACAAATCCAAGGTAGATTAGAAAGATTTTAGATGTTGAGCTAGACTATTGATTTGGGGATTTTGCACTAGCAACCTGCAATTACATGTTCTAATGATTCTGTCTTCTTAAAACCACACCCAGATTTAAGGAGTTATTTGTGGAATGTCTTCGGAGTAAAAGGGACTGTACTTTTACAGACTTTATGTTGTATAACATGAACAACCCGGACAGGGTCACAAATGGAACTGCCTCACAAGTGACAGAAGACAGGTGAGAGGCACAAAGCAACAGGTCGCAAAGACGGTAAGAGCAAATTTGTTTTGCCAACCCCCTCAAAAATGCCTGAAAGAACCAAAAATTCTGAATTTTGAAAGTAAAAGATTATCATATAGTGAAATAAAATAAATAATCCTCTTCATCAGGGTTTCAAGATCTGACTCCAGATTTTTTAGCAGGCCATACTGAATCCTAGCACAGAAAAATCAGATGGACTAGTGGTGAGTAAGTTCCAGGAAAATGGCAGTAATTCCTCCACTTGTGTAAGGACATACACTCACCTGCAGAAGGTGAATGTAGAACGCATTCTGGAGAAATTCAGTAGCTTCCAGGCTCCGCTTCTGGATGCCGAGGACACGGACAGCTTGGAAGCATGCTTCTAACAGTCACCAGAATTCTTACACTGCAGGGGGAAAAGGAGGCCCTCAGTCGATAGCAGAGATGTTCCTGTCGTTTATCACAGGCGGTGCCTCAGGGACTCAGTGCCCTGCCGCAGCCCGGCCCCAGGCGAGGACACGCAGCGTGGCCCACCGAAGCAGGAGGTGCACTGTGCTTGAGAAAGCCCATCCCCAATGGGGGCAAGAGTGGCTGGTGGGGTTGAGTGAACATATAAATGCCCACAGAAATATGCCTGCATTCATTCAAGTGATACAAGCAACAGTAGCAGGCTATTTAACATAATTTCAATTGTCAGTGGAAATTTTGCCATTCCTTTCCGCTTGTCCCCTGCACTCTGAAACAGGCTTAGGCTCTCTCACACCTGCAGCTCTGAAGCAAGAGTTGTGAAGTCATTTTACTTTGCTGCAAGTGTCCTCGGTCCCCTTGTAACTGTGTCTGTCCTCACTTAACACAGTCGGATATCTTCCTGGATCTCTGCCTGAGTTCCTTTCTCCTCCTCCTCAGATCCTGAGATAAAGGACAAGTGAAGGCACATGACCAGAAAAGGCACTGTGGACTTGACTGAAATCCACAGTGACCCCCTAAGTGAGTGCTGCCCACCCCTTACATTCGATACTCAAGGTTCTGCCCAGGGTGAGATCCAGCCCAGAGAGGTGGCCCAGGCCAATTGAAACCTACGTGGCTTGGGCACGGCGACAGGTGCAGGAGCTGGTTCCGGGGTCAGGCCCCTCCCCACCTCTGCTCCCCTCTCTCCCGAGGCCCCGCTGCCAAGCACTCAGGCTCCGTGATCTTATGTCCTTCTCTTCTACTCTACTCCAAACCCTTTTCCTTTTCCTTTTTTCCCTAATTATCCCCAGCTGGAGTGATTTTTCAATCGCAGTATCTGAAAAAATTTCCTGCAGCCGAAAATGAGGTCTCAAGAAGTCAAAGCACATATGCTACTTCCTGAAGAGTGCCGCTGGCTAGGGGGACCCTCACCAACACTCACGTGGCATCAGACATGTTTCAGGGTTGGCCACCCCCAACAAGAGTGTGCTGTGACCCCTATGCCAGCACAGCATCTCTGCTCACAAAAATATAGTTGGCCCACTTATCGGTTATTAAGAAGCAAAAATACAAAATTGCTCATGTTTCTTACTAAAATTATCTATGAAGCAGAAAAGGGAATTGTAATAGAAAAGAACAATTTTGACCCCATGTTAGGTCTGTTCCTTTGGCTTTAACCCTGTGCCCTGTTTTCTAGGCTCAGACTGGCTAGCTCTGCACCATTTGTAAAAGAAAGTTGCCTTTAGACTGAAATATCCAGGACAGCCTATTCTCCTGGCCGTGATCTTGAAGGATGCTAATTCATCTGCACTTATGTAGAGATGGCAAGTTGCAAAATAGAGAATAACCTTTGTTTTTTTTTTTTGGAGGTTTCACAGGGGCAACATGATTTGATCCGCATGGACAGCTGCAAGAACAGCGGATTCAAAGGACAAGCAATTCATACAGCAAGAAGTTTCCAACAACTAACCAAAACCCCGCCCCTTTTTAGTATAAAAGGAGACACAATTCTGACTTGTGGAAGATGATTCTCCAGGACATCAGTCTGCCATCTTCTGGATCTGCCAGCTTTGCAAATAAAGTCACTATTGCTTGCTCCAACACCTCATCTCCCGGTTTATTGGCCTGTCATGCAGCGAGCAGAATGAGTTTGGACTCGGTAACAAAATGACTGCATTGGAGGTAGTATGTCTCCACTCTTTCCTCGTTTCCAATATGTAACATGCACATTACTTATGATCTAGTGCAAATAATTCATCAAAGACAACCACAAAAAGAAACTATACTCACCCAGCTATCAATACTGAAGACAAAACCTGTCAATTTTATAAGCTGTTTAAGAACACAACCGAAAAACCTAACATAGGGAGTTGATTCCACGGAAATAAAATTATTTCTACTCCTTCAAAACTTTTTCTTTTCTTTTCTATTTTATTTTGTTTTGCTTATTGAAAAGAAAATAAAAGTCAGATCATTTTATTTCACGTATTTTTGTTATAGCTACATACTTTAAATACTACAGAGACTTAAATTTCAATAAAAAATTGTTCATATATTAGTATAAAGATATATACACAATCAATGGGGATTAGGAAAGGAGTGGACATTTACTAAAAATCCACTGCAATCCAGTCTTTTACAAGCATATCCTGGAATATAAGCTCTATTATCCAGGGGACCTCACCCACATTCTCACTGCTGAGTCCCTTAGTAATCAACTACTAAGGCACCAGCATAGAACCATGTGATCTGTATTTTAGGAATAAATGAGGGAATTCATTCAATTCTAAAACAAAAACCCTAAAATAAATACTGAACTTATTTACAGATAAAGAAAATTGGTCCCTCAAAAAGTAAAGTTTCTTCCTCAAGGTCACAAAGCTAATAACTGGTAAAGGCAAGATTTGAACTAATCTGCCTGATTCTAAAAACTAAGGTGGAAATCCCATTAGACTGGGGAGGGTCCAGCTGCGCAGCCTATCACCATATCTTTGTTCAGATCTAGCCTTAGACAGCCTGAGACAGCACCCCATTCCTATGGAACTCGAGGGCAAATGATAACAATAAGGATTTTATATCCAGCAATTTCTTAGGTCTCATGTATATAAAGTGTCAGCAGGTCAGCAGAAAATCTCTGGAAACCATGAGTGGGTCCAGACCTTTTTGCTGATTAGAAACTCAATCTATCAGGACATAGTGACCTTCCCTTGAGAGGCCACATGGACATAAACTAAAGGCAGCTGAACAATGAAAACTAGCAAGACCCTGGAAATCAAGCAAGAAGGATCCCTGCCATCCCCCAACCAGTTGCCTCTTCATCCACGTGGACACGAAGACAGAAGACCCGGGTTCTTGTCCAAGTTACACTATCATGGATTCTCACCCATAAAAAGGTACAACTCTATGATGTCATAAGTCCTTTCCAACTCAAATATGATGACACCAATATCTCAGCAGAATATCTATGTCTCCACTTCCCCTCTTCTAATAGGAGAATATTTCTATGGACACAAAGCAGAAATCCAATTTAAAAAACCATGCACGAAGCCAGGTGAATTTCTGCTTAAGAGACTTTCCTCTCATGCTCAGTGAATGAAAACTCAGAAAAAGTGGTCCTTCTCCTTCAGCAAACGGGAGGCATCCTGATTGTGTGTGTGTGTGTGTGTGTGTGTGTATAAATCAAATATAATCGTCTGGGATGTGTACAGATTTTTTTTAATGTCACTGTAATTTCATGGGGATGAGCCAACATTTAAAGTAATTTGAATCTAGTGTTCTGAGACAGTCTCAGTTTCTTTTGGTGGAGGAGGTGAAAGGGGAGAGTAAAGGAGGAAAGAGGTAAATGAAACAAAGAAGTAAGAATACTGCTAGGGAAAGGCAAGACGTTAATTTTGTTCCTCATTGCATCACAACAAATTAGGGACTGGCTTTCCCCCGATGTCTTACCGAGCACTGAGTTGAAGAAGAAGAGGCGACAACCTATTTCTCACTGAGATTGTGGCTGTACATGGCATCTTATAGACACAAATCATTTACACTGATCAAACACTCTAGCAGCAGGCTGTAATTCTCCTGTTTTGAGAGACAAGAAAACAGGAGTTCAAAGAGGATGTATAACTTGACAAAAGTCAGAGGACCAGTAAACAAGAGAGGATGAATTCAAACTCAGATCTGAATGTAGAGTCTTATCTTCCCACTCCCAGGACTGGAAAATCCTTAACACACAGGCTCCCCAGCTCCCCTGCAGTGTTCCTGGCGCCAAGCATTTCCCATGGTAATGGTCTCCAGTTCTCACAGACACAGCGCTCTGTGCAGCCAATGACCTTGATCAGACCTTGATCATCTACCTGCCACGCCCACCAGGCTTCACCATACAGGCAGGAAAGCTGGCTTTCAAGTGCATACAAAGCCACCCCCGGTCTAACCTGGGCTCTTCTGCAGCTTCTCCAGCCTAAAGGCAGCCATGAAACTGCTCATAGTCTGTACATGAGCCACACTACCTCTCTCCATCTGTCTCCCCACCTATACTACTTAGCTATGACCATTTTGACAATCTTGGAAACAAATTTTTAAAAACAGAAAAGAAAGGATTCTGGAACAAGTGCTTAATACTTACAATTTTTAATGACAAGTTACAAATTGAGTATTGACAAACCGAATCTTCCTTTCTAAATGTCAGTTTTAAGCATTTAAATATATAATAGCAAAAAATTCTCACAAAATTAACAAAAACATAAACAATAAACTGGAATAAATTCAAAAATAATGCCCATGTTCTAAATGGAGAAACTTCAGGACTATACTGAGGGTTAAAGTAAGAGGTATGAATGTAGAGACATAAACATATTGCATGGAGGAAAGCAGTTTTGTAAAGATGTAAGTTCTCCTAAGAATAATTCAAAACTTACTAAAAACTCCCATGAAATTTCCAATCTGATTTTTTTTAACTTGAACAAAATATTTTGGAACTCTTCAGGAATAATAAAGTCATAATACTAGACAAGAAAATTTGGGATGGAAGAAAAGAATCAAAAAAAATCAGACTGCCAGTTATTAAATAAATTTTTACAATATGTAAGATATGGTGCTGGAGTAAGGAAGGGAGATTGACAGAAGGGAACCATGAGCTCAAAAAGAGACTCTAGTGTATGTAATTATTTTGTACAGGTGGGATTTCAAATCAAAGAGAAAAGTATGAATTCAATAATTGTCCTGGGACCATCAGAATCACCTAGAAAGAATAAATTTTATTCCTGTCATAATGACCACAAGATAAATTGCACATAGTGATGTAAATAATAAAAAGTACTAATAACAGCAAATACAACCCTTTGCTCTTATTAACTCAACTTCTCCTCACTATAACAAGTACTATTATAATCACCACCTTACAGATTAAAAAAACCTACATAAGAGATTTATTCCATTATAAGGAAGTATTTCTAAGAATGTCAAAGTTAAAACCCATAAGGAAGACATTTATTATCTTAAGAGTAGTTTGAGCCACAGCAAGATTAAAAGGAAATCTTGTTTCTGAACAAAATGAAAGGAAAGAAATGACAAGAAAAAGCTCTGTGATACATGTTGATGAAGTCACGAAGTAAATTTTCATAGCATACAAAGAGCTGTCACAAAGCAACAAGAAGCTCCCTCGCTTAAATGTTTCCAAAGGACAAAATGAATCATTCATTTTAAAAAATTCAAAAGGCTAATGAGTGAAAAAAGCTCAAAACTTCACTGGTCATCAAATGCAAACTAAAACAATGAAAAAGCACTTTTGCTTATCATATTGGTGAATATTTTTAAGATATTCTAGTTAGTGTCCATCTGTGGGAGAACAAATCATGAGCGACTTTTTCAGAGGATGACATATCAATGGATATGTAAACTCTGAAAAACGTACGTACGCACTGACTCAACTCCAATTCTAGGAATCGTTTCCTTTAGGAAAAAAAAAAAATCAGTCCAAACAGATGTATTCATCAGGGCATTTACACAGCACTGTTTAGAAAGGTGGGAAGAAAAACTGAAGTGAAATCATATCCAGCGATAGAGAATTGGTTACATAAGTAATTGTGCATTTTTTCATTCCCCAATGGAGAAGGAATTTCTAGAGTCACTTGAAAGGAGTCTGGGATGAATGTAAATGTCACATCCAGGGACTAAATTTCCAGAAGCCTTAACTAAAGGAATATACATACAAGATCACAGGAATGTCTGTACAAGAAGGATGCAAGTCAAACATTCTTTCTGACAGTGGAAAGTGGAGAAAACTTAACTGTCCACCATTAAGACAATATTACGGTAAATCACGGCGAGCTGCGGCTGCTGAGGGATCCGGCGTTTCGCCGTGGTCCAGGGTCTTGTCCACAGCAGTCTCCCACCAAATGTGTCCGTGGACAAGAGACGACACCCGCACATCAGGAGACCCCTCCAATCTATATGAAAGGACAGGGTGAGTCTGGAGTGGGAGGACGTCTATGATATACCCCTGAGTGTATAAAGCGAGCTGCAGAAAAACATATAGTATGGTCTCATTTTTAAATAAATCATATATACACACACCTATACATTGATTTCTCATATGTGTATATATATGTATCTCATAGGCATAAAGGTCATGAAATATATATACGAAATTTTCCACAGCTTTTACTCTCAGGAAATAATGGGAAGGGAGTTAGGGGCCTTCCTGTACCACCACAGTTCTCTTTTCAGTATTTCAGTTAAGTATACTTGGAATTTAAAAGTTTATTTAAGTCCGAAGTAAAATGGACGATGCATTCCTTAAGACAGAATGCTACACTGGTCATTAAAAATCATGCCAGGGGAGATAGAATATTGTAGAAAAACATGTAATAAGCCGAATGGAAAATGGAGATCTCCGCACAGTAAACAGGGACAGAGTGCTCACTGGTTTTTATGACAGAGCTGATACACACTGACGAAAAGAACAGAAAATAAATGTTAAATTGTTAATTATTATCTCTGAGTAGTGGGACCAGGATAGACTCTTTTGCCCCTTTTTTCAGACTTATTATATTAAATGCAAATTATTTTTCATCTGAAAAAAGCATTTTTATGCGTGTAGTACCACGCATTGGGGAATAATACATGAATACTTACAGAAACAAGTAACTAGGAGACGCCGCAGCAGCGCTACACAATGTAGAACGGGCGATCCTGATTAACATCGTGCAGTTACATAAGGACCCACAAAGTGAGAGCACCTGCTGTAACAGGGCGTAGCCCCCTTCTATTTGTCAGTTTTGTCTTCAGGTCTGAGGCAGTTCTGAGCACGGCCAGTGTCAGTGCTGGTGTCTGGATGAATGCTACTGGAGGTGAGGGCACCTGCAAGCGGAGAGGAAGAACAGAAACCATCCTCTGCCTTTTCTGTCTTGTTTCTTTGTTACTTTAAAAGAGAGGAATAAATAAGATAAACTGTGTATCTTCCCTACTGAAATTTCAGTAATGAAACCGTTTTTAAAGTCTTCACAGCTTATATTCTGCCTATAACTGTCTTTTCAACAAAGCATCATATTTATTAAATGTGAATTGACTCAGTTAATTAACTCTCTGTTGAAACATTCTAGTAAAGAACATGAAATGCCTTATGTAAAAGAACCACACCTGCAGTGACTAGCACAGCTGTCTTGACGGCAGTGCATTCAGCCCACACCATCCTGTGGTCCTGAGCTCCTGATGCTGGTAAGAGAGCACGCTGCCGCCTCAGATGGAGAGATACTGTGAAAGAGTTTGAACTCTACAGTACTGACAAAACATAACTGACAAATCCCAGGCTCCTTTGAGGCTGTCATTTTCTGTTTCTGGCCAACCCCCGTCAATGAGCAGAACCACCTCATTCCCGAGTCATGGGACTCACGTGGGAAGCAGTTTTGGAGAAATTACCAGGTATAGAATGTAACAAACTATACATAGATCTCTGAAAAAAGAAAAGATGCAATACTCTGATTTTGGAAGAAACTCAAAATATTCTCCAAAGCCTTAGTAGCTGGAAAGGCTGGGCATCTCCTAAGCCACTTATTTATTTCACAGCCAGTGAGCATCTTCCACAAACCCTGTTTCCCTGTGTCTGCTGGGAGCCTCAGGCACACTGTTGCTGTCGATCTTATAAGTCACAGGGCAGACGTGTGTCTCTCATGCCTGCAACCCTCACACAGGCTTGCCTCCTAGCCTCACTGTCTGAACTTGGCCCCATTTCCTCACCTGTTTATTTGGTATCTGTTCTGTAAGCTGCCTGAAATGCTTTTTGGAACATGTCAGAAGATTCAGTGTGTAGATAAATGGACAGATGGACAGGTGAGAGATGGGCAGACAGACAGAGAGACTCCAAGAAAAGGGGAACAAAGAAAATTTCCTATGCAGAACCCTCTTCTAGTCAGGGAAGAAAACCACCACGGAGAAGTGTGAAGAGGCAGGTGGCTTAGGACTATTTCCTGGATTCCATGAAAAGTCCCACCAAGAGAGAGGGTAGAACTATAAATAATAAAAGAAAAAAGCATGCATGCTTGAAAAATATATCTACAATATGTACTTTCTAAAGAATAGATTCAAATCAGCACGGCCCAATAACACAATCCTTGGGTATTTACAGAAGTGAGAATCCCATCTCCAAACCACAAGGCATCCCTTCGGAGCACTAAGAGTCTACACGGGACGGTCATAAAGCTGTAATCACAAAAGCTATGCTATCCTGCCCTTACGAGGAATGAGCAGCTGTGCTCGGGCTGCCCACGCGCCATTTACACCCCACAGCACCTCTAAGGGGGAGGGACGCCTAGCAAGCCCGTCTTTGCAGGACAGGAAACAAGTCCAGGAGAAGCTAAGCTGACCTAACATTTCTCCATCTCTCATGACTGGTCACTCCAGAGCAGGACTCGAACTCGGACCCACGTTTGTAATCACGGTACTACCGGGCTTTGCGTGCTTTTTGTGTGTATAATACATTTGTTTCTGGCATGAAAGTATATTTAATAAATGATCGGTTGTCCTGTCTATCTCATTAGCTCACAATCAATGTTTATAGTGTTGAATTGTACTCTTTTTCCCTGGAGAAAGGAATGGAACTAGCGGGTGTTAGAATGAGGTGGGGCTCCATTCTTTATCTGGTACCTCATCTCATCCAAGTCCCCAACCAGGGAGAAGGAGCAAATGTTTTCTTCATCTTTTAAAGAGAGGGCTCCACTGATGGTGACTTAACTCCAAAACCAAGTCTGGGGAAGGGCACATTCAGCAACCAGAGCATTATCACCTGTAGGAAGGCGAAAACAGCTCACGGGAGGGCTCAGGGGGTCAGCCTGATTTAATTTCAATCGATAAAACAGTAACACACTCTAAAAATACTAGCATGCAATCGATTGGCTCTTTCTTGACATCTAGCAATTTTCCACAGCCCACATGTAAAATGATTGTGAACAAGTGAAAGGAAGTGTCTATAGACAAGAAAAATCAATGCCACATGTAGACTGAAACCCAGGCTGGAGGAAAGGAAGAGAAAGGGCATAGTAAAGAAGTGGGGAAAGGCTGGGGAAATAAAATCATCACAAGGACTCTCAAGCATCATCCAACAATCATACAATCATTCAAGAGAGAGAGAGAGTTACTGAGGTCCTATTCTGTGCAAGGTTGTAGAGCGGGCAAAGCAAGAGCGCAGCGACCATGGTGGCAGCAAGTGGCGGGGCTCAAATACACTTCTGATCCTGGTACCTTGCACACTTGTCCTCAGTATAAAGGCAAAAAACAAAAAGTAAAATAAAACTCTGTAAACTCAAAGCATTGTTGAAAAAAAATTAAAGAAGACCTAAATACCTGGACAGACACACCACGCATATTCCTGGATCAGAAGACAGAGCTCTTGGAATGGCAGTGCTCCCCAAAGCAATCCGTATATTCAACGTGGTCTCGATCACAATCCCAGCGGGCTCCTCTGCAGAAACTGACTAGCTGCTGCTACAATTCATATGGGAATTCAAGGGTCTCAGTAACCAAAACGTACTTGAAAAAGAAGAACAATTTAAGAGGACTTGTTATTCTCAATTTCAATCCTTACAACTGTATCTCCAGGTGAGATTAGAGGCCATTGTGAAGTTATTACTTTGTTTATTCTTATTTTCTAAATTCTCTACAATGAATATAACTGTTACAATAAAAAGAATAAAAAGTAAGGTTTGTTTTAAAATATACACACCGATTCACTCATTGGGAAAAAAATATTTTAACTATAAAGAGGTAAACAAATATCTAGTGAAAAAGGACTACTTAAAAACAAGAGTGTATTTACATTTTTCATTAATTGAAAACTGAAAAGCACAAACACATCAAGTTTCTAGGGAGACCGATGCAACAAATTAAGTTATTTTCAAAAATTCTAATTGAACAATGAAAACTCAAGAAAGGGAAAATTGTGATTGACACCCAAGTGCAAACACATGGAAAGCAAAGGCCTAGAAATCACAGTTCCTTGAACTCTGATACTAACTCAATAGAAGAGGAAATTCCTCACTAAGGGGACAGTGGAATCCCATGCATAAGACAGCATACACAGTACAAACTGCACTAGAATCTGAGGTGATTTTCTTAGAAGAATTCCAAAGTTACAACATTGCTGAAAAAGTATAAAAACACTGAAAGACAGATTAAAACACACAGTCATATATATTATATAGAAACATATGAAGTCTACTCCCATGTTGCATAGAAATACAAACATATTTGTTCATTTATGGGCACTGAATATTTTATCCCATGTAGAATATTTCAACTAAAACAAATAATCAATAATACACAACTCTTGTCAAATCTTCTTGATAAGTTACTCTGCTATGTAACCATAATGTGTCTAAGATAGATCTAAAATTAGTGAAAAAGTTCTTTGTATGGTTTCTTGAACTCTTCTCAAAATTCCAAACTTAATTTTAAAATAGATCTGAGCAGTATTTCTATATTAACTTTTCCCTCGTGGAATGAACAACACAGTCTGTTGTCAAAATTCTGTCCTTAGAATGATTCACGAGCACCGTATCCTAACAAAACTGCTGGACAGCAAGGCACTATCCAGACACTGTGACCAAACAAACAAAACACAAGGAAGACAGTGACCCTATTCTGGAGGGCTTACCGTATGTTTCAACACCGGGTATTTATTTGATTGGTTTGATTGGTTAGCAAAATAAAATCAATCAAGTACTTTCTGCTTTGAGCATTCAGTAAGTCATGACTCTGTTGTTAGTGTCATGAGAAGGAAAGACTTAAGCATGACTTGATTAGGTCAATTGGCAAAAGCCATCACTGGGGAGTGAGTAATAAAGAAGTTAACTGATAGCAATGCTTCTGCCTACAAGAGACCTAAAATAAACCTACACTGATCTCTTTAAGGAAATGAGGAGATGAGGCCCCAATGAGAAAAACAAAAACAAGAAATCAAAAAAGTAAAGACTTTTTCATTAACGGTTCCAGGAAGTAGTGGAGCATGGTGGTGAGGATCACAGATGCTTGGGACAAACATGAGGGTCTGAATTCCAACAGCAACTGTGTAGCTATGACACTGATAAGTCAGTGAAATTTTCTGAATCTCAGTCTCCTATCCATAGACTGGGGACAACAACAGCACCTGTCTCCTAGAACGGTCCTAATAATTAAGTTATTTTATATATAAAAGGTTAAATAAAATACCTCAGATATTAAATATTACCCCAAAAGCACAAGGAAAAAAGAAAACAGAGATAAATTGGAGTTCATCAAAATTTAAAACTTTGCTTCAAATGTCACCATCCAGAAAGTGAAAAAACAACACACAGGAGAAAATTTTTTCAAATCATTTATCTGATAAGGAATTTGTATCTATAAAAAAAAAAAAACAAAAAGGAACTCCTACAACTCAACAATAAAAAGGCAACTCAATTAAAAAATGAATTGAGGATCTGAAAAACATTTTTCAAGGAAAATATACAAATGGCCAAAAAGCACAAAGAAACGATGTTCAATATCATTAGCTGTAAGGGAAATCAAGTCAAAACCACTAGGAGAAACCGCTTCACACTCACTACAATAGGTTATAATCAAAAAAAGTGTAACAAGCACTAATGAGGACACAGAAGAAACGGAGGTCGCAGCCGTTGCTGGTGAGGATATAACACAGCGTAGCCAACGTGGAAAAATGCCTGTCAGGTCCTTAGAGAGTTGAACATTTGGTTTCTGAATGACCAGGCAATTTTGCTTCCTGAGCACACACGTAAGAGAACTGAAAACAAATGTTCACATAAAAACTCCTACAGGAATATTCACGGCGCCATTACTCATCACAGCCAAAAAGCAGAAACAACACAAATGTCTATCACGTGATGAATGGGTAAACAGAGGGGCCCAGCCATACAGTGGAATACTATTCAGGAATAGCAAAGCATAGAGTACTGACCCAGGCCACAACTTGGACAAATATTGAAAACGTTACTCAGTGTGAAAGAAGTCAGTCACAATAGATGGTTCCACTTACATGAAGTAACTAGATTTACATGAAATTTCCAGCACAGGCAAATCCGCAGAGAGAGAAAAGTGGCTTTCTGGGGCTGTGGGAGGATGGGGAAGATGGGAATGTCTGCATATGCGTAAGGGGCTTCCTGTTGGGGGGATGAAAATGTTCTAAGATTGACTGGGATGAACAATTCTGGGCATAGAGTAAAAACCGCCGTACATTTTAATGGGTGAATTGTTATTAAAACTGGTAAGAAAAAAAGCACCTCCAGCCAGTTACCTTCCTATAGTAAATGCAAATTGCTAAATTTTATTACAGGAAGAAGAAACTGCCCTCAGCATGAAAGCAGGAGTTCAGCAAATGTGAGTTAACCGAAATTGGAAAAGAGCATTTCACTTGAAAGAGTTGCTGAGTGTACACAAATTATTAAGACATGACAAGGAAAATCAGTTTGACATCACGAAGAAGCATTCTGCTTCAAATGCAGATCAAGGATTCGGCAAGCCCAGCTGCTAGAAATGACCAGAGAAGAAACCTGGTTCTTTAAACAAGCGCCAGAGCCAACAAGGAAATAATGGTGAGGAAAGCAGGCGGCCGAAAATCTGGAACAGTTTGCTACAAATACTTTCTCCACTGAAAATTCAAAAACAAAATGAAAGTGATGTGATATTGTGTTGACCTCACGTGAATGGGCTTCCTCCGGTGCTCGACAGTTTTGTAACCCCGAATGAGAGACTCAGGAGAATCAGAATGGCTCCTGGGAGTCCCCAAATAACTGCCCACCAGCACGCTGACCACCATCACATCTGCCAGGGTGTAATTGCAGAGAAGAGACCAACTTCTGAAAGGCACAGGAAATATTGACAAGGGAAAAAAAGGCTGATGTCAGTCTTGGGACAGAGGCCCTGAGAGCAGAGGCCAGAAGGCTGCAGTGGAGTGGCCCTGGGGCAGGAAGGGACCACGGGGGAGCAGATCTCAATTCTCTTCTCTCTCTCCCTAGGGTAGGAGAGATAAAGTCTGCATCCTTCTCACCTGGAACTGTGGGTTCTGGCTGGCAGAAGTCTTACCGACATGGAATGAATGACTCAAGACTGTGGAAAAAGGAAAGAAAGCGAGAAGGAGTAGGGAGCCAACTCCAAGAGCCTCTCAAATGCTCCCATATTTATTGTGTATAATCAAAGAAAATAGTCTTTAACAGTTGTGTGATAGTAAACAGGAACTTGGGGAAAGACAGGATGAGACAGAGCTTGTAGAATCCACAATGAGTAAAAAGGCTTAGTTTACCTTTAGGGTAGTCATGGGGAGAGGGGAACAAGATAAATTCTTTAGATATTCATTAAAAGCAGACCAACAGTCCAGCCAGGTCCGTGTTTTGGGGATAATAGACTAACAGCACGCACGCCCAGCATTTATAGCTGATGGCCTGGCTCATTGCTGTGCAATGAACAGAGTGCTATCTAAAACATCAAATATGCAAGCAAGGCATTGTCTCTGCTTTTTATGGCAAGGAGACAGGAGTGAGGATGCACAGGTGCTTGCTTGAAAGCAGTTACTAAGCACACTTTTTCTTCTTAAGGTTCACATGCGTCTGGAGTCTGTTAAATTTGTTAACCCAATCATGGGCTATCACATGGAACCATTATGGAGGACACCCTAGGATGACAAATCCTGGCTCTGGGTCTTTTCCTGCCAGCTTCGGCCATTCCAGCAGGGTCTAGACACATCCCTGAATAACGATCCCACAGAACCACCCAGACTCTTAACTCCTGGTGCTTGGAACTTAATTTTAGCTTTACACAACTTAACATAGAAAAGTTTCAGAAATAATAGATATTATATTCTTTTTATATCTCATCATAGAACTGATTTTTCTGATTGCTCTAAGCTGCTTCTACTTGGTAAATCACCTAATTCTGCAGGTGAATTCAGTACTTTCCATTGCGCATAACTAGACAGTCTGGGCCCTCTGACTTCTATTGGTCAAATAAATACCGATACACCTAATTGATTTCATTGTTCATCAATTTCAGCCTGGAGGTGAGGGAGTGTCACTCTGTTCCTCAGCCCACCCTCTACTCTATTCTCTTCAGCAACTCAGGCCTCCTGAATACAAAACATAGCATCTGTTTCCCTTCACCTACACTTTCCACAAACGCAACAGGAAACATCAGCCTAGAGAATGAATTCAACACAAATGTTAAAACAAAAATCTACAAACCTGAAGCAACTCCATCTCCGAATCATGATACACAATGACATGAAAGTAAGGGTGTCAGGTACAAAGCACGCGTGAGCCTGACCACCTCACTTCTATTCTTCAAAGGAAGGAAGTTTTTCATGTTTTTTATTATCATTCTTTGTCATTGTATCTGATTAAGCCAAAAAATAGTTTATGAAATAATTAAGCACTGCAATAACAGATTTTCGCTGTATCAATTACAGAAGGCATTCAGAGGGGATAGGAAAACCCACCAATGTAAAAAATGCAAAATTTCTTCCCCTGTTAAGAACACGTATACAAAATGCAACAGAGAATTCAAATTCATGTGGAGAGGAGCAAAAGCCACAGAATCAAAGTCATTACTATGAGTCAATTCAAAATTCACTGGACAAACATGCTCAATGCATTCAAAGAATTTTAAAGGCACACTGCAAACCATTCACTTAATGATCTACAGGCTAGAGGAAGAATTTCCCTCTTTAACAGACAACAGAAATCAATAGGTTGCCCCACCAAACGAGGACCAAACAGCAATCAGGTTTTTAACAGTTCTGATAAATCAGCATGTTCTAAACATCAAAATCCAGAAATTTTAAACATTCATTCACACCACAATGAAACAAGCACTTAAAAAAAAAACAAAACAATAACCCGAAGAAACTAAGCACAATTATCATGTACCTGGATCAATGGGAACTTCTTGTAACGCTGGAAGAAAGAACAGGCTATAGCCTTTTACTTAAAAAATAAAACTACATTTAAAGATAACTGCTAAAACACATTTCATCATTCATGTTGCCTTGAAAAATCTGAGGCACTCGTATCTGATCAGAAAAGCAATTCTGAGTAATAGTATGTTACAATTCAGTGCCAGTTTGCTTTAGTAGAAAAAAGAAAAGCTACTGTTTCTCATCCTGCACAAAGTGTAAAGAACCTTCCTGCCTCTATCTCCTCCTATTTTCTAAGCTCATTCTCCCCAACCCTTCTGAAACAAGTATGAGAACCTTTTATACCCACCAATATGCCAAATGACAAAAGAGTATCAATTTATTTGTATAAATATATGCCTACACCTTGAACTGGAAGAGAGAGGTATCAGAAGGCTATATGGAACTTATTTCTACCTTCCTGAAATCACACACACACACACACACACACACACACACACGTTCACAGAGACACAGACATGTACACACTGAATTACTGGGCAATTCACAAGCTGAGGACTTCCAATTTATAGAAGATAACTTTGTAGTTAGTTTAAAATACAAAACTGTCAGCTTTTGAAAGCCTTCATCATCTGCTAAATCATCCAAATATCAACGAGACCCAATTAGCCTTCTCTGTAGAATATAATTTCCCATGATGGCAAAACAGACCCTAAGTAGTGGATCCAAGACTCATGTTTATCACTACCTATGATCGTTTTTAAACACATAAACAGATTCAGAAAGTATGTCCCAACAACATTTATTCTTATTGAAATAGCATATGTATTCAATTGTCTATACAGAAAATAGGTCCCATGATGGTGTTTAAGAGCTATTTTGTGTATTGAAATATTTATTTTTAAGTTCAGACAAGGAGGGTCTGTATTACTCAGTTGTAGAACACCTGCTTAGCATGCACAATGTGCTGGCTTCAGTCCCCAGTACCTTCATAAAAATAAATAAAAATAAGTGCTTATTTAAAAATAAGAATAAATTTATAAAAAGAGTAAATGCAGACTAAAAACCACTGCAATCTAGGAGCCATAATTTTAATAAAAAACAAGAGTTTCTATCAAATATTCACTATATGACTATCACAGGGACAACCACAAATCGCCCCTGACAACCATCACGTGTGATTCTCAGCAACCCTACTAAGTAGACAGCGAAGAGAAACCCAGCATTGCGGATGAAGAAATGGAGCTCGGAGGAGCCGGGGACGCTGACCGTCCTGCTCCCCGTGACACCACGTCAGCCCAGGATGAGCGCTGACAGAGCTGCACTGTGGGGACACCCAGCTGTACGGAACCTTGGTGCACTGGGGAGTCCCAGAAAACACTCGAAACTGTTCAGTGAAGAACCAGCTCAAATATATTACATTGTGCCACATCCTTTAAACAGGGAACATGTCTGAGACCTCTTTGATGCCTCCGTGTCCTTTCTGCCATTATCAATTATTTGCCCTCTCAGCATGCCCAGTCATGAATTGGACCCCATATGAAGTGCACTCAGATGGCAGAGCTTTTAAAGCTGTTTTATGAAGTTTGTAAGACTCTGTCTATGCCTCACACAGGCGGTCATCCATCACTTCTCACCGGTGTGGATGTACCACATGAAATCACACCTTTCTGCTTTTTAAAATCCCTCCATGTAATCCAGACTTTTCAACAGCAAAGAAGCAGCTCAACCAGAAACAGTGGATAGCTTTTCACCAAATGGACTCGAACAGCCCATCGGACTACCTGGAAGCCCTTTTTTTCTATTAAACCCACTTCCAAGGACTTCATCATTTTCTGATTGGTGGACTTGGCCTCTGACTGGCCTACTCTGAGAGCTCCCAGCCTCACATCCGGGGGTGGGAGAGGACCCTGCTGTTCGGGGAAATCAGTGTGGAAGGCGGAAATCTTCCACCCAGGTCCACACGGGTAGAAGTGCCACAACATGCTCAGAAAATATACCGTCAGCAACCCTGGGCTCCCATGGACTGATGTCACATTAACCAAACTCATGAGAGACTGATGCAAAGAAACCAGAAATTGAATTTATTAATGTAACAGGAGATGTGAAACTACGAACCAGACTGAAATATCAGAGTTCAACTATGAGTACAGATTCTCCTCAGCGGCCCAATCACGGGCAGGCAGTCACATGGCAACCATGGACAGAAGCAGAGCAGGAAGGGTTTCTAGATTAACTCAATGGACTAAATTTCTGTTATACGAACAGATCTGCTGCCCAGAAGACATTTAACGCCAATCATGGTGCACTGTCCTTTGACAGTGGCTGAGACACGACTGTGAGCACCTGTGTAACTCTCCTTTCCCTGTCCTTTCTGGGCTAAGTGATGCACAGAGGTACAGAGATCCAGGGATGCAGATACCTCTAAACACCCAAAGCCCATCCCTGGGAGCCTGGAAACCAGACAGCCAGGGTTTAAATACCAGCTCTGCCACTTACTAGCTCTGTGACCTTGGCCAACTTAATTACTCTCTCCGTGCCTCAATTTCCACATTGTAAACCTGGGATAACAATCAAATCTCCCTTACTCACTTGTTGTGAAGATTGAAGGATTCATTTCTGTAAAACGCTCAGAAAAGAATGTAGCACATTTTTGGTGCTCAACAAATGTGAATTTAATAAGAAAGTGATTTACAAGTCTCCCTACTAATCATCTTCTGTGTTTCATGGCTAGTCTGAGTCCCAAATGAAATCCTTACTTCCCCTCTTATAAACTCTTGGAGAGCACCCTTCTCTTGCATCTCACCACCTGTTTAAACTGAGAGAAGGGATGCCTCCTCCACACTCCTCTGGTCCATGGAGAGTGCTTCCCCCTTCACACCCCTGACCCCTGGCCAACGGCTAGCACTCTTCACAATAACAGATTGAGGTGTGAGTCCGGAGAGACAAGCAGGGCATATGAAACCTTTCCTTTCCCTCCAGTGTTGGCCACCCTTGGGAAGCACCCGGGATGCTCAGCTCCATGGCAGGGCAGCCCTGTGCAGGATGGGGCAGATCATCTTAAGGGAAGGCTCGCTGTGGCCCAGAGTTACCTGGGACTGCGTGAGTCTCTAATTCTGGGACACAGTATCATGACACGCATTTTCCCACAGCCCTGAATTTCATGGAGAACGTGGCTTCATCAGTAATAAAGGAGACATTTATCGCCTGTCTGTTCTTCTGTGTCATCTCTCAGTTGGCTGCTGGAGAAAACATGTGTATAAGTATTGGGTCCACTTAAGCCCCAATATATATGAAGTACCAAAAAATTCTGTGGCTTAACATTGGTTCAGGGCGACTGTGTAACTTTCCTGACTTTGCTGATGCTAAATTATGGGTATAGGAACTATGGAACCTCCTCAAATACTTTCATCATAAAACCAGCTTTTCTTATTTTCCTGTTTCGTAGTAATTGCCAAAGACTGTAAAATGATGGCTTCATACAAAACAGGAGCTAAACTTTATGAGCCCTTTGACATTCCCTCTGTGCTAAACAATTTACATAATTTCTGATTCTCACAATTCTGCAAAGCATATACGAGCATCCCCATCTCACAGACGAGGGAGAAACTCAGAACAAACTGACTCAGGCTCACGTGGCTCAGTGGCAGCGCGTGCACGCAAACCCAAGTCAAATCACTACACCCCTTCTTCTATGTACAAAATCACCTCCCACCAAATGACACACAGCGGCTGGGTCAATACTCAGGGAACTCAGTACACTTTTCAGCTTTAAGGTGCTCAAGAGGCCGCTTCTAGCTGCTTTATAAAATCCCGGCTCACTGGTTGCTAACACTGGAATAAAAGACTGATTTTGCCATTGTTTGCACAGCAAGTCTGAAATGTTCACAGCGAGATGACAGAATAAAACAAAGATATAAGCAGAATAATTTTTCCAGGTAGACAGACATAATGGACATTGTGCTATTCTGAAGCACTAAGCAACGGAATCAAAGCAAAAAAATATTTGTTAAGCCTTCTTTTACAAACAGGAAAATTAAGACTGTATGAAGGTGCAACAGCGCCTCCTATGGCTAAAAAGACCTTCCAGGTTGCCGGGAAAGATGCAACACAAAAATTGCCTGTTGAATCAGAAACAAGAATCAGATAACTAAAAGCATATGTAGCACATACTGCAGTTTGCTTCGGGGAAGGGAGGGGTATTCAGTATTTAATCTGACATTGCTAATACTCTTGAATATAAACAAAAGACACAGGCTCATGGAAACTCATTTTAGAAGAGGAAAGAATCCAGTCCAGCTACTTCATTTTACAGGAGGGGAGACTGAGATCTGGGATCTGTCCTTCCGGCAATCAGCAGCAAAGCTCTCTCTCCTAGGCCTCATGTCATGCACTGTAGCAAAAACCAACTGATCTGTACTAGACCTCTATTCATAAAAGTCACGTCTGTATTTTTCCAAAAGTAGGTAATCTAAGTATCTTGCAAAATACTTCTCAAACAGCCAGGAAATCATACAAGTGTATTGAAATACAAAAACATTTATTTGCACATTAAAACAGCATGAGATTTATTCTATTAAAAAAAGTGACATGTCAAATCAATGTTTTGATATTTTAAAACCTATTAAGCATTCAGAAAAATAAATCAAAATTTCTTTAATCACAAAAGAAAGAAGCTTATTCCCTTAAAATGATCAATGTGGATTTTTCTAAACTTAATAGTTCTGGTCAGATTTCTACGAATTTAAATGTCTGAGTGGATGGTTACACGGCAACATGAATTCTGAGTTGTAACAACACACATTCTGTGTAAATAATCTTCAAGGCCGTCTGCTTAAGGTGACTTAACTAGTCCCTGTCTCACTAGAATGATACAGATTTCATTAAACCTTCATACTGCACACACACCCAAAACCCTGTATCCTTGTTACTTTAAGCCATATTCATATATTCATATATATGCATATTGAATATGCATCAGAAACAAGCCACCCTCTTTAGTATTCAAAGTTGATCCTTCTAAACTATCTGTCCTTGTGACAGCATATTTTTACTAAGAAGCTCTTGGGTGCTTCGTATACAAGGCGTCTACATCTCACAGTCAAACAAGGTAAACGGCATCACTCAAATTTCACAAATGAGGAAATGTACTTAAGCCATGAAAACAACTTACATATTCATCATCAGGAAAGAAAAGAGTAAAGATTTTACTTACAATATTCACTGACAAAACTTTCCTCCATACTAAGACTACATAGAACCAATTCAGTCTTTGTAAATTTTTCTGTCAATAAGCACCACTAGAGAAAAACAAGCAACATCATTAGCAATGGTTGGACTTTCAAAGCCCACTCCTATTTTGCACTATAATCATTTTTAATATTTTGTTTTTAGTGTTTACAGAGCACTAAAATAAAAAAATATAAACTTTTTAAGCCATTGCCTGAGAATGCAACATTTGTGAAAATGTACAATTTCAATTTATGCCACTCTGTCTCACATTCTCACTGGTGTCTCTCCTTTGAAGGCTTCATCAAACTGAGACCGCTAAAATCGTTCACTTATGGACTCACAGGAGTTCGGGAAACCACTCAACACGGGGCTGATCAGAGGAGACATTGAGAAAGCATCCTGTGCAGCCTGGGTTCCAGCCCTGAGTCTGCCAGCGCCAGCTGTGTGAGATTTTGGACAAGCTGCCCCATTTCTCAATCCCTCAGCTGCAAAAAAGGAGACACTGATGCCTACCCTTAAACACCTGCTATGAGGTAAAATATGAGGAAAGCATTTTAGCCTTAGGGAGGTGTCCACTCAGAGCAAGCTTGGTCATTATGATGATGAGGATTACTTTTAATAAGTTAAGGCAGACAAAAAATTAGAAATCACCATAAAGGAGAAACATTTTATGTCAATGAGCATTTCCTTTTGAATGGATTGCAGAATGTTTTATAGAATTTTTTCATAAACCAATTTTTGTCCACTAATTATAGATTTACAAGTTCATGGACATGTCTCCAGAAAAAGAATTAGAGGCCTCTAACCTCTGAATACTAAGAAAGAAAAGTTTAAAAAAAAATCACGGGGGAGATTATACCTCACTTGAGAGAGTATGTGCTCAGCATGCATGAGACCCTCAGTTCAGACACCAGTAACGCCATTTAAAGACTTTTTTTTTCAAGAAATGGAGAATTAAATCAAAAAGATGGAGGAATACAGAATTTTTTTAGAGACTCAACTCAGATTTAAGATGGGGAAAAAATATCCATTTCTCATAGGAAATCTTGAGAACTATGTAAACCGGATCTGAGTTGTCTAATCTTTTAACATTATTCATGAATTCCTATTACAAAGTCTTAAAACTGCCTGATAACCCACAGTGGTGATACTGATCATAACAGCTGCCAACAACGGATTGAGCTCCGGCTAGGACTGCTCTGTTCGGCCATCTCTGCCCCTGAGGCCTCACCAGGCTGAGAGCACTAAATTTTGTCATTCATGAGCATCTCGTGTAAGTCCTCCCTTTGTGCTCCTCACTCTCCCCTCACCAGCCCCTCTGAGGGAAACACTGTTATCATCTTCCACACCCACAGATAAGGCCACTGAGGCACAGAGACTAAACCTGCTCCAGGTCACATCGGCATTAAAGGACCTCTATATTTCTGCTGTTTTACTATTGACAAAGGAATCTGAGATATCAATTCAAGGGAGACTGTTAAATAATCAAGTCTGTCAGGTCTTCACCTCAAAGAGCAGATACTATAGATTCCTGATGTAGGATGAGGCTGCCGCCACAAACTGACTCAGCTTGAAATTAATATCCAAGATGAAGCAGCGGATACATGTAAATATTCACGATTGTCAACCCCGCTCACGGGTCTGGGCACTTCACTGCCTGAACGGGGGTGAAATCCCCACCCCTGTCAGGGATGGAAGCGAGGCTCTTCCCAGTGTCACCCAGGCTTCACGGGCTGTTTCCCCCCACAGGCTGTCCTCAACGATTAAAAATCTCTCAAGATTTTTACACCATGCAAAACTGAAAGACATTTCTGCAGATGGAGCATTTTCTCAAGCTTAAAAATTTTTTGCTTACACTCAGCAAGGGGGAAAATAACACATGACTCTGCAAAGTCTCTGAGCCTCACCACTCACAGGAGTAGAATGGCCTCAGCACAAGA
Source organism: Camelus bactrianus (assembly GCF_048773025.1). Lineage (NCBI taxonomy): Eukaryota > Metazoa > Chordata > Mammalia > Artiodactyla > Camelidae > Camelus > Camelus bactrianus. The sequence goes on along the minus strand of NC_133546.1, from coordinate 80,259,637 downwards.
AGACTCTTCACGTATGAGAACAAAATAAAGCCGCCCCCAACCACAGGCACTCCCAGAGACAGCGCTCAGCAGTATTCTGCACACTCACGGTTGTGCAGCACTCACCACCATCTATTTCCAGAACACTTCATCACCCCAGAAGAACATCCCTGTCACTAGCAGTCACTCCCCAACACCCCTCCACCCAGCCCCTTGCAACCATCACCTGCTCTCTGCCTCTGCCTATTCTGAGCATTTCAGATCACTGAAGTCAACAATATGTGGCCGTTTGTGTCTGCTTCCTTTCACTTAACGTGCTGTTATCAAGGTTCGTCCATGTTGAAGTGGTATCAGCATCTCTCTTTTTTTTTTGTTTGAAAGTGTTAAAGTTTATTAGAAGGTGGTAAGTACTATCAAATAGAGTAGAGAGGAGCATAAGTGATTGGGTTTCAAAGGGAAAAGAGCGGGTTGAGCAGTCAGGGTGGACTTCCCAGAAGTGGTGGCCATTTTCATATTCCCCTTTATTATTTTTTTCTTTTTTATTCACTCTTACGTCTGAATAATATTCCACTACATGGAGATACTACATTCTGTTCATCCATTCAGCAGCTATGTATGGACAAGGTCCAGAAGAATGAGTGTAAGAGGTGACTAGGCAGGGATGGCATTTAAGCAAAGAGCAAGATGTGCTTTCAAAAAATAAAAGCCAACAAACAGAGGCACAAGGAAATTCAGCGCGTTTCTGAGAAAGTGCATGCTTGCTTCAGCATGACTGCCGTGCAGGGCTGGGGGGGTGTGGAGTGACAGGAGACACAATGAGGGAGTCACCTGAGAATATTCCCCATGCAAGCAGCTCAGCCAATTCTCCTCCCTCATCCTGTATTTTAGAGCCATTTTTGATAGGTGTTCTATTTCAAGTAACAGTACTTAGTTACACATCTGATCATCTGCATCAGATCACCTTACCTCCAAGCCACAGAAAGTCATTCACTGACTGGAGCAGCTCCAAGACATAACGGTGATGGACCAGGGAGTCCTGCAGCATCCCGGCCTGCAGGCACAAACCCCCACATGTTCCATGGTGATGTCTGGAAAGTAAAATGCATGGAAATATGTCACTGCTTGTGCACGATATCTGCCCCCAAATTGCCCCAAAATCATGCTGGCAAAGCACTACTGAGCCCTCTCACTACAAAAAAAAAAAAAAAATAGATAGAGAGAGAGAGAACAGAAAAGAAAAGAATAAAGCTAAGAAGGCAAATTTAGGGTCTTCCATTGAAAACCAGCAAGCATCACTGCCAGTATCTCAGCTGGAATGGTCCTGACTTCAAAAACCACTGCGCAGTTACATTGCAAACGTGATAGACATATATGTATTCCACGTAGATGATATTACAGTAGGATTTTTCTTTTCGAAATTTCCAGTTGCAACATTAACACAAGAGAGTTTATGTTTCAGCTTTAAAAATATCAATTATCTTCCACTGTCTTAATTTTGAACCTATTATTATTTTATAAAGGGTGCTATGCTGCACATTATAAACCAACTGTTTGGCTTCTGCCAACAAGAACTTTATGACTTCACTATTTCAGAGCAAGATTTAATGATGCTTTGAGAAGTGGGGCCTGGGGCGCTCACTAACAGCTTTTTAAATACTGACAAGGATGTGCTATTTAAGTAATGCAAAGGCTCTACCTCTACATTAACTCAGAAACCAAAGAAAGTACACCAAAGCCTTACTTTATCATTTTTAAATGTTGCTATTCTTTTGAATATTAAATTTCTTAAAAGATAAGATTTTTTTTTGAGAAAGACAGCAGCTGTATTAAATTTCCTCTCACCAAGAAAGCAATCTTTATCAAGAATAAATACCCCTATGGAAATCCAAAAGACGGGACGTTTATAGCTAAGTGAACATGCAGATCTCAACACAAGCCTAAATCCTATCAGATCTCACTCGAACGAGCTCAACAAACTCCTGGACTACCCTGAAACTTAGCTCTTCTGTTCCAAATGTTGGCTGAGCTAAGATCATCACACAAGGCAGGGAAGAAGAGAAAAGTCCACCTGGCTGCATCCGTTTTCTTCCAGCCACAAGGTGCCGCTAGGGGGTCCCCGTTAATAAGCCCTCCCCATGAGGAAATCCGGCATCCACAATGACTCTGACGTCCCCAAGCAACCCCGACGCCCCTCTCCCACTGGTGGTCCCCCAGCCTGTCAATGGTATTCTAATGACCCTCCCAGTTGGTGGCACTCTCCCCCTCTTCCCCGCTTCACACACACACACACACACACACACACACACACACAGAGCCAGGACAGCCTTCCCAAAGCACAAATTTGATTACATCACCCCCACTTCAAACCCTTCAGAGGCTCCCTGGTAGAGTTCTAGCCCCACCCCCGACGCTGCTCGCCCAGCCTCACCTCAGTACCCAGGTCCCCAATGACCTCAGGTGCCCCCTGACCTGCTGCTACTTCCCACTTGCCTCCAGGCTCATTTTGACTGTTTGTCAAGGAAGCCTTCCTTCCCTCGAACCTCTGCACTTTGGGTTAGGTGCCCCTGCTGTGTTCCTAGAACATTCTACTCTAAGACAACTTCTGACACTGCTAAGCTCTCAAGAAGCAATACATTTTGCTTAATACTGTGAGTCCACCCTCTCTCCCCTGGACACTCAGAATTGCATGTGTTATGAATAAATGAATGAAGGGGTGGGTCTCAAAGGGACGGGCAGAGCTGCTCTCGCCCACCCCGACCCCTTCTTTCTGTAGAACATCAGAAGCAAAACCAGGAGTACCTCTCCTGAAGGTCACTTTCTGCTGACACCCTTCACTGCCTCTTCTGTGTCAGTTCTAGTAAAAAACCAAGCTCCTCCAAAGCCCTCCATCCCTAGGCCCACTCCAGTGTCCTCCCAAGCAGGGGCACCCTCCACCCTGGACCGCACAGTGCACTCTCCCCGAGTCCCCACCCCACAAGCCTCCAGGCCTCTACCCGGGCTGCTCCTGCCACCTGAGTTACCCTCTTGATTCCTTCTCCTGGCTGACTCTTACTCTGCCCTCATAACTGAATGTAGAGCCCATTTCTTCAAGGAAGCCCTCTCTGATGATGTCCTTTAGCTCTTGGCTGGGCTCCCTCTACAGCAGGACTGCTTGGCGACCAACTGGTGTTTGTCCACCTGCTCCTCGGAGACCATGACCTCTTGGAGGCCACGTGGGAAAAGGACTGAGACGACAAGATGGGTGGGAAGAGCAAAAAGCTAAATCACAGCCCAAGTCCCAGATTCAAGGATTCTGTCTCAGAAGAAAAGAATAAAATGTTTCATACGTATGTCATTTGGCTATGAGTTTTGTGGCTCATGGAAAGCAAGAGGTTGGTGTTCTAGTCTAAAATCCAAGTTACATGCAAAGAAATGTACATATTCATATCCAAAGGAAACCAGAGCTGCTCAACAACAGTTTGCAGTTAAAATCAAAGGAACTTTGATAAAGGCAATCTCTCTCTCTCTCTCTCTTTTTTTTTTTTTTTGTATCATATAGTTGTAGAAGTATTTGTGTAACTAAGTGATGGCTACAGCCTATGATTCTGCACTGGAGTGTTTGGGGCTGAGGAAGCCCAGATTACATGCACTGTGTAAATACAATCACACCAACACACTGACAGGCGCCCTAGTGGCTGAGCTGAAGTTCCAAAGCAGACAACCTTACGTTGCAAGACAGCTCTCATTAGAAAGTAAGGAATGCAATGTTCTGTACTCAATTACAAACGTTATATGGGCCATTAAGCGATAGTGCATCTTGTCTAATGAAACCCCAAAATAAATTGTTAACGTCGATTTTCTCCATCTGACCCTTCTTTGCTAACTTTGGATATCAAACCCTCACTCCATACGGAAAGCTCAGATCTACGTTGCTGCAGGTTACATCCCGTGGAAGAAAGCCTATCAAGGGAGAACTGGAGAGTTTCCCTTCAGAAGCTGCTAAGTCTGGTTTTGCACCTGTACGTCATTTGCAGCCACGTCAGCGTCAAAGGAGTAAGACCTTACCTCTGTGGGGCGAAAATCACTGCGGTGCTTCTGAACCATTAAACACTGAGCTTTGTGAAACAGTCCTGAAGCACTTAAATAGTACTTTTTGTGAAAGGCTCCAAAACTGACCCAATACACCAATCCAGGTACAACAGGGAGGTACCGGAATTAGTAGATAGAACATGCCCTTGAAGTCTGACAAGGCCCTGCTTGAATCCTGCTACAGCATTGACTAGCCGCTAAACGGACCAATTCCTTAACCCCTCTGAGAAGGATCCCAATCTGCAAAAGGGGGCTGCCACCGCCCACCTGGGAGGCATGGATGAGAATGCAACACGCAAGTAGTGCTGCCGACTGGTACCTGACACGGGGCCTGACTAGCTTCCCTCCACTGCCCTTCTCTCCCTTTAAACTTGCACTGTTCCCCCTGGTAAGGGTCAAGCCCCCGGACCAGACTGCCCGATTCTTCTGTTTATCCCCGGATACATGACTTACCTTTAGGAGGCCAGAAAAAGAACTATCTCCTCCAACTTCACTATCAATGTTCTTAAGAGTCTGGGTTTTTTTAACTCTATTTTGGAGGAAGACTATTCCAAAACTGTCCAACCACCATTCTCCACTTTGGCTCCTCTCCCAGCGCCCGCCCCTTCTCACCTCAAATCTTCTGTCTGTTGGCCTTTTGTTCGTGGGAAAGAGAGTCCTCTAGGGTGGAGACTCCCTAGGCCTCTGTCCCTCCCTCACAGGTGAGTGTGACTACCTTCTCCCCACTCCCCACTCCGACTCCAGCTTCCGAGGAGGTTCCCCTCCTGGACCATGCAGCCTCTGCATCATCCCCAGACGCGCACGCGTGGCCACAACCCTCCCTTCAGATTTCTTCCTGGGTGGCCCTGCCCACCCCCAAGACCCTTAAGGATAAATGCCATTGCTCTGAAAATCCCAAATGCCACTGAGTGACACACCAAAGCTGCATGGTCTGGGCTTTCCTCCAACCCAGGCACAGCCCTGCCCCGCCTCAGCCTCAGTCTGCACCTCTCGAGATGAGCTCATCCACCTGCACGGCTGTGAACACCAGCTAAGAATGACAACCCCCAACGTGTATCTCTATTCCGGCTCCTTCTCATGAGCCCCAGGGCCATAGACCCGAGTGCCTCTTTGAAGTCCTAACTTGGATGACAAATGGAATCTTAAAAATGCCTCATGTCCACCATTTACTCTAGAGTTCGATTCCTGGCAGGTACCTCCCAGGCTCCCGATTTTAGTAACAGACCCAGAACCCACCTAGGTGTTTGAGGTCACATTCAATTTCCCCTGTTCCTCCCCCCGGCCCTGCCCTGGATTCAGTCTTGTCATTTCTATTGCTAAGCCAGTCTCAAGTCTGGTTCTGCAAGGACCACGGATGGAACCCCACAAGCTCACAGCAAGGTGCAGTGCGTCACAGTCCTCCGAAGAGAGCTCCCTGGAGGGGGAGGCATCTCCTGCCTCTGGTCACCTCAGAAGGCACTGGATTCTCACAAAGGAGGCCCAGGAGAAGGGACTCAATGTTCTCCTGTGGTCTGAACTTTGAAGGGTCCAAGGTTTGGGGGAGTTCCTTGTTAGCAGTCACACCTGCCAGTGAGCAGATGAGGATGGGGGAACCCAGGCAAGGCTGTTCTCACTCCGACCCCTGGGCTCTCGGGAGCCACGGGAAAGGCCTGTGTTCAGGGCACAGCCCAGCCTTCACAGATCCCAGCCTGCATTTGCCAACCCAGATAGCCTAGACTCCTACTTGCGATTCTTCTGTTCTGTTCCCCCCCAGAATGTGATGGGCTCTTTCAGAACGTCTGGCCTTTCTCAAGCGAGACCATGTCAGTGAAGGATGAAGTGTCCACAATTGGACCAGGGCATGAATGGAGAAACAATGTCTCATGGCCGGCATGACGGTGGTGGCGAAACCCTTCTCCCGGGTGAGATGAACCAGGGTGTGGGTGAGAATGCAAGGTCACTTCACAGCTGACTAGGGTGTTGGAGACTCACTACCGCAAAGTAACGACACGGCCGTCAGTGGTGGACGTCAGCTGCAACAGACACCGAGTCAGCTATTTACTGCCAACATGGGTTAATAGTAAAGGCTGGTGCAGGGAGGCCTGCACGGCTGCTGAGGCAAACCACAGACCCGGCTCTGAATGCCCACTGGCTGGAGCAGAGAGGAAGCTACGTTCCCCTTTAGTGGTCCCTGTGTCCACAAGATCCAAGTGAGCCAGCTACTTAGGAGAAGGCCATGTTGTTCTGATACTAAGAAAAACCAGCCTCGTAAAGGGAAAATAAGAGTGGCATGGAGTTTAGACCCGCTCCTGCCTCTCTATGAAGGCAAAATAAAGTAAATGGCACGGGGAAGGTGAATGCAAAAACAAAAAACAAAAAACCGGTGACTGCTTCCTCCAACAGCATCCCCTGCAGCTGCTCACCCTCGAGCCTGCCACTTTCTCACCAGTGACCACTGGCCAGGAAGCTCCGTCACGCACGTCACACAGCGACAGCCCGGAATCGCGTGCCAAGCACGTTTGTGTAAAAGCCAGAATCAAGGAAGATGCTGCAGATTTTGACTTTCCAAGTTTAAATACTCCTTGAAAAAAATCCCTCAGCAGCCGCCTAAATCAATTCACATCTCACTTCTTCAAAACAATCAAACAAATTTAATAAGGGCGCATTTGTCACCAAACATAAGGAGGACCAAACTGGTTCCTCAAAGCAAGGATTTTAACAGGTATCAAACACCAGTGGGGATGTGCTAACAAAGCAAAAATTCCAAAAAACTAGAAAAGAAAAAGATGACTATGATAATATATGGATCAAGGCAACTATTAAGTTTTTGCTTTTTAAAGCGATGGGGACAGCATGGAGGACAATCTGGCTATTTCCAATGCAGGGTGTGCACAGCCCACTTTTCAGACGCAACAACATGCTCACAGGGCAGTACAAGATAGAAAGGGAAATAGAAAAAGGAAAAGAGGAACAGCGAAAATTAGAAACACATGAGAACAAAAATAACTGAGAGCAATTACAAGAATTTACGTGAGTTTGGTGAGGAAAGGGATGAGGGGACGGTGAGACCCACCCTCACCTATTGTTCCAGGGAAGGCAGGGGCCTGAGGCGAGCGGCGTTGCCGGGGGACCCCAACGTGGTCAGCTCCCCAAACCTAAACTTCACCTAGATGCGTGTAGACTGCTTTGGAGCTACAAAATGTGGTCGCATTTCAAGCTGGACAATTTTACTCATTCCCACCAAGAGTAACAGGACAGAATTAGGCTCTGTTCCTGCACCAAAGCATTGTTTAAAAAATTAATGACTGTGGAATAGTAAAAGCAACAATGGAGTAAAAGTGACTGGAGGAGAACTTACTTGACCCGAACTCACTGGCCGCGTTATCTCACTGACGTTCAGATGCTGGTTGAGCCCTTACGGTACCAAAACAGACAGACCCACCAGGAGGGAGGTTTAATGCGCTGCTGTATTTTGATGCTGGGAGCCATGCCTGGTACACAAGGTTCTGGGTAAACAATGGTGACAGTGTCAACCACTATGGGCTAAGCACACAACCAGCTACTCCGCCAAATCCCAAGGACAGACTTCAAAAGGCAAAAACAAGCTGGCATTCTCTGGTGGGTCTGCAGACTCAGAGCCAAGCAGTTGTTGAGTAAACATGTCACCAGTGCCTCCTGTGACAAAATAGGAGGCACTGGTAAGGGGGCTGGGGCAGGGCTTCAGGCTTCCACTGCTCACCCACCATTTTGTCCAGGGGGAGAAGGTGGTCCCTGCTTACGTTGCACCAATGCAACGACATTGACTGATGCCTGGGGACTCAGCAGGAGGTGACACGTGTCGGGAATGGAGCCAGCCTGGGAGTGGCACGGTGCTGGCATCTGTGCCCTCAGCTTTGCCCAGGCCACTACATCTGCCAGCTCATCTACAAGAAGCAGAAGGGGAGAAAGCCGTGTAGATCACGGGGCCCTGCGAGGACAAGTACAGGTCATGGCCACGACATGCCTCACCCCTTCCTTAAGACATAGAAGTATGTCCGGGGAGGAAGTGAAAATTCATCCAGAACCCGCCGGGCACCACAAGCAGGTGGGACTCGGGTCCCCTGTGCCTGTCACTCACAGGACTTGTCTGGACTATCTTTTTATCAATTCTCTGGCATCTTCTCCTCCAACTTACCAACAACCAGAAAGTAGAATCTGATTTTAGACTCACAGAGAATCGCAGAAAACCTCCTCCACATCAGGCCCGGCAGCACGTGCCAGGCCCTCCGACCGTCACCTGTGGGACCGCCATGAGCCCTCTCCAGACTCAAGGCCCGAGGCCGTAGGTCGGGGGGACACAGATTCCCACACTCTCCCCAGCAAAGGGGGACCACCTCTCGTCAAAGGCATCTCACCTTCTTCTGCCCGAGGGACATCTCGATAGATACACAGGGAAACAGAGCAGAAGGTGGGGGGGTAGGCAGCCCAGAAGAGCTCGTCTGCACTTCCAAAGCAAAGTGGGTCCGTTGACCTAATCACAGGGACAAAGTGAGGACGAATCTTTCCCTGCTGTGCCCCATTCTCTGTGACACGCCTTTCTCTGCCTAAGGAGCTCATTTGGAAGCCCCTGGCAGTGTTTCTGTTGTCCTAAATTGGCATGGTGGTGTCAGGCCGGGAGAGAGTGCCTGAGCCGTGCAGGTGCTGGACCTGGGAGGCAGGAGACACTGGCTCCACCCCCAGCTCAACCAGCACCTCATTCTGCGTCTCAGGATTCAGCATGACATCTATAAGCAAAGGGATGAGACTGTCCCAGGACAGGCTGTCCAACAGGAATGAAATGACTGCCATGTAAAGAAAGTTTCCCAGTTGCCACATTTAAAAATATAACCCCCCCCAAAAAAAACCCTAGAAACTGATTTTAAGAACATACCTTACTTATTCTACAGTATGTAAAATACTATCATTTTGACATGTAATCAATAAAGAAAGAAACAAGATAGTTTACATTCTTTTTACTAGACAAGTCTCAGCGTCTGATGTGCATTTGACCTACAGCACATCTCAGCTCAGACCAGCCTCCTCCCCAGCTCTCCTAGCATCAGTGGCTTTGGCTACTCTATTGGACAGCAACTCCAGGGGTCACACCAGGGGAATTGGCTGAAAAGCGGGAGTAAGTGTCCATAATAACCCTAAAAGAATCTCTCTGAAACAAAGGCGGATTCACTTTTAAACGTCTGAAAACCGGCGGGTTTCACCTCCCTCACGCCTTGGCTACAAGACAGCCCTCCTTGCTGATCCCTTTCTGGATGTAGGGAAGCAACCCTTCACATAGCCAGGGTGGCCGGGCATCCAGGTAGAATTTCCTGCTCTCTGTGTCCAGTCCCACGAAGTCCTCCTTCTCAAACAGGATGTAGAGCAGGAGTATCTTGTCCCCAGTCTTGTCGGATGCACAGTCCAGCCACTTGGACTTGAGCATGATGAAGAGAGACTCAGTGAAGTCCTCGATCCTCTTCTCCACCACCCTGCAGTCCTCGTAAATTGAAGGCCACGTCGGTGCGCGGCTGCTCGGCCACCTCCCCATGCAGCACAAAGACAAAGAGCCGAGAGTCATAGAGCGTGGTGCCATACAGCTCCTCTGCACGTGGAGCTTCTCGAAGGTCTTGGCCAAGAGGCAGTCGGTAATGGTGACAAGGCCCACGACCTTGCGGTGTGTCTGGAAGTCGCTCCACCCATTCTCGGGCGCATAGTGGTGACTGTAGTGGATACAGAGTGCCCACTGCGAGCCGCAAGGGATGATCTGCCTCACCAAGGAGATTCGCTTATAGATGCAAAAGAAATTCTCCTCTGAGATGATCCCCACGGGTTGGACCACCACGGGGAGAGTCTGGTGGTCCTCAGCACACTGCACGTAGTCAGGGATGCTCATGTTGCAGGCCCTGACTACAGGGAAGAGGAGACAGAGGTACATACTGTGCTGCGGGCTGTGGGCCTCACTGGGTTGCGGTGACTTGGTGTGTACCAGTCAGAAGGCAGGGGAAGCCCAAGCAAAGCCGGGGGTAGAGTTTGTCCTCAGCATCTGCACTTGGCTACCGCAGGTCGGATCACATTACGCAGCTTTTGGTCTAGGCTTCCGACCTCTGTAGAAAGGGTCATTTCTTGTTTTCTGTTTCCAAGCACCTAGCCAGGCCCTGATGCAAAGTCAGTGCTCAAAACTGCTGAATAAAGGAGTGAATAAAGGAACTGCTTCCACACCCCTCAGCAAGATATAATGCAAAGAAACACAGAAGGATCAAAAGACCTGGATTTCAACTCCAATTTATTTGAACTCCTAAGCTGCAGAATACTTGATAAGAAAACTTGCTTTGGGGAGGAGGGTTCAGTTCAGTGGTAGAACACATGCTTAGCATGTATGAGGTCCTGGGTTGAATCCTCAGTACCTCATTTAAAAAAAATGAAAAAAATAAATAAACCTATTTACCCCCCTCAAAAAATATTTTTTGAATTCCAAATTCAAGAAAAAAAAAAACACCTTGCAATTGACACAACATTGTAAACATGAGTATACTGCAATTGAAAACAAATCCTTGCCTTACAAGAATATATCTGGATTATGGAATTTTACAAATGTAAAATGCCTAGGGTACCACCTGCATAAGAAGAAGGAACTGTACAAATTTACTATCCCTCATTTATGAGCTATATTTCCTTTGGGCGGTTTATAACATCTCAGAGCTAATTTTCTCAGATTTAAAAAAAAAGAAGGAAACATTACCGGATTCTCCATACTGCTGAAGAATCAGATAAACCTATGATAGCATCTGACCCACAGAGTTTACTCAATAAATGCTTGTTGAATGAATGAATAAACAAGCAAAGTGAATGCTGCTCCCTGCCACAGAGCATCATGATGGTACTGCCTGGAAATCCCAAGCCCACGTTTCACCCGACTCTACACTAACCATGGGTGACCTGGGCAGGCCTGTGTGCTCCTCTTAACCCCAGTTTAATCATGAATAGAAATGAGGGCAATAACACAAACCTCAAAGGGTTAGTGAGTCATTACTGAATTGTATCCCAACTTTGCAAGATGGAACCTTTAAAGAAACTTGGGCAAAAAGTCCGTAGGCCCTCTCCATATTATCTCTTACAACTACATGGGAATATGCAATATATCTCAAAATAAAATGTCTAATTTATTAAAGAGGCTATTGAGGATAAATGAGCTCACTGTCTCAAATAAGGAACACACAGTACAAATAGGTCAATGCCCAGCCCATGAGATACACTCAGTAAACATTCCCACTGAGCCCACTGGTCCCTCCAACTTCAGAGCACGATGATGTGTCCTCATGGCCAGAGGCCCCTGCACCTGAAACTAACAAAGCTAATGGTCCCCACTTTTAAGAGCCCCTGCCAACACCGTAGGTCTAATTTTGTACTTGTATTTTTTTCTTTTTATTAAATAGAAAAACGTAATTGCATAGCCTTCAGGTCACCAAAACCTGACTACAGAGATCATGATGTCAGCCCTTCTTCATGAAACAATAAAATGAAAAGCCATTTCCACAAGATCTCTGTGTATATCTACTAGGGAACTTCATCCTGGACTGAGAGGAAGAGGCCTGGGGAGGAGGGGGCCATCTGCGGCACACAGACCCATGGGCCACCTGTCCCACGATGGACTTTAGACCCAACACTCACCCTCAAGGAACTTCAAAATAGACACAGACAGAGTGCTGTGGACAAGATTTTTTTTTTTTTAAAGAAATCCCTGATTCTCTCGCAGGTTTTGTTTCTACCGAGAAACAAATGTCTTATGTGTATAATGTTTCACAAAAGACTTAAATTATTATCACCCCAACTTGACGCATTAAGAAACTGAGGGAGAGAGGTTTATCAAATTGTGCAAGATTAAAGACAGGCAAAAAAAAAAAAGATTAGAGAGAGGCCACGTCGGACACTGTATTTAAACCCAAGCCCCTGTTCCAGTGTTCACACTAGAAAGTGGGATGAACTGCCCCTTTCCTGCCCTCTCCCTGCAGTAAATGTCTGAAGAGTCTTTTCTGTGCCACCTGGAATCACAATCACTTCAATTTTCCACAAAGAGCTATGTCACTCCTTGGAGGATGTGTCAAAATATATATGTTGAATGGGAGGAGAGATTTGTATTTTCTGTTTCTCAAAGGAAACATGGCTCAAAAGAAAGTGAAAAGCACTTTTCTAGTCTAAGTCTTCATTGTGCAGAGAAGGAAACGGAGGCTCAGAAGAGATGAGGAAAGGGCCTTATTAACAAATATTGCCTCAGCGCAGCACCAAGCCAGCCTTGGGCACTTCTGGGGGAGGATCTGGAAGGCCCAGGAGAATGAGTCTTAGAAAAAGGAAAGAGAAGAAGCATACAAGGCCCCGTCTCTACACCACCATACCATGAAGTTCCACCAAAATACCCAGTATGGGTGCAGCCAAAATTAAGGTGGGCTAAACCGGTTATAGAATCCTGGAAGTCTCAACCTTAGTGGAAATTCCAACATTTACTATGTTTTTTTTCCCAGTTCAAGCATCAGCTCAGTGGGTGCTCTGTACCAGGCACTAAACGAGGCCTGGAGTTCTCCCAAATACACAACTCTTATATCACGTGTGCAAACCACACACAGGCCCACCAGAAGGAAAATGCCCACAGATAAGGTGGAATTACTGAAACTGAAAGCAGCCAACCAGCATATATTACTAGGAAAAACGGTGCTGCTAGAAATAGACTCATGGACATAGAAAGCAAACTGTGGTTAGCAGGCAGGAAACGGGGGATTAACAGATACACATTAATAAATATAAAATAAATGACAAGGACCTACTATATAGCACAGGGAACTATATTCAATTTCTTGTAATGAGTTGTACTAAAAACAATCTAAAACATATGTAGATACATATGCATATGTTTATAACTGAATCTCTGCTGTACATCTGAAACTAACATTCTAAATTGACTACACTTCAATAAAAAATAATTTTAAAAAATAAGTAAAAATAAAAGCAACGCCATTTAGAAAAAATAAAAGAATACTCTGATCCCCTTAGCTGTAGGTGCTGGAGAATTCTGGTTACAAACACCAAGTCCACTGGATCACTCCAGCACTTGCTGTCACTCTTTCTGACCATCAGAGAGTCACTTGGCTTCAGTGAGTTTATTTTCTCTTCTGTGAAAGGCTTCAGTTGCAAATAACGATGTATAGAATCTCATCATTCACAAACCCAACAATTAATAAGGACTTCCCATGGGCCAGGCTCTGTAAATATGAAAATATAAGATCCGAGATATATTCATGGGTAGAAGAAATTTATGCCATAAAGACATTAATTCTTCTTGCTTTGATAGACAGTTTCAATACAATTCTGTTTAGATTTCCTACCAGATTTTTTATGGGTAACAAGATAATTTATGGTCAGGAACAGCCAAGAAACTTCTTTAGAACCAGCACTGGGAAGCGGTGGATAGGTCATTCATTTCCACTGGTCTTTCTGAAGTGATGAAAACGTTCTGGAATATTAATGGTTGCACCACTGTGAATATGCTAAAGCTGCTGAATTGTAGCATTTATGTGGGTGGACTTCATGGTGTGTGAACAATATCACAATAAAGATGTTAAATGAAAAAATATTTCTTGACAATTATTTTTCCCTCTATACAACTAGTCTGCCCCACAATTTAAGAAGAACAAATAAACCAAAACAAACCAAATTTTGCCAGGAGCTCTTTAGGACTGCAATGTCCCTGAGTCTCCAAAGCCTCTGGTGGTGCTGTTCCTGTTAACACACCCTAGCTGGATTTGGCTATTTTGGGACTGTAACTATTTTTTTAACATCGACGGTCACACGTTTCACCCTGGGAGAGGGAAGGATGGAGGATGTCACAGCCTCATGCCTTCAGCTCATTTTTAACTGAACCAAGCCTTGCTTTCAACACTGTAATCCCTCTCACTATAAAAACAGTGACAACATCAAGCACCGCCATCATAACACGTGAAAGTGTTCAAGGTACTTACCTGGGGCAGAAACACTGAGGGAGGAGACGGAAGCTCCCTCAGCACTGACGCTCCCCTTTCCCGACTCCACCAGGAGAATCTGGGGTTTACAGCCGGAGGCACTCAGCCGGGGGAGCAGCGCAGACGCCACTGATCTGGTCCCCAGGGAGAGGGAAAGTGAGAGGAGGGCAGCCCCGGGGTCGTGGGGCAGGGAAATCCGTGGGGGGAGGCGGGCTGTAGCCCCGCTCGGAGGCCAGCCCCAGCCCCAGCCGCCCACCCCCATCCGGGTCCGCAGACCTCGCCTGCCCGGGACACAGCCCGCCTAGGGGCGGGGACGGGCCGGCGGCCGAGGAGAGGCAGCCCGGGAGGAGAGTACTCGCGGGTGGGAGAGGGGAAAGGGACGCCAGCCGCGGACTGAGGGGAGCCCGGCTGGGGCGAGAGGCAGCAGGTGCACACCTGGCCCTGTACAGCTGTGGCCGGGGCGCCGGGGCAGGAGCATAAGTCCTACCAGGCGAAAGAGCTGAGCAGCTTTGGGGCCGATCCCCGGCTCGGAGCTGGAGCTTCCAACCCTCGATCCAGCTGGCAATGACTGCGCATGCGCAGGAGGGCCAGCGATCCTCTCCGAGTTCTGCGAGAGAAGGTGGGGAAGCGAGGGACGGAGAAGATGGGAAGAGGACGGGAGAAGGGGAAAAGTGGAGGGAGAGACATGACCAGGAGGAGCAGAGAGAAGGCAGGGAAATGGAGGGTGGAGGAGAGTAGCAGAGATGGAGAGAAATAGTTTTAACTCTGGGGGTATCCTGAAGGAGGCAACAGTCCTGCCTCTGCACACTTCTCTAACCCTTTAAGGCCCGCAGCTCATATTTTACCTCCCTGGTCCAGCCCTCCACCCACGGCCTCTGCAGAACCCCTATGGGGATCACACCCGTTGCCCCCAAGTGGAGCTGGGTTTCCTTTTCCTCTGGGAACCAAGCACCCGCAGGTGTTGTCGCTCAGAACTACCTTGGAAAGAGTACATTTTCCCCTTTTACACTCTGGGACACAGGCAGTCAAGATCTCTGCCTTACCTCCACTGTCCCAGGTGTTGTGCTGGCAGGGAGCGGGAGGTACGAGGTCAGATCCCAGAAGGAGCATACTGCCTGAGTGTTGGTGCATAGTCCCAATCCTTCCTGGGTAAACCACACCCCACCCTCGGGGAACCATCAAGGGCACACAGTATGTCCCTGGGTGTGGGATAGCTGCCCTCATTTCCAGTGCCCAGCTTGCTAGGAAGATAGGAGTGTTACTGAGTCCAAATTCATTCTCCTTATTGCAGGACAGGCCAGTAAGTTGGGAGACCAGGTGTTGGGGCATGGAGTAGCAACATTCTGTAGACCTAGATAGCAAACTAATGTCCTGGAAAACCATCTCCCCAAGTCAGAATTCAGGCTTCTTTCCTACGAGCTTGGTTTTTGCAATCTTCTTGATGTAGGAATTCTTTGTTGTTAGAATCCTTTGTTCATGCAGCTATCTGCTTGGGTCAGATACCTGTAAACCTCCAACAAAACAAACGTTATTTTCTATTATGTAACTTGTTATCTTTATATGAATGGAAAAGTGTTAAATATCCTTAAAGGTCAGAGCATTCAAAATAGGATCTCCTGTATATTTTAGGCTCTAGGCAACATTGTTTTACAAGCAAGATGAAGCCTAGGAGACAGAGCACAGGGTTACAGTCAAAGGAAAAGATCTAATATGGAGTCAGATTTGTTCTTTTCTATTACCAGGGCAGAAGACACTTGAGGATTTAAATCCCTTTAAGTTAAAAATAAGTAATACTTTAAAGGAATTTACATACATAGGTCGGAATGTGCATAGCATATCTGGAAAACACACAAAGGATTGTAAACAGTGGCATCTCCAGGGAGGGCTGAAAGAAGAGAGGATGAGGGAAAACTTCTTTCACTTGTGTATTTTTGTGCTCTGTTTGAATTTTTTTAACCACATGCATGTATTTTTTTTTCAGTTAAAAAATGTGTAATGGAGCAAATAGTAGCAAGCTCAGCAAATACAGCAACCATGGAATCACTGAGTCATCACTTTTGATTTCAGCCAGGAAGCATTTATTGACTCTCTCCTATGTGCCCAGTGCTGTTTTAAGACTTTTTTTTTTTTTTTAATAAAATAATAAAGTGCTATTCCTCACCCCTGCCCATGGCTGGTGGAAAACCAACTGAGTTTTTATTGAGTTGTTTTCCAAGAAGTAGAGATCAGTTATAAACAGAACACATCTTCAGGGCAAAACAGGCGGAGTGGTTTTCCAGCAGGCCAGATAGCTATGAAGGGTTTTCAACAGAGGCACACAGAGCCTGAGAGAGAAAGCCTCCAGGACCCTACGAAAAGCTGCCCAAACTGCCTTCTCCATGGCACTACTGAAATAGGAAAGAAAAAATCTGACTCCATTTTAGATCTGTTCCTTTGACTTTAACCCTGTGCCCTGTTTCCTAGGCATAGTCTTGATGGTTTTGCACCTTTTGTAAAACAATGTTGCCTAGAGCCTGAAATATACCGGAGAACCTATTCTCAAGGCTCTGACTTTGAAGGATATTAACACTTTTCTATTCACATAAAGATAACAAGTTACAGAATAAAAAATGACATTTGTTTGTTGGAGGTTTACACGGATGTGACCCAGGTGAAGAGCTGCAAGAACAAAGGATTCTAACAACAAAGAATTCATACACCAAGTTTGCAACAACCAAGCATTCCCACTTCCCATTTTTAATATAAGAAGAGACTGAAATCTGACTTGGGGTGATGGTTCCCCAGGAAAATATTCTACCATTTCTCAGCTGGCTTTCCAAATTAAAGTCGCTATTTCTTGCCCCAAAACCTGGTCTCCTGATTTATTGGCCTGTAATGCAGGAGCAGAACATGCCTGGACTCGGAAACACAGACATTGAAAGTATCCATTTGGTATATTAAATGACCTGCTTCTACTCATCTTCCTGACGTTTTATTCTCTTGACCACTCCTACTATGTTTATGAAAAACTTGTCATGTGGACACATTTCCACTTCTAGCCACTACACTTCCAGTTAAGAACTGATGCCAAGAAGGCAATGGAAGTTGCTAGAAGGTATTACCTGGACAAAATAGGGCAGAAGTGGGTTCTGGCTGATGTTCAGGAGCAGGCTGGAACACCTGACAAGTTGTTATAAGTACGGCTAGACAGCTGGGCACCAAAGAAGAAGCTTCTAAACTTCCATGAGGGACTTGTTGGATAAGAAGAAAAGTCCCAGACTATAGCTCGGATCCCACCACGAGCTTCCTGGGCGAGTCTGGGCAAGTAATTTAAAATCTCTAGGCCCGTGCTGTCCAAAATGGGAGCCACCAGCAACATGCAGGATTATGAAGTTATTCTGTAGCCAGACAGAATTATAAAAAGACATTTTATTGCAAAGGCCCAGCAGGTATAATATTTAAAAACGTTATTGGTTATCTTGACCGAACGAGTAATTTTTGTATGTGTAGGTTTCTGTGGTTTGTAAGGCCTGTGACTAATGATTCCGTTACAGTGAAGTATTTTGTAATTATAAGTTACTGGACACAGTATCCTCATATCACAGTTGAAAAAAACTGATCCACATAAGCAAGGTAATCTGACTTATTAGTTATGAGCAGGGGCTCTTGGGCCAGCCTGCCTGAGTATAAATTCTCACTCTGCCTCCAGGGGGTTCTGTGTGAATCTTGGACAAATTATTGTTGTTTTTGTTGTCATTGTTATTATTTGTGCCTCTTTTTCCTTACCTTTTAAGTAGCGAGGAATATGTAGACTCTATCTCCTACTGTGTTGGCAGGATTAAATGAGTAAACGTCTGTGCTGCCCACTTCCCTGGGTTTCAGCATTCTCCAGGCAATCAGTGCCAAACTCAGAGGCATTCTCCACTGTCTTCGTCAGTCTGGGATGCTGTAACAAATTACCGTGTGTCGGGTGGCTTAAACAACCAGCATATTCCTTATGGTTTGGAGGCTGAGACTTTCATGGTCAATGTATCCTTGAGAAGATTGCCAGCTCGAAGATGGCTGTCTTCCCAATATCTTCATACCCCAGAGAGCAGAGAGAAGCAAGCACTCTGGGGGCTTGTATAAGATCACTAATCCCATTCATGAGGGTTCTACTCTCATGACCTCATTTTGTCCTACAAATCACCTCCCAAAGGCCCCGCCTCCCAATACCATCACCCTGGGAGATGGGGTTTCGACATATGGATTTTGAGGGGATGCAAACATTCAGTCCACACATCGGCTAAGTCTCCCCAACATGCAGTCATCAAACCTGTAGCTAATTTCAAAGTAATATTTATATCTCTCTGCCCATTTCCATTCCTACATCCACTATCACTGAAGCCCTGTTACATTTTATTCCTTATTTTTCTGGTAGAGATATAATTGATTCCTCTAACTCCAATGCTCCCCTCGCTCCAGTCTGCTTAACAGCCCTGCCAGGTAGGTCTTCCTTAAAACACCTTCCCATTTCACCTGGTTGTTTTTTAGGTGTAAATGTCAGAATCCTCTCCACACCCCATCCTATACCTTTAATCCGTTACACTACGGCTCACTGTTATTTTCCTTTTACCAATGTAAGAAATTTCCATAAGCTTAAGAGCTTAAATCAGCACAGATTTATCAGCTTATGGCTGTGGAGGTCAGAGATCCAACACAGTTCTCACTAGGCTAAATTCAAGGTAGCAGCAGGGTTCCTTCCTTCTAGAGGGTCTAGAAGAGAATGTTTCCTTGTTGTTGTTTTTTTTTTTCCAGTTTCCAGAGGTCACCCACCTTCCTTAGCTTGTGCCCCACGACTTCCTCCAGTTTCATGGTCAGCAGCCTTTCTGAACATTGCTCTATGGCTACACCTCCCTCTGAATTTAAACTCAGCTGGGAAATGTCCTCCATTTTAAGGACCCCCGTGAATACATTCGGCCCACCTGGACAATCCAGGCTACTCACCCTATTGTCTCATCTCAGGATCCCCTTGTCCCATCCCATTCAGTCATTACGGATGTGGCTGTGACACTCACCTTTGTAACATTTCCTCTCATGAGCATTTTATGGTTCAAGGCACTTATGAATGACTTTTTCTTTTTCTTCCTTAGCCTTTCTGCATTCAGTATGTCTGGTGGATTATATGAATCCTTTTTATTTGTCCCCCTGCACTAATCTTTAATAATGTATCATGGGTTTAAAATGCTAACTGATAGACAATTTGGAAGACAGAAATCCTCTAAGATTTTTGTCCTAAAATATCTGTCATGCATTTTGCCATGTACAGTAACACGTCACAGGTGGCTACCCTGTGGCCGGGGAGGGACATGATTCTGCCATCACACTCCCCTCATTCTCACCAATGTGCTGATCACCTAACCAAGGACCTATGCTCCCCGCTTCGCTCACTTCCTCCTCCTTTCCTTTGACTACCCTGTTCCCATCGCTTCCTTCATTCAGCACATCAGGATTTCATGACCACATTCTTCTCTAAATGGAATGGGTATCTTGAATCTAATGTCTGACAACTGTTCTTACTCTATATGCACACACTGACCTGCACATAACCCCGTCCAGCTCTTTATTTTCCTAGAATCTCCCAGAGGAATCAGTTCCATGATGATGGTGATGATGATGATGATACTGACAATGATGACAGGGACCTCTCAAGGATTCTGATAAAGAGAGAATCAATAAAGGGAGGGAATCATTGCAAAATTGCCCCAGAGACAGGCTTAAATGTAAATAACTGCTATAGTGTTTAATGAAATTGACTAATATTTAACTATTTTTAAAACTTTATATCACTGAATTTAAAATTTTAACGGGAATTCTCATTCACCAGTAACCAAGATTCAACTCTAGGACCAAAGTCTAAGGATTTCAATCTTCTAACAAATTGTCCACTAGCCTTTTAAACACGTGATCCTTTTAAAAAGCTTAGTGCTGGGCTGAAAATAAGCAGGATTCATATAATCTCACCAGACACAGTGAATGTGGAAAGACTAAGGAAGAAAAACAAAAAGCCATTCATAACGTCTTGAACTTCACGTTGCTCACAGGAGAAAATGTTAGCCAAGGTGAGCGTCACATCAACATGACGCCTGAGTGGGATGGGGAAGCTGATCTTCCTCATCAGACATTTATCCTGATTTGTTAGATGCCAACACAGTTTCCTCATTGGATTTGCTTCTAACAAGTATGGAAGAATTTACGTTCTACCAAAAGCAGTCTAAACATTTTCCACTGCTGTCAGGTCTCTGGACTGAATGTCCCCACAAGAAGGACATGAATATGTTTCATAGGGAATTCTTCCTGAGAAGCAACAGGATTTTCGAGGGAAGAACTGCAGGCCCCCCATGGAGGGCTGGAGGAGGGCTAGAGGGGGCACTGGAAAAACAGCAGGAGTGAGTTCAGATACTACCGCTCAGGTCGCCAAAGACAGCATTGCTATCTCTGAGGATATGACATTCTCCCAAAAGTTCCATGAGTGAAGGTACCTGTGAACACTAAGCAGTTTGTTAAGAAACAGCAGCACATAATTTGCGTCACAGCTCAATTACAGTATGTTTTGATATTTGGAAAATAATTAGCCCATTTTCCTTTGAAACTGCAGCAGTAGCAATAGAAATAAAAAAGGCTGAGCCGTCTTGGAGACAACAATCAATAAACAATTCTAAATCTGCAGGATTCCTTGACGATATGCAAGCAGTGAGCTAGATGTGTGCTGCAGATACCTCTTACTGCAGGGCTCAATCCTGCAAAGCATAGAACTAGTTTTCTCAGCAGACAGATGGAACCAAGTCAAGATTCCAAATCTTGAGAGATTTACTATCTGGCAGCAAAGATCACACAAGTACATCCAGCCAAATATGAATAAATGTAATCAAATATTATCAAATGTGATTGGAGCACAGATGAAACAGAAATTCCTTTCACCCGGGATCTAGAGAGACTTCTTCAGAAAATGTGGCTTTGGAGATGGCCAAAGACATGGGTGGAATTTTGGCAGAACAGGATGTAAGGAATTTTAAAACTGATTCTAAAATTCGTATAAAAATTCAAAGGATCCCAAATATCCAAAACAATTTTGAACAAGAAAAACAAAGTTGGAAGACTTGCACTATCTGATTTTCAGCCTTTTTTTTTTTTTTAAACTACAGTAATCAGAAAGTATGGTGTTGGTGTAAAACAGGAAAATAGAATAATGGAGCAGAATAGAATGTTCAGAACTAAACCAACACTTATATAGACAATTGATTCTCAAAAAGGATGCAGTGGAGAAAGGATCTTTTCAACAAGTAGTGCTGGAAGAATTAGATAGTGATATGCAAAAAAAAAAAAAAAAGAACTTTGATCCACAACTCACAAAATATACAAAAATTAAGTCACAATGGATCATAGATCTTAATAGGAAATCTAAAACTATAAAACAGCTAGGAGAAAAAGCATAGGCTTAAGCTTTATGACCTTGGGTTTGGCAAATATTTCTTTGCTATGACACCAAAAGTATAATCTATTTTAAAAAGAAACTGATAGAGTGAACTTTATCAAAATGAAGACTCTTCAAAGCTGTTCTAAACACTGCGAAGCAAATGAAAAGACAAGCCATAGACAGAAGCTATTTGCAGATCATATATCTGATAAAGGTCTCTCTTTGTATCTGATCCAGAATAAAGAGGTCTCAAAACTCAATAATAATGCAAACACCTGAATGAATGAATGAGGCCAGAAAACACACTTCAGTAAAGATATCCAGATGGATAATAAGCATATGAAAAGATGCTGATTAAAGATGCCATTAGTCATTAGAGAAATGCTTTTAAAAACCACAGTGAGATACTAGTACACATACATACAAGAATGAATACGATTAGAAAGACCGACCTTACAAAGTGCTGGTAAGGAAGTAGAGCAACCAGAGCTGATACACACCACAAGGAATTTACAATAGTACAACCATTTTGGAAAAGTCTTTAACAGTTTCTTTAAAAAAGGTAAATACCTATCTACCATATAACCCAGATATTCCTCATCTGGTGCTTTAGAAAAGAAAAGCATATGTCCATATAAAGACTTGTAACCAAATATTCACTGCAATTTTATTTATAATAGCTCAAGTTATAAATAACCCATGCATCCATCAAGAATTAAATGGAGAAACAAATGATGGTCTATCCAAACACTTCTCACAACAAACTCTTCAGTAAAAACTCAGCACAAAATAATACTCTGCTATAAGACAAATAAGCTATTAATACAGCAACACAGATGACTCTCAAAATAATTACACTGAATGAAAGAAGTCAGACAACATAGAGTAGATACTGCATTAATCCATTCATACAAGGATCTTGAAAATGCAGACCAATATGTTGTGATGGAAAGCAGATCAATGGTTTCCAGGGGAAGAGATGGGGAGGGAGGGAGGGACAACAAATGGCAGGAGAGAAGCTTTGTGGGTGATGGGTATGTTCACTCTCTTGAATGTGGTCATGGTTTCTTGGGGATATACTTATGTCAAAACGTATTAGCTGTACACTTTATACGTGTGAAAATTACTTTGCTAAGTATACCTCAAAGCTGTTTTAAGAAAAAAGGCACTTCAGTCTTGATCCACCTCAGCGCCTGATTGGAGTGACATGATCAGTCCCTCACCCTGTTTGCCTAACAGGAAGGTAGAAAACCTCTCACGGAAAATAACATATGGATTTTTCATTTGCAATGTCTGCCATGTAATAAAGAATTTCAAGACATGCAACATGTCAAGACTATATAACGGATAATATGAGAATAAGAAACATTAGACAAAGGATGCAAACCCCCAGGTGATGTAGGCATCAGAGTTACCAATAAAGGCTATGAAATATTTTTAATATATTCAAGAAAATAAGGAAATTATGTGAGAATAGATAACAGGGTAAAGACTTTCACCAGAGAAATATACTGGAATGTATTTTTAAGAGAAATCAAACAGATACTCTAGAACTGAAGCTTTCAGCTCTGGAGACAGGTAAACAGAGCTAATTAGGATCCCTTTTAAGTAAAACTTTCAGTAATGCCGGGTAAAATACAACAACAAATGTAACACAGTGCTAACAATGGAAAGAGAAGTTCCCAGCTGACAATAAAAAGAGGACACTTAAAGCCCAGAGTGGTAACCTTGTGAGCTGATGCCACCACACCCTGGAGGGAAGGGGTTTTAATCTGCACATAATTAGAGATACAATGTCCATTTAGGAAAAAGGGTCCATACCAGATGTAGAAGACTCTTCCTTTATAACTATATAGTCAGAGACAGAGATGTAAAGTGGCAGCAGAGGTCACAGAGACACAGGGCCCTGGGCCAAGGAGTGTGAACACCTCTGCAAGCTGGGAAAGGTAGGAAGACGAATCCCTCCCTAGAGCCTCGGCGTGGAACATAGCCTTGGCCACACGTTGGTTTTAGCCCACTGACAATGACTTTGCACTTCTGCACAATAGAACAGTGAGACGATGAATGTGTATTGCTTTAAGCCACTGAGTCTGTGGTCCTTTGTTACAACAGCAAAAGGAAAGAAACTCAGGAACCAACATGTTCTTGAACCCCAAGCTGCCTGCTGTGCTGGAAGGAAGTTCTTTGTCTCTGATACTGAGGGAGTCTCCTGTCTTCTAGCAGCATCCACAAACTACCTCATGCTAACTTGACAGCTTGCAGAGGGTTAAATCTTAACCCTGCACAGTTCTTGATATTTAGTTAATAAAAATGATGGTGTCATCATGGGTATTTTTCCATCTTTTAAATACCCTTCAGTCTTCTAATAAAGCTACCTCTAATTGAGAGACAGTGTAAATAATTTTCAATCTTCATAATAAATAACTGTGGTTTTATTTGGTTACTTAAATTATGAATAATAATATTCACATTAGTAAAAGTTATTAAAATCAACATTGTTTAATGAAAATATCATTTCTTTTTGCATGAACATGTATTAACTACAATAAATGTTCCATGCTTTGTTCTACGATTTACTGTTAGAGCCTTAAAGAATAATATTTTCCTCAAAAGATATTATGGCAAAGGGATTTCTTTTGGTGGAACAGTTCCTACATCAAATCTGGTGCATGGCTCAGGCCACTGGGAACCTAGAGATGATAGAAATTAGGAGGCATTATAAACACAAAATGATTTTTAAAGGAATTAAACAACTGGATGTGTGAAAACAAAGAATCTGAGAATATTCTAGTGAAATAAATGTATTTTTCAGCTTAAGCAAGACACTGGGTGAATAAATCTAAAATGAAAAAAACACCCAGAGATCAGCAGTGAGTCATGCATGCAGTGTGACTGATCAAAACCAAGTTGTTTCCAAACCAGTGTGCAGGCTTGATGCCTTCATGAATCAAGTCTGTGTGGCACCAGGTCACCTCGAATACATGTTGATGAGGTATTTATAAGCCCTTCACCATCCCAGCACAAAGCCCACACATGAGCCACAAGACCATCACCTACACATCTGCAAAACACACAGCATGGTGAATAGCACTTTTCTTGTTCAGTAGCCGGTGGCAGGGCACTGTGAGCAGACAGAGATACAGGGACACAGAGACACAGAGGCACTTCCCCTCACTCAGCTGATAACCTTCCGTGCATCCTGGGGACAGGATTGTCATAAAATGCACCATGGATTGATCCTCCTCCTAGGAAAGGAACGGTAGGGCTGTCCTCAGGTTGGAGCAAGGGTGGCCGGAGGATCTCAGAAGAGCTTTTTCAGCACAACCAATAGAATTTTCAGCCACCGTGACCACGAGAGACAGGTCTCCTGCTATCCCGGTAGGCACTTGGGCTCCTGAAAAAAGCTGGGCTCAGTAAAGGCTTGAGTAGAAGGCACAGACCTGAGGGATGCCCCAGCAAGAGACAGGAGGTAGGGCCTGGTTTATACTGCTCTGGGTGTATCCCAGCCTCATCCGAATACGAAATCAGAAATTTGCAAAACAGCAGAGCTGGGATGGATCATCTACTCCAGATTCCTCACATTACAGTTTAAAGGGTGGCAGCCCTGGGAGGCAAAGCAACGTGCTAAAGGCAGAACATGGAAGAGGCAGCGCGAGATAAAATGCACCGTGCCAACCCCTGTTCAAGGATGCTGACACTGAGTGTGGTGCCAAGGTTTCCAACGTGGAGAATGAGACAGTGTAAATACTTTGTTCCCCCCAAAACCCCAAATATTTTTTAATGGCACAAAACTCACCTTAACTAGCTCTCTTCTGAGGGGGCTCTCTTCTGCTTCTTCGTCTTTCTGTCTGTCTCCATTTCTCTCTCTCAGACACAAACACATACAATTTTGTGAAAGGGGAATTCCTGCCATACAAAGACAGAATTCATATCTTCAAAAAGACACCTGACAAAGCACGTTTCTCAATTCAAGTCTTTGTGTGGGGTCTGGGCAACTGGCTTATTTTCTAGAACAATCGGTGGTTCGAAAGTCAGGAGATCATCTTCCCCAAAGGAAGAGTTCTGGTCCGTGTTGATGAAGTTGTGGATGTCACATTTCATGAGCACGTTCGGCTCCTCCTCTGGCCACCTGCTGCATCTGATGGCTTCCTGGAGCCGAACATCACTGTCAAGGGCTATGGTTGGGATACCAGGTTTGGCCTTGTTGAAGTGGCCCACTTCATTGACGTAGCAGTGAAAGAGGGACCTAGATTCGTCATTGACCTGCCAGAGAACATCTTGGGCACCAGCGGTCTCCCAAATTCTGACACAAATCTGTTCAGTCTGAATCTGTTCTCGGGAGACTCTGCATTGCTATAAAGAAAACCAAAATAAAATATCGCTCACACTCTAGCTCGGTGACCTGAAGAATCATAGTTTTTGCCATCTACTGAGAGCAAACCCCTGCAGAGAGCATGCTGACAAGCACTGGAAGTGAAAGACATCACTTCTGAACACATACAATTACACCCAAGGCAAAAGTCTCAAGTGAGGGCCCTTGGAAAATCCTGAAAAGACATCGCTCCCTGAGAATCCTCAATATTGGTGTCTCGCACACCAGTGTTTCTCAGTGGGACACTCAGATCATCTTCATCAGATTTAGTTAAAGTGCTTCTTAAAATGCAGAATTCTGCTGTGCACTCCCTCAGAGTCTCAGAGGTAAGGACGGGTAGTCTGTATTTTCATAGCCACCAAGATCACTAAACATGCTCAGGTTTAGCACCGCGGTCTACATCGGGTCACCTGAGCATCGACAATGCTGTCTCATGTGGTGGGGTGGCCATGTGTGTCAGGGTGCTGTCCTACCCACGTGACTCCCCTGATTCTCAAAACTCACAGTGCAGCCCCATTGGGCAAGAAATACCACCATTTCACAATGCATACTCAAGGCGCCCGACTGACAGATACAATCAGTGATAGGAGAGGGGACAAAACTCAGCTTCCTGATACCTTCTTTCACATACTGTGGGACAAATGATCAATTCAATGGTAATAAATTAGTGAATGATTGAATAAGATGACTCGTTAGTCCCACGAGTGCCTGGAAGAGCGAGCCTGGGCACACTGAGTACCGTAACAGCCCATCTACGTAATTGCCATTCTCCCCAGATCTATGTAAAGGTTACTACCACGCAGGCAGTGACACCTGAAGGGCAAGAATCATGTCTGAACACACTCTCAAATCCAGAACAGAACCTGACAACTATTAGGCTCTGGAGTCTGTGTTTAGCGAGTGTGGAATCTCAGTGATTTCAGCTCTTAGACCTTGCCTTCCCATCGCACCCGTCATGATATGGCCCCTATGACCAGTTCTTTCAGGGCTGGTGCCACGGAACACATTTACAGGACTGGAAGAATCTGATCATATAAACCATCCCCCAGATTATCATCAAGTGTCACCTGCATTTCAGGGATCAGTAATTCCAGAAGCTTTGCAGTTCAGGCAGCTGAGGGATTTTTATATCAGCTCTGTCTTCTACTGTGACTGCCTGGGTGACATCCGACAAGGAATTCTCAAAAGCCTGAGCTTTTCTTTCAGGAATAATCTAATTAACAAATCTCGCTGACCACTCAACAAATGTGATGTGAAGATCAATGATTTACACAGGAGTACAACATTCACTAGGTCGTGGATTTAGAATCAGAGAAAAATCATTTGAGAAAGATTGACAGAATTTAACTTTAATGCAAGTTTAAGTATTCTTACCTTTCAGTAAATCATCTTCCCCTACTTATCACTTCACCCAAGTTTAAAAGATATTTGAGAACAGGGATGAGTGTGCCAGCAATCTGGGACCCAATAACCTAAAATGTCACCTAGGAAAAAGAGAGGAGTAACACATTTTTAAAAAGCATGGTGAGGATGGCGGGGCCATCCCCCAACTCCAGACTAAGAAGCTCTGAGTAATAGCTTTCCTGCCTGCCTGGGGCATCAGCTGATGTGAAAACCCACCCAGAAACCTCACTGTCCAGCAGCTCTTCCGTAACACAGGCTACACTTCCTCAGAATTAAGAATTGGGTCAAGTAACCCCTTCGCTGAAGAATAAAGACAAAGGGGAACAAGAGGGTTCTGCCCCTCCCCAGGTGAGAGCCCAGACCTTGGGCTGCATGCTCTGCGCCCACCTCCCAGGAGAAGAATTAACTGGAGAAGGGCGTTCTGCGAAACTGGGGCAGCAAAGTTTGAGATGGGAACAAATTGACCAGCTGGTCAGGGACAGCCCCCTTCGTCGCTGCCTTGGCAGCTGCCTCCGCCCCTTCAGCACATCCTGCCCACCTCCAGTGGCTAAGCTGTCAGGGAAACTGTGCTTTGGGACCTGGGGCAAAAGAGGCTGCCCCCAGGCCAAGATGAGGAAGAGATGGGAGTTAAACCACCAGCTCCCAAGCGGCAGGCTCCATACCCCCGCAAACACCCCGCCGCCCCCTCACCCTACTGCAACCCCGGGGCAATATGACCCGGAGAAGCGTGACCTGGGAACGAGGGTCGGCCACGTCAGGCCTCCAGAAAGATGGGAGCTTATCCTCCACCTCGCCAGGGGCAGCCCCTCTCTCCTCTCCACCACCTGATCTCACCGCGCCCACCTCCCAGGAGCAACCAGACCGGGTGTGGGGTGTCAGGCGAATCTTGCGCGGGAGAGGCCATCCCCAGGCCAGGTCAGGGGAGAGGAGAAGAAGTGGCCCCATTAGGCGGGGCAGCCGGACATCGCAGCTGCCTCTGCCCTTCGACCGCATCGCGCCCTTCTCCCAGGAGCAAGCTGACCTGGAGACGGGCATCCGGCTTCTTGGGCAGCAGAGGACGCCCCCAGGATTGGCAGCGGGGAAGAGGAGAGCAATTTGACAGGCTCAGCGCTGCAGGTCTTCTACCCCCGGCGTCGACACCCCCGAACCTTAAAGGCACCGCCCAGGGCACCCCTCCCCCAGCAGGTTGAATGGGACAGGTGTGTCTGGTGATCTGGGGGAGGAGAGGCCACTCCCACACCAGGCAATCGGGGAGACGGGAGCCAATCCACCAGCTCCCCAAGGCAGCCACCTACCCCCGCAGCAGCCACCTCTCTTGCCCCCTGACCTCACGGTGGCCTCCTCTAGGGAGCAGGCTGACCTGGAGATGGACGTTCGGCGAACTTGGGACAACAGGGACCGCCCTCAGGGCAAACCATGGGGGGAAATGGGAGCAAATGGACCGGCTCCATGGGAAAACCTGCCGCTGCTGCCACCACCCTCAACGTACCACGCCCGCCTCCCGGGGTCAGGCCGACTAGGATACACGTGTCCCGTAACCCAGGGTAACAGAGACCGCCCCCAGGACAAGCCGCGGGGAAGATGGGAGCAAATGGGCCCGCTCCCCCGCTGCAGGCCCCCGACCCCCGCCACCCGTGCACCCTGACTACCCTGCCTCCCGCCCCCAGCAGGCAAAGTGGGACAGGGGTGTCCGGGGACCTGGCGCAGCAGATGCCGCCTGCAGGCCACGCGGCACAGACATGGGAGCTAATACACAAGCTCCCCCGGGGCAGCCTCCCTATCCCCGCAGCCACCACCTTACTAGCCCCCTGACTGCACCTCACCCATCTCCCAGGTGCAACCTCACCTGGAGTCGGACCGCAGGCAAATCTCCGGCGGCAGAGGTCGCCCTCAGGCCAGGCCGCGCGGGAGAGAAGAAATGGAGCAACTCCCTGGAACGGACCCCCTCCCCCTGCAGCCGCCGCCGCCGCCTCCCAGGAGCAAGCTCACCTGGAGACCGGCGTCCCGCTACTAGGGCAGCAGAAGCCGCCCCTGGCTCCTCCGCGGGGGAGAGCTGAGCGAACTGACCGGCTTCCGCGCGGCAGCCTCCCTAACCCCGTGGGCCCCGCACATTAATGGCACCGTCCCCACTCAGCAAGCTGAGTGGGACAGGCGTGTACGGTGACCAGGGGCATCAGAGGCTGCTCCCAGGCCCGGCAGCCGGGAGAAGGCAGCTATTCCACCAGTTCGCCAGTGGCAGCCGCGCTCCGCCCCCCTGTCGCTGCCGCTGCCGCCTGACCTAACCGCCCCACCTCCCAGGAGCAAGCTTACCTGGAGTCCAACATCTGGCGAAACTCCAGCGGCCAAGGCCCCCCTAGGCCAGGCTGCAGGGAAGAGAAGAAATCGACCTGCTTCCCAGCGCAGCCTCCCACACGCCGCCGCCTCCGCCGCCCCAAACAATTGCACTAGCCTCCCGGGGTCAGGCTGACTGCGAGGATGTGCACTTGCCTTCTAATCCTGGCCACGTGCCTGAGCACCTCCCTGCATCCCTACACTCCCTGCACCTCTGCACCCCTGCCACTATCTGCACTTCTTCACTGCCTGCACTTCTGCACCACTGCACCCCCGCATCCCCTGAACTGCCTGCGCCCTCCACAGCCCCTGCACCCCTGTCACCAGTTACACTTTTGCACTGCCTACACTCCTGCACCCCTGCATGTCCCACACACCACCTCTTGGGCCTGTGGCAGAGTCTCTGCTGTTAGACCAATGCACAGGAACTCACATCTTTGCCAGTATATGATGCATCAGTGGACGTCTGGGGTTGGCTGCAGGAAGGTACATGTTCCCGGTCACTAGCCTGGGCCACTAGGGTGATCTCTCTGAGGTCACCAAGGGCGGGCTCAGAGATGCTGTTTTCCGGGAAGAGAGGAGTTGGAACAGGTCTTGAGGGCAGAGCTGTGCTCACCAGGCCGTCCACGCTTCATGTTTTACACAGGGCTTCGGAGAAGTGAAATGGATCCAGCCAAGTAAGACCGGCCTGCTGTACGCCCACCTCAGTCCTGGGCTCTGAGTCAGACCGACTGGCTCCCACCCTCACGGCCCAGTTTTGGTACCTGAATGGTCCCTTTGAGGCATCCCATCAGTTCTCAGGAAGAAGTCTGACTGCTTCCACCCCATGGCCCTCCCTCCTGTGCTGGCCTCAGGAAGTTTCCTTATTTGGGGAAGAAGGCAGCCTACCCCCTACCCCACCCCTCACCATGCTCTCACCCAGGCTGCTGCTCTCTCTGCCCATCAGAGTCTGGGAAGCCATCCCCCTTCAGTTATGTCCCTTCTGAGATGGACTTGCTTCCACTCAATTCTAGGCGAGGATGCACCATGGAATGCACTGGGTAAGAGAACCAAAATAAATAATTTCTTCTGTGAGGTTTTCTGTTTATCTACTGGGATGGGCTGTGTGTAGTTTGCTACAGCTATTGGTGTGAGAGGCTAAAACAGCCTGTGTGTCCTTGTTTTCATCTCCCCGTTGTCTTTGGGTTTTCCCTTGACACTCCTGAGACATTTACTTCTTTTAGTTTTATTCCTGTTATTACACAGGGGCCCTACTGACATGGAGGTAAGGTGTTGGGGGAGCAGGACAGAGCAGGGCATCTGTAGTCCTGTGATTAGTTCTCATTGAGCCTGTGCCCTGAGCTGTGACCTCCACAAGTGTGTCTCTTTCCCCCCACCCCAATTTGGGTGAGACAGAAGGGATTTCCCTTCTCCCAGGTTGGTTAGGCTCTGGTAAAATAATTTCTCATTAAAAAAACAAACAAACAAAAAACAACTTCCCCAAATGAAACAGAATGTTTTGGGTATATTTCAATAGAGTTATTTTCTCCTTTCCAGGCAGGAAGCATGAGGAGTTATCCTCTGAGGCCTTCATTCTGAGAACAGGACACGGTCCTGGAGGTAAAATGCATGAAAAAGAGCAGGGGGCCCCTCTGACTGGCCCCCTGGAGTTGTCCCACTCGGACTTCCCCACGCTGAGACTTCCACTGGCCTCAGGGACCTTTTAAATCTGCCTGCCCTGGGGGTTGTTACAAAAGCGGGTTCTGCCCTGGGAGCTGTGACTCGCCAAGCCTGCCTGGCTGCCTCTCTGTGTTGGGAGCAGATTTTCCCCTCATTTTTCTGGGATCTAAGAAGTACAGTGGGATTGCAGCTCCCTCAGCTCTGGTGTTGTTTTCAGGACAGAAGGAGAAATTTCTGAGCTCCACACGAGCTGGAACAAAGGCTGGAATCCTCCCCTCCTCTGCCTCCGTGCAATAAGTGGCTGTGGTTCTAGCCGAGTTTCTGAAGATGTGGATTTAAACACACACATCCCAGCCCCTACAGGAGCACACAGTCCCATAAATCCCCCCAGTTTCCACTGGTAACTACTGAGCCAATGGGGACACGGGTTTCGGGACCACAGAGGCCTGACTGCACTACTTGCTCCGTGGCCTATTAACGTGGTTGCCCTGGGTCTTGTCTGAAGTGGCTTGCTTACCGCACCTGGTACATGGGAAACACAAAATAAGTACTAGATCCTTCACTTTTTCTCCCTCCAGGGCCTTCAAACATAGAAAGTATTAAGTGAACTCAGACGGCCTAGTCACCGCAATGAGGTCCGTCCAGCCTGGCTCTCCTGAGTGATGGGCACTGACTTGCACCTTAACTCGGAACAGTAGGGGAACTGCCTTCCTCTAACTGGGCCTCTCCCCACACCGGGCACGCCCTCAGCTGAGAAGGGGCCAACTCCCCCATTGAGGTGTGTGCTGGTGGCTTCAGTGTGACCTGGCCCTGCCGGGATGTGAACCTGCAGTGAGTGAGGTTGAGGGTCGGGTGGAGAGGGGTCCGTTCTTGGGTGGCAGGGGGCCCGGTAGCACCCAGCCCGGCCTGGTGCCTGGGGCTCCCTAACACCTCCTACAGCTCCTGGGTTGGCTCCGGTCCTGGCCAATCCGTACACCCTCCCAGCATCTTCTCATTAAGTCCCTTTTTGCTTTTATCAGCGAGAGGTGGCTTCTGTTGCTTGTTCAGTGAAACAGTACGTAGGGAAACCAGACTATTTCTAACATCAGTAAAATACCAACCTCAGTTATCTCGCCGGGCAGACCGTGCAGCACAAAGGCCTGCACAG
The DNA here is from genome assembly GCF_048773025.1 of Camelus bactrianus. Classification (NCBI taxonomy): domain Eukaryota; kingdom Metazoa; phylum Chordata; class Mammalia; order Artiodactyla; family Camelidae; genus Camelus; species Camelus bactrianus. Next base: position 80,227,244 of record NC_133546.1, on the reverse strand, counting down.
GGCTGTGCGAACGGTTTACGTGAAGGGTCCTCATCATCTGTCTTCAGAGATGCAGAAGCTGGTGGTTCAGGTAAAACCTCAGGGAGGGATTGAGGAATCCAAAGCTGGTTGGTTTCAAAGGCTAACTGGTCAGACCAGACCCCTGAGCTGTGGTCAGAAGCCTAGCTCAACATCACGCAGACTCAGCACCCTAAGTGCCAGGTGGGGGCGGTGGTGTTCCCTTTGCAGGCTCTCATTGGGGATTCACTGTAGCCCCTTAAATGCAGCAGAGATTCCAGCCCCCTTAGCCCCCACCCTGCGTGTTCCATGACACAAATCCCGGGAGTGTTTAATTTTCATCTTTGTTTAGGAGGATGAAGGAGGGGCAAGAGGAGACATAAATTCATACTGACTGACACAAGGTCACAGCCAGTACCTCCTCCTTGGAGAGATATGTGCTCCCAAATTGGTGGCTGGGGGGCTGGGCGGAGATCCTCCACTGGTCCCAGAGGGACTCCCTCATCTGGCCACAACTGATGGGTTGGACAACAGATCCAGAGGGAGACAGAGCATCTTTCCTGGGAATTTGGAACTGACACACAGAAATCAAGTTCACTCATCTGGGGATTGGCGAGGGTGAGGGGCGGTGGTTGGAAGTCAAATGAAACCAGAGCATGAGAGAAAGTTAGAAGTGAAAGAGAGAGAGACAGAGAGACTGAGCTTGTGAGAGCAAATAGTCAGAAAGAAGGAAAACAATCAGGGGACAGAGGAATTCCAGCTCCTGACTGTCTAGTCTGTCCTAGCCCATCCACGACCCCGCGGGATGGTTAATAAAATTCCAGTTTTGCAGATAAGGATAAAGGCTGAAAGAGGTGGGGGCTGGGTTTGGGTGCACATTTAATTCAAGTGCCGCTGGACCCCTCATTTCCCATTGCCTGAAGGCACTGTAATCCTCACTGGGACCCCTGCGGTCCCCTGACAGCCCAGCATCCTGATCAAATGGCCCCTGCGGGAGTGGGAACCCCTCTGAGCGTGAAGAGTTCCCTGAACCGAGATGCCATGTATCAGCAGGCTCCTGCACACCCCAGGTTAACATCTCCCCAGCTGTGCAGTCTCCCGACTCACTTCCCTCCCTGCCAGGCACCCTTTCCTTACCACCGAGTGTACTGCAGGAATTCAGACACAGGGATGCCCAAAGCAACACGAGCCCACCGGCTATACAAACAGCAGACTCCCAGCCCCACCTGGGTTCCGAGGGGACAGTAGGCGTCCTCAGCTTCCATGTGTCTAAGACAATCTTCTTCAGCTGGAGGTTATAGAGAAAAATAAAAGGTCCAAAACATAGTTCAGTGAGGAATTCCTCCAAGGACCTGACTCCAGAGACTACAACCAGGGGTACCAACCCCCCGGACTTGGGGTGAAGGTGGATTATTGATCAGCACAACCTCCGGTGGCCCAGCTCCTCAACTTGGCTGCCCAGAGTGGGCTGGGGGAATGGGTAAAGCCAGGGCACTCAGGAAGAGCACAGAGGACCTGATCTCCCCTCTCCGCACTTGTAAACCCTTCCTCAAATCTCAAGGCATCTGACAGAGAGCAGCCACCACAATAAGGAGATGCTCCCATCTCTTCACTCACTCCAGTCTGTTCACTTACGTGCTGAGCATCCACTGGGTCCCAGGACATGACACATAGGATGGCCGATGGGACAGGCTTGGTCCTTCCCCCTGGACCCTGTTCAATCTGATGGAAGAATGATCACTCATAAAGAGTTTCTCAAAATTATAAAGAGACCAAAGACAAACTGCAGAGTGAACCAAATTTAAAAATATATATGAAGATCCCCCAGTCTCCCCACCTAAGGTTAACAGCATAAAGCAAAAAGATCTTGCCTTTGATCACCAAGGAAGTGGTCACCCTCTCTCAGGAGGAAAGGAGAGTTAATCTTTGAGCAGGACACAGAAGTGCTCCATTGAATTGGACCAGGACCTCTGCATTCATTCAGCAAATCTGTATAAGCTCCTACTACTTATGGGAATCTAGTAACTATACCCATTCCCAAGGCTCTTGGGCTTTATTAGTCAACAAAATAGACACGACTCCCCATCACTGGGGGCTCAGAGTTTTAGCAGAGAAAACAGGCAACATGATGGGGGTAGCAAGAGCTTGGGGAAAAATAAGAGTGATATGAGCAAACTCAGGTGATGGTGGTGGGGTGGGAGGCAGGCAGGAGGGAATAAGGCAATCCTGGCAGATCTCAAGGAGTAATGAACTTGAAGCAGAATAGATCCGGAGGAAGAAGGAAGAGCCGGAGCCAGAGGCCCCCAGAGTGATGGGGAGAGTGTGGGCGGAGAGGCAGAGCAGGCCGGGTCCTGGAAGACTTTGGGACGACTTTGGCTCCTAATGAAATGATGACCCGTTTAGTGAGTTTTGAGGGGAGGGGTGATATAGTCCAACTTAAGCTTTTGTGTTTGTGTTTTCTTGTGGGAGGTAATTTATTTATTTTAATGAAGGTGCTGAGGATTGAACCCAGGATCTCTTTTTTTTTTAACATTTTTTATTGATTTATAATCATTTTTGAACCCAGGATCTCTTGCATGCTAAGCATGCGCCCTACCACTGAACTAAACCCACCCCATCAATGTATGCTTTTGCAGGCTCCCTCTGACTCTGTGTGGATGAGAGATTGTAGGAAAGCAAAGATGGAAACAGGAGGCTATTGGTGTCCAGGAAGGGCTGAAGGTGGCTCTTAGGAGGGCGGGGAGCAGGGAGCAGGTGGTTAATGAAGACAGAATACCCAGAATTTTCTAACAAGCTGGATTTGCTGTCTGTGTGTGTAAGAGAAAGACAGAAAGAACATTGTTCCAACATCTGGACCTGGACAATCGGAGGGATGACCTCTCCATCCACAAGGGATGGGACAAGGTGGGGCTGAGCAGGTGGAAAGGGGCTGGTATCAGCTCAGTTCTTCAATGTCATGGTTAAGGGGTGTATTACATATTGCCACAGAAATGCCTAATAGGTAGAGGAGTCTGTTTTCTTTTTCTTTTTAACATTTAAAAAATATAATTTAAATGTATTAATTGTATTATGTGAATGATTTGGGAAGTTTGTTTCATGCCAAGGTATATGTTATATATAGCCAAATGGAAAATATATCAGAAAGGGGAGAAATGAGGGCTTTCACATGAACTGACTGTCCATAACGTAGGTAAAATTTCAATAAAACCAGTCTTCAGTGCAAAAACCTCATCTTGGTGTTATATAAAAATAAACGAAAAAGGACTATGTTAATGTATCATTATTTCATGTTACATAATAGCCCCAAACAAACACACTGTTTAACTATGTGGCTTGTAGAAATGCTGTTCGCTTTTTTCACATAAATACAGAAATGCAGAAAGGTTCTAAGGTAGAATAAGCATCTTAGTGGAAATAATACAGATTTGAGCATTTTACATGATATATATATTTACTGATACAAAATTTGGAAAAGTAATTACATAGTAGAACATATGTATGAATGTGAAAGCAAGATTAATGAAAGAAAAAGAATGTGAGTCTCAGGGATAAAGGTCCAGATGGAAAGGGCAAATCAGGGAGTTCTGGAGAAATCGAGAAATTGATGGCATGCCAATTTCCAAGGCTGGGTTGCTTCCACCAAAGGAATAGCAGAGAGAGAGATGAGAGGCCCAGGAACCAACCCTGGGGCACACCCACAGTGTATGTTTGGGAAAAGAGGAGACATTGGCAAAGGACCAGCCAGTAGACCAAAAGCAGAAAGCAGACAGAGCGATGGGCTGGAGTTTAAGTGAAGCAGGAACACGGGGGAGGAGGGATGGAAGAGCTGGGTCAAATGCTGCCGAGGGTCTACGCATGATGAGGACTGAAAATTGACCGCTATATTTAGCAACGTGTGGTCACTGATGGCCTTGACAGGGCAGTTTCCATAGAGCGAGGGATCAGGGGAAGAGCCAGAGTGGGTGTAAAAGGGGATGGCTCAAGAGAAGATGCAGACAGTGAGTTTAAACAACTCCTTAAAGATTTGCTGCAAAGACACAGGGTGGCAATTGGTGGGGGTGAATTAGGGTCAAGGAGTGCTGTTTGTTTCTTTTAAGAAGATGGACGTTTATATACTGATGGGAGCCAACTAGCAGGAGAACAAAATAGATGAGGTAGTGAAAGAGAGGATGGTTTTGGGAGTGACAACCCAGAGAAGATGGGAGGGATGGGTCCCTGGGGAATTTTCGAGGAATTGGCTTTCGATGTCACCTGTAATAAGAGGTGGGGCACCGAGAGTGAGGTCACAGACAACACTAGGTGAGCGGATGTGCTGGGAGTTGCTTGTGAAACTTCTCTTCTGTTGGCTTGTTTGCTTGTTCAAAGTAGAAAAGTAACCTTACCAGCTGAGGGATGAGGAGGAAGAAAGAGTTACTGGAACCATGAGAAGAAGATAAGAAAGAGCCTTCCAGGGAGAATGGGACAGTGAAAAGAGCAGGGGGAGATGGGGGAGTGCGCTCCCAGAAAGTTACATTTTCTCTTTGACGTCCCCAAATGTGTGATGTGTGATTACCCTTCCTGCTGTCTACGAAATAAAAATTAAGTATGGTTCAGAGGAAATGCTATTTCATTCTAAGAGGCTACCTGTTTCTCAGGAATGGCCATCTTAAACTGCAAATATTACAAAAAATGTTGAAAAGATGAACCTGTGTACCTAAAATCCCCTATTTTCTATTAATCTGGTTACTATCTAATTCCCCTATCAATAACTCATAACCAATACTGCCATGATGGAGGTACACTGATGCTTAAAAGGAAATGAGATCTGTATCCTTTTCCTAAATTCCATGGCTTCCTTAATATACAGTTACCCTTGGAATTTAGGAATGTCTGGTATAAGAAGTGAGAAACAGTTTGAGAAAATCCCGGCTCAGAATTACACAGCACAACCGCATCTCAGAAGTATATACAGCCGTAAAGAATTTTAGAAGCAAAACTCCGTAACTACTCTTAAAGACTTTTGCAAACCTGGGCCTGCCCAGATGTTTCCAAACTGGAAAGGGACTCCAATCACTTGCCTGGTACCGGACCAGAGGCTGGCCAGCCTTTTCTGTAAAAGCGAGAGAATAAATATTTTCAGTTTTGCAGATCATTTTGTTGTAACCATGCAGGTCTGCAATAAGAAAGCTAAGAGCACTGGGAGACAGGAAACAAATGGGCATGCCCACACCCTCCCTTCCACTCAGGGCAGATTCTCTGTGGTGGGCAGTTTTGCCACAATAACTTGCTTCTTTGTTTCCATTGGTTTCTTTGTTTCCACCTTACTGCTCAAGCTCAGAAATTCATTTGGTCCTGGTCCTTCAGCATCCATGCAGAGAGAAGGCTGAGCGGGGTTGGGAACCCCACCTGATGGAGAAGAGAGATTGCTGGGAGGGACACTACGGTGGCCACCATGACACGAGACAATCACACCTTCTGGGGTGAAAGGGAATGAAGGCAAGGGAGGGACAGAGCAGTGGGACCCCTAGGTCGCCTGCCAGGCTTTCTCTCCCTCCACAGCCACCCTGGGTGCCTGGGGGGTGTTGGGATTCAGCTACGGTGATTAGGCTGAAGGGACTCAATATAAAGGACCATCCAGCTCCTCACTAGGTTCCAAACGCAGCCCCTCAAAGTCCACCCTCTGAGTTTCTGGAACTCAGCTGGAAGAATAAATGAGCAGGCCAGATCCAGAGCCCAAGCCAAACACGACGGTGGTCACGTGGGGTTGTAACCCCATGTTCAGTGGTAGGGGACGCCTTGCAAATCTGCAGAAATCCCTGTTCCACCTCATTCCTGGGGGAAACCCCAGATCTCCTTCTGCTCTGTCTGTTCTTCTCTTGATGCTATTGTCCTGGATGGATGCAGAGTCTTTGAACCTGGCCCTCCAAACGTACACAAGCAGCCTGTTCGATAAAACAAATTATGCACTTTTTCACATTTGCCAGTTTTTTGATTCCAGAAATTTTGCGGGACTCATTCTCACAGTCTCCTGTGACCCCACCACTTGGTGGCCCTCTGCTCATGGAAACACCATTTCCCACAACTGCACCCTGCCTCCCAGCTGGTCAGAGGGGAATGTCCCACAAAGACACAGGTGTTTGTGAGGATCCTGCCCCCAGCAGAAAGCCTACTCCTGGAGCCACGAACAGGGATCCGGCCTCCTGAGCCGCTCAGCTCTAATTCAAAGCCTAAACTGGGGGCCCCGAACATTGCTGAATGACTTTCTGAGTCACCTGGACTGGAGGGGCCTGATTTTTCTTTCCAGGAATGGATGTAGTGCAGCCTCCATTTTCAGGGCTGACATTGACGATGGATCTAGTTCCCCCCACTGCACCGCAGGAAGGAGAGGCCCTTCCATCCCACAGCTTGGAAACCCAGCCCAGGTAAGTTCTGAAGCAGTGTATCGCTGCCAGGTCCAGTATCCCTGCAGAGTGGCCTCTGTCCCTGAATGAGCCCCTTCCCTGGGCCTTTCCTGCCCCGACACAACCACACCCCAGTCTGTGCCAGAGATCTGGGGCTCTGTGTGTCCAGGGCACACAGTTGGGACCTGAGCCAGGTGTCCCCTGGGCCTCAAGGGGGAGAGGTCTGCCTCTGCATCAGGGGAAGGTGATCCCTCATGGCTGGCAGGACGCTCTCAATATGGACCTCCAGGAGCCCAGGGAGCAGTTTCCCTGCAGGTGTTAGAAGCCATCATCAGGAGGGCAGGCCCCTCTTTGTGCAGACCATCCCGCAGTGCTGGGCCCACGTGCTGACCACAGAAACCTACATGTCCCCAGGTTACCCCAGGCAACCTCAGAAATTCGTCACTTGGTGACCTGGGTAACACGGGCTCATTGGCCATCCCATGAGGGTGGTCCTTGCAGGCATGGTCTCCAGGTGCTCCCGTTAAGAAATCCCCCTGGGTTTCTGTGGTCACAGAGCCCACACCAGAAGATTCTAGTCCTGCAGTGACCACCACAGCAGTCACCTCCCCTGTGCATGTCCAGGAACAAATGACAGCAATTTATTGCCAGGAATCGTGATGAACAAGGGGGTGGGATTCCATACTAATTTTAGGATCCTGGTAACTCACTCTGCACCCCAAAAAGCATCCATGAGAAATGTGTTTATTGGGATATTTGTGCCCCTAGAAGAGCTGTTCCTCAGGGCTCCTGGGACCCTCCAGCCCCTCTCAAGGTTCTCAGAGCTTGGGTCTAAATTTCTATCTCCCTCCTTTGGTGTACAGCCACCTGTGTCTCGTGATCACAGGTCACTTTATTGCATGACTTGGCATGTTCTTAGTTCTCGTCCTCCACCCCTGCACTAGACTCCCACGATGTTCCCACTGACCCTTGGCTCCCTGGGTGGGTCAGGGGGCCCTAAGTCTGCACCCTTCACTCTCCTCCTCTACCCCCAACTCTGAGGCCACCCCTAGGTGGACTGGAAGGTGTTTGTAAATGAGTCTTACACAAGGACATGACTGGACAAAGCAGGGCTCCACCCCCGGAAAGCACACCTGCTCCCTTCTCTGATGAGGACCCCACAGCCCCACATTGCCTCCAGGGGTCTACTCAGCACACAGTCCCCCAGTTCTGGGCAAGGCGTCTCCCTGGAATCCTTGCTTCCAGGCAGAGTCTCTCTGTCCTTCTGAGTTTAGAGTTGTTCCCATGTTCCTGAGCACCAAGGTGCCCAGCGCAGACCCTTCACTGACCTGGAGAGACAAGGAAGATTTGTGGCCACAGGTATCACAGGACACACCTGCTGGGACCCCAGGCCAAAGGGCCATCCTTCTGCCTTCTCAGGTGTGGATCCCGTGGTACCTTTTTGCAGGGGGCCCAAATGGGGAGTGGGGCCCAAAGCAGTTCATGGGGCTCTCTGGGCAGGGAAGACTTGGGCCAGGCAGCCTTGCCTGGTTTCCCTCCTGGGGCACTCTGAAAACCCCTGCTCCTCTGGCTGTGGCTGGAGGCCCCCCAAACTTCAGGGCAGGGCCCTTACTCTCAGCCTCCACTGCCTCCAAAGCCACGCTGGAGCTGGCATGGGGAAAGAGCTTTCTTGCCCTCTTGTGGCCAAGCTGCCAGAGGTGGATGCTGCGGGGAACTGGAAAGAGAGTTAGCAGTTGCTCAGATGTGAGTGGTTAGGCAATTTGACACCCTGTCAACTAGCCTTAAACATTGGAAAGAGGGCTTTCCCGGGAAAGCTGGAAGTTACTTTCAGTAATTTGTTTAAAGATTTCTTTTTTTTTTCCCTTAAAGACTCATAAAACCTCTCCCAGGTCATTCCTGGTATGGACCATTATCCAGGGATCAATCGGGAAATGCAGGAGGAGAGGGGTGGGGGTAGGGGAGAGGGGAGGGGAGATCAGAGCCCACAGAGAGGAGATGCCCCTCCCAGGAGCCACAAACTGGGCAGTGGCTGCTGGCATCCAGCTCTCCTGTTCTCAGGCCCATTTGATCTGTGCGGTGTTTCCAAAAGAAACAATGGTGGAAGGGCCATGGAGGACCCCTAGACCTCCCAGAATAGACAGGGGGAGCAGAGTCACCATGCTGGCCCAGGGCTTGGAGACAGACCTGCCGTGGAGACCACAGGTCTTCTGAGAAGCCAGTTTCGAAATAAAGGCAGTATGCGCTGGAATACCCATTTCGAGCAATTGCTTCATCATAGACATGTAATTTACATAGTTCTTCTCACCACGAAACTGTGTTCCCAACACGCTACATGAATGACGGCTTCAACACACATTCATTTCTGAGATGTGAACAAGTGTAGAGCCGCTCTTTCGTCCAGCATATTGGGCATGGTTACACCTAGGAACGCTTACCAAGATTTCTCAGCAACAGCCAATTTCGAAATAAAGGCAGTGTGCGCAGGAAAAGCCGGTTGGAGTGAGGGCTTCCCCATACCCATGTAAGTTATATAGTTCCCCTCACCATGAAACGCTGTTCCCAACATGCTACATGCATGAAGGTTTTGACACACATTCAGTTCTAAGGAGTTAGCATGTGGAGAGCCGCTCTTTCATTCAGCATAAAAGGCCTGGTTACACCCAGGAAGATTTACTCAGATGTCTCAGCTGGTTCCTTCACCCAGATTCAAAATAAAGGCCGTTTTTGCTGGGAAAGCCTGTTGGAGCGTGTTCAGAGCTGTTTCGGGCTCTGTCCCAGCTGGAGGGTGCAAACCCCAACCTCCAGAATGAGGGACCAGGACCCCACCGGCCAGGTGGTGTTGCCTTTGCTGGGGAACAGTGATCTTTGGGTTAGATATTTTGCAGCTCTCTCTAAAACCTGTTTTGACTTAAGTTTGCATCCTAGTCATCAGTTTCAGGGCAACAGAAAAAGCATATCCTACATCCCTTTGCACTGAAATCTTCCCAAAAGAGCAAATATTTGCCCATGAAAATACCAGCTGCTCTTCTAAGGCCCCCTAAATACCCAGCAGTGTGGCTGGTGCACTCTTGATCAGGAACAGGATGAGACGGACCAGCGGTCTTCCAGCAGGCTTGGCCTGGTGTGGCAGCTGCGCTGTGGGTCCGTGGTGGGAGGGCCATGCAGGGAATCCTGTTTGAGGGGCCTCTGTGCACGTCTGCATTATGCTCTGAGGTTTCATACAAGGCTCCAGGCATCCTAACTGGTCAGATACAGCCCCCACCCTCGGGCTGGAACCACCAGGACCTCAGTACCTGTAACAGGGACGGTGCCCGGTGTGGAGAGAGGTCATGGGACACTCCGGGGGCAGCGGCAGTGGTGCTGGGGAAGGCAGGGGATGCAGTGAATGGTGGAGGGAGCAGGGTCCCTTGCTTGGGTGTGAGAGTTCTTGGGGAGACCACAGAGCATGGCACACACCATCCCCACCCATACCCCAAATTCCTAGCCCCGCCAACACAGGGGTTTCTCTGAACCCTCTCACCGTGGCTCGCCTGTAAGACCGCACCTAACCCGGCATCTGGCACCCCTGCCCTATCTCCCCTCTTAGGACAGATCCCGTCTCCTTGGAAACTGCCCAGCAGCGCGAATTCAAGGCCGGCAGCGGGCCTGGCGGATCTGCACTTCAGGTGCCCTACCTGGCCAGCCGTTTGTGCCTTGGCTCTGTCCTCTATCTTGCTCAACGGCAGCCTGGGTCCACGTCCGGTGCAAGGGGAGGCCGCGGAGCCCAGGCTGAGCCACACACACGGACAGGTGAGGGTGCCCCCGCCCCGCTGCCCCGCCGCTCCGAAGCCCCGCCCACTGGTGGCAGCACCGCCCCAGCATCCGGCCGGCGCCATCTGCAGGTGAGGACGTCTGCTCGGCACCGCCCGCCCCGGCCCCGCCCAGCTGCCCCATAAGCCTCCCCCCAGCCCCCGTCCTGGCCTAGCCCTGGCTCCCATTGGCTCCGCAATTTCTGCCCTCTCACGTCTAGCCTAGGGAGGACACAGACGCAAGCGCTAGAGGAGGGCCCCGCGGTGTTGCCATGGCTACATGCGCCGCGCTCTGCGCGGGCCGGTGTGAGCTTCTGGGGCGGGCAGCGGGCTCCGGAAGTGTGCAGCTACCCGGGACCATGGCAGTGCTTGCTGCTGGGGCTGGCGGCTTGCTCGCCTGGGCGACTAGTTCTGGCCTGGTCAGTCGGCGGCCGACATCCTGTCTGGGGCGGCGTCCCACAGACGGTAAACGTACGGCCGCGCCGTTGGCGGTGCCAGTGGACATGGACCGGGGTGGGATCCGGGTTGGTGTGGCTGCCGGGGAGGCGCTGTGTTGCCGGGGAGCGGGTTGGGGCGGGGAGGACAGTGCTGGGGCACAGCCTCGGGCTTTCCTCCCCCTCGGGCACTGGGGCTGGGACCGCGAGTCCGGGTAGCCCTGCTTGGCCGCGGCCTCCCAGAACCCCCGGGAAGGGCAGGCGGAGGACCTGTCTTTTGTGAAGCGGGGCCTTATCCGGGTTTTGAAGAGCCCCAGAATCAGATGTTGGAATGGGGTGGTTTATCAGCTTTGTTTATCTGCAGGGAAATTTCAGTTCCATCCAGATGTTGGCTCCTTCGGTAAACCTCAGGAATAAGACAAGGGTCATTGCCGATTAGCAGTTATATAGGGCTTGACTCAAAATAGACTGTGCGGGGTGTAGGGATGGTAGATGGGCCTTCCCTCTCAAAGTTGGCAGTCTTCTGGGATTAGAGGACCCAGTTGAGGATTACATCCTCATCTGCGGTAATGGAGGTTGTGGGAACATTAACACAGAGAAGGGAGGAGTGTGGCTGCGGTAACTCATTAAAGAAGCCAGGACCCTTGCCTGGCTCTTGTGTAGGAGAGTCTCGCCTAGGGTAGGGCAGCAGTTATCAAAGTGTGTCTGAGGCCCCTGAGATGCAAGACTATTTTCGTAGAAACGCCGGTATGTCAGCTGCCTTTTGCACACTCTTGCACTCCCGAGTTTCCTGTGGGGATTTCCAGGGAAAACCTGGTCTGTGATATCACAAAACAGGGAATTTAGAGGCAGATAGAATTCAGAACTCACCAGTCCAAAAGAGTTTTGCAGAAATTAAAATCACTGCTCTTCTTCTCATTAATGATTTTTGTTTAGAAAAATATACTTATTTTTTGCTTAAGAGTATTAATGGTAACATGTAGTAGGTTGTTATTATTTTTAAGTGAAATCATAAGCATTTTTTAAAGTTCTTATTTAAGTTCTAACACAGGAACTATTGATAGATTTAACCCACATAAACAGCAGCCTTTTGGAGTCCTCAGTAATTAAGAGTGTACAGGGGTCTGTAGGCCAAGAAGCTTGAGAGACCCTGGAGAACGTGTGCTCAGGTACTAGTCAGGTACTTAGCGTTGTTAGACAGATTCCAAGATGTCTTCTGCATGTGCTCCCGGACTCGAAGTAATTGGCCACATGGAGACGGGTGGGCAGTGCCTCCAATATACAAACCAGAAGCTGGTGAACGTGTCTTGAGTCTAGGCCATGTGCTGTGCAGGGATTCCCATTGTATCTGTTCTATCTAAGCCGGGATTCCTGTGCAGAGGCTTGGCCCTGAAGACCCGCTCTCTTTTGCTCCCTGCCAGGTACCTTCTGTGTGATGTCAACCCTCCAGAGGGCTTCAGCCTCCGTAGAAGCGTCTGTATCCACATCGCCTTCCTCCTGAAGACCCTGCTGAAAATGGAGGAATCGGTGCTGGTGATACCCCCTTGGGGCCTCCTCTACCATTGGCAGAGCCTGGACATCCACCAGGTCCGGATTCCCTGGTCTGACTTTTTTGATCTCTCAAGTCTCAACAGAATCATCCCTGACACTGAGTACGAACCGTTCATTGCAGGTGAGATGGTGATCGTTTAACTGGGGCCAGACGGTTGTTGTTCTGGTTCCGATGTGAACATCAGGCCATCTTGCTTCGGGCTTGTCGGTCTGCTAAGGGGTCCTGCTCATGTTTCCCGCACTGCAGGTGAATTTGGTCTTTCCATAGTTTTTCTCAGGAAATAGATCTGAAGTGTATGAGATCTGTGTTCCCTCCGCTCTGAAAATCCTGGCCTCCTGGTGAGATGGAGCGGTGACAAGAAGGCCACTGCCACACAGGCCTTGTCTAAGGAGGACTCGCTCCCTGGACAGTAAGGGCCATTCTTACCTGAAGGAAAACACGATGTGTGTGTAGCATGGGCCACGTGCTGGAGAAGGTATGTAACCTCTCATTCAGTATAATTTGGTCCTGCTCAAGCTTCCCATTTTACTTTCCGTAAGAGGTAAGAGTTGAAGATTTTCTTTGAATAAAGGTATTTAGAACTTATCTTTTTCTTTAATTGAAATGTGGTTGATTTACAATGTTTTGTTAGTTTCAGATATACAGCTGTTTTGTTAGTTTCAGGTATAAAGCATAGTGATTCAGTTGTACATATACATAGTCTATTCTTTTTCAGGTTCTTTTCCATTAAAGGTTGCAAGATACTGAATATTTTCCCCTGTGTTCTGCAGTGAATCTTTGTTGTTTGTCTATTTTACATATAGTAGTTTGTAATTGTTAATCCCAAACTCCTAAGTTAGTTTTCTAAGTCTGTGAGTGTGTTTTTGTTTTGTAAATAAGTTCATTTGTATCATTTTTAAAAATTCCACATACAAGTGATATCATATGATACTTGTCTTTCTCTGTCTGAGTTATTTCACTTTAGTGTGATAATCTCCAGGTCCATCCATGTTGATGTAAATGGCATTATTTCCTTCTTTGTTATGACTGAGTAATATTCTTCTATATCTAAATTCTACATCTTTATCCAGTCATCTGTCTGTGGGTGTTTAGTTTGCTTCTATGTCTTGGCCATTGTAAGCAATGCTGCTGTGAACATTGGGGTGCAGGTATCTTTTGGAATTAAGGCTCCCTCTGGATATATGCCCAGGAATGGGATTGCTGGATCAAATGATAAGTCTTTTTTCAGTCTTTTGAGGACTCACCATACTGTTTTCCTCAGTGGCTGCACCAAACTACATTCCCACCAACAATGTAGGAGGGTTCCCTTTTCTCCACAGCCTCTCCAGCATTTGTGGTTTGTGGATGTTTGAATGGTGGCCATTCTGACTAGTGTGAGATGATAACTTATTGTAGTTTTGATTTGCATTTCTCTGATAATTAGCAATATTGAAACTTTTTTTCATATTCCTATTGGCCATTTGTATATCTTCATTGGAGAATTGCTTGTTTAGTTGTTCTGCCCATTTTTGGATTGGGTTGTTTATTTTTTTTTCTTATTAAGTTGTATGAACTATTTATATAGTCTAGAATTTAAGCCATGTTCAGTCTCATCTTTTGCAAAAATTTTCTCCCATTCCATAAGTTGTCTTTTTGTTTTGCTTATGGTTTCTGTTGCTGTGAAAAAGCTGATAAGTGTAATTAGGTCCCATTTGTTTATTTTGTATTTTATTTCTGTTGCTTGGGTGTATTGCCCTAGGAAAACATTGCTGAGATATATATCAAATAATATTTTGCCTATGTTTTCTTCTGAGAGATTTATAGCGTCTTGTCTAATGTTTAAGTCTTTAAGCAATTTTGAGCTTGTTTCTTTTTTTTTTTTTTTTTGCGACTCTATTTTATGCTTTCGATTTGTGGTTATCTTTTTTTCAAGTATATCAACCCATTACTATATCTATTTCCTTTAGACTGATAATCACGTAGGCTCCAACACATCCTAAGAATAATGAGAAAAAAAAAAGAAAGAAAGAGAAAAAAATCTTTCTTTTCATGCTACCGTCTCCCATTACCACCTTTTTGTATTTTGATGTACTTTTTCTTTTTTCCATCTTCATGTTTATTGTCTTGTAACTCGTTATTGCATTTCCAACTATGGTTTCCCGTTTGTATAGCATCCTGCTTCCTTTCTGTTTAGAATAGAAACTTTTAATGTCTCTGTTTGGTTCAATAATGCTGAATTATCTCCCCACCCCCCTCCCCCCTGCTTCTCTGAATCCTCAGTGCAGGGAAGCCAAACCATCCTTGCCTTCATCGGTTCTGGGAAAGCAATCTTCAGAGTGGGAAAGAAAACATTGAAAAATAATATTCTGTGTGTTGCTTTCTACCCTTGCCCAGAGAGTGAGAATCACCTCTGAAGGCGGAGGAAGAAAGTTGGAGGTGCGGGGCACAAAGTCTTTTGTCCTTTTGCTACTGAAAAAATGATTGCTTTTGTAATTAGTGATGATGCCCTTTAAATTGGTGAGATCGAGATTCTACAGCTTCAGCGCCTGTGAATAACCAGCCGGGAGAAAGCTCTCCAGGGCCCCTGCAGTGGGAAAGGCAGCCCCTCTGAGCACCTGTTGTTCTGTATTCTTCCTGACTCCACATGGGTTTGCTACGCACCGCACCGTGCAGGACGATGCAGTTACCCGAGGTGGAGGACAGGGAGACCCCTGCTGTGTGGCGAGCCACAGGAGCCCACATTTGAAGGACAAAATGAAGAGTAGTGGGGCGGGCATAGGAGGAGAGGATGGTTGAGACCCAGGATGGTGTCCTGGAGTCCAGCAGGCGAGGCTGGCGGGGCAGATGGGGCCCTGGGGCATGGGCAGTCCTTGAGGGATCTGAAGCAAAGATATGAACCAAGAGACTGGATTCGTGTGGGCGTACAGCGCCCCCTGGAGGCCGCGGGGCAGTGCAGCAAGCCCAGGAGGAGCGGGCAGTTCCCCAGATTTGGGTTGACAGGTCACAACCAATTCACTGGGGACCGAGAGGTACCGAGATATTGTTAACTTTTTGTCCCTCTTCCTGGAAAAAAGCTGCTTCCTGTTGAATAGCCTGTGTCGTTAGTGAGAATTAAAGACATGAAGCAACATTTCCTCAAATGTCATCCATTGTGTAGTTGTTAATAAGGGTCAAATGCAGACTTGAATAGACTAAATCAAATATTCATCATCGGATTTTAAAATCCTTTAAAATAAAAATTCTTGCTGTCTTTGTTCTTCATTTCAGGGTTCACTTGGTGATAATAATAGTAAACAAAGCAACAGCAAACCCTTACAGAACTCTGTCCTGCTGTTCCAGGAACTCTGTGTTCACGACAACCCAATGAGGTGGCACTTTACAGGAAGGACAGTCATTAATCACATAGCTAGTAAATGGCAGACCTGGGACTTGAACCCAAGCTGTCTGGCCCCAGAGCCCCCTCTCAGGCCTTTCATTGCAGCTCATCACTTGGCATGCCCGACACAGGCCAGCATTAAGGAGCAGCGTGACCTTGGCCATGGCTGCTTCACCGCTTGGTCTCTGTTTCCTCATCTGTAGAATGGGGGTGTGGGCAGTGAATTCTGTGAGCTCAGTGGTCACTTCCTCCAGCTCTGCTATTCTACTGCTTTAAGTTAATTTATTAAGTATCTGAGCCTCTGAATGGGCCACCTTGGCGCTTTGCTAGGACCTGGGTTACGGAGAAAAGTAAGATCAACTTGCTTCTCCAAGGAGCCTGTCTCCCTCCACGAGAAACAGCTGCAAGGCCCAGGTTCCCTCGCTGGCAGTCGGGGGCTGGGCAGGAAAGTCTGATAGAAGATGGAGGCAGAGCCCCTACGAGAACAGTGTTAGCCACACAGCTCTCAGGAACAGGAGCGTCTGTCCAGGCTGCTGAGAGGGGTGTCCTCGTGAGGCCAGCAGCCCCCCCCAAATTAAGCCCTCAGGACAAAGATCCAGCCAGCCCTGCAGTGTCACCATAGAGCCAGTCCATCCTCATCACTGTGCCCCTGTGCTCCTTTGTCCTGGGGCCTCTCTTTCCCCTACACCCAGAAGACTCTTCTCCCTCTCTTCTCTGAGTGTCCCCTCACTTCACCCGTGGTCCCTGCTTCCTGGGCCACCATCTCTGGAGTTGACACTTTGCCCCCTCACACCCCCGTTTGATAAGGAGCCTGGGTTTGCCTCCTTGTGCTCACTTTCCCCCTTCAGATGATTGCTCCTACTCTCCTGGGAGCTCCTGGAAAACCCAGGTCCATTCCTAGCAGTGCCTGCCACCCTGGCCTCCCTGCTCATCTGCCTCAGTCAGGAGCACCTGGACCACCAGCTCTGTATTGCCTCGCCTCCTACCATCAAGACGTCAAAGTTCATTCTCCCTCCACCACCCAGTATGTTCATTTTAGGGTCTTCTTCACCGTCAGCCTGAGCCAGCCACGCCCCATTCACCCTACCCACGGGCTCATACCCGGGTGTGTCTCCACCCCAGGTCCAGCCTCTCTCTTTAAGTGCCCACCTCTAGCCATCCAGCTGCTTCTCCACCAGGCTCCTTGGCCCTCATTCACCCTCACTAAGGCCTCATGCACTGACTCCTCTGCTTTCCTGCCTGTCCACGTTCCTCTTACTTCCACTACCCCACCTTCCAGCTCTGCATCCACAGTCAGCACTCTCTTTATGACAAACAAAACCCCCTTGAGCCTTGACCTTTTCAGTTCCTCACCAGGCCGACTTCCATCTCTGTTCACCCAGCTCTATTTGTTCTGAGCCTGCAGGCAGCAGGCTCTCCCAGCACAGGTTTCTAAGACTACAAATCAATGCCCACCGTGTTGCCACTGCCAGGCAATCCTCCAGGGTTTCTCTAGTGAGCACATTTCCCCACTTATCACTCAGTGGTGTCAACATTCTCTGCTCTCTGCACACCTCTAAGCTTCCCTCTGTCTCTTCCCTGACTCCCAGCAGATGGCCTTGCCTCCTGCTTCAGAGAGAATGACATGTCACTGGAAAGGAACTCACTCACCTGTAGCAAACCTGCTCACCTCACCTTTTATCTGTCCCTCTCCCACCTGGACTCTAGCTGTAGTTCTTAATTCAGTGAGTTTAGTTGACATATATATACACAGTTAAAAGCATAGCACACTATCGCCTACCTTCTAGGGCTTATTGTTTCAATTTAACATAGAGTGTGTGATTCATCCACTTCGCTGCATGTACCTGCAGTTCATTTGTTTTAACTGATCTTAAGTGTTGTGTGTGTGAAAGTAACACAAGGCAAGGGTAAGCCAGGATTCAGGATGCTGGTTACTTCCTGTGAGAAGAGGTCAAGTGCAGGTTATTACACAGTATGTCACTGTCAATATTCCTGTTCTGATGCTGGGTGATAGGTTCACAACTGTTTCTTATAATATTAATTTTAATACATTAATACTTCTCAAAGGCACCTAAGGTGAGATTGTGTCATGAACCAAGGCATACAATGGGTAATATTACATCATTATTGTTATGTAATCTTGTTATAAAATATATTAATCATAATCCTACATTGTTATGTATTATATATTATATAGATGCATGAATTATATATTATGTATATAAATACCTACATACGTATTATATACTATCTGATAATAAATAAACAGAACATATTATGGTAGTATATCTACTATTATGTATTATTTAATTAATAATAACATACTGTATCCTGTTATATGACATGACACCTAATCTTTAATCAAATAAAAATATGCCACTATATGTAATGGTAATTAATAAAATTAAATGAAAAAGCCCGCAGCTTTTAACGCCAACACCGCTTCAGCTGTCACTATCTTTTTCTTCCCTTTCATGGCCGAGGTCCTCACAGTGCTATCTGTTCCCCCTTTCATCTCCTTGTCCTGAGCCTTCCTCTTCCTCCCATCCCATGCTGCCTTCTGCCCCGTGGCCCCTCTAGTCACCAGCGGCCTCTGAGGCACTGATTTTCGGAGATGGTCTCGGGCCCCTGCTCACCTGCCTGTCCTCCGCCTCTGCCACCGCTGGTGGGTGCGGGGTTGGGGTCAGAGTGCACCTCTTGTCCTGGAAGAGAACACAGCACAGACTGTGACCAGCAGCAGGTGTGGCCGGGAACTGCAGGACTGGGGGGAGAGCCAGACTGTCTGCATCCAGACCGGGGGCTCTTGGCGTGTGAAGAAGCCCAGTCCTCACTGCCCCTGAAGTGAGGAAAACACCCTCAGGTGAGTTAAAGTGCTTAAGACCTAGGTCTGTTGGCTGGAAAGGACAAACGGGTCCCTAAGGGGAGGTTAGTTGATGTTCCAGGCCCCACCAAGGCCCTAAGGGCTGGCGGGGAACCAGGCTGGATGCTCCACTGGACCCGGTGCCCCCACGGGGCTGGGGCCTTCGGGAACAAGCAGAAAGCCCTCAGTCTCTGGGGGGAACGGGGCAGTGTGGGAGCATCCCTGCAGCGAGTCAAGTGACGTCAGGGCTTGTGGGATCCGTTTTTATGGCCACACCGAGCCTCAGCAGAAGCCACCGCAGGAGAGGATTCCTGTCTCTCCAGGTGCCATCTTGTCTGAGTTCCAGGATTCAGACCCGATCCCCTGGGGTGCTAGGACAGTTATACACAGAGGCGGCTCGAGGAGGCCTCAAGAGGGTGGTAATGGCCTTCCTGCCAACACGATTACACAAAGATGAATCAATCGATGGGAAGTAAATAAGAACCATGGTCACATCTGGAACCCAAGCTTAGACGTGGTATATGGGTGACATTTATCGACAATCCAACGAGGTTCTGGTCAGAGCTAGAGGCCAGGGCAGCAAGATGGGAGTGGCACTAAGGAGCATTGTGGTGCAGAGGCTAGACTGGGGGTCTACAGGCTCCTCCCAGGAGGAGCCTCAGAGTTTTGGAGGTGGCTAACTTTCCTGATTCGTGTCACCAGCAAGTGATGCCACGTGCTGAAAATTAGCTATAATCCTGAGCCGGGTCAGCCCTGGGTGATGTGATAAAAGCTCCTACAAGAGGGAGCACCAGGCGGATAGTGAACCAACAGGCTGATGAGTTTCTGGCCTGTGTTTATCGTGCTTTCATAGCCAAGAATGAGGAGAGAGTTGAATGGCTCACCATGAAGATTTTAACAACTTAAGAGGTTTCCGTGTCTCACTGCATTTCAGTGTCACCCGGAGGAATTCAGGAGGTGTTTAGACCCAGTGGAGACTAACGGCATCTTGGTTCCTCAACCTGGCAAACCTACCAGCCCTCTATGGCCAGACCTTGTCAAGTGCCTTCCCTTGTAACAAAACCCTTTCCACCCACGCCTGTGGTATGCTTTTATTTTTTTAATTAATGGGAATGAATATACCTTACAGCCTCCTCAGACCTTTCCTTGGGGCTTCTGCCCTTAGACCCCGGCAAGGGGGCCCTCTGCTCTGGGTCCTGCACTACAGAGGGTCCCTCTGGCCCTGACACTTCCTCTGGCCATGCCCTCCATGGGGTGGAGTCAGCAGGGCCAAGGGGACACGGTTATTGGCTCCGCCCTGTGCTCTAGAAACCCAGGACCCCAAATGCCCTGTCTCAGCAGCCCCTGACCCATTTCTAGTGCCTGCATCAGCTCTCCCCGGAGTTCAGATTCCTAGGACTCACAGAGAGGCCAAAGCATAGCTGTTTGCATGGAGGGTATGAGCAGAGCCCGGACATGAGTTCTGTGTGTCCCCCTGTGCACATCCAAGGCCACTTGTGGCAAGGGATGGACCCAGCATTGGGAAGAAAACGGTCAGGCTAGTGATCAGAGACTGGGAATCAGCTCTCCCCACACGCTCACTTTCTTTGCCGGACTCCCCTGTGTCTGGGAATTCTAAATTTGAACCTGGCCTTCCCCCTTATAATGAATGTATATTTGTAAAGGCAGGAGTTTAGACCCTACTGCACTTAACATGTTTACATGTATAGGATGTGAGCTCCCAGGTATGCTCTGGCCCTGCACTTCCAAAGGTCCAGAGCAGTTATGTTGGCTCTACTGAGACTGTAAGTGGTAAAGACCATCTCCAGAGAGGAGGGGCTCCTGCTTCACGCTCCAAAGTCAGGATCTTCTGAGTGGATAAAACAATGGACACTGTGACCCTCAATTGTAAATTGATTTAGAATATCGCCAAAGTGTGTAAGACGTGTGTGTACGCATGCACGCACCTGGGGACGTGTGTGGTACATGACTGTGTGTGTGTGTGTGTGTGTGCATGCGCATGCCTGGGGATGTATGTGGTTCTGTATGTTATGTATGTGTGTGCGCCTGAGAACGTGTGTGGTTGTGTGTATATTATGAGTGTGTGTGTGTTACATGACTCCATGTGTGTGTGCCCGTGGGGATGTATGTGGAGCAGAGCCAGTGTGTCTGCACGGGTGTTTGTGTGTACGTGCATGTATTAGTTTTAATAGTAGAAGCTGTCCTTTAGAATTATGAAGTAGTAAAAATTGTATGATGTCCTTTGCTGTATAATTCAAAATTAAAATATTCTTCAATCACCAGAAATTTAGTCCTCCTCAGATTCTGATTTTTTTTCCATATTGATTATGCCTTCATTTCACTGATGAGGAAACTGTAGCTTAGAGATTTTAACTGACTCAACCAAGGACATGGAGCTAGCGAGCCCAGGACCAGGACGCAGTCCAAGCCTCGCTGTTCCAGAGGCCTGGAGCCCTGCTCACGATCACGCGTGGCCTCTTGGCGGGGGAACAGATTCTGATGGGCTGTGGCCAGCGTGCAGTCTGCCCAAGCCGGGGATTTGGGAAGCTGGGCGGAGAGTACCAGACAGCAGACAAGAGTGAAGGGCTGCTCAGAAGTCAGATAGGTTCCTAGGTCTTGGATGAGGAAGGAGGCTCACTGATAATCCTTGATCCATTTGCTGGTGGCTAAAAGGGACCAAGGCCTATGAGAGCACTTCTGGGAGCTGCCTGCCAAAACCTGGAAAAGGACTGCTCAGGACTGGCTCTGCAGTAGGAGCAGAGGAAGGAAATGTAGCTTCCTCATGGACATCCTTGGTGATGGCAGTAGGAGGCCTAGCAGCCTTGGCATAGAGGTAGCAGGACAAGGTCCTAGTGGATGATCGTTTTCACGTGTCTTAAAAATCATTGCTTCATATATTTTATCCATTTTGTGGTTTATTGTAGGGTGGTAATTATGGTCAGTGTTACTCCATATTACCTGGATTAATTAATTTTTTTATTGTTAATTTTCTCTTCAGTGATTTGGAAGCTATATTACCTCTTAATGAAAATTCTCTCTAAATTTTTAAAAATCATCTCTAAGTTCATAACTTTATATGCAATTGGACCAGTATTCCTATAAGAGTCTCAAAAATGAAATAATCTATTAGATCCTGTTCCTCAATAATGAAAAATTTAGCATATTTTACCTCTCTGCTGTTCCAAACTGTGTGTGTGTGTGTGTGTGTGTGTGTGCGTGTGTGTGTTTGTGTGCTCCAGTTACTTTTTAGACAGTTGCTTTAAGTTTGTTACATTAACAAAGAAAATATAGGTATAAACATCTTGGATTTCATTGCTCACTACCACTATTTAATTCCATGTGTTTCCCACTTTTGAGTTATTTACTTATCGGGATTTCCCAATCAACTGGACACATGATTGACTAATTTTTTTCAAGCGGTTGACTTGGAAAACTTACATATCTATATGCAGATTTATGTTCTCCTCATCAAAAACTCTCAGTGTGTTGTTCATAGCCCAAACCTTATTTTAAATTAAGGCATTGTCTTTCATCACCAAAAAAAAAAAAAAAAAAAAAAAAAAATTCTTAATTTAAGGTGCTGTCTTTTTATGGCTGGCTAGTCTTGTATGCTGAATGGATATTAATAGAGATTTCCTTAAACTTCCTCCTTCTTTTTGCCATAACTCGAATTCATTGAGAAGCATGTTTTTACCATTTATCAGATGGGCTTCCACTTTTACTTCCGCTTTAAACCATCACCCCACTCTTTTTCTCCATGCTTATTCCTGAAAAATTGAGCTCTCTATCGGTTTAAAGGTGGTTCCTGTTAAAGATGTGTGACTCCCTGTCCAAAGGTCCAAAGGAAGAGAAAAGGAAAGATTCCTGTTTCTGGTGGTTACATTTTGTCAGCTTAGAGATCTAGTTATCCGTGTGGCTGCGGTGGAATCTGCAATATCTTGGCACAGAGTTTCCTTTTTCTGGCTTACTAGGGGAGCCGCATTAGCTGGGGTCACGGCGCTGTGGCCGTTGTCAGGATCCCGGGGCTGAGGCAGCCCCTCTCCCTCCTTGTTATTTTGATCGTGCAAACTGGGTCCCAGCTATGTGAACCCTGCACCTGGCGGCCAGGATCGGCCCCCATGCACCGTGTCCCCAGTTCCTCGGCGTCCCTCACTGCTATCAGCTAGTTCCAGTAAGAGTACGAGATGGCTTCCGCTGCTGTCCTTCCTCCTTCCTCTCCAGGCAGGCCCTCCTTTCCCACTAGTTGGCCCTAAGCCTTCTCTCCTGCGCTACATATGCTGACGGAATTCCTCAGGGTTTCCAGCAGGTAGATGGCGCTCTTCTATGTTTGGACCCCTTCAGTGCTTGCAGTGGAAATTTAGGAGGTGGGAAGGAGGAGCTTGGGGGTTCTCCGTATCTAGGGGCTCCCTATCCAGCAGATTCAACTAACTTTGGATTGAAAATACTCGGGAAAAAACACAAAGTTTCAAAAAGCAACACTTGAACTTGCCATACACTGGCAACTACTTACATAGCATGCATGTTGTATTAGATACCAGAAGTAACCTAGAGATAATTTAAAGTACACAGGAGGACACAGCAAAAGAGAAAGTGACAACAAATATACGTGTATATTCATGTATAACTGAAAACTTCTGCTGTATGCTGGAATTTGATACAATGTTGTAAAATGACTATATCTCAATAAAAAAAGTTTGTATATATATTGAAAAAGTAGATGGGAGGATGTACATGAGTCCCATGCAAGTCCTTTGTCATTTTATACAAGAGGTGTCAGCATCCATGGATGTTGACGTCTGAGGGGAGTCCTGGAACCAGTGCCCCATGGTTACCAAGGAATGACTGGAGGCCCAGGCTCCTTATCCCAGCCTGTCAGGTCTCCATGTGGTCTGAATCCTACCTGTACCACACTTCCCTTGTCACTCTCCTCCAGCCCTGGCAGACTGCCCTCTGATTCTTGAACAAGCCACACTCACTGCACTTCATGTCCGGCCCCTAGAAATACCCGTTACTTTCTGAGAATGGCTCTGCTTTCACAAAATGGGCTGCATTGTCACTAGAGAAGACAGTGTGGATGTTCCTTTAAAAACTGAAAATGGACTTAACTCATGATCCAGCCTTCCCACTCCTGGACATATGTCAGAAGAAAACTCTAATTCAAAAAGTCACATGCACCTCAATGCTCACAGCAGCACTATTTATAATAGCCAGGACATGGCAACAACACAAATGTCCATCAGCAGCTGACTGGATAAAGCAGTAGTAGTATACTTATACAATGGAATACTACTCAGCCATGAAAAAACAAAACAATGTCATTTGCAGTAACATAGATGGACGTAGAGATAGTCATTCTAAGTGAAGTAAGCCAGAAAAAGAGAAAAATGCCATATGATTTCACTTATATGTGGAATCTAAAAAAAGACACAAATGAATTTAACTACAAAAGAGAAACAGACCCACAGACATAGAGAAACAAACTTATGGTACCCAGGGAGAGAAGGGGATGGGAAGGGATAAATATGGGGATTCAAAAAGTGCCCCTCTTGGGGAGTGATGGAAATTTTAGCTATCTTGATCGTGGTGATGGTTTTCTGGGTGTAGACATTTATCAAATTCATCAAATAGAACATGTGAAATATGTGTATTTTACTGTACAGGAATTATACGACAATAAACGTGCCTGTAAAAAAACAAGAAAAGATTGGCGGCATTTTGTCCTACTTTTTTATGTGTCTTTAGTGAGTGGGTCTTCAAGTTTCTGGTCTGCCATATTTTCTGAACCAGAAGTGCCCTGCTTCCCTTTCCTTTGTTAAACTGTCAGTGGGTGGCATTTATTCCCGTGGCTTCAACTGCTCTCTGTCCACTGATTAACTGTCAAATCTTTTCCAGCATGGGCATCTCAGTTCAGTCCCAGAAATATACTTACAATTGACAACTAGACATTCCCATTTTATTAGCCCATAAAAATCTCAAGCTCTGTATGTTTGGATGTACACTCGCTCAGACCTAGGTTTACTTTTTCAAACAACGGCATCACTATCCCTTCTGTTTTCCGTGCCATACATCTGGGAGTTTTCCTTTACTTTTCCACTCCCTCACCCCTGTCAGTACAACAATTCTATTCCTTAATGTCCCCCAACTAAGTCCCTGCTCCTCGCTCCCCACTGCATTAATTCCCACCCCTTGCTAGTCTGCCCAGTGCTGTTCTTTAGAGTGAACAATCCACTTTGCTCACTTTTAATGACAAATTTCTGTCACTCTCCTCCTTAAAACCCCAAAGAATTCCCCGCTGCGTATGTGAGGAAGTCCAAGCTCCCTGATTTAACTTCACACCTTCTCATAACCTAGTTGCTGCTTTTTTTCAGCCTCAGCTTCCGTTAGTTCCTCACAGCCTCTAGCCTCACTGACCTTCCTTCCCTAATTGCAAAGTGCTGTTAGACACGACCAGACCTCTGCACGAGACACGCAAGCTGCTGAGAATCCCGTCCCCACCACGCACTCTCCTGGTCTACAGATTTGCTGGAATCCTTCAGATGTCAGTGCAGAAAGCATTTCCTCTCTGACACCTTCCCTACCTTCTAGAACCCTGCCCCAGGCAGTGCAAGAGCCCCTCTGAACATATAGTATATATGATGCCAAGTGACTGTTACCACATTGTTTTGAAAACCTATTTAAATTTGACTCTTCCACGACACACTGTGATCTCCTTGAGGGATGGGGGGCTGTGTGGTATTTGTCTAGACAGCTAATGTCTGGCACAGACCCCGGGCCATCGGAAATAGTCTGCTGACTCATCAAGAATTGTCGTCTTTGCGATGTAAGAAAGACTACATGATGTCTGATCTTACACCATCCGGCAAGGGTCAAAATAATTTCACATAGAACTACACAGGAAAAATATGTGTATACTTTTCCTCTTTGTGAGCCCAAGATCATAGGCAGCCTGGAACGGAGGTGTCACTCTAACCTGTCTGTCCCCTAGGCTGTCACGTCCAGCTTCAACATATTTTTTAGAAATTGTTGGGATACGTGTACATCACCCCGTCTTAGAACAAACGGTGCTTCAGCCTGACCAACTTTAATGTCCATATAAAAATCAGAAATCTTCCAAACTGAAGCCTGAAGAAACATTTCACTTCTCTCCTTCCAGTCTGTCTGCCATCTGCATCCCACATCCCCACTGCTCACCTGCGTCAGACCACCTTCTATCTAGAAACATTTTAGGTGGGACACTTGGATGAGAACTAATTACAGCAGTCATGAAAATGGTCCCATGAACGTACACTCTGCATAACAAGGATGTTTTGACCGGAGGCCTCAGCCGTGGCCTTCAGGGTCTGTTCACATGTTCTGCCTGGCTTCCCTACAGATGTTCTGCAGAAAATCAAGCCTGCAGTTAAAGTCATAGAAGTCCCAAGACATCCAGAAAAATAGAGTGAGATTCATTTCCTTGGGAATATTTTTGAAAACCATCCACTAATAGGAAGAAGAGCTTTAAGAGGGCCATTTCAGATCAGATGATGTCCAACTGCAGGTGGGTCAGTTTTGTCATTGTTGCTCGCTAGTTGGCTTTCTGATGCTTCTAACATGCCGCTGTTTAGAGAAGTGGCCTGAGTCTACCCTCAGAGCAGAAAGGTGAGCTGGGTCTGGAAACAGCCAAGCTCCTCTGCTGTGTAGTGACCCGCTGAGAAGGAAAGGATGGCCCAGGGCTTCCTCTGACTCTCTCCCTCAGTTATAAACTCTATGAAGGGAAAATGGAACAAAAAATCTTAATTCAATATGGTATTGTCAAAGTATAAAAATAATTGCCTTTGGAGGGGATGGTATAGTTGAAGGGGTAGAGTACATGCTGGGTTCAATTCACAGTACCTCAATGTAAAAATATAATAAGAAAAAGTCTTTACAATAAAAGAAATATAACAAATAAGAAAAGAGATCTCAAAGAACCCAAGTTTAAAAAGAAAAAAATGTCTTTTAAAAATAGTAGTCAGCTCGGTCTTTTGCTAGATTTGGAGTTTGGGATTAACAGATACACACTACTATGTATAAAATAAATAACCAACTCCCAGGTCCTTAATAACCTAGTTCAAACTGAATCCTTTCTCTTTTTTCCCCTAAGCAACCCGTGGAAGCATCTGAAATTCTCATCTTATAAAAGAATTCATTTAAAGGCGTTTTGAAAGTTACTGGTTAAAAGTTATTTGTGGTTCCATGAATATAGGCCTAGTAAGAATGACAGACAATAAACCAGTAAGCAAATAAATATATGACGTACTGCCAGGTTCTAATAATTGCCAGAAAGAAACATAAAGCATATTAGGAGAGAAAATGATTGAATAGGAAATATGTGCGTGCTATTTTAAATAATGTGGTCAGGTAAGTCCTCTCTGAGGGTAAAATAATTTGAACAAAGTCCTGAATGAAGCAAAAGAATAAGCCACATAGGTAACAGGCAAGAAAAGCCTCCCAGGCTGGGAGAAGTGTAAGTACGAGATGGAGTTACAAACACAGCTCTCCTGGTGGGGACCATCTGGGCGGTGAAGATGGGCTGGAGCAGAACGGTGAGAACTAAGGCTGCAGAGATGGGTGAGGGACCGGATCACACAGGGCCTTGGTAGGGACTCTGGATATCCTTCTGAATACAATGGAAAATTACGAGATTATTTTGCAAAGCGGAACAGCTTGATCCGATTCATAATTTAATAAGACCGTTGTGGGTAATATATGGGGAATAAGCAATGGAAGCAGGGCAAGGTAAGCTGATGGGAAGCCAATGGGAAGAGTGCTGCTGACCTGGAGAGAGACACCGAGGTTGGGCTGGGATGATGGCGGGAGACGGGCTGAAAGGGGGACACGATTTGACAGTAATGGTAACAGGCCTTAATGCTCGAGTTGGACACAGACACAGAGTGGTTCAGGGTGATGATTATGTGATATTTGGGGCTGAGCCACAGTTTTTGTGCAGAGACCTGAAAGGAGAATAAAGTGGGGACGTTGACATCGGTAAGAAGGGTTGGTGGGTGTTTAATTCCCCCTAGGGCCACGTCTCTGTTTCTCTGTAGATGAAGTCAGCAGAGCAGGGATGGGTGTTCCTAAATCTGCAGTGAATTGCGTGTCCTTCTCATCGACAAATTCGAGAGGCTGACCTGCCCATCCAATTGCAACATCTTGAATCTGCTTCTTTCTATCCAGGAGGAGATTTCCAACTAAGATGCCACTCAAAAATTCCCATGCCCAGAGTTAGAGCTGTGTGCCTTTGGAATGATCTCAGAGATGCCTCCACAGAGGCTTGGTGTGCTCTCTCTCCCTCAGAGCACACAGTTCCCCTCAGTCTGGTGGGTCTCAGCAGAGAAGATTTCACAAGTAGCCCCTCTCAGGCCCTGGGGACCAACCTCATGCTTGGCAGAGCTCTGAAAATGAGCACGAGTTCCGGGCAAAGGGCATTCTCCAGGGCGCCATCTGGCAGATTACATGAAGACAGTGTACAAAAGAGTGGGAGGGTTGATGGTATAAATGGATTTTACTTTTTGCTCTGAATCTGATTCTGTCCTTCCATTTTATTAAGGAAGAGTTCTTAGGCCAGACATGATTCTCTTTTTTCTTTCTATTTGATCATCCAAGAGGTTTAGATAGGGTATTTGTTTTAGGGTAAGAATCTTTAAAAAAAAAAAAACAACTATGAAAATAGTATCTTGTTAGGTATTTGGACAAGTAAATTCTCCCAGCAGTATTGAACCCCCTTGTACCTCCAGGGGTTCTCCAAAGGTATACATGTTCCAAATCTGACCCAAAACCAATGAGCCTTTTTGTTTTAAGCACTTCACCATGGACAAAAGATGTCACTAAAGAAGGTGAGAAAAGAGCAGGTCCCCATCATCCAGAGTCCCTCCCAAAGGGCCCACAGAAGTAAGGAGGAGATGAACGAGAGAAACGGTTTATTTATACACAAGCAGGAGCCAACCAGAAAAGTAAGTACCATGTTAAATGGTGAAAGTTAAAGGCTTTTTTATTAACCTAACTTAATAGGGCAAAGGGAGAGGAGAGAATTGGCTTCCATGACAGGTTTTCTTCTACATCTATTGAATCTCAGGTGTCTTCAGCTTAAAGTGCTTTTGTATTAACCATGGGTTCCATCTGACTTTCCATTCCTCGAACTTTGTTTTCTTTTTCAAGATTCACTCATGTATTCTGAGCCCCTGGATTTTCCACGTGAATTTTAGATTGATTGTCAATTCCTGCAAAACACCACCTGGGATTTGGGTAGGCATTCTTTGAATCCTTAGATCTATTCGTGGACTATTGTCATCTTAGTAGAATGAAGCCTTCTGCTCCATGAATATGGGATTATTCTCTGTGAATGTAGGTCTTAGTTTCTCTCAACAGAATCTCTAATCTATTGTAGTCTTAAGTGTCCAAGTCTGGTACTTCTTCCTCACCTCTTTGGATGCTGATTCAGAAGAGACACGACCTCCTGGAGAACCTCTGCTGCCACGGAGCTGACATGGAACTGCGTCCTGAGAAGACTTTAAATTCTTTTAAAAATAGGATTAATGTACTTTAATTACTCCATAGATGAGTAATGAATGGGTCACATTAAGATAGGATTTTAATCCTTTTAGAATTAGTAGAGTAATATAGACACAGTACAAAAAAATGAAATATTGCCTAAAAGAGAAGAGATTTGTAATTCCCACCCACAGAGGTGACTGTCATGAGTGATTTGGTTCTTATGTCTCAGTCTCTGTGTCTCTCAGTATGTCTTTCTCCATCTCTGTCTCTCGCACACTCACAATCAGATCAGTTTACATCTATACTGATTTCACACATATGTGGTCATGCAGATGGGACCCTGGGTGCAGACAGTGGGTCTGCATACTTCCACCCTGAGGCCTCCCTTGACATTGGGTTGAGACCAGACACCCACTTTTCCAACTGCACAGCATTCATCCATCCACATGAACCAGAAAAAATGGACCCCATACACTCTTCATCAACATTAGTATTGCTTTAATTCAGACTGTTTCAACCAGTGCTGTGATGATCACCCTTGAAAAGGCATCTTTGAATAGGTGTGTAAGGATTTTAGTGGGATGAACTGTAAGGATCAGAACTTCTGGGGAAGAGCTGCATCTGTGGCCCTTTGATGCGTCCTGCACCCTGTTCTCCTGAAGAGGAGCGTCCCTTCTCTCTTCCCTCCAGGGGATCTGCTGGAGCCTCTGCCTGCTTACATTGTCACCAGGGCTGGTTGTCACCTGACTAAAGACCCGCCAGTGTGATGGTGACCGGTGCTCTCTCTGCAGTGTTTCCTTCTGCCTGTGTTCTCACCTGAGAGGTCAAGCATCTCTAACACACACTGGCCACCTGCATTGCCTCTCATTGGAACTGCCCATGTCTGTTCTGTTTCTTTTTATAACACTGCGTTTTGAAAGGATTTTGGACTACAGGGATGGGAATCCTTTCTCCAACCTTGGGTTATGAGGAATGCTTTTTCCAGGTTGTGGTCTCACTTTCAAGCAGTTTTTCTGGGCTTTTGCTAATTTTTTTGATTTGTTTGGTTTTGTTTTTGCCACAGGAAGAGCTAAGCATCTCCCTTATGTCTTCTGGCTGTGGTGTCACAGGGGGAACAGCAGTGTCTACCCTGAGATTATGCACAGAGTTACTAAAAGGGCTTCATTTTGTACATCACATCTTTAATCCCCCTGGATATCTCCTTAAAATGATAAAAATGCTGTTTCAAGTGAAAACAAAAAAAAATCCCCAGCCCCAGCTAAAAACAAGTGGGCAGGGACAAAAGAAACTTTTTTTTAAAGTTTCATTGACATGGAACAACAAGGAGAGGTAAAGACACTCAAAGAGAAAGAGGACTTGGTGTTGTCAGGAGCTGGGTGAGGAGGGAGGGGAGTGCCCGCTCTGGATCCAAGGTTTCACTTTGAGGAAAGAAATAGTATGAAACTAGATGGTAGTGATGGTCGCACAACATTGTGAATGCCTGTAATGCTCCTCAGTTGCACAATTTAAAAGGGGAAAAGTCTATATTTTATTAATGAATCTCTAAAAAGAAAAATAAAGCTTGCCATAAATGACGTGAAACAAACAAAGGAAACTAAAGAAAACCAAACAAAAACATCTCCAGAGGAAGGGAAGTCAAGTTTGGGAGGGGGAGGGGGAGGGGACTGATAGTGGGAATTTGGAGAACATTTTGGAGAAGAAGGTGTGGGTGGGTGCAGAGGGGGCTCTGCCCCAGTTGGTGGTGATGCCTGAAATGGTTCTCCGTTGCCCAGCAGTCCAGCTGCAGATGCAGGTTCAGGAGGAGTTGCAGGAGCGGCAGGAGGGAACTCGCGGTCTCCTGCTGGATCCAGATCATCCTTTTTTTGGTCTCTGACATCTTCCCCTGCCCCTGCCTCCTCTGTAACCATTGGATGTGGAGAGAGATTTAAGTCTTGTGGAAGAGCTCATGCTGTGTGAGAGGAAAGATTTACCCACCTGCCTCCCTTTCCATGTGCCTCTTCAAGGACAGAAAACTTCCCAGAGCTTTCCAGACAGCTCCCACCCAGAAAGTGCCCACAGGATGTGTTCTGTGACTGAATTTTCCTGACAGGTGGTCTGAGGGCATTCTTTGCTCTGGTCCCAACAGTAGCTTCTGGGTACACCTCCTTGTGTGGCCCAGCCCACGCCCCTCCCTCACCTACACACACGCATCAGCCCTGCCTTCCTGAACTTCGGGCTCTGTTTCGGGGGCTCCTGGTCCTCCACCTGACTTGCAGCGAGGTGGGCACTGTGCTCCATGTCAGAGCAGGGTGTGCTGAGCAACCCGTCATCCCTGGGCAGGTACCTGGGGAGAGCCCTGGGTGATCTCTGGGTCGGAGGCGTGCCCCACTGATTTGTGGGCCATGGTGGAGGGGACCCTGCCATATCCAGACCCACCTGGATCCTGCGCTGGCCCTCAGAAGAGCGGCACATCAGCCCTTCACTTGGGGAAGGGGCGTTGGTTTTCTTATTCATCAGCTGCTGTTCAATATGTGGTATCTGGCTCTGCAATGACAGTGACCAGCAGCTGACCCGGCCTGGAAGTCTCAGAGCCCTGCCCGGCCAGGAACACTCCTGCTTCTGTCCACTCGACCCTCTGCTGCCAGATCAGACCGAGACCTTGTTCAGCTCAGACACCCGGGAGGGAAAAGACATACCCAGAATGCATGGGCTCCACCTTGGGCAACAGGACACTTCCCTGGTTCTCCACATCCCAGCCAGCCAGCTTTGACCTGGGCTGTGGATGTGACCGGCCCCCCAGGCCTCTGACCTGCTTTTGCTTGAGGCAGAAACCCATCCCCAACGTGACTGCTCCACCTCCACCAGCCAGGACGGGGCCGTGGGGATACCTGGGTGGGATCTGAGTGGTGGCCTGGCCTGGGCGGGCCTGCCCTGGGCCTCCCTGTGTTACCTTTGGGTCTCTCTGGCCAAAAGTCCAGAGGCGCCTTGGGTGAGACATGACCCAGCGCTGGCAGCGTTGGTAAAGCCCCTCGCTGTGGGCTTTCCGGGGTCTGTGGCCTCGGGATATTGGGATGCAGCAGAACGTGACTCTGTCTCCAATCAAGTGAGCTGAGTAGGGACTTCTCTACAGAGTGTGTGCCTGGTGACTTTAGTTCCAAGTTCTGTTGGGCTCTATTGCAGGGGAAGTGAGATCACTTCCTGGGGTCCACTTACCCAAGCTTCCTCCTGACACATAGCTCCCCAAGGATCTTTCTGGGCTGCCGATCTCTCATTTCTCACTCATGCCATGTCCACACACAGTGACACCAACTCAGCCCCCCTCATAGCCCTGGGGAGGCCTGGATGCAGCCAGTGCTGCAGCTCTGAAGATACAGCTGGGTTCAGACATGGCTCCCCCCACTCAACAGTGCTATCACCATGGAAAAGCCACGTGCCTCTCAGGGTGTCCCCAATCTCCCGTCAGCACAGTGGGGATCATTCTGGCCCCTGCTTCCTAGAGAAGCCATCCTGTCTCTAGACCTAGAAACACCTACTGCATCTGTCACCCCCATGGGCTGGCATCACAGGGAGCTCGTGCACAGACTTAGCAAAGGAATGACCCCACAGAGGGCTGGCGGAGTGCAGAGCAGATGCCACACAGGCCTGGGTCTGCCCTGAGGTCTGGAGAAAGTCACTTTCCTTATTGCTTGCTTCCCAGCTCCCAGTCGTGCGACTAAATTTAAATACAACTCTGAAGTCGTCAGCTCTGGCAAACAACCTCTTAGGTCTTTCTGTCATGTTGACATACAGGCCCAGTGTCTGATCTCGGCCTCTGTGGTGGACTGCCCAACAATGGTTTCATACTTTTTGCCTTCAGTTCCCACGCCCTTGTGTGATCCCCACACCCTCCCCTGGAGGGTGGATGGACTTTGAGACCAGGTTCTGACATGCAGACTGACTTGTGAAAATGTGCGTGAGTTCCACTCCTTCCCAGCTCCAGTTTTCCTTCTCTCTGTCTCTGTTTCTCAGTGCCTCTCTCTCTGTCTTGTCTCTCTCTCTGTTTCTCTGTCTCCCCTGCTTCTCTGTGTTTCAGTCTGTCTGTCTCTTTTCCTGTATGTATGTGTGTATATATTTATGTGTATATGTGTTTATTTATATGTGTGTATTGTTCGGGCCCAGGGCAGGTCAATTCTGAAAATCCCTTGATGACATATTGATTATTTTGAATTCATGTTACTAAAGAAAAATTATCTTTGAAAATTGTGCAAGCACTTTGGTGGAATCTTCTCTAAGGATCAGCACTGCTAGGGAAGGGATGTTCCTGTGGCACTTTGATGTATCCTGTACCTTGTTCTGCCGGAGAGGAGCGTCCATTTGCTCTTCCCTCCAGGGGACCTCCTGGGGCCTCTGCCTGCTCACGTTGTCACCAGGGCTGGTTGTCACCGGGCTAAAGACCTGCCAGTGTGATGGTGGCCAATGCTATCTCTGCAGTCTGTCCATGTGCCTATGTCCTCACCTTACAGGTCGAGCATCTCTAGCACACACTGGCCACCTGCACTGCCTCTCATTGGAACTGCCTGTGTGTGTTTTGTTTCTTTTCAGAACACTGGGCTTCAAGAGGTTTTTGCACCACAGCGATGTGAAGCTTTTCTCCGACCTTGGGTCATGAGGAAAGCTTTTTCCAGACTGTGGTTTTTCTTTCCAGCTGTCTTTCTTGGCCTTTGTTTTCTGCTTTATTTGGTTTTATTTTGCCACAAGAAGAGCTAAGCATCTCCCTTCTGGCTCTGGTTTCACACTTAGAACAGCAGTGCCTACCACGAGATTATGCACAGAGTTACCAAAAGGGCTTCATTTGGTACGTCTCATTTTTAATCCATCTGGATTTCCCTCTCAAAATACAAAAATGCTAATTCACGTGAAAAGAAACAAACAAAAATTTCACCCGTCCCTACTTAAGATATGAGGGCAGCGAGAAAAAAAGCCACCTTTTATATGATTTCATTGATAGGGAACATCCAGGATAGGTTAAGACAGAGAGAGAAAGGGGATTAGGGCTTCTCATTGGCTGGGGGAGGTAGGATGTGGGGTGAACTTTGTATACAAGCTTTTAGTTTGAGGAAGGCAATTATCTAAACCAGTGGTGTTGGTCTCACAAAATTTTTAATGCACTTAATGCTCCTTAAAATTGCACAATTTAAAATGGGAAAAGGCTAAACTTTATTCTTGTAAACTTAAAACAAAAATAGAATATACTATAATAGAAAAGAAAAATATCTGACTCAATAGAAGATCTGTCCTTTTGGCTTTAACCCTGTGCCCTATTTTCTAGGCTTAATCTTACTAGCTCTGCACCTTTTGTAAAACAGTGTTGCCTTTAGCCTGAAATATACAGGAAAGCCTATTTTCAAGTCTTTGGTCTTTAAGGATATTAACACATTTGCACTTATATAAAGACAGCAAGTTGCAGAATAGAAAATAACTTTTGCTTTGTTAGAGGTTTTACAGAGGCCCTATGACCTGGTCTACGTTGACAGCTGCAGACCAAGATAATGGCAGACTAATATCTTGGAGAACCATCTTCCCCAAGTCAGACTTCAGGCTCCTTTTCTAGTAAATAGGGGAGGGGCTGTGGTTGGTTGTTGCAAACTTCTTGGTGTCGGATTTCTTTGTCCTTTGAATCCTTTGCAGCTGTCCACGTGAATCAGATCACCGTGTTCCTGTAACACCTGCAACAAAACAAACTTTTTCTATTCTGCAACTTGTTATCTTTATAGGAGTGCAAAAGTGTTAATATCCTTAAAGGTCAGAGTTTTGAGAATAGGCTCTTCCATTTATTTCAGCCTAAAGGCAACATTGTTTTACAAAAGTTGCAGAGCTAGCAAGACTAAGCCTAGAAAACACGGCAGAGGGTTAAAGGAAAAGGAAAAGATCCAATATGGAGTCAGATTTGTTCTTCTCTATTACAGTGCCTTTGGGTGAGAGCTAAGAGGATGATTCCTGGGTGGGTCCTCTACTGTCCCAGGCTGCAGTTCAGGCAGGGTCCCTGCCAGATTCACCATGACTTTGGACCTGATCTCCCGCAGAGAAAGTGACAATTATTGGATTAAAATTACCTGTCAAAATCCCTTCAATTGCCTGTAAACTATACCACAGCAGGGGATGTCTCTTTGTCCAGTTAACTGCCAGTCTCCCCTGATGCAATGGACCAGCGTCACCGCGGGATCCATGGTGGCCTGGACAGTGCACATTCCTACTTTTCTCTCCAGCCTTGGCTTCCTAAAATTGATGCTTTGAAAGCTCCCGTCCCTCTTCCCTCTGGCCTGGTGTGAATGAACAAGATACCTGCACCCACCTGGGCTGAGGCCAGGCCACGCACACAGCCCCATGCCCACAGCCCACCATCTGCTGTCTACCCCTGGGCTCAAGTGCACCCTCTGAACTCCCCCACCCCAAAGGTCCACGTGCCCAGTGCCTCCGCCCTAGGGGTCCAGATCACCATCAGTACCATCAACCACCCAAGGCCCACAGGCCATTGGCTGGCAGCCTGGGATCACCCTGACCCATCGGGTCAGATGAGACACAAGGTGAGGGGATCAGGGTGCCAGGGAGGGAATTGGAACCGCTTTCAGCCCAGCCTGCCTCGCCCTGTAGCCTCAGACATTAACTATGAAGGTGCACACTAGGCTGGATCCCCCGCTGGTGGCAGTAGTCATCATTACTGGAGCTCAGATTTCCCCACCCCAACCACAGGGTTAGGGGTGAGGGAGTGAGCTTAGGGTAGGGGTGCACTCAGAGTGAAGGGGATCCCATGGTGAGGGGGTATAGGTTGAGGAGTGTGGGGCCGCTCAGGTTGGAACTGACCTAGCTGAGAGGTGAGGGGGATAGTTTCAGGATGTTGGGGGTCCTGTGCTGAGGCATGAGGGTGTAGGGGCCATAGGTTAGGAGCAAGCAGGATGGAGTGTCAGGGCACAGACCTCGGTGTGAGGAGAAGAAGCCCTGTCTTTAAGGTCTGGTGGGAGACTGGGCCTGGCCAGGGGTGGGAGGGTAGTAACAGGGAGGGGAAGGTGAGCAGGGGAAGTGGGGCTGGTGGGGTGTGACCTGGCCCAGGGCAGTCGTGGTTCTAGTTCAGTGCCAGGACCCAGTCGGTGGCGGGGTGAAGGCTCTGGGGATGGAGACCCGGCGGGACGAGCAGGAGGGGCCCCACCTGGCTCATCCCGGCCCCAGTGGCCAGGTCTGGTAAAGCAGGAGACCCACCCGAGCAGTTTGCGCTGCAGGTGGGAGGAGGAGGTGCGTGCACGCGCAGACGCACAGATGCACGGACGCCGGAACCCACCCAGAACGCGTGGAAGCTGGCGGCAGCCGGTTGCTCCTGGACCAGCTCCTGGAAGAGGAACACGGCCTGGGGTCTGGGCCGCCGCTTGCCCTTGGTTTGGTTGCCGCTGCCGGGCAGTTAAGGGGGCGCTGGTGGGGGCGTGCTGCTCGAAGCCGGCGGGTGACACCAGGGCTGTGCGACTGAGGAGGCGCACAGGGAGGGGTGCGGAGGTGAGGTCACGGCCGCGCGTCCCGTTAGGACACTGAGGCGGTTCCCAGCCGCCGCTGTGGTTAGTGGTAACCCCGCTATTAGTAGTTCCTGAACCCCGCGTTTTTGCCGCCGCTTATACCCGGGTATAGGAGAGCAGGTACTGCCCCGGGAGGTGGGAGGGCACCGGACGGCTCCGGAGCATCTCTGACTGGCCCTCAGACCATGACCTGCTCCCGGGAGGCGGGTGCGGTGCGTTCGCGGGGCCTCGGATGCAATGGGGGCTGCCCCATGAGAGCCCCTGGATTTGCTCCCATCTTCCCCGTGGCCTGACCTTGGGGGCGGCCTCTAAATCCCCAGGTTCTTGTGACTCAGGTTACAGGTCCGGCTGCCCCTGGGAGGTGGGCGCAGTGTGATCAGTGTGCTGGGATGGCTGCAGCAACAGCGGTAAATGGTCGCAAACCCCGCGCTTTCACAGGGCAGCCCCAGTCCCGCCATCGCAGCCGCCGCCATTCCCTGACAGCACAGCACCTGCCTTCCAGGAGCAGGCTGGCCTGTAACCTGAGTTCCACGAATCTGGGGCAGCAGAGGCCAAACTCAGGCCATGCGCTGGGGAGTTTGAAGCCAATCCACGGGCTCCCATGGGGAGACCCCATAACCCGCCACTGCCTTCGACCACACCGCGCCCTCCTTCCAGAAGCAGGCTGACCTGCGGACCGTGCCTGGAGCAGCAGAAGCCGAGCCCTGGACAGGCCGTGGGAGAGAAGGGGGCAAGTCGACCAGCCTGCCAGGTCGCTGCCCATCTCCCTGCCGCTGCCCCAGGTTCGTGGATCACTTGTTTTCAAGTCAGTGGGTTCCTGAGAGGCAGGAGCGGTGCAGTCAGGAGGCGGGGTCTGCGGGGAGGGGTGCTGCCCCAAGGGGATCAGGTGGACTTGCTCCCATCTCCCCCAGGGCCAGATCTGTGGACGGCCTCTGCTGCCCCAGGTTCACAGGACGCATGTCATGTCTGTCTGTCCCTGGGAGGAGTGCTCAGTGCCCTCGGGGCAGCCTCAGTGGCTGACAATGATTTTGGAAGTGGGCTCTAGCCCAGCATAACTAACTCTCCTTTCTTCTCTTGCTTCCTCCGTTGGTGGCTGTATAGGCTTTTTCATTATAGGTTATTGCTGGATAATGAACATAGGTTTCTCTGCTATACAGAGGAAACTTTATTTAAAATCTATTTTTATATATAGTGGCTAACATTTGTAAATCTCAAACTCCCAAATATATCCCTTGCCATCCCCTTTCCCTGGTAACCTTAAGATTGTTTACTAAGTCTGCAAGTCTGTTTCTGTTTTGTAGATGAGTTCACAGTGTCTTTTTCTCTCTTTTTTTAGATTGCACATATGAGTAATATCATTTGGTATTTTTCTGTTTCTGGCTGCTTTCACTTAGAATGACGATCTCTAGCTCCACCCATGTTGCTGCAAATGGTTTTATTTTGTCCTATTCATGGTAGAGTAATATTCCAGTCTATAAATATGCCACAACTTCTTTATCCAGTCATCTGTTGCTACATTTAGCTTGCCTCCATGTCTCGGCTATTGTATACAGTGATGCTATGAATACTGGGGTGCAGGTATCTTTTCACATTGGAGTTCTTTCCAGTTATATACCCAGATGTGGGATTTCTGGGTCATAGGGTAAGTATACTTTTAGTTTTTTGAGGGATTTCCATGCTTTCCATAATGACCACACCAAACTGGATTCCCACCAGCAGTGTAAGAGGGTACCCTTCCCTCTACAGCCTCTCTAGCATTTATCATTCATGAACTTCTGAGCGATGGCCATTCTGACTGGTGTGAGCTGATACCTCATTGTAGTTTTGATATGAATCTCTCTGTTTGTTAGTGATATCGAGCATTTTTTCATGTGCCTATTGGCCATTTGTGTCTTCATTGGAGAAATGCTTGTTTAGGTCTTCTGCCTATGTTTGGATTGAGTTGTTTGTTTTTTTGTTTTTAAGTTGTATGAGCTGTTTATATATTCTGAAAATTAAGGCTTTTTTGTTAGTCGTATTATTTGCAAATATTTTCTCCCATTCGTAGGTTGTTGTTTCCTTTTGTTTTACTTATGGTTGCCTATGCTGTGAAGAAATTTATGAGTTTAATTACGTCCCTTTTGTTTTTTTTCTCTTATTTCCATTGCCTGGGTAGATTGCCCTAGGAGAACGTTGCTAAGATTTATGTCAGATAATGTTTTGCGTATGTTTTCTTTTAGGAGATTTATCATGTCTTGTCCATCTGCATCTTAAGCCTGTACTCTAGATCTGTGCTTCAGTTTTGAATTTTGAGCTTCTTAGAGAAAACCTACTCTTAGCTCATATGTCAGATTCAACATGTCTGAAGCTGATTTCATAATCATTTTTCTTGCAGCATATCCATTTATTCAGTGGCATAATCATTCTTCTAGTCTTGAATACCCAAAGGCTTGGAATGGTCTTTGATTTATATTTCTCTCACAACCCTCCACATATTCTCGGCTTCTGGAACTGTATGTTTTTGGTTTCAAATGTCTATTCTGATTGCTGATACTCTGATGAAGAGCGTTCATCCCTGATACAAGAATTTTTCCTTCTGCTGAATTCTTGGATATTCTCTCCCCCCCTTTCAGTCAACCTTCAGTTTTGACCCTCCAACATCTAGAGTCAAGTCAAAGACTTACCACAACCAGATCTCAGACAGGTAGGCTCGAACCTTCATCACTTTGGCCTTACCTTATGTGTTCCAATCATTATGTGACTTAGCCTCCGAGGGTAACCTGTGCCTTATTAAAAACCAGGAGTCACCAGCTTTTTCCTATCCAGTCCTCAGTTAAAACAGCTTAGAATTGCCCTGAGAACTAGTTGGAGCCCCATCCCCTTCATTAAGTCTTCCCTATTTACTCCAAATACTTCTAGCTCCTCTTTGTATTTCTGCACTGTTCATGATAGGTAGCCTGTAATCTAGGCTTTGAGTACTGACTTGGTACCATTGCCGGTTGGTTTCCAATGTGTCTCCTCACTTAGCTGGTAACTGGAGAAGACTCCCTTGTTCAGCCTCCTTTATACCCTCACCCTGCTTAGCATCGGGCAATAGCAGGCATCCAGGCAGTGCTAACCTACTTTATTTATTCGCAGGGGTGGTGGTGTGGAGTATAGCTAATAACTATTAATTCAGTGTTGCAATTAAAAAAGAAAGCCAAGAAAATCCATAAAACTTTATCTCCATGTTCAGTTTAGCGCTTTACCTCAACAGTTTTCTTAACTCTGTGTTTACATTCACATAGTGTTCAGTGCTTGTACAGTTCCCTGAGGCAAGCAGGTGAGATGTCATTATGTTTGACTTTCACGTTACATTTCATATTGGATATATTTGTGCAATGACAAAACCTTCTTTTATAAGTAAACAGCCGGAAGCCCAGAGAGACTAACAGCCTAACCCAGGGTCACCTGGTTAGTGTTTGGCACAGGCCAGGACCGCGGTTCACATCTTCCAGCTGCTCCTCTTCCAGTGCCTTTTCATTCCAGTGCTGGGAAATGTAGCCCCATCAGCCAAACAGCCAAGTCTCATTGCTGCCCCTTTACCTGCCAGTGATGGCAGTGCTACAAAACGTGGCAAAGGAAAGGTCAGAAATAGGAGTGATAAAAGACATGGAAGTGCTGGAAATGGATTCTCAGCCTCTTCTTCCCTATTTGAGCGCCTCACAAGTGTCCCACTCTCACACTGCTGTTCATTGATTATAACACAGTCTTTAAAATCAGACTGATCTTTTGTAGGACATGCTTTTATCCTGATCCCTTTCCTGCTAGTAGTCACCGTCATGGGCAGAAAGTGCCTGACTGTGCTCTGTTTGTCACGTAGGTGGGAGGGGAAGTGGGAGAGGAAGCGGGTTGAACTGAAGCCGAGCTTTTTACAGCTCTGTTGTTCTAGGACCAGAGCAGTTCCACTCCTGCTTTCATCACCTCTCCACCTCTGAGTCCCAGCCACCCACTCCTGCCTGCTCCCCCACATGCCACGTCCTGGGGGAGGACAGTGTGGTTGGCAATGCCCCCTCCACCCTCCGCCTTCCGCCCTGGGAGGTGCAGGAGTCTGCTTCAACTTTTGAGCTGTTTTGGTAGTTGGGCTTTTCCAGCCTTTCTAGGCATCTGCTTTCCAGCTCTGGGAAATTGGAGATGTAACTTAACCATACAAGTTCTATACTAATGTATTCAGTGGCATTAATGTGATGTTGTCTTTAAGGTGTTCTGTGACTGGATAGGAGGTTTTTAACACAGGATGCTTCACATCCAATTCTAAAGGCCTACAGGATGCAGGTGTAATTCAGGTTCTTACATGGCTGTAAGGCAGACATGGACATTATTTTATAATATGACCATATGTTCATAGATTACGGTTAGTCCGCCGGCTCTGTATCTAATAAATTTTAAATTCCAAACACTTGAAGAAAATTTGCGGACCATGTCTTTTTGCCTGTAACTAGTTGCAAAAACTGAAATCAAGACTCTATCACAAGCCAGTGTTTCCCAGTAGAGAAACCCTCTACTTTTACAACCTCTAAGTAATGCGGTGGTTCTTTGGGTGAGATGAGGGATGCCAGAGTATTTTGTTGGGACACTAGAGTGGCATGACAATTATTCTGGGACTGGTTACAGTTGAATCTCTGCTTCCTATATCCTGGACTGATTACAGAGTCAATGTTAGTGCGTTAACCAGCTTCTGAATGCAAGTGTAGCTAGGAAGACAACAGAGAAAATAGAAGGATATAAAGTAATGGATAGACTTCAGAGAAGTACAAATGTTGACTTTGACACCACCAGCTGCTGACGTGAACTTGGCAGGAATTTGTGAGAAATGGTGGGTGTCACTGCAAGCAGGAGAGTCCGGCAGCTTTTGGGGTGAACAGGCAAAGGGGAGAGCAGATATGGTGACCACTCGGGGGCTGATTATTTGTGTCCTGAATGTGAAAATGTCTGGTCTCCTGTTCAATTTTGCAGCCACAACTTCACGTGACTCAGGGCATTATTTCCACCAGAAAACCATAAAAACATAAACAACCTCTGTTTCCCAAAGTGTTTGTTCTCGATCTGAGATGATTGTCCTGTGGTGGGAGGTAAGTGGGCGGTGGGTCCTATTACATCACTCCCTTTCACTAAAAGTCTACCTCGCTGCTTTTCACCCTACTGCTAGAGGTGCTGCCATTCTGTTACACCTAGACCTATAAGACAGGCTTACCTGAATCCTCACGTGAAGAGGGATAGTTATGTGCAGTTTTAAATAATTGCTTGCGTCATGTGGTCCTTTGTTCCCTCCATTGGAAATCACTATTTCAGAGCAAATAGTATGAATCTATATAAACTATATTGTTTGTAAGATGTCTTCAGAAGTTTTGCAGTAGTTTTAAATATTTGCTTGGTGATGGCCTCTTGATTGTTTGAAGGAGGCAACCCTCACTAGGGGCTTTGTTGGCTCCCTTAGATTTCCCTTACTGGCAGTAGAGTGTTCATAGGCAGAGTTAGAAAGTTAACTGGGCTGAGAAGCCGAATTTGCCCGCAGCTGGGAATTGGCAGAAGAGTCAGTTATGGAAGGAAGGCTTTAGGATTATCTGGTAGCAGAGTTGTGGGATCCAAGCCCTGGGAAACCTCAGCTTTTGTAGAGTATGTTCTGTAACAATAGGCTATTGGATAATTTTAACACTTGTTATGGGATGTAGAGTTGGGGAAAGACTTAAGAGTGAAATAACCTTAAAAAAGAATCTCCAAATATTTTAAAGAAAACAGTACTCAGAATGAGAGCTTTTCTGGAAAAGACTAGTACTTCACTTCACAGGGGAAGCAGGGAGAAGGTGTAGCTGCACTTACGGTAACTTAAAAGGTAAACCTTACCCTCCCACTTAGCTGTTTCCTGGTGTACGTTCATATTCCACATCTGTAGTTTTAGACATGATGTGTCATTTTCTGGTACTCCATTCTGCTTCTGAGTGAGAGACTGACGCAAAGTCACATAGCAATTGAAAAATTGCACAAAAGTCTTTATTGTTAAAAATGTAGATATGTGGCAGGGTGCTGCATTTGCAAATGACTTTCAGTACAGAGAACACTTAAAAGAATGCGGTGTTATTTCTTTTTTTATTCCTTTAAGCCTTTGAATAGAAGGTTTTCTTTGCAGAGTTTCTGGAGTACATCAGAACAAGCAGGAACTAAAAATAGCTTTAAGAAAGCACCAGTATAGATGTTGCTTATAGTATGGTATCTGTCTTAAAGTTAACTCTTTAAAGCAGGAAGTTGCAACTCTCAATTTCTTAAGCAAATATAAACATTCTTGACTCATAATGACATTCTTTGTGGGGTGAAGCAGCTTTTGCTTCCATTCTGAGCATTGAAAGGCCTTCTATGATACTTCTACCAGTCCTCAATATTTTATTTTCCCTCTGTTGTGAACTTGTTATTAAACTTGAAGCAGATATAAATATCATTAACTTGCTACATATGTAGATATTTAGTGTTACATAGTCAGAAAGTTTGTGTACATCACACGTATCTACATAATTCCCCAGTTTCCAACTGTGCTCCTGATAAAAGAATGGTGGGAAATGGCATTATGGGGATATGTCTTACAGTACACAGTGTTTCCCCTGTTCCCTCTACCAGATCTGGATGTTCTTTCATATTTCAGCTTCTAGAATTTCTAGCTCTTTTTCTTAAGACAGGTGTAACTCATCCCCCTGCTCACACAAACATGCGTACACACACAAACAAACACACACACACACACACACACACACACACACACACACAATCTGCCGTAGGGAGTAGCGTGCACCATCCCATTCTCCGACTCCAGCTCTGATCCCACCCACTGGAGGCAGTGTCTTGCACGAATTCATTTGTAAGTTCCTTTTTAAAACTCGAGTGGTCGGGAAATAGGACTGATATCCTCACCTAGTAGGCAGGCCCTCAAGGATAACTTCTATGGTTAATGCCAGGGTATCTTAATGTTTGAGTACCTGGGTTTCATGTCTTCCTGTACCACCTGTGTGACCCATGATTCCCACAGTTCTGTCTCCCGTTAGACTTTTTCTCTCCAACTCTGGACTCTTATAATATTCTGCTGATTTGGCATCTTCACTTGGAACTCTGATATCTTAAAACCAACATGTGTAAAAACTGAGCTCTTGGTCCTCCTACCCCCCAAACTGGTCCTTTATGCAGCCTCCCCCATTCAGTTAGTGGAAACTTAATCCTTCCAGCTGCTTGGGTCAAAAATCT
Organism: Camelus bactrianus; assembly: GCF_048773025.1. Taxonomy (NCBI): domain Eukaryota; kingdom Metazoa; phylum Chordata; class Mammalia; order Artiodactyla; family Camelidae; genus Camelus; species Camelus bactrianus. Next base: position 80,183,604 of record NC_133546.1, on the reverse strand, counting down.
TGGAGTTATTCTGACTTTCACTGACATACCACATGAATTCTGTCAATAGATCTGGTTTGACACTGCCTTTAAAACATATCCAGAGCCCAGCCACTTCTCACCATGGCTCCTGCCTCCACTGCTGCTTCCCTTCCCTGAGCCACTGTCCTCTCCTCCTGCATAGCCCTTCTCAGTAGCTTCCCACCTTTCATCTCTGACCCGTTTGCACTATTCTCACCCGGCAGTCAAGTGAGCCTTGAAAACCTAAGTTAGATTGTGTCGTCCTTCTGCAGTGCCTCCCCATTTCACTCCGGGTAAAAGCCACAGTCCTTACAATGTCCTCCAAGGCCATACAGGATCTGCACTGACCCTTCTTCGCAGCTCCAGCCGTGCCCCCATTCTGGAACATGCGAGGTCACGCTGGCCTTGGTGATTGTTATTCCGTCCACCTGGGACTTCTCACCTCCTAGTCTTAGTTCTAACCTCAGTTCACAGTTTGCCCTGCTCTCGTATTTAATACAACATCACCCTCATCCTATACCCTCAACTCTCTTTACTTTGCCCTTTTTACTTCTTTCCATGGTTCCTCTTTCCTAACATGCCACCTCCTCTTCTGCTCTGTTGTGTGAATTGTCATCTCCACTCCCCACCCCAGCTAGACTCCAACCAAGCTCCGTGAGGACAGGACTTTTGTTTTGTTTATTGATCTATTCTAAGTGCCTAGAGTAGTCCTGGGTTCATAGTAGGCCGTCAAAAATTATTTGCTGAATAAATTAAAAGGCTATTTTAAAAATGAATCATCCTTTCAGGAACAGGTGAGGAAAGGAAGCTGCATGAAGGAAAATGGTGCAGTAAATAATGATATTTGCCTGTTGTACTATGTGTGATATATATATGTGTTTTAGTCTTAATTTGGTATCTCAGTTTCTTAATTTAATAGCTGTATTAAGGTATAATTTACAGGCCATACAATTAACATATTATAATTGTACAAGTCAGCCATTTTAGCTATTTCTAGAGTTGTGCAACTGTGTCCTCAAAAAGTCCCCTTGTGTCCGTCCATATGCAGTTCGCCCTCCCCTCATTGGCACCCTGATTTTATTTGTTTTTGTTTTTTGGCAATCACATCTCAAAAGAATAATTTACACAGCAGTACTAATATAGCTTTGCACTTTTAGAAATGACACACTTAAATATGAAATCAGCGGTCATTGCTGAATGTAGGCAGCAGTATCAGACATCGGTGAGAAGAATGGACTTCAGTGTCAGACTGGCTGCAGTCTTACCCAGCTCCACCATTTACCAAGTTACCCAAATTATTTTCTGTCTCAAGCTCTATATCTGTTATATAGGTGTAATAATAGCAGCTTACAGAGTTGTGAGGATTAAGCAAACAGGGAAACAAAATTTAGTGTAGTGGCCAGCTTATGTTATTACCTAAGAAATAGCCTTGCAGGTAGAGAGCAAAATTCAAATCAGTTTCTAAAGTATGTGTAAAATATGATCCAGTTACTGCCTGGTTTGTAAACATGTATGCCTACTGCAGAATGTAAAAGCAGGCTAATTTCCAACAGAAAAGATCATTTCTCAGCATTTCTTTCAAAGGTAGTTGCAAAATAATTTTTACTAAATTTTCTGTGCCAATCTCTGACAGAGCTTTGACACCAGGGAGGTAATTATCTACATTTTTGTTAAAATGATGCTGACCATCAGTAAGTGTTCTGAATTATATTTTAGCCTTTATGTTGGGAAATATTGTGAAACTTCTTCTAAATTAATGGGGGATGGGCATTCATTGTAGCTCTTGTAGCCTGATAAGGCTTCACTAAATTATCTTTTTTTATTTTAATTAAAGTAATTAATTAATTTTTTGCAGGGGGTGGTAATTAGGTTTTTATTTATTTTATTTTTATAAGAAGTTCTGGGGATTGAACCCAGGCCCTTGTGCATGCTAAGAATATGATCTTTCACTTGAGCTATACACCCCTAAATTATCTTTAATAAGGTCTTTTTCTCTGTTTTGTTATTTTCTTTTATGTACAGATGCACAAAGCAGGGTCATCAGAAGCCTCTCAATTCCAAAGATGATTGTAGTGAAAAACATTGCACAGTGACAGTGAATCCTTGGAATATGAAGAAAGATTGTAAAGTCCTGAATGAATTAAGGAATTGTTACATTAACTTACATGTAACCATGGCTCTCTTACCTTTATTTTTCACTTTATAATGAAGATATTCCTCACCCGTCAAGGTTGCTTTGTTAGATATAGGGAATATCTAAAGCCTTTTCTGGAAGTTTTTTAAATAAATAAGAGCAGGTAATTTATCAGAAGTGTGAATGGTGTAATCTGCTCTGTCTAGTATGGTAGCCACCAGCCACATGTGGCTATAGTGAATTGAGATGTTCTATAAGTGGAAAATACATAATAGATTTTCAAGACTTCGTACAACAATAATAATGTAAAATATTTATTAAAAGTTTTCAAAGTGTTAATCACAATTTTGAAATGATAGTATATTGGATATTTTGGGATAAATATAATTATTCCTGGAATTAAGTACACTTGTTCCTTTTTATTTTCTAAATGGGATTACTGGAAAATTGTGACTTGCACTATGTTTCTATTGACAGTGCTGGCTTCTAACTTATTGCAAATAATATGAAAAAAACTTTGATTAAATATTTTATAATTGAGTAGTTGATTTCCATCATATTATTTTCAGGTGTACAACACAGAGGCTCAACATCTTTATAGATTATATTCCATTTAATGTCACCATAAAATAATGGCTATATTTCCCTGTGCTGTATGATACAGCCCTGTAACCTGTCCATTTTATACATAATACTTTTTAACTCTCAATCCCTTACCCCCTTCCTGCCTCCCTCTCCTCCTTCTCCCCATTGGTAACCACCAGTCTGTTCTGTGTACCTGTGAGTCTATTTCTGTTTTATTATAGTAATTAATTTGTTTTATTTTTTAGATATACATATAAGTTAATAAATAGAATATTTGTTTTTCTTTCTCTGACATATTTAACTTAGCATAATACCCTGTAGGTCCATCCATGTTATTGCAAAAGACATTATTTAATTTTTTAATGGCTGAGCAGTATTCCATTGTGTGTGTGTGTTCATGTGTATATATGTGTGTGTATATGTGTGTATATATGTAAATATACATATATATATATATATAATATACCACAACTTCTTTATCCAGTCATCTGCCAGTGAACATTTGGGTTGTTTCAGTGTGTTAGCTATTGTAAATAGTGCTGCTGTGAACACTGGGTTGCATGTGTCTTTTTGAATTATATTTTTCTCCAGACATATACCCATGAATGGGATTGATGGATCACACGGAAGTATATTTTCAGTTTTTTAAGGAAACTCTATACTGTCCTCCATGGTGGCTGCAACATTTACATTCCCACCAACCGAGTAGGAGGGTTCCTTTTTCTCTTAAAAGGTCAAAAATTCCTACATTTATATACTTTCCTTACAGTTTAGGACACAATTTGGCAAAAGCCAGATAGAATTTAATAGGAGTAAATACAGTATTTTTTCAAATGTCCATGCATTATGGATAGATATGTTATTGATGAGTTGGTTCCCTATTTTTGTAGATGCAGAAGTTTTTATAGCTTCACAGACATTTCAGTCTTGCGGAAAGAAAAATGTCTTTGCATTTTGCTGAACTTGTCCGGGTGGCTTTATCGAATTTGGTCCAGGCCTGCAGAGGTGAATACACATCCAAACCTGAACCATTTGAATGTCTGCAAGATTTTAAGAGTCTAGAATGTCAGATCTGGACTATAACTCTGGTGAATGACATCAGTGAGTGGACTCAAGAAAACTCCATTTGAGTGCAAAGCCTTTCATAAGCCAAAAAAGGCTTTGAAATTGTGGCAAAGCCAGAGACTTTTGTGCACCACATATGGCCACAAACCCATGGGGACAACCACAGGCCTTCTGGAGTGCCAAGGGAATTCCATGTGAGGAGTCCAGCACTCACAGGAATCCAACAAGTCCCTGCCAGCCAGAGCACCTTCATTGCTACTGTGGTATTTTGAGCAAATGTCTTTTCTTCAGGTTCAAATTGGTTTGTTGTTTTTTTTTTTTTATAAAAGAAAATCAAACAACTTCTTGTTCCCTTGGTGAAAGTAAAAGCCTAATATTTTCTGATTTCTTTTGACAGAGAAAACTTGAGCCTATGAATCTAAACTCATCTGAGATGGTCTGCAGCTGGGAGCAAGCAGATCAGTGTCAATCCCTTTGCAGCCGTTGGCTGGGAGGCTGCATGTTCCCTGGAATGATATTTGAAACATGTCACCCTAGCCGTGCCTTCGCTCTGGACTGGGAGGCGAGTCAGTCAGAATCTGCATTATGGAATGTATGTTTCAGATCCAAAGCTAGGAGATCTTTTTTAATAGCCAGAGAATGTAGTCATAAATATATCTATTAATGTATTTATGCAAGAACAATTTTAAACTTTTTTTATTATAAAAATTTCCCCCAAAATTGAAAATGAAAGAACATTGGAATGAAAATCCAATGGAATTAAAAACAGTGGAATTAAAAATCATCTGTACCTTAGTTATACATAAAGAATCTTAAAATCCTTCTAAACATTTTTTTTGTTCAAATGTAGATATTTTTCCCTTCCAAAAATGAAAATAATTATTTCACATTTTTTTCTTTTTCCTTTTATTATATATTCCATATCAATAAATATAATTCTTTTAAATCCCTTTTAATGGCTGTTTAACATTATATTGAACAGATATGTAAATAGTCCTAGGTTTAAGAAATTTAAAAAATTGTCATTACAATGCCCCTGCAAAGAATTTTTTCGTGTTTCTATTTTTAGTTACTAATTTGGACTAAAAGTTAACAAGTTTACTTTTCTTCATCTAAAACATTGGTTATTTTATGAATGAATTGAAAGGATTTTAAATAACTTTTCAGTAATTTCAACAAAGAAATTAACTTTAAGGCAAAAATATATGATGGTTTGCAAATCTATTTTTATTATATCTTCACTTTTACCAGTGTCATATCTGTGTGTGTTTGCACAAGTGCTATAACTACCAGCAATGTAAGAAAAATCTGTGTACTAAAAATGTGAAAATAGTTTCCTGGTTTGTGTTTTCATTCTCCCAATATAGGTTTTGGATGACAAGCTTGTATTTGCAAAAGTACACACCCTGTGGGAGGTGCTCTGTACATACACTGAGATACTGTACATAAAATTGCCTCTGAATCCCAATCATCTGAAAACCCTGTCCTCAGCCTTTGATACCTTCAGCTGTTTTATGAAAGTCCTTCAAGTGGATGAAAGTATCAACAACCGGAACAAGAGTTTTTCATTGCCCTATTTGAGAAGAGCTGCGTGAACGACTTTTATATTCAGGATAGAGATACATTCATCAATCCAACCACCAGGAGCCGCACTGTAAGTCTAAACCGAGTTTAGCTGCTGTCTTGGGGGTGATTTAGAACCTGCTGTTGAATTATAAGTGATTTGGTATTGTTGGTTTGGTTTGGTTTTTAAAAGCTGCCCATAAAAATGAAAAAAGAGAAAGAAAAGAAATATGCCTACAGATTCCTGTTAGGATAGTAAACAGTGGCTGGTTATTTACCCTGTATAAACCGCATGCTCTCTTAGAATCTATTTAGGTTTACTTCATCCTTTCTCAGATCAAGTATCAAGTAAGGGACAGTTTTAAAAAAAAATCAGGATTAACAGGCTTGTGAGCTCCGGGATCTGCAAGGCAGCTTTCCCTTCCCATGGTGTAAGTCAAATGGCAGAAATGAAATAAAGCACTTCATGTATCCTCCGGTGTTAACAGGAAAATGTGAGTCTTCTTGACCTTGTTTCTTCCTGGGTAAAATGAAGATAATATGTCAGGAGTCGACAAGCCCATTTAGGGCAGGAACCATGTTGTCTTGTTCACTGCTGAATCCCAGGCACCAGGAAGGCTGAGTTTAACAAGTGAGTGAATGAATGAACTGTAGTTCCCCCAGAGTTACCATGTTGGGCAGTGTGGATTAGCAGCTAAGAGCATAGACTCGAGAGGTGAGGGTACAGCTCAAGTGATGGGGCGCATGTTTAGCACGCATAACGTCCTGGGTTCAGCCCCCAACACCTCCTCTAAAATAGACAAATAACCCTAATTACCTCCCCACCCCCATCAGAATTACCTTATTATCTCCCTGCCACCAAAAAAAAAAAAAAAAAAGATAGAAGTGGCCAAGAGCGTAGACTCAGGCTGGAACACTTGTGCTGGTTTCTCGCTGTCTACCTTGTAAAAGTCATTTAGCCTCTGTGTTTATCAAGTTCCTCATCAATAAAATGGGGATAATAATAGTACCCACCTCGTAGAGATGCTATGGGGATTAATGAATCTGCTTGAATTTTAGAACAGCCCTGGCTAATAGTAAGTACTATGCATCTGCCAGCTCTTTTCATAATTACTGACAGATGTTATTATCAACCAAAGAAGTATTAGTTCTTTGTAAGGGAAATGCATGTTAGACCATTTCATTTATCATTTTCTGTAATTCAGGCTTTTTCCCTCTGAAATACCATTTTCTGTCTGTGCACTAGTAAATCACAGGGCTTTCCAAATTTCATCTGTCTGAGTTCTTGTCATGATGACAATACTGCAGAGTTTTGACATTTTTTAGGGACTCCATCTGAGATGACAGCAACCCCTCAAATTCAGAAGCACTTCTCTAACTGACAACATCTCGCATGAAATGAAGTTTGTAAAATGTAAGAGCTTCAGACGCTAAATGATGCCATAAATGCAAAGATGTTATATCTAAGCTCTTTAAATAAATCCTGTCATTGAAATAAAGGAAATACTATATTATAGCGCTCTATGACTTTGTTCCCTTGCTATCCGTTTATCTGACTCTCTAAGACAAAAGAAAGCAAAGACTGAGATTGATCATTACTACTGTGTGGTACACGTATTTGTGGATGAAGACCATACTGAAATGCACTGTCTAAGATATTAAAATGGACACTAAACAGCTGCTTGATGCACATGCATGAACAGAACAGGGAGCTGGTTGCAGGGAGCAGACACTGAGCTTCCTGGATCAGAGACTCAGCATAGCAGTCCAGCCCAGCAGTCCACATGTTTTATATTTATATCCCAGCAAAATTAGCAGTGAGAGTCTGAAATGAACTTTGGGGACACTTGCAAACAGCTGTCATGATTACTAATGTGGGACCCCAGGATTCTACAGTGTTTAGTTGGCATCTGCACACAACCATTTCTTTTCCACTAAAGCCTGTTGTAATTGCTGGTTCCACATCCAGGCTGAGGAATCATCTCATGTGGTGTTTGGGAGGGAGGTAAGTGGAGTCAGGACCCATGCTAAGTCTGGGTGGGTAATAATCTGGTTCTAGTACAGGAGAAAGGAAAGTAGGTCAGGTGGGAAGGAGAATGACTGGATTTAAATTTTGTTTCTTGAGTAAGCTAAATATATAACATCATGTCAAGTTTCTTTATTGTTTATATTCCATGTGCTGTCACCGAATAACTACTGAATTGTGGGGACAAAAAAGCCTGGGTTTTAGAATTGACCCTGCCCCTAAACAGCCAGAGTCCAGGTTCCTCTGGGTGTCCAAGGAGGGGGCTGCTGCCTCCACTGAAGCAGTTTGGGCACTTGGGTGGCCTAGTTTTTTTTGCTGTGGAAGACTGGCCCGGTTGTAGGACATTAAGCATCTGCAAGGCCCTCACCAGGTACCCACGGTGGTCCCAGGACTGCAACATCCAAGTGTTCCTTTCCAGCCACGTTTGCAAATGACCCTCAAGGGGTTAGTATTAATCCTCGGTGAGAATTATGAAAAATTATATGGTACCTCCATCCCTTCTGGCAAAGGAGGGCCCCTTATTTACAAATGACCACAAAGTGTTAGCACCACATTTTATTAGCAGAACATGTGAACACGTGGTGACAGTGACGCTCACCTGTTTGCTTCTGCTTCCCAGTGCAACTTCAGCCTCCATCAGAGGACCTCAGCTGCCCCAGCGAACAGGGCCTTCTGTACAGGGAATGTGCTCCTCCTCGAAGCATAGACAAGAAGCAGCCCTTAGATCTCATCAGGTGAGCTGTTGTGGAGAGCACCCCAGTGGGAAGGGCTCAGGGTTGCCCTCATGGCTTCTGAGTGTGACAGTCCTCCAAGAGTGTTACCAACCAGGAAGCTCACAGGAGCTCTGAGCTTTGTTGCCCCAAGTTTTTACTGGAGGCTTTATTACAAAGACATGATTTATTGGGTCACTACTGACATGGCTACCCCAAACACTAACTGTAAGTCAAAGCCCTAACATTTGAGCCCCTACCTCTCCTGATGGTCAGTCACTTGTCACAAAGCTCAAAGCCCCACTCCTCTAATCACATGGTTGGTGTCTCTGGCTGGCCAGTCCCCATCCTGAGTCATCTCATGAACACAAGCCATCCAAGGGTCCACCATGTATAGTAAAGACACTCCTATCTTGGGAAATTTCAAGGCTTTAGGGGTTGCCATCCAGGAACTGGGAACAAAGACCTACCAAATTCTTCATTAAACAGGAGTAAATGTTAGGTTTCACTTAAATTATAAAATAAGAGAAGTATTCTCACTGCTTAGCTCTATCTGCTGTTCGACACCGTTTCACTACACCACGTGACTGTAATGTCGCGCTCAGCATGTGTATTCTCAGAGCATCAGCGCCGGCTGCTCCCCGGGAGCTTATGCTGTTTGTGCAAGGCTGCTGGGAGGAGGGAGGCCAAGGACAACTGAGCAAACAAAAATAATCGGGCTAATAAGGAAAAAATTTCAGATTGAAATGAAGGAAATAATACAGTGTTGAGATGGGAGACTTGGGGGGAAGTGAGTCAAGAAAGCTATCTTTGAGTAGGTTACATGTGAGCTGAGATGGTGATAAGGAGGCTGGACTTTGAGGATCTGGGATAAGTCACCCCAGGAATAGAGGCAGCTTGTCCATTGCCCCGAGGCACAAATGTGCTCAGCAGGTTTGAGGAGATACTGGAGCCAGCGCTGGTGAGAGTGATGAGACGTGAGGTTTAGAAGGGCATCAGGAGCACGGAAAGTAGTGTAGACTCTAAGTGCAGTGAGAAGCAGTCATGATAGTTTAAGCACTAAGGTAATTTTCTCTCACATTTTGCAAAGATAATGTGGAGAATGAATTGCAGGGACCCAGGAATCAGGGAGGCCTGGTCGGAGGCTCTTGGGGTGGGCCAGATGAGAGATGGTGGGAGCCAGGGAGAATGCGTTTGGGGAGTGGAGCTGACAGGATGCAGCTATGGGCTGGCTGTGGATGGTGAGGGGAAGAGAAGGGTCAAGGTAGCCCCAGGTCGGCCTGGAGCCAGGTGCCTGATCTTCCTAATCTCAGTGCCCCATTCAGATGCCCACCTACTTGGGAAAACCTCTTAACCTTCCAAGTGAGGGTTTTAAATCACTGAAGTCTTTTTGTTTGTTTCACATTTTATGGAAAGATTCAAACACGTACAGAAGTAGAACAGCACAGCCAGCCTGTCTGTATCAGTCACCCATCTCCAGAATTATCAACTCAGAGTCACTGTTGTTGCATCTTTCATCTCCACCTCTTCCCCTCCCCCACTTCGGGATCATTTTGAAGGCAATCCTACATAGCTTAACGTTTCATTAGTGAAATGACAAGGTCTCTTTCAAATACAATTGGAATATTCCTTTTTTTTTTTAGGGTTACAAAATAATTCCCTGATTGTCACAAAAATACACTTTTAAGCAGTTTTGGGGTTGAAATCAAGATCCAGACTAAGTTCACACATTGCAGCTAGCATATCTCTCAAGTGGGTTCTAATCTATAATTTTTCTGTTTCTCATTTTCCTTGAAATTGCTGAGGGGTTTCTCTATTTCCTGTTTGGTTGATTTCATTCTCCCCTGTGGTTAGACTTATTTCTCCGTCCTATGTATTGGCTTTAGCTAAGTGATTTGATCCTCCCCTAAAAGCTTGATCTGATCGAGGTTCAAATTTGTGCAAGAATATTTGTTATATGAAGTTTTGTACTCCTGTCATAAGGTACATAATGTCCAGTTGACTCTCTTTTTCGTGATGACAGCAGCCAATAATGATTGTCACCCGGGATCATTATTTCATAAGGGATTTTATTTCATGTGGTCATACTCTAATTTCCTCCCTCAATTATCAGCAGGATCACAGTCATAAAGAGGCACTTTCTCATTAACCCGGGTTATCCTGTAGAACACAGTTTTAAAAGAGGAAGTTTATATATTTGTAAATATTTAAAGTTGATACATTTTTCTATTGTTTCTAATTATTTTTTTTCTAATGGAGGTACTGAAGATTGAATCTATGACCTTATGCATGTTGAGCACACACTCTGCCACTGAGTGTACCCCATCCCCCTTGAGATTCATATTTATATGGTATATTCCTTCTGTTATTTTTGTTTTATATTATACAGAATTTGATGGCAGGGCAATGGGTTTGATGGCTATTTAATCATTCTTTATGGGCTTTTGGGGTTGGTGTGTGTGTTTGTGTTTGTAAAGAAAACAATTTTCCCACTGTTTTAAGTATGTTTTGTAAAGGAAATTATGTTGATCTGTTCCCTTCTCCTGGTCCATGTATTCCCTTGTTGCTTCCCACTAGTGGCCCCTTGAGCACTGTGACAAGACTAGCATGTCGTTAATCCAGGTTGAAGGAGATCTGAAGAGATTTATTCAAGGAGATGAAATTTGTAGACAATGTATTGGAAAGTATTGAGAAAGTTATTCATTAGGAGGTCTGGGGTTGAACTGTTAAGCGCAGAGAAATCTAAGCTATGAACCACCAAGACAATTATTAACTCCAGGAAAAGCAAAGTAGGGAAGAAAAAAGTAAGCCTAGCAGACAACTTGCTACAGCTGTGAACAGTCTGTACAGAGTCCTAATCATGTAAAGCAAGGATACTGAGCTGATCAAAATTATAATGTATTTGTATCAAAAGGTTGGAAGAATGAAGGTTTGGGTGTGTACAGGAGATGTGGTTTGAAAGAGAGCTTAATCCTCATTTTCCAAAATAGAAAGTTAAATAGGTGATACGTAAAGCTGAAAAAGGCAATAGGCTATGTTACAAGGATATTCGTCAGAGATAGGGAGTTTTTATTCCAAGTGTCAGCAGTAGGAGCTGAACGTGTTTGCTTCTGGCCAGGAAATGGGGTGGTTGTTTGGAACTGCTCCTTTTTACAATCAGTGTTCGAGAACTGTTTGACTCTTTAATGAATGTATGGTATAAGTTTGATAAAAAGAAATCAAAGCTGAATTTTGAAAAATTGATGTTAAGAATTGGGGTGTTTTTGACAGAGAGAGATAACAATCAGACAAAACTACATTTGAAGGGATCCTCATTATTTCTAGCCTTTCAGCAAGGACTAGGGGGCAGACATCTGTTTAAGGTTCAAAAATTCTTTCTGACATTCTTGCCGGCATGTAAACTTTGGAAGTAATGAACACTCCGTCATTGTAAATATGCAGGCAGAGGCTGCCTGACCAGCTCTCTAACTGTAGCAGGGTGTGTTTACCATTGGCCAGTTGGAGCAAGCAACTTCTAACATTCTTTCAGTTTTGAATGTGGCATTTTCAGGATGGATAGTTGATAAGAATGTATTACAAAAAGCTTAACAAGAAAGAGTCCAAGACATCTCAAACCCATTGCCAGGGTTTTCTCTGCCAGACACCATCCTGAGCCTGCCATCTGTGAGCCAGGCCACAAAGACCAGTCACATGAGAATGAACACACTTTGTCCTTCCTATCTGATTTGGCATCGGGCTCAGCCATTTTCCCCATGGAATGGTCCACGCCCAGGTCTCTGACGATGGAACTGGTCTCACAGCAGCCCTGTGAGCGCTGGTCCAGCCCTAGGGGTTCCTGCGTGAAGTTTCTCAGGACTCCAGGCTGTTCTCAGAGCTGAGTCCCCCCTAGGCTAAGCCCTCGGAGCTCATCTCAGCTCCAGACTGAGCCGGAAGCTTCCGAGAGAACTCAGAGCTGAGGAAAGTCACAGGTTTTACCCAGCACTGCTGCGTCAGCAGTGCTCCAGCTGAGGGAAGTATCAGCAGCAGCAAACACACCTGAGCCGCCGCCTCATTGTTCCGCCTCATCCCTAAGCCCTCTGTGTCTGCCTGTCTGTGTCTGTCTCCCTTTCAGGACCAGCCTGGCACCGCTTCGTGCCCTGCCTCCTTTCTTCTAATCTTGCCTCCCTGGCCTGTTCCGTCTACTCCAGATTAACTGAGTAACATTGAAGGGTTTTTGAAACCTAGGAACAGCCGACGTGCTAGATACAAAGAATACAGGGCAGTTCCTTACTCAGCCACATCCTTCCTGCCCTCTCCCATTCCCACATGAGTTTTATAAATATTTTGTCAGAGAGACATTGCACTCCCAGTTTTTATCATTATCAGCCATTTCTTTATTATCTGTGGTTTACGATGCATTTGCTCCAGGGAAGTTCCCGAGATAAGGCAGACGCAGATGACTGAGCCAGTAGTTGAAGTCCACTTGTGTCAAACCTGTTAAGAATGATCTTTGGTGGGATTTGTTGAATGTGCCAGACTGTCCAGTGAGTGGTGATGATCCCCTGCATCTGCTCCGGAGTCGGCCTCGTCCCCTCCTTTGCTCTGTTCTCATTTATCTCTCTTCAGCAGGTGAACGAGTGATCTGTATTTCTATGATACGTAAAATACTTCTTATTTCACGGTAGAATTTGGGGGCTGCTGTGAAAACGCATATGTTTTAAGTGTGAATTGAGTCAGAGGTTTAAACTTAAAGCCCCCTTGATTTAGAATCAGAAATTAGTATGATGGAAGGAGGGTATAACTCAGTGGTAGAGTGAATGCCTAGCATGCATGAGGTACTGGGTTCAATCCCCAATGCCTCCATTTAAAAAACAAATAAATAAACCTAATTATGCCCCACCAAAAAACAAAGAAAAAAGAAATAACATGAGGATGAAGCTACAGAGTGAATATGTGTGTCTTCTGAAACTACCTTCTGTCTTTCTGCAGGAAATTCTATGGAGAGAAGGTCGGAATCTACTTTGCTTGGGCTGGGCTATTACATTCAGATGCTCCTCCTGGCAGCGGTCGTGGGGGTGACTTGCTTTCTGTATGTATATTTTAATCAAAATAACTGTACTTAGAGGTAACTTCTCTTTATTCCTTGTTACGGTGCTTACTTAACTTAGAATGACATTCTCCAGGAGCATCCACGTTGCTGCAAATGGCCCTATATTGTCAGTTTTTATAGCCGAGTAGTTTTCCATTGTATAAATATACCACTTCTTTAGCCAGTCATCCGTTGATGGACATTTAGGCTATCTCCATGTCTTGGCTATTGTAAATAGTGCTGCTATGTATATTGGGGTGCAGCTGTCATCCTGAAGTAGGGTTCCTTCAGGATATATGCACAGGAGTGGGATTCCTGTGTCATATGGCAATTCTATTCCTAGTCTTTTGAGGAAACTCAATACTGTTTCCACAGTGGCTGCACCAAACTGCATTCCCACCAGAAGTGTCGGAGGTTTCCCTTTGTCCACAGCCTCTCTAGCATATGTCATTTGTGGATTTTTGAATGATGGCCATTCTGACTGGTTTGAGGTGATACCTCATTGTACTTTTGATTTGCATTTCTCTGATAATTAGTGATATTGAGCATTTTTTCATGTGCCCATTGATCATTTGTATATCTTCCTTGGAGAATTGCTTGTTTTGGTCTTCTGCCCATGTTTGGATTGGGTTATTTGTTTGTTTCTTAGTAAGTCATATGAGCTGCTTATATATTCTGGAGATCAAGCCTTTGTTAGTTTCATTTGCAAAAATGTTCTCCCATTCTGTAGGTTGTCTTTTTGTTTTACTTAAGGTGTCCTTTGCTGTGCAGAAGCTTGTAAGTTTCATTAGGTCCCATTTGTTTATTCTTGCTTTTATTTCTATTGCTTGGGTAGACTGCCCTAGGGGAAGATTTCTGAGATGTATGTCAGCTATTTTGCCTGTATTTTCTCCTAGGAGGTTTATTGTATCTTGTCTTATGTTTATCTTGCTGAAGAGACTATCTTTATTCCATTGTATATTCTTGCCTCCTTTGTTGAATGTTAGTTGACCAAAAGTATTTGGGCTCATTTCTGGGCTCTCTATTCTGTTCCATTTGGCTGTATGTCTGTTTTTGTACTAATACCATGCTGTCTTGACGACTGTAACTCTATAGTATTGTCTCAAGTCTGGGACAGTTATTTTTCCAGCCTCTTTCTTTTTTTCTTCAGTAATGCCCTGGAAATTCTATGTCTTTGATGGTTCCATATAAATTTTATTGTGATTTGTTCTAGTTCTATGGAATATGTCCAGGTTAATTTGGTAGGGATTGCATTAAATCTGTAGATTGCCTTGGGCAGTGTGACCATTTTAACAATATTGCTTCTTGCAATCAAAGAGCATGGGATACCTTTCCATTTTTTAAAGTCTTCTTTAATTTCCTTCACCAATGCTTTATAGTTTTCTGTGTATAATTCTGTCACGTCTGTGGTTAGATTTATTCCTAGATATTTTATTACTTTGGGTGCTATTTTAAAGGGGATTGTTTCTTTACTTTCTTTTTCTGTTGATTCATCATTTGTGTAAAGAAATGCAACTGATTTTTGAACATTAATCTTGTAACCTGCTACTTTGCTATATTCTTCGATCAGCTCTAGTAGTTTTTGTGTGGACCTTTTAGGGTTTTCTATATATATTGTCATGTCATCTGCATATAGTGACACTTTTACCTCTTCTTTTCCAATTTAGACCCCTTTTACTTCTGTTACTTGCCTGATTGCTGTGGCCAGGTCTTCCAAGTCTATGTTGAATAGGAGTGGTGATAGTGGGCATCCTTGATTGTCCCAGATTTTAGTGGGAATCTTTTGAGGTTTTCACCGTTGAGTGCTATGCTGGCTGTAGGTTTGTCATATATAGCTTTTATGATGTTGAGATATGTTCCCTCAATACCCACTTTGGTGAGAATTTTTATCATAAATGGGTGTTGAATTTTATCAAAAGTTTTCTGCATCTATTGAGATGATCATGTGGTTCTTGTCCTTTCTCTTGTTGATGTGAAGTATTACATTGATTGATTTTCATATGTTGAACCACCCTTGTGTCCCTGAGATGAACCCCACTTGAGCATGATGTATTATCTTTTTTATGTGCTGTTGGATTTTATTTACTAGTATTTTGGTAAGGACTTTTCATCTGTGTTCATCAGTGATATTGGTCTGTAATTCTCTTTTTTGGTGGTGTCTTTGCCTGGTTTTGGTATCAGGGTAATGGTGGCTTCATAGAATGAGTTTGGGAATATTCCTTCTTTTCAATCTTCTGGAAGAGTTTGAGAAGGACTGGTATGAGTTCTTCTTTGTATGTGTGGTAGAACTCCCCGGTGAAGCTGTCCAGTCCTGGACTTTTATTTGTAGGGAGGTTTTTTATTGTTAATTCAATTTCATTCCTAGTGATCCATTTGTTGAAGTGGATAGTTTCTTCTTGATTCAGTCTTAGTGGACTGTATGTTTCCAGAAACTTGTCCATCTCCACTAGGTTATCCATTTTTTTCCATGTAGTTTGTAATGATATTCTCATATGATATTCTGTATTTCTATGTTATTTGTTGTAATTTCTCCATTTTCCTTTCTTATTTTGCAAATTTGTTCTCTCTCTTCTTCTTTGTGAGTTTGGCCAGAGGATTTTCGATTTTATTTATTCTTTCAAAAAACTAGCTTTTGGTTTGATTGATTATTTTCTCTATTTTTTTAATCTTTATTTTATTTATTTCCTCCATGATCTTTATTATTTCCTTCCTTCTGCTGACTTTTGTGTGTTTTTGCTCTTCTGTTTCTAGTTCTTTCAGCTGGTGGGTTAGATTGTTTATTTGGTATTGTTCTTCTTTTTTGAGGAAGGCCTGCATTACCCTAAACTTTCCTCTTAGCACTGCTTTTGCTGTGTCCCATATGTTTTGTGTGGTTGTGTTTTCATTTTCATTTGTCTCAAGGTATTCTTTAATTTCAACTTTGATTACATCATTGACCCATTGGTTTTCTAATAGCATGTTGTTTAATCTCAATGCTTTCCTTTCTTTCTCCTTTGTTTCTCTGAAGTTGATTTCTAGTTTCCATGGCATTGTGGTCAGTAAAGATGCTTGAGATAATTTCTATCTTCTTAAAATTGTTGAGGCTTCTTTTGTGACTAAGTACATAATCAATCCTAGAAAATGTTCCACACACATTTTAAGAGATTATTTATTCTGTTATGGGGGATTGTAATGCTCTGAAAATATCCACTAAATCCAATTATTCTCTTGTATCATTTAATTTCTCTGTTGCCTTATTTATTTCCTGTCTGGAAGATCTGTCTAGTGATGTTAATGTGGTGTTAAAATTTCTGACAATGATTGTATTCCCATCAATTTCCCCCTTTATCTCTGTTAGTAGTTGTTTAATGTACTTAGGTGCTCATGTTGGGTGCTTATATATTAATGATTGTAATATCTTCATCTTGTATCACTCCTTTAATCATTATAAAATGTCTTTATTTATCTTTCTTTATGGCCCTTGTTTTAAAGTCTATTTTGTCTGAAATCAGTACTGCTACACCTGCTTTTTTGGCATTTCCATTTGCATGGAATATCCTTTTCCGTCCATTCACTCTCAATCTATGTGTCCTTCTCCCTAAAATGTGTCTCTTATATGCAGTGTATTGAAGTTTCTTGCTTTATTATCCAGTCTGCTACTCTGTCTTTTGACTGGAGCATTTAGACCATTAACATTTACAGTAATTAATGATAGATGAGAGTTTATTGCTATTTTGAACTTATTTTTGCAGTTGATTTGGTATTTCTTCTTGGTTCCTTTCTTCTTCATTTTGTGGTATGGTAATTTTCCTTTGTATTGTATTTAGTTTTTGTGACTCACTTGTAAGTTTTTGGCTTGTGATTACACTTTTTTTGTAAGTCTGTTAACCAATTACTGTAACTGTGTATACTAAAGAGATATTAATGTAATCTCAAACCCATCCTACTGAGAACAAAAGATTTAAAAACAAAAGAAGAAAGAAAAAATACTCTCACATTCATGAATTCTCATTTCTGTAGCATCCTGCTTCTTTTCTATTTAGAGTAGACCTTTCAATATTTCTTTTAGCATGGGTTTAGTGTTGCTAAATTCTTTTAGTTTTGCTTCTCTGTAAAATTCTTTATCTCTCCTTCTATTCTAAAGGATAGCCTTGCTGGAGACAGTATCCTAGGCTGCATCTTTTTTTTTCATTCAGGACTTTGAATATATCTTGCCACTCCCTTCTGGCCTGTAGTGTTTCTGTAGAGAAATCAGCTGAGAGCCTTCTCTTGTAACTCACTCTTTGTTTTCCTCTTGCTGCCTTTAGGATCATTTCTTTATCCTTCAGTCTAGCCATCTTGATTTATGATATATCTTGGCATGTTTCTCTTTGGGCTCTTCCTCTTTGGGACCCTCTGATCCTCCTGTGCTTGGGTGTCTGATTCCTTCTTTAAGTTTGGGAAGTTTTCAGTCATGATTTCTTTAATTACCTTTTCCATCCCCTTTGTTCTTTCTTCCCCTTCTGGAACCCCTATTATGCATAGATTGGCATGCTTTATATTATCCCATAGGTTCCTTATATTGTTTTCATTGTTTTATATTTGTTTTTCTCTCAGCTGTTCTGATTGGGTGCTTTCTGTTGTCCTGTCTTCTAGGTCACTTATTCGTTCTGCTGCATTATCTAGCCTGCTTTGTACAGCCTTTAGGTCAGATCTCATTTCAGCCAATGAATTTTACCAATTCTACTTGGCTCTTCTTTATAGCTTCTATTTTGTTTTTGATATATTTTATGTCTCTAAAGACTATCTCTTTTAGTTCCTTCAGTAATTTGATCACTTCTTTTTTGAAATCTTGATCTAGTAGGCCATCAATGTCTATTTTATTGATCGTTCTTTGAGGGGATTTCTCTTGCTATTTTAATTGGCAGGACTTCCTCTGCTTCTTCATTCTGCTCATATCTCTCTGGCCCTGTGGCTTAAGGAGTATCAGTTATCTATTGTGGTCCTTAATGGAGTTTATTTATCTATTTATTTATCTATCTAAAGCCTATGTGGGAATAATACTTAAAAGAGAGAGAGAGAGAATTTTAAAAGAATGGAGGAAAAGAAGGTTTGAAAACACTGTATAATCAATAATAGAAGAGCAAGTTGAAGCAGAATAGGAATCGAGTTGAGATATCTTTTAAGAATCTTAATAAAAAGAAGAGAAAATTCAAAATACAATATTTGAAACCTGTGACTAATAAATAACAGATCAAAACCAAGAGAATTAAAAATGAAATGAGAATTGTAAACATATAGAACTGTTTAAAAATAAAGATTAAAAATGTAATAGGAATAAAACAGATATAAAAAGATTTTAAAAACAAAGATGTGTTCTCCTAGAGACTGTGCTCTTAATGGTTTTATTGAGAGGCCTTTGTGTCTTCGCCCTGTTTCACAAACTCACCTTGCTCTGTTTGCCCCCTTGTCTGTGCTGCTCACAGTGTCTGTCGGCAAGAAGATTGCACCCCTCCAACACTGGGTCAGGTGATCCTCTCCTTTGTGGTGGGTGGGTGGGTCACTCCCCCTCCAGATGCTGCAGTCAGTGCTGGGCCAGTTGCTCCATATGTGGGCTCAGCTTCAAAAGTAACAGCTTTATGGAGATATAATTCACAAACCATAAAATGCAGCCTTTGAAATTGTGCATTAGGGTTTTAAGTACATTTCAGGGTTTTGTAGTCATCACTCCCAAAAGGAACCAGTACCCTTTAGTAAGTCACTCCCTAAACTTCCATTCCCTTAGACCCCAGCAGCCACCACTCTACTTTCTGTCTCTACGGATTTGCCTGTTCTGGGCATTTCATATAAGTAGAACCATACAGTATGCTGCCTTTTTTGATTGTCGTCTTTCATTTAGTGTGACGTTGTCAAGGCTCATCCATGGTGTAGCATATATCAGTACCCAAAGTCCTTTTTGTGTTCAAATAATATGCCATTGTTATAAATACACCACTTTGCTTATCCATCCATCAGTTGATGATGAATAATTCTGCTGTAAATGCTCATGGACAAGTTTTTGTGTGAACACATATTTTCAGTTCTTCTCAGGATATATCAAAAAATGGAATTGCTGGGAAGTATTCTACTTTTAACATTTTGAGGAATTGCTAAAGTAGTTTTTAAAGTGACTGCACCATTTTATATTTCCAGTAGTAATGTATGAGGAGTCCAGTTTCTCCAAATCCTCATCAACACTTTTTATTACCGGGTTTATAGATACATATTTATATATCATATATCATATATATTTGTCATCCTATTTGTTATGAAGTGGCATGTCATTGTGCTTTTGATTTCTGTTTCCCTAATGCCTACTGATGTTGAACATCTTTTTATGTGCTTATTTCCCATTCGTATGTCTTCTTTGGAGAAACATCTATTCAAATTCTTTGCCCATTTTAATTGTATTTGTCTTTGTATTGTCATGTTTTAAGTCTCCTTTGTCTGTTCTGGATAAAAAGTCCCTTATCAGGGAAAATATTGGAAATATTTTCACCCATTCTGTGGATTGTCTTCTTACTTTCTTGATGAAGTCCTTTGAAGCACAGAAGTGTTTAATTTTACTGAAGTCCAGTTTACTTGATTTATTTTCTTTTGTTGTTTGTGCTTTTGCTGTCATATCTTAGAAGAATTTGTACTTCAAATTCCTGAAGAATTTCTCATTGTTAATTTTCTAAAAGTTTTATAATTTCAGGTCTGTGATTTATTTTGAGTTAATTTTCATAAATGGTGTTAAGATAAAAGTTCAGTTTTCTTTCTTTCCAGGTGTATGTTCAGGTGTCCCAGCATCATTTTTGTAAAAATTACTTTTTCCCCATTGGATTGTCATGGAACCTTTATGAAAAATTAACTGGCTACATGTAAGAGTTTGTTTATGGACTCTCAGTTCTTTTCTCTCAATCTATTTGTGTGTCCTTTATGCAAGTACCACACTGTATGGATTACAATTTTGTTACTGAGTTTTGAATTTGGAAACTTCAAAACTTTGTTCTTTTTCAAGATTGTTTTGACTATTCTGGGTATCTTGCATTTCCATAGTTTTAGGAACAGTTTGCTCATTTCTCCCAAAAAGCCAGATTTGCATTGAATCTATAGGTCATTTTGAGGACAAATGCCATCCTAACAATAATAAGGCTTCTGATCCATGAACACAGAAGAGCTTTCCATTTATTTTAGGTCATTTTTAACTTCTATCAGTAGTATTTTAGTTTTCAATATACAACTTTCAGACATTTTCCTCAGTATTCCACATATTTTTCTTAATATTCCTAATTATTTTATTCTTTTTGATGCTATTGTAAATGAAAATGTTTCCTACATTTTATTTTTAGATTATTCACTGCTGTTGTATAGAAATATAATTACTTTTTTATATATTGATTTGTGTCTTACAATTTTGGTCAAACTATGTTGTTAATTCTAATAGTTTTTTTTTTTCTCTCTCTCTCTCTCTCTTTTCTTTGTGGATTCCTTGTGATTTCAATGTATAATATCATGTCATCTGGAATTGAAATAGTTTTATTTCTTTCTTTCTAATCTAGAGGCTTTATTTTCTTTGTCTGTTTGCTTTGACTAGAACCTCTAGCACAATGTTGATTTTGGGAGGAAATAATTCAGTCTTTCACCATTATGTATGATCTTTGCTCCAGGTTTTTCATAGATGTTCTCTGTCAAGTTGAGGAAGTTCTCTTCTATTCCTAGTTTTTATCTATTATTCTATTAATATGGCATATTACATGAATTGACTTTTGTATGTTGAGGTGCCTTTGCATACCTGGATACATCCCACTGAATTGTGGTCTATTTTATATGTTACTGGATTGGATTTGCTTGTATTCTGTTGAGGACTTTTGCATTTATATCCATAAGAGATAGTCTTTAGTTTTCTTGTGATGCCTTTGTCTGGTTTTGGTATCAGTGTGATACTCATGTCATTGAATGAATTGGGAAGTGTGCCCACCTCTTTATTTTTAGACGAGTTTGTGAAGCATTTTTTTGTTTGTTTGTTTTTTGTTTTTGTTTTTTCTTTAAGTAGTTGATGGAATTCACCAGCAAAGCCATACGGGCCTAGCATTTCCTTGTGGGAATGTTTTGAATTACTATTTCAGTCACTACTTATTGTAGGATTATTTGACTTTTCTATCTCTCCTTGAATTAGATTTAGTCACATATCCTTCTAGGAATTTATCCATTTCATCTAGATTATCTCATTTATTGGCTATACAAGTATTCATGGTATTCCCTTATATTCCTTGTTATTTTTGTAAGGGCAGTAGTGACATCCTTCCTTTCATTTCTCATCTTAGTAATTTGAACCTTCTCTCTTTTTTTCTTCAGTACTAGCTAAAAATTTGTCAATTTTCTTGATCTTTTCAAAGAACCAACTTTTCTTTTTGTTGATTATTCTCTGTTATTCATCTATTCTCTATTCCATTTATTTCTGCCTTTACTATTTTGATTAGAATATTTAATTCATTTACATTAATGTAATTTCTTATCAGGTTGAAGTTACATCTGCTATCTGCTTTCTATATGTCTTTTTATTTCCCCAGTGCTCTATTACTACACTTTTTTGTACAAAGTAGGGATTTTCAAGTGTGCCATTTTAATTTGTTGTTTATTTTATCTTTTTCTTCTCCTCCTCCTCCTCTTCCTCCTCCTCCTTCTCCTCCATTGCCCTGGAGATTATTATTAACATCTTGTTTTAAAGCAATCTAGTTCACATGAATGCCAACTTAATTTCAATAGTACACAAAAACTTTGCTTTGATATCAATCTTTTCCCTCCCCCTCCTCATGCTGTCACTGTCATACAAGTTACACCTTTATGCATTTATAAGTGCATCTACACAGTTTCATAAGTATTGTTTTATGCAGTTGTCCTTTACATCAATTAGAAGAAAACACGTACATGTAATACTGTATTTATACTGTTTTATATTCTTACTCATGTAGTAGTGCTCTTTATTTTTCAGGTGAGTGTCTTTTCATTTACACCTGCTGGACTATCCTTAGTATTTCTTGTAGGGCAGGCCTGCTAGCAATGGATCCTTTCAGATTTTGTAGGAGTGTGTTAATTTCTTCTTTTTTTTTTTTTGAAGAATCATTTTGCTGGCTATAAAATACTTGGTGACAGTATTTTACTTTTATCACTTTGACGATACCATCCCACTGCCTTCTGGTCTCCATGGTTTTTGATGAGAAATCAACTGTCTTACTGAGGAGCCTTTGAATATGTTGAGCCTCTTTTCTCTTTCTGCTGTCAAGATTCTTTGTTCTTCTCTTTTGACACACTTAGTCTGATGTGCCTATTTTCGATGTCTCTACGTTTATACCACGTGGAGTTTGTTGAGCTGCTGAGATGTACAAATTAATGTTTTCATCAAATTTGGGAAGTTTTCAGCCATTATTTCTTTATATACTTTTTCTACCCCTTTTTTTCTCTCCTTCCTTCTGGCACTCACATTATATGTGTATTGGTATTGTTGATGGTGTCCAACCTATCTCTGACACAGTGTTCATTTTTTTTCATTCCTTTTTCTTTCTGTTCCACAGACTGGATAATCTCAGTAGTTTTAAGTTAACTGACTTTTTCTTCAACAAGTTCATATCTACAGAGAAATCTCTTATTGAAATTTTCATTTTAGTCATTATATTTGTATCTCTAGAATGTCCAGTTGGTTTTTAATGTAAATTTTATCTATTGATATTCTCTGTACAATGAGATGTTCACATACTTAAATTCTTTAGGCATGGTTTCGGTTAGCTCTTTGATCATATGTGTAATTCCTTATTTATGTCTTTGTCTAGTAAGTCCAGTGTCTGGGTTTCCTCAGGGAGTTTCTATTGACTACTTTCTCCCCTGTGTTATGGCCAAACTTTTCTGTTTCTTTGTACATCTTGTAATTTTCTGTTGAAAACTGAACATTTAAAATATTAAAATATGGCAGATCTGAAAGCCAGATTTTCCTCATCTCCAGGGTTTATCGTTGTTTCCATTGTCATTGCTGCTGCAGCTATTTATTTAGTTACTTTCCTGAACAAATTCTGTAAAGTCTGTATTCTTTATCATGCGTGGCCATGAGATCTGTATGTGTGCAGAAAGCCTAGTTGTCATCACTGTAATAATGATTGGACAGTGAATTCTTTCAATGCCTGGAGCCAATCGTTTGAGCTGTTGCCAGGTGGCTGTGTGCCTGCATGCTGAGGGATGCCCTCAGCACCGGCAGGCATTCTGCAGCTATTCTGTAGCCTTTAGTTCTTGCTTATGCAGAACCTCAAGTTCAGCCAGAGTTGAAGGCTTAAGATTTTCTCAGATCTTTCCTTGCCATGTGCCACACATGTGTACGGCATTCTACAATTCTCAGAATTTTTTGGAGCTATTTAACCCTACCTCAACCCCCAGAAAGTCTCAATACTCAATTTTGCCTTCTAAGTTTCCTAGTCAGCATCTAATTAGCCTGTACTGGTACCACTGCCTCAGGCAGTTGTAAAGTTACTCACTGCTGATTGTTTTCCACAAACACTCTGGGGACAGGCTGTTTGCACAGCATGAGTTTGAGATAGGTGAATTAGTGACAGCTTTCTGGGGGCGGATTTTTTGGGTAACTTCAAATCACTTCTGCCCCTTCCTTGATTGTGAGACTGTTGCTTTTAAAGGCCACCATTTAGGTGAGGATACGGGGATGGGTGTAAGTCAAGTTACGATATGACAAAACTGACTATCTTTATGGAGATTTAGCTGTTATTTTTTCTCTAATAAACATTCCCCGTATTGCTGGAAGCCTTGGTTAAATTTCCAGAGTTCTGCAGAGGTTAATTTTGACAAATTTTGCCATTGTCATTGCTTAACAGAGGAGTAAGTTTTCCAAGATTTTTACTCAGATATTGTAGAAGTGTATCCCATTTGCATTTGTTTTTAACTGAGTTACTTGCAAGAGTAACTAATTCTACAGCTCCAGCCCCATTCACATAAGAGTCCATCTGCATGGTTTCTCCTACAGGGAGAAGTGTGCAACCTGTTGTCCGTTTGTTGTTTTACTTATTAAAGTGTAGGGGTTTTTAAGAATATGCTCATGAATAGCCCTTTGTCATTTTTACACGTTACAAATCTTCCACTAGTCTGTGGCTATTTTTTTCCCTTTCTTTTAGTTGTTTTAATGAAGTTCTCAGTTTTAAGGATTTTCAGTATAGCAATATGTGGATGCTGATTACACGGGTGAGGCATTTAACTACTGTCTAAACCTCAGTCTTTGCTCTGATTCACTGTCTAGAACATCTGAACATATCTACTGAACCCCATATACCAATGGACACTGACAGTCCTAATTAAAAAAATGCTTTTTAAGTAAAGCAAAAAATATTATCTTTGACACTGGAAAAGATAAATTTCAAATTTACTAGCTGATCTTGTTTTCTGTGATCATTAGCTACATCATGTTTTTAGAGCCGAGAGGTATATTGAGCTACTGATTTTATTTCATCGGATTTTAGAATGTAGAACACATTTCAGGCCCACTTATAGCACCATATGTGTATCTTTAAGGATATGTACATATGATGATGTCTTTATTATAAGTACCTTATTTTATTTTAAGTACCAACTGCTGTGAACCTCATTAAGGAAACCTTGGAACTGCGGGACTGAAATTTTTCACACCACCACCATCCTGTAGCATCTCTTTTGCACTTAGATGTTGTGTGGCAGAGTATTTTTCTGCTCCCTAGAAATGATCAATTTTGAAGCGGGAAAAAAATCCCTCCTCTAATAAATAAAGTCCAAATCACATATTTATCTGAACAATGGCCACCATTTTAGTCCACACCAATCCATCTACTCATACTGACTCAGAGTCCTTAACACAGACAATCCACAACTGTAGTCAGGGTCCTCAGCCCACGTTGTATCCCCTCCCCATTCTTTGTTGATTCTGACCTACTTTTGTCCAACACGTCCTGCCAGCCTCTTCGCTACCTTACTGCAGTTTTTAATTTTTACCTTTGAGTCCCAGGCTGTGCCTAGTGATTTCCAGAGAATAGCGAGACACCTGGCTCATCAGGAGGGGTGGGGAGGATTTCAGGAAGCTATTACCCTAACTCACTTGCAGATCAGTAAGTGGCTGTTGTGAGCAATCCTTCTAGATCTCTGCCATGCCCGCTGCATCCACCCCAGCAAAATAACGTAGCTCCTCCACCCACCTTTGCCTCCATTCATCTGGGTTTCTGCTTTAAGTGACACTCAGAAGCTGCTGATGGGCATTATATATATATATATTTATTTGAAGTATAGTCAGTTACAATGTGTCAATTTCTGATGTACAGCACAATGTTCCAGTCATTCATATACACATATATATGTATGAATTCCTTTCCATATTATTTTTCATTAAAAGTTATTACAAGATATTAAATATAGTTCCCTGTGCTATACAGAAGAAATTTAGTTTTTTTAGCTATTTTTATATATAGTAGTTAATATTTGCATATCTCAATCTCTGATGGGCATTTTTAAAGCCACATCTGGAACCCTTGCTGCAGAAAAGTCTGAGAAATATATTTTCAACCTCATAGCATTTTGGTTAGGAAGTTGGAATAAAGGCTGAGCTGGCTCACCTAACTTGTCTGCCTTTGTGAGTAAAGAGGTCTGGAGATTAAAGGCCCAATGAAATGTCCCAGCCCTTCAGTAGCAAACTCTTAAAGCAACCAAAATGCTCCCATCTGCCAGAGCATGACTTGTCCTTAGATACTGCTGGCCATAACCACCAACGCTGTCTAATGCATCGTCTTCATCTGGTGCACACTTTCTTTAGATGTCTAATATCCTGATTAAGAGGACAAGCTGGTTTGGATTCCCAAGGTCACAGGCAGCCTTCTGCCTGACTTTGGTGTATATATGTTCATTGAAGAGTCCTCTCTCAGATCAGCTAGAGCTGCCTGGTGTGTGGCTTGCCAGAGAATGTGGGTATATTGCTCCCCACCAGAGTCCTACCAGTTGTTTTATTGCAGGAAGAGATAAAGCAATAGAGGCAGAACAGAAAGTTCTTGTCCAGCCTCAAGCACAGTCACCCCTGCCCAGGGCTCTTGCTCTGGGACACAAAGAAGTACAGGTCAGCAGCGACGTGGCCCTGGTGTACTCTAAAACATGGTGTGGTTTTACTGGGCTATCTGTGTCTTTCATGGACCCTGCAAAATTCTCCCCATTTGTGAAATGGGGTACTAAGGAACTCCCACCCATGCTTGTAGGTCCCAGGGTTTCCACCCTTATGGGTTTTGAGGATTTGCTGGCAATTCATTCTTTTACACCAGGTCATTTCTCGGTTACACGGCAGTCCTGTGACTTCCTCATCAGAACTACTCCTTAAGTTTGGGATTCAGTGAAAGATGCCATTCATGTTCAGGGAGGAGGAGGAAGACAGCACAGATCAGAATTGCTGTTTTGCTTTTTTTGTTGTTGTTGTTTTCATAAGCCGTCTCCAGTTGTCGAATAGACCCTGAGCAAATGAATGACTGTTACACTCCCATTTGAAGAATGAGGAAAATGACACTCAGGGAGAGGAGGCAAATATCCTGAGGTTCCAAAGACAAAAAGGGATGAGCACAGAATAAGATCCCTGCAAATTTCTTGGCTGTCATCAGCCTTTAGGTCAGTGACAGAGTGCCGTGTGTAGTAGTAAAGTTGTAGCGTGCATTTAGAAGGGTGCAGATATTCTTGTTTTAGTTGATACAATCACACTGTTTTGTCTGGGACTCTGAAAAAGAGAAATGGGTTAGAAAATGTTGGTTTCTCATCCTTGGTCCTTCCTCACCCTCACCCGTCTCATGAGATCAGTACTCATTCATTTCATCCCTGCCCACCTGTAGGTGATAAAGCATAGCATGATTTTCATGTCCTGCTTCACTGATTCTTGTGAAATTAGGTGTTTGAAGATAGGAAGTCATGAAAGGAAGCTGCTTTTTTTAAATAAAGTGCAGTAATTTTCTTAGCAGTGTAGGAAATTGAGGATTTTCTTCATTGAAAATCAATAGAGATTTCAAGAATATCTGTATTTCTGATGTGTAGATTAAAATGACAAAATCTAGAGGGATTACAGAAACACAAGGAAGATACAAAAAGTATCTTTAAAGAGCTTTCCTAAGACTGGGCTTGTAAAGAGACTGTTAGTTGACAGAGACCCTCTTCTCACCCATAGTCCCTCTCCTTAGGTTGCAAAGGGCCAGCGTTTCCCCTGTGTGCAGTCCTGGTGCTTCAAGTGAGTTGTGGGGTAGGGCGGTGCACATGGTGCTGCCTTCAGTTTGTCCACCCTAAGTAACCTCTAACAGTCAAGGGGCGAGTGTGTTGTAACGGCATGAACCATGCGCCATGCTCTCCGGGGAGTGTGTCCATCTCAGCTCATCCCAGCTCAGGTGATGGCAGAGCAGAGAGTGGTGGCAAGAGGTCAGACATGAGTAGCAGGGAGCACCTGTAGTCAGCTGGGACCCAAGAGGCTAGGAGTTCCAGGTGGAAATCCCAGGACTTCCCACAGCTCATTCATTCAGCTAATACTTCTCCAGCACCTGTGATGTGCTGGTGCTTCCTTTGTGAACAGAACCAAATCCCTGTCCTCCTGAAGTTGATGTTCTAGTGGAAATAAGAAATGATACACACAGGAGCAGATCCTGGTCAGGACACATGAGTGCTGTCTATTTTGGAGTGCACAAGGTGAGATCCTTTGGGAAGGAATGTATGATACAGGAAAATGTGGGGGAGAGGATAGCCATATCCCAGGTCGTATTTGGGTCCCTGGGATGCACCTCACCAAGTGTGGGTCCTTGGTTTGCCCAGCAACGAATTCGAGAGCCAAAGTTCAGTAAAAGTAGATTTATTCAGAGAGATATATACACCATAGACTGAGTGGGCTGTTTCAGAAGGCAACAGAAAGGCCATGAGGCATGGGGGTTGGGTGCTCCAGTTTAAAGTAAAAGTAGATACACACTCCACAGACAGTGTGTGGACTGTCTATCTCAGCAGAGAGAGCAACCACGAGGTGTGGGATTGTTAGATTTTATGCACTCAGTATCTTCATATGCTAATAAGTGGTAGGAATATTCCAACTGCTTTGGGAAAGGTGTTGGGATTCCCAGAAATTGGGCCACCACTCACCCTTTGACATTTTATGGTCAGCCTTGAACCTGTCCTGGGACTTGTGGGAGTGCCATTTAACATCCTGCTGTATTTCGGTGAGTGTGTATTGAAGCTCAAGATTTACTGGGAGTTGACATTTCCACCATCTTGGTGCTAAGGCTGTGCCATTCCTTTATTGGATTTGCCCGGCCCCTTCCTTCCTTTCTCATGAGGGAGCTCTGGACTGATTGCACAATTGCAGAGCAGGGGACACAGTGGAAAGAACTTCATAAGTGGAAGGTGGAAGGCAGTGCTTTCAGTAGAATTCTCAAGTCAATTACAAAGTAACGGTCTTCTTTTTGCTGGGGGTACATGGTGTCACATGAGGGAACTGTGAGCCTTGGATACTGTAGTGAGTGGGTGGCTCACTGTGTATACTGTGTTGCTTCTTAGGTGGCCCGAGGACAGTTGGCTTATAGGTGACCCATTCCCTCAAGCAGGGGTCTCTTTGGGGATTTTCTGCATGTGAGGGTAACATGGGTCACTTGGGGGGCAGGACCAGCCAGTCACAGCTTGGTCCACAGTCACTTAGTGCCCTCAAGGCTTTCACCCCATGGATGCGTCACCTCCCCCTGGATGGGGACAAGGGCACAAGTGGTGGGGCAGCTTCTCAGTGGTGGAGGCATTGCTCTCCAGACCCAACACTCAACAGCGTGGACCCCTGGTGTTGGCCACAGTCTTGGCTAGATGAGGCTGTTCGGTAGCTGAGCTCATGAGACATGGGTGCCATGCTTCCATTCTCACCAAGAGCTCTAGTTTCGAAGGTTTTCGTCAGACAGCCACAAATACTCCATAG
Source organism: Camelus bactrianus (assembly GCF_048773025.1). Taxonomy (NCBI): domain Eukaryota; kingdom Metazoa; phylum Chordata; class Mammalia; order Artiodactyla; family Camelidae; genus Camelus; species Camelus bactrianus. The sequence continues at coordinate 80,154,498 of NC_133546.1, read as the reverse complement.
CCCATAAACAAAGAACAGTCTCCTTCAATCGGGGAAGGGCACACAGAAGGAGAACGGATGATCCCGAGAGCAGGAGAGGACAAATCCGTCCTGCCATCAGGGATCTGACAGACGAGCCAGCTCAGTTCCTCTTACTAGTTGTTTACTTGGAGGATCTGGGGTATTTGGGTGACCTGCAAGTGTCAGGAAATAGTACACGAGGGCTTTGTAGATTTTCTGGTCCGGTGTTTACTCACCCCATTGTAGCTGTCGTGTAAGGAAACAAAACTTGTTGGACAACAGGCCATGGCCTCTGCTCCCTGGTGGAGCCAGGAGATTACAATATTAAGTACGACTGCAGGGGCATAATTTCTATGTTGAGAGGCCAGATGGCCTTACATAACTCTCATGCTGGATGTCTAAGTTGCAGAGGGAAACTGGATTCCATCCAGCTCTCCAGCCAAGGAGGATACCAGAAGTGGCCTCCGCCACCAACTGTGAGCTCTTTGCCTCCACTGACAGCAGCATCTATAGCAAAAAGATGGGCTGCCACCTGCGTTTCCGTGTAAACATCTGAGTACCCACAGCAATGGCCTCGTGAGGGTTGGTGTGCCCAAGGAAGCGGTGTGTGAGATGGAGGGAGCAGTGCCGGGGTCAGACACCGGGCGGGCAGGCAGGCAGTGACGACATCTGTGCAGCGCAGGGCCCATGGAACTGAGCCAAAAGGAGGCGGGTTTTGGAGCAGGGAACCTGGGCAGTGCCGTGTTATTCGTAAGAAGATCCTGGGCTCTGGATCCACGAAGTCATTGGCTTGAGTCCAGACACTAACCTTCATCTTGGGCAAATGTTTGAAGCTTTCTGTGACTCTGTTTCTTGGTGTCCCAAATGGGGACAATAGTAGCAATTACCTCTGAGAGTCAGGAGTGCCTTTATAGTTGTCATTTCATTACGCTCACAGCAGCCCACGAGCACGGTTCTAGGTCCCCCAGTTTACACGTGGCAGACCGGTAACCTTTTAATCAGTAATCACGCAGCTAAGAATGGTCAGAACGAGCATTTGAATTTGATCCCTTTGTCCAGATTATTTCTATTCTCACCCAGTATTACTGGAAAAGTAGTAAACTCAGAAGAAACACTGCTGGGAAGTGGGTGCTTGAAACATGTTTGTCATTGGGGAGTGTTGAGTTCACGTTCCTCACAGCCTATCTGAGGCTCCCTGAATCTCCGGCTGCCCTTGCTGGGGTCTGCAGGGCTCTGGGAAGCTTCTCCTTGATCTCTACCCCAAGGCTCTCTGCTCTCTACAGGTTGATTCTCAACCCTGACTGCTCAGTAGAGCTAATGTCTAAAAACAAAAAAATGGTGGGGAGGGTATGGCTCAGTGGCTGAGCACTTGCTTAGCATGCAAGAGGTCCTGGGTTCAATTCCAAGTACCTCCATTAAAATAAATAAATCTAACTACCCCCCCAAAAAAGGAAAGTATTTAAAAAACAATAAACAGTACAAAGGCCCCACACCAGGCTGGGGCGCACTATGTTTTAAAGGCTCCCAGATGCTTCCCATGTGCAGGACGGTGAGAGCTACCCCTCTACGTCTCTTCTCGTGAGCTTGTCCACTCACAACCATTAGCCTTTTGAAGCAGGAAAACTACTTGGCTCAGCCTAGAACTTTCTCCCGATTTCTAGACTTTTATTTCCCTATTGGACATCTCTCCTGGAGCCCACAGGCACCCAGCCAGAACTGAATCAGTTGTCTCCTCTCACGACTTGCTCCTCTTCCTGCCCTTCTTGTTTTAGGAAATGGCACTATAATTTAGGACACTGACAAAGCCAGAAAGCTGGCCGGCATCTTTGACCTCTTCCTGCCCTTCCATCACATCTGTGGCCAATCCGTCCACCTGCTGAAATGTTTTCTTCTCTCTCCTCCTAGCGGGGCCTCAGCAGGCCTTCACATGAACCTGCCAATAGTTCTCCCTGCCTCTATCTTTTTTCTTTCTAGATCACTTTGCATGTCTCCTTTACCTTGGAGGCACACAGAGTCCTGTGTGATGTGCACCTGTGATCTCTCCACCTGGTTGCCTCACCTGCCTCCCACACCCTGTGCTCACTTCTAGACTATTTGCAGTTCCTGGAAGTGACCTGGCTCTCTTTGGCCTCCCTCCTTTGCATGTGCAGCTCCCCAGGGAGAAATGGCCTTAACATTATAACTTCACCTGATCACTTCTAGGGCATCTCAGAACTCACCACAGTGGTTCCCTCCTCTGGGAGAGCGTTGGCTACAGTTCCGGCTCTCTGCCCCGAGCACCCACTGCTGACTGTTATCCAAGCCCTCTTAACATGCCTCCTCAGCCATCATTTCACGATGAGTCCTGTGCACCTAGGAGCTCCCGGAAGCAGGGACTGTGTCTTTTTTCTCTTTATTCTCAGAGCATGGTAGAGACTCAGGTATAATGGTGGAGGGAACAGTGGTTATTCTGGAATTTCTCTAGAGTTAGGGCCTAGGGTTAACAGTCTGGTTGGAAGAAGGGCTTAGGGGATTTATCCTGAAGCCACATTTTTCAATAAACATTTCATGTTGTTTTTGTCTACTATTTGAAGTTACGAGTCTTAAAACAGATTGACGATTTCTAAAAATTACTTTACCGAAGATTGAGGAAAATGGCAGTTTTCCATATTTAAGAATATTATTTTAATTTTGTGTGACTGGGGTGGTGGAAAATAGAAATGCAAGGGTTACTAAAGCATTGTTATCCCCTTCCCCACCCTCAGGTCCTTTGGACAGAAGAGACAGGGATGTGAGGAGAAGGCTTGGAGGGTGGACCGTGCACTGCTTTTAAATTGTGACAGTTAATTTTACTTTTTTTTAATTTTCTTTTTTAATGGAGGTACTGGGGTTGAACCCAGGACCTTGTACATGCTTAGCACGTGCTCTACCACTGAGCTATACCCATCCCCCTGATATTTGTGTTTTTAGTGGGCATAATGTGCTGGTAGCAGGTACTTTAGCATCAGACACAGTCACCTGCGTCTGACCATCACGTTAATACCTTTTTCATGAGCTAGAGAGGTAGTCTGTTTCCAAAAGTTCAATAAATAATCTACATTTTCTTTTTTCTTAAAAAAAGGCATTAACTCATGTTTCTCTTTAGTATCGCCTATAAATAAATGTGATTTTATTAACCGTTTACCAAAGTGTTAAGGGTAATAAATATTAAGTACTGGTTTCTGAAGCATCAGTCATCACTGAAGATCCACATTCTGCTGTTCTCTCTCTCTGTTAGTCACCTTACTTCTGGAGTTCTGGAAGCGGCGCCAGGCAGAACTTGAGTAAAAATGGGACACGGTTGAACAGGAAGAACAAGTCCAGCTAGAATAGGAGGCGCGGTGTCCCCACGTGGAGACAGATGAGATTACCCAGGAAAAGCAGGCGCTGTTTAGATGCACTTTAGTCTGTTTACTTCTGGGCTTGTCAGCCTTGGCTGCATGTTGGAATCACCAGGGTACCTTAAAAAATGTTGGTGCCTGGATTCCATCACTGCTAACTCAGATGGTACTTAGTGGCCTGTGGTGCATTCTGGCATAGGGAAGTTTTTAAAGCTCCTCTGGTTATTCTAATGTGCAGCCAATTTGAAGGAGCACTGCCTGGAATGGTGTACACAGAAGAGAAGTGTGGTCCTTCATTCATAGTAACAGTAAAAAGGGGGAAAAGAAAAAGTCTGGTATAAGTGTATAAGAAAAGAGGCATTGACTTTTATCCTTTCATAACACCAATAAATAAATGCAAAATATAAATTAGCTGCTATGACATAGATGTAGGAGGAAAGACACATTGGTTTTTATAGTTGACTCCCATTTTTTCACATGTGCCTTCATTATTGCCGCCTCCTTTTCATCGTAGACTAGGTGCCCCTTTGTCTTTAACTAAGTCCCGGTCACTGCTCCCACTTCCGGTTGGGATGTGCACAAAGCAGCATGACTCTCATCCTAAAGTCAGAGAAAGGGTAGGAGAAGCAGGGAAACATTTGTTGAGATGCCATCAGTGTTTGAGCAGTGTTTGAGCTAGGCATTTTATATAATTGGAAATGTAAATTTATTGCTGCCACTCCTGCTGCAAAATTAAAAAAATAAAACTATATATCTTTGTATCAACGTTCCAGAGCTATGAAAAGATGATTTTTTGAGTCATCTGTATTATTGCTTCTTTCCATCAGCTGAGATAATTTAGAGCTGATGGTACTTGCAGTCAGCAGCAGCAGGACAGTATGTTGTGAACATGAATAACTCTTGGAAAGAAAATGCTTTTACTAGGAGCATCTGAAAATGTCTCCAACTATAGATTTAATAAATTGAATCACAGATCTACAGAATGTTGGCACTGAAAAGTTCTGGAGGGAGCAGGTAAAACTCCTCTTTTTATAAATGGAAAAAAATGAGGTTCAGCTACCAATAGAAAGTGACATTTGTCTTTTACAATGTAATAAGCTTCTAATAATCCCCATTATGAATATTTCCCATTGTTTACAACTGAAGATGGGGGTCAAAGCATATGTTGGTAAAAGACTGTACATTCAGAGTTGAAAGCTGAAACTTAGACAAAATTAGATGTTCATAATGCTTTTGAGTCCTGAAAAACAAAAACGTATCATATTGGCAGCATACAAAAAATACTGAAGAAAAGTTTTTTGGTCATTTAAACTGCCAATTTTAAATTTAAAATTGCCAGCTAATAAGTTTAAATTTTCATTAGAACATGCTTGTTGAAAAATTGAAGATGAAAACTCATTTCACTTTATCGTACTTCCTTATTTAAAAAATTGCCTAATATTTTTTTGTTTAGTTTTTTAATTGAAGCATTTTACTTTACTTGCGAAAGTATGCTCCATTGTTTAGAGAGGCCAGCATTGTGGTAGTGAGAGCTTGGGAATGAAGTTGCCTAAATTCATATTTGAACACAGCAGCTTGCTTCCTGAGTGATCTTGGACAACTTAACTTCTCTGTGCCATAGTTTCCTATAAAATAAGAATAAGAGGGTTGCTTCTTCATGACTGTGTCAATGACGGGTCGAAGTAATGTACAGAATCTACTTGGAAGACTTCCTGGCACAGAGGAAAGGCCATGTACTTAGGGACAGCTATTATTACACTATATCTGTTTTTATAATCCAGGTAAACCTTGATTCTTACTGATTTCATCTCTTAAAAAAATTCGAAATATAAACTCTAAAATGTAAACTCTAAAACTTCATAGTTGTAGCTAATTAACACATAAAGCTCAACCAAGAAACACACAGTGGAGACCAGTTAGCTGCCGACACCTGTGAAACATTCTGTCCTGCACGGACTCTATGCTGTCAGTACCGTCACTTCTGAAATCTAAGGCAAGCTCAGGCCTCGTCAGGTACCCAGACCCCCAAGCTCAGACCATGGCAGGGAAATAGTTTACCGTTCACATATGCATTTTCAAAAAATAGTATTAAAATGAACACTGTACGTATTTTGTTGTTTGTTTGACATCGTTAACAGAAAAGAAAAGAACAAAAAAAAGGAAAAAACCCATGCAATTACAAATAATGAGGCTATGTCTGAAAATTATTTTTTTTAAATTATGTTTAGGATTTATTGACCAATTAGGAGAAAAGTCATTTCATTGTTGTAATCCCTTGATTGACTTAACTTGTTTTTTTAATTAGGAAGAAGAGAGTTTTCCATTTACCACCTGGGGAAAGTTTATACATATAACCCTTTGTGCAAGTGCTCTTTTTCTGGGTAAGAACCTGCCACAGACTTTTTAAAATCTAATGTGAAATCCTGAGAAAACTGAAAATCAAGCTGGGAACTATGAAGTCTCATAGAGAAAACTTTTTCCAGAGAACATTTGAGCCAATGCAGGGCTCCACTCTGGAGGTTCCACAGTCTCTTCTGCTCACAGTGCTTCCCCCTATTCTTTTCACCTCATTTGTTCAAATCAGATCAGTGGTTTAGGATTCTCCAGGGTCTGATTAAGAGACCAGATGGAGGCATTAAGATTTCTAAAATTTTCCAAGAGTAATAACCAAGGTAAAATGTCTAAGAATAACCTAAGAAAAGGATAGTAGGAACTATCAAAAAATAAAAGTAAAAACTACTGAAAGATATAAAAGATGCTTTAATCACATGATTCTAGATTAAAAGATCATATCTCCAAAATATCAGAAGTTATAAAATTGATTTGGGGTTTATTGTGAATAAAATCATATTAGTAATATAATAATTAATAAGATAATGAGACTTTTAGTAGTTCAAGAATAGCCAGATTAGAAAATAGGACAGGAAGTCCAGATATGGGCTCTGATATCAATAATAATTTAATATAAGAGATGGAAGGCATTACAAATCAGGGAGATAAATAAAGGTTATTCAGTGAATGGAACACTCGTTAGCTACTTGGGGGGAAAAGAAAAGATTGAAATCATACAGTGAACCATATATTGTGATAAATTCCAGAAACATTTAAAAAGTAACACAATTAGAAAGAAACTAGAAATAAATATGGATGTTTACACAAACTCTAGATGAGCAGTAAGTTTCTGAGGAAAGTATACAAAGATTTCCATGCATCAGAAGCATCCTAATTTTAAACAAAACACCAGAGGATGTTATTTGTTTACAAATCCAACAAGGGGCTAATTCCTTCAATACATAGAGAGTTCAGATCACTTCAAAGGTAACATCAAAAAATCTCAGGAGCGTAGAAGGCAGAGAAAAGGAACACACATTCACAAAGGAAAAATAGATGTCACACTCCAATGGTAATTCACTCAGTGCACATCAAAATGAACTAGTTTTCCACCTCTCAAGTGACACAGCTCTGTTTATGAGGATGAAATGCCAGTGATCACCAATCCCATGCCTAGGTTACTGGATATTTTTTGTGAAGTATGGTTGATTTACAATGCTGTGTTAATTTCTGGTGTACTCCTCAAGCTTTCTTAGAAAGCAGTCTGGCAGTTGATATCAAGAGTCAAAAATATTCCTATGCTTTAATCAACTAATTCAGCTTTGAAAAACTTTTAATCAGGAAGTATTTCAAAATGGCAGGGAAAAGTCAGTACGGATGCAAGTCACAGACATACTTTTATATGTATATATATATATATATATATAAAATCTCAGCCAAAATATTCTTCCAAACGTTCACAAAGTAGAATAGTTTGCAGCCATGAAAAAGTGTGTCCATGAAAATATTTTATGACATGTCAAAGTGTTACACTTACGATAGGCTTGAGAATAAAATTAATATATAAAATGATTTGTAATATACAAACAATGTACCCTTCTGAAGGAATTATGTCTATAGGTAGAAGCATTTTCTTTATTTTATTTTTTATTCATTTTCAGAGTTGGAGTCCTTTCATTGTAGGTGACAAAATCAATTTCCAATGTGTTTAAACAACACCCAAAAAATTGGGATGCATGGTATTTATTGGTTCCTGTAAATGAAAACCTCAGATCTGAGGTCTGGCTTCAGTCAAGGAGAGATACTGTAGCCCAGATGATGTCAAGGGCTGGTCTTGTCCTGTCTTCATTCTGTGTCCAATGACGTCTCAGCATGCTGCTTCTAGGCACTCAGCATCCCAGATCATCCATCCAAACCAAGAGAGGTCTCTTTGGCAGCTTCCTCTCTTGATAGAGGAAGCTTATCATTCACATGGGCACAAGCACGTATCTCCTCACATAATAGTGGCTCTTACTGGGTTATTTGCCAATTCTCCAATCATGTGCGAGGCCAATACAATGAGGGGTATTATTTGTCTTAAACCAACTGAGATCTACCTCTGGTGCTTCAGAAAGAGTGGGTTAATCGAGCTTAAATCACAGGACTAAAAACAAAAGGGAGGTTATTTATCCTAAAGCAAATTCTGGGCCCTCTTCTAAGACTGGGGACAGATCCAGGACAACAGTTCTGTCCAGTACTGAGTACTTTCAAATTTTCTTTAATGAGAAAATGTTAAAATTATGATCAGAAAAGATGATAAATAAGAAGAAACTTGAGGAAGGAGAATGGAAAGCTTTCCTGTTTCATAAGAAATATTGAACCCATTAAGTGCTTGGAAGAAAAATGGAAATGTGTCAAGTTTGTAAAAGTTCTGAAATGAATTACAATTGATTTCACAGACCATGTAGTAGACAGTGCTCTACAGTTAGTGTGTCTTTGGGCTCTTTGAGTATTTCAGTTCTTTCACTTAATAGTTGCTTCATTTGGGGCAAATTGCATCATCTCCATGTGGCTCTATTTCCTCATCTGTAAAAGAGATATAATATTACCTTCCCAACAGGGTGATTGTGAGGATTTAGAAAAATAGATGTGTGCTGAAGCAATAGTAAGCATTTAAAGAATCTTAACTATTAAGATTACTTAATACATAATTAAAAAATTATTATGCAGACTTTTTAAAAATGCATAGTATTTAAATAGCCTATATGTGCTGTACAAGAGAGGAAGGCTTAATATACCTTGTATAATACATTTTTCACAGCCTTACCTAATTTTCACATTTAATCACACACACACCAAAAAGTTATTCCTTTCACAATCATGAAGACTTACTGTGAAGAAAAGGATGATGAAAGAGAGTAGAGGAGAAAATAAAATGCTTTCTCTACAAAGTGATGGCTTAAAAACTAAGAAAAACACCTTTTTAAGACTTTGGTCACCATATTCATAGCTAATACTTAGGTAGAGTTTTTCACATGCCTGTGGTTAATGTTCTAATTGTTTTCACAATTAGTAAATCATTGACTCATCACAATAGTCCTATAAATTGCTATTATTATCCCCCCATTATATGGGTGAGGAGATTGAAGCCCCTAGAAGATAAGAAATTTGCACAAGGCCCCACAGCTAGCATCGGAGCTGGGATCCAGATGCAGGAGTGTGGCTCCAGGAGGGGCTTGTAAACACTTCATCTGCTCTCCCCTGCAGGTGCAAGCCAGCCTCCCGCTGTTACTGTAAATAACATGATGTGGTTCACCTAGTCTTGAAATTCACATTCTTTGTAGCTTTCTCTCTGGGGCAGCCATCAGGAGCAGCCAGGGACCCTGAGTACATGCTTCTGGACTATGACCAAGAAGGTAGATGGAAGGAAAACAGTTTAAAAATGGGACCTTTAATGTGCATTCTTCAGTGGGCAGAAAAATACCTGCCTAGTGAGGAACTGAAGCCTTACCAGCCACGTGCAAATTATGCTTCAGACACTCCCGTTGCCCTTGAGTCCACACAGTAAGAACTACAATGGATCAGGGACATGAATCTCGTGCAAATGCAGGGAGTAGGAGTACCTGCCATTTTAAGATCTCAAGGAGTATGAAAAGCATGTGAAGCTTTCATCAGCAGAGACCTGCTGTCACTTCCACTATTTCCCTCAGGGCATGTCCACAGCTTCACTGGTCCTATTCAGAATGAAGATGACAGCTAGCACCTGCTGACCCCTGAATCAGTGATAGGTTCTCCCTTGAAAGGAAGCATATCCCCTTCATGGGTTACAACTAGTTCATAACCTAAGTAATTCTATAGATGTAGAAGGGATACTTTCATTGGTTCTGCTATCACAGACTTGTCTCCAAAAGAACATGCCACCAGTTACTCCATTTTCAGCCATTTAAAGATATACTTAACAGGCTTCCTTCTTTAGTGCAGTTTTAGGTTTACAGAAAAATTCACAGAAAGTGGAGTTCCCATATATTCCTTATGCCCTGCACACAGCTGCTCCTGCTGTCAGCATGTTACATTAGTGGATGCACTCATTCTTTTTGACATCCTTCATTCCTCCTCCCCGAAAATTTAACATGCCTGATATTCACGTCTCTTGTGGCATTTACATGCGATTTACATCACTTCTCAGGTTTATGTGAGGTTTACAGCACGTGCATGTTGTCTGTTTAAGCGTAGATTGGGGGCAAGTTTTCTGTGTAAAAATACGATCATTAGTGAGCCTTATGCTGCTGGGCTTTTGGGTTGTCAGGTCCTGTTGACCATTGCTTCAGTTATTGGGATCATTGTCTACGGACTTTCAGTGTTCATTGTATTTTCAGCAGAACTTCCCAAGAATCTGAATGGAAGCACCCAATCCAGAAGTACCTGACTGTGCAGGTGGGCCACGCCCATCACTGCTTCCCTCATCATTTTTAACATCATCGTGACCCTGAACGCCATATATGAGAAAGTGGCAATCAAGATGACTGAGTCTGTTAAGCTCCTTCTGCAGCTGAGGTCATTTCTACACCAGTTTTAGAACCAGGTCAAAACAGAGACTTTATCTTTTAGGCACTTCAATTCCAGTACATTACAGTCTTTAGAAAACTTCAAGTGTAAACGTATTTTCTCTAGCCTATATGAGAAGTGAATTAGCTGCAGCTATGCATTAGTAAAAGGGACAAAGAAAGCTTTAGAATGTCCAAGCTCTGTGTAAATATGTCAGTGCTTAATAATAATTTCAATTACATTAGATCATGTACCCTATTGTTGAAAGTAAATAGTCTCTCTATTGCAAATAAGTGGAAGATGGTCGTGGTTCCAGTGGCAGATTTACTTGTGCGTTACGGAGAGGACAAGTAATCACACTGTTATGTGTCCTCCCCCCATGCTGTTCCTGTTAGTGTAGCTCCATTCTCATCAGCTGTGGCTTCTATAACAAATGTTTCTTCTCTCTGGCTTGTATCCCAGCCAGCGGCTTAGCGGCCCTAGTTAACTGCTTCCCACACGCTGCATGTGGCTGGGTCATTCTCCCAGTTGTCTGCTCAGTGGTCATCTTCTGAAAACACTAAGACCAATTCAAATTTTGTATTAGGAGGATGTTTTATGTTCCCCAAATGCTTCTAGCAAGTTGCCCCGTGTTTTGTTTGTTTTCTTCAATAGTCCTACCTTCCTGCCGTTCAGGGAGACAAGAGAATTTCACTTAGCAGGATGTTTAGAAGTAGCTTTCTTTCAACTTACACCTGACAGAGGACAGTTCTTGCCCATTGGATACTGTTGTGCTTATAAATTTTAAGGAACGGGTGACTTTGTTTTTTTTTTTGCCTTGTGTGATATTGCATTCATAGTGGGAGAAACTCTTACAACAGTGTGTACAGTTGGAATTAACATAGTAGCTATTTTAAGGAATTCAAAACAACTTACATGAAAAAAGTGTGAATTGTGTATATATATATATATATATATACACATATTTAGCGTGTTAACTCATGTGTCCGTGGCTTTGATTATGGTCTCAAAGCTGTTCACAGTTTTACAGACTTAACTTTTCTTTATTCTAGCTGCAGAGATCCCAAGGACCAGACTGACTGTGGGAACAACCTAGCCATGAAGGTGTTCTTCTTCCAGTTTGTCAACTACTACTCCTCGTGTTTCTACATCACATTCTTTAAGGGCAGATTTGTGACTTATCCTGGAGATCTGGTGTATTGGCTGTGAAAATACAGAAATGAAGACGTGTGAATACAGCTTTGTGTTCGGACAGTCTAACCTGTTTCATGTTTTCTCTTAGTTGCCCAATGAAGAGTGTCTTTACTCTCTGTTCCTTAGATTTTTTTAGGCATAAAATAATGACTTTATTTCATGTTAGAGCTATCTAAAATTTAAATGAGATTTTCTTTCTAATATTCCAGTGTGACCCAGGTGGCTGTCTCCTTGAACTGATGATGCAGCTGACAATAATCATGGGAGGACAGTCCATCTGGAATAACATACAAGAGGTGTTACTTCCGTGAGTACTAAGTCATGTGATCTTGGGGTGAGAACGGCCCACCCATCCAAGTAATTTTCCTGCATGCCCATCTCTAAAACAGGGGAGACTCTCTGCTTATTAAAGCTCTCCAGATAAGATGATCCAGCCAACAGTGTAAACATACCTCCTGTTTAATAATTATGTTTAAATATCTTCCTTTTTATGTTTAAATTAAATCCTCAAGTGCTATAGTTTCTGCTTATTAGCCCATCACTGGGGACTGACTGATCAGAGACCGTTGAGAGATGGCCCTTTTTGGGGCCGTGAACTAAGTTTTCCCACAACTTCCTGCAACTTTCTCCTCCTTTTATACATGCATTTAAAAATCCATAACAGGAATTTGTTGAGTGCCTAGTATGTGTTAGTCACTGTATTAAATGTTGTACATATATGTGTGTGTGTGTGTACAATTTAATCACCCAAACAATCCTTATTCTTATCTTCCTTTTCAAATGAAGATCCTGTGGCTTAAAGAGGGTAAATGATTTGCCCAAGTTCTCATTGCCAATAAGAGACCACTGTGGGACTCAGATGTAAGACCCTATCTCACGGAATTCATGTTCTTCTAAGAACAGAGACTCTCTTGGTGTCCTAAGGCACAGGGCTACATAATGTTTTAAGAGACACTTGTCTAAAATAATAACTACAGAGGTTTTGACTTACTGTTCTCTTCCTAAAAATGAGAAAAACAGATGTTAGCAAAGGTCACACTCTCCTTTGGATTTTCACATAAGCCCAATCCCATATCAAAGTGGACAGTCCAGTGTTATCTGCAATTTCTGAACATTTCAAGGAGCTTAGTGTATTCGCTTTCTGTTGTAACATGTATCCCCAAATGACATGGTAGTAGGAAGAAAAAAGAAATAGTCTCCACTAAACAACACAAATTTAACCTTGTAGGGTTCTTGAACGCAGGAGCCTGCTGAAGTCAAAATATTGGCACGGCTGTTTCTGAAGGCCTCAGGGGAAACTGTATCTTTGACTTTTCTGGCTTCCAGAGGCCACCTACGTCTCTTGGCCTGTGACCTCTTTTCCTTCTCTCAAGGTCAGCATGGTTGTGTGCCTCTGACTCTGATCCTGTGGTCAAATCTCCTCTCCTCTCTCCCCTCTTCTGTCTCCCTCTTCCTACTTTAATGACCCTGGTGATTACAATGGGCTCAACTCTATAATCCAGCTCGTCTCTCTTAGAGTAGGCTGGTTAGCAACGTTAACCGCATGTGAAACCATAGACCCCCTTTGCCAGGGAAACTGACCTCTTCCTATTTTCTGGTGATAAGGACATAGACATATTGGGGGGGGGACATTTTTCTGCCCACCACACTAAGCTTTTTAAGATAATTTCTGGCTTTGAGTTTCTGTCCTCATGAAACTGTTGATCTCTCTTCTGTCTTGCCTTCCACAAAAGCATTCTGCTCCTGGCCAACCTAACTGCATTGCTCACCCCTCTCTGTGGTGTCCCCCAAAACCAGTTACACAAGCAAGTCTTACTGTTGTTTGGAGCATGGAGGAGAAACTCAAACAACTTGAATTTTGAAATAAAAAACCTCCATCATTTTAAAATCTTCCATGCCACTATAAAAAAAATTATTTTTTTAACTTCATTTTTTAATTTTTAAACTATTTTAAACTTTGTAACTTTTTTTAAACTTTACTTTTTTTCTTATCATCCTTCATTGTAAGCTCCAGAAACCTGCTACTCTGCCCACCGCATCCAAGTTCCCTTTCACTGTTTCTCCTCCCTTCCCTAACTTTCCTTCACTCTCCCTTATTACCAATTTTCTGTCCATTCTCTTTATAGGGCAGTTAAATTATTTTTTCTTTCCTTCTTTCTGTTTTTGCAGAGTGAACACATTTGGGTGTCAGTGTGTCCTTCCACATTTCTTCACAAGGTCTTCATCTTTCAGCTTCAGGATGGATTACTGTGGTCTGTCTCTAAACAAAGGCATTTCCCTTGTCCCCCAGCTCACCATGCCCCTCAAAAAAAAGATTCTGATCTTTGCTGTGAAATGAATCTTTTTTTTCCCTACTGTGCAGTAGACAACTCTTACCCTGAGCTCACAGTCAGATTTCTCCAGAGGAGTAAAAGTAGCTCATGTGCAAATAATACTACTTTTCTCTGTGAAAAGAAATAGATCAGATAGAAGAAATACTTAACTCAGATTACTCAAAAGCATTTCCTGAAGGAAATAGGTTAATTATTTAACACTAAATTTTGTTGAATCTGGTTATCAGTGAGCTATTTTTACCAATCAAGAAGGATATATTTCCTAAATTGGTACTGAGCAATTCATGTGAAATGAAACTTGCTCACATGAACTAGTTTAAAGTATAGGATGCATTATAGTATCTGTGGTCTGTTTATACCTTCGCTTAAGTAAGCACATTGTTGTAGGTTCCAGTGAGCTGAACTTTGCCTACATGTATTTCTACTCTGGGCTAAAATATTTAGGGAAAATATTTTGAATTATGTTTCCCTTTTTTGAATACCAGAAATTCTGAATGGTAGCCAAGTTCGAGGGTGGCTTGTGTTTTCCTCACTGCCTCTTCTCTTTGTATAAGGTGTCAGTTTCCTTCTTAATTTTTCATAGAAAATCCTAACATACCAAAGATCTATCAATTACTCTTGCTGCACCAAAACTATACCCATCCTCAAAAATACATACGAAGGGAAAAGAAAACTTATCAAAGTTAGTGACTATTTTCATGCTATTTAAATATGTCTAAAGGAACATAATGAAATGAATTTTACCATATCTCACCTGCCTCCACCCCCCAATCCCATGTGGGTTTGTTGAGTAGGATTCTGGGAGCAAATGAAGAAGGACAGTGATGCCGTGATCCAGGCTCCCTCTGGGGTCTCCCCAGCACTTGGATCGGCACCTGGTATAAAGTAGGTCTCAGCCCGAGCCAGCTGAGTGAGTGAGTGACTCACAGGCATCTAATGCGTAACATCAGTGAATTAACAGCATTCTTTGTAGGACTCAGAGAATAAGCTGAGTGCCCTATGGCCTTCCCAGCCTCACATACTATTTTGATGTTGGGGTCATTTCTGGGAATGTTATTCTGTACTTGACAAAAGTCTAGTACAATTCCAGGGTTAAGTAACTTGCCCTAGGGAAATTTTATGATAAAATATTAAGAAAAATGGTTAAAAGCCCAACATGACATAGCATTGTCCTTTGGTGTTTAGATAACGTATGGCTGTAATTTTCTTATATATGCTTTGTACATTTTCCACAGTGTGTACGCACTTCTATATAATAAGAAAAAACAAATGTTTAAAAGAGAAAATCTCTCTTCTCCAGATATGATTTGGTTAGAGGATGAGTCAGATAGATATAATAAGAGAATCTTAAATACATGTGTCCATAATTCACTCTTTAAATCCAGGTACAGGAAACTCAGGAATGAAATAGATTAAGAGAATCAAAGATAATTGAATTCAAGATTAGCAAGTAGGAGTGTCCTCAACAGAAATGGTGATTATCTGTAATAATAAGGGATTAAATGTGATAATGAACGTACAAAGACAACATGAAGTAGGAAATGCCACGTGGCAAGCACTGAGTAAAGGGCAATTTACCATGATTATGCCAATATGTGTGGTCAATTCCCAAGCAAATGATTGTGTAACCCCTGCTAGAGGGAGAAAGCTTCCAGCCTTGGCTGGAGAGTGGGGAGGATCCAGTGTCTGTATTTTTTAAAATGTCTACAGGTGCTTCTCATGTGTAAGTTGGTATCCCTGCACGAGAACCATAAATCAACAGAAAACCCAAAAGACCGAGGACAATGATGGGTAGACGACAGCCCAAGCTTTTCTGCCACAGAAGAGTGGTTCCACTCAGGAAGACTGAGCAAGAGGCTCAGAGCCTTAGCTAAGGACAAGCAAGTCGGGACTTCTAATACGACCTAATGCCATCGACGGGGGAGGGCAGTTCAGCACAAGAAGGGAGCACCGGGTGAGTTAACATGGAAGTTACATCCTGGATCCAAACCGTGATGGATTTGGGTCCCGGAGGGTTAAAGCCCTCCTTCCGTGGGGCTTGGACCGCATTCCACAAGAGGCTGAGACAGGAATTATGAGGCAGAGAAAAATTCCCCCAGGAGACTCCCGAGTCTGGGTGCCTGGAAGGGTGATGGACGAGCGCGGTCCCAGCTCCACCCGCACCGCAGGGCTCCGAGTGGCTGTGGAGCTGCGCGCTCCCGGCCGGACCTCAGACCTGACTGCAGCGCTCCGGGCTGCGGCCTGGGGATCGGCGTCAGGAGCAGGCTGTCCCCGTCATTCCCGTAAGTGCTGCAGTGACCCCCACCCTTGTGGCCACGGTGTTCCCAAGCCAAGGGTCTAAGTGACTTCAACCTTATTTACAGGTGACCACAGCCGGTTAGCCTGTGCTGCTCAAAAAGAAGATCCCATATGGGGTTTTGATGTGTTAGGGGGTTTGCTAATACCTGGCCTGCTTTGAATCGTTTCACCCTGACAGCAGCCTGGTCAGGGGAAGTTTCATCTCCCAATTTTATTTCAACTTTTTTGTTGAAAGTATAGTTGGTGTACAAGATTGTGTTAATTCTTGGTGTACAGCATAGTGATTCACTTATACATACATATATATATATATTCCTTGTCATATACTTTTCCACTATAGGCTATTAAAAGTTATTGAATGTAGTTCCCTGTGCTATACAGTAGGATCTTGTTGTTTGAAACAAAAATTACTAAACAAAGTAACAAAGGAAGCAGACTAAACCTAGCCATGTATACGGCACAGTTGAGTTTTTCTCAGGATTTAAATGTGGTTTTGATCTCCAGGATCTCTTTATCAACTTATCATATGTAAAGTGCCTGTGGAACACTTCTCAGAAAAATGTTTAAAAATCATAAGATTTAGAGAATAAAGAAGGAAGATAATTATACTGAAAAGCAGGTATCAAAATATAGAAATGGGCATTTGTGATACAGTAATATCTGAATTATTGGAAGGACGTGTTGAATAAGAGGATCCAGTGGTGGGTCTACTGACCGCAACATTCTGCCACAGCAGTGAGTGTAAATCAACTTCTGAGATCTGCAACAATTGCATTTTGAATGTAAATAAAGTTAAATAACAAATAAGCCATGAAGTGTGGATTCAGATTCAGGGGTATCTCGAGTCCTTATCCCCACCCCTTCACAGAGCTCCCTGCTGTTCCCCTAATGTCATTGAAAGAATTGGGGAAAGTTTGTGAAGCGAAGGGCATGTTCCATTGCAAAGAAATCTCGTAGCAACCCTGGGAGCATGGCCAGGGAAAGGTTAACGCTGAGATCAGAGGCAGTGGGAAACCTAGCAGGGGCAGCTCTTTAAAAGTCACATCATATACTCTGTATGTGTCCACGTGTGTGTGCATACAGACGTGTGGGCATGTATGATGTATACACCTGCCTTTCGTGTGAAGCCGCCTCACTGTCCAAATTTGAAATCCATCCAAACGTGCAGTGCAGTCAGCCGAAGCTCCGCCAGATGCTAAGTTGTCTGTTGTTGCTCTGTCTCTTCTGCTGAACTCCACGAGTAAACCACGCGCCAGCTGTTGCTTTCAGGGACAACAGCTCTGTAGGCTACAGGTCCATGCCTTGTTTCACTGCCAACTCCGAATTCCTTTCAGGACAAATTGCCATTTGAAAAAGGGGGAAGAATTCAGTTGTCCCACAAGCCTCTGAGTGAGGAAAAAATAGAACCTTATAGACAGCTCTGTGAGACAACATCCAGAAGGGGGCAGAGCACTGGGCTGCAAGTCGAGGCTGTTTATTTCAAGCTCTGCGCTGAATTTGAGGTGGCATGTCACTTCTTTGGCCCTTGATTTGTTCAGCTTAAATTAGGGTCTTGGACCTGTTCGATCCAACGTTTGACTATCACTTTTCTGCTCAGTGATCCTCCATGGCTCCACAATTCCTTCAGAGGGAAAAATGCCCACATCCTCACAGCAGCCTCTAAGGCTCCACCCCCCAAAACCACCACTTATTTCCTATTCACTCTGGCCCACACCAGCCTCCATGCTGTCTGTCCAGCGTGAGGGACCTCAAGGCCTGTGATCACTGTTCCCTCTGCCCACCCCTTTGCCTCCGTCTTTGCCTTATTCAAAGGTCACTTGCCCCATCCACACTCCTCCCTACCACACATTCCTCGCCCTCCTTTATTTTCCTCTGCAGCACTTATCACCAGCTCACAGACCCTGTATTTCTTTCTTTTACTTATTTTGTCTGACAATTAACAGACTGGAAAGGCCATGGTGGATAATAGCAGAGAAATGGGGGAAAAAACAAATGAGGGTAGGTATCTTCTAAAAGCTAAAGTGCCTACCTGAAAAGGAGGTAGGAGATAAAGTAGTAGTAGTCGTTACAATTTTGGTAAACCCAAGGTACGTATTCAGGGCTAGTTTTCACAATACTTGAGGGTAGGGAGGCAGCAATAAAAAGAAATTTATCCTGAAAACAAGAAATTAAATTCTTGGGAAGATGATGTGTTCAGCTTGAAATGTCAGTAATACTTTTATGACCTTGGTCTGATAATATCTTGCCTTATAATTTGATCTGTTTGGCAGCTGGGTCATGAATCTAATGATGCCACAGTTTCGGGAGCAGAACATACCACCCCACGATGGGAATGGGACAACAATCTGTATCCCACGGGCAAACTGGGGTTATTTTATGAATACCCTGAAATGAGTAAGTCATCAGTGGAGATTTCTGTGCTGTCGGTTATACTAGAATATGCTTTGGGTCTCAGAAGCATCGGTTACCGAGCCAAACAAAGACCTAGCATACCGAAACGGAGCCCGCTTTTCTCAATTAGATGCAATTATGCAGTTAGGCTTTCAAATAGGTTGCCTGTGTATATCTTTGTCAATATTTATGTTTTACAAAGCTGAAGGTTTACTGCCAAAGAATGAAATGGAATACTCATTCAGGTAAGTCTCCATCATTGATTCTCAGATCCTTCTGGTCATGTCGTCTAAGGATGAACTCAGAACCGTTACTAGATGTGACTCAGCTCGGGCTGCAGCCCGTGTGGCACAGCTGTTGGCTGATATCCTTCTAAACAGAGTCATGTGAGCCCGCCAGCCTGTGCAGAAAGCCCGCAAGAGCATCCTGCTTCATGGCAGCAAGGGTCACAGGGTCAACCCTTCCACACCTCACACCTGCCTTTGACATTTTTTCTATTTCTTCTGGCAGATGGTTTCTGCCTGGTTCCTTGAGTGACCTCATGGCACATCACTGGCTTGAATTCAGGATGAATTTGCTGATTTGGAGTATTGGTAGAACACAGATCCCCTCCTTCTCCAATGTCTTTGTCCATTTCTGTACATTTGCTTGGCCTTTGTTTCTCTTTGTTTGAACTTGGTTTTGAGCTCTCGTTTGCCTTTAAATTGTTGCATCTCAAAATAGATTTCCATAGGAAACTTCATCTTTTCTATTATGCATGGCGCACTTTTATCTACTAGAAGGCTGATGATGTGCACGTTTTGTATCTGAGCCCTTTCAGCTCACCACTGCCTTGAATTACTTTTTTTTTTTTTAAGCTTAGGAGACAGGAAAGTATTTTGGTCAATAGGCTTTGCATTTATGCATGCGGGTTCATGTCTGCAAGACACCCCATTGAGCTTCCTGTTTATAAGTCTACAGAAAGAGGTAGTTTTCTTTTTCCTAAATTACATGCTATATATATAATAATTGCCTTTAAAATATATAATATACATAGAAACGCATCTGATTCCCTCGGTGAATGAAAGGTCATTTTGTGGCATCTTCAGTCAGCTATGTTTTGTGGCCTGGTGTCTGATTTGAGTTTCATCTTTGTTTTGTTGTGCTTAGTGACCAGGTTCGATTAAGGGTGCAGCTCCTGTCCCTGGTGTAGAAATTATGTTCGTTTTTTCTGCTTATTTTCAAAAGGACTTTAAGCCAATGACCTGTTATTCCAAAATGAGTTGTAATTGTAAACATTTCTTATTGGGGCTATTATCAGCATTAATAATAACAACAACATTCTGAGGGCAGCATATCATTTGGTATTTTAACACACACGAAAAATGCCTTGGAAAATAGTTATTGTTCTAGTTAAGTCAAATAAAGGTCATTGAAAGGAAAAGTTGTACGCTTTTGGGAGAAATGGATAGGACTTTTAGAACTTTATAGTCTCATTAAAATACTAATTAAATAATTCAGCCTAACTCTACCCTACATAACAGGATGGAGTAACAGCTATTCTAGAGAGATTGTTCAGATTTATTCGTTTTCCTATTCTCTAAATAATCCCTAACGAATTAGAAAATTCAATCCATTCCTGAGAGTAGGCAGTCTGTTATTCTATATTCAACGCTGGAGTGAAACTTATTTTGTGTTCTTTTCATTCATGGGAGATAGAATTTCCAAGTGCTTTTTGAATTATTTTTGTTCCTCTCAAATAAAGTGCCTTTGATGGTGATCTCCTGACCTTAGTTTCCTCCTCCCAGTTTTCCCCATGATCATTAATGACACCCCACCTGCCTTTTTAGTTATGCCTCTTAGCTGCTGAAGGGGAACAGCTTCTGACAGATGACCCTGGAGCCCTCCACCCTTGCTTCTTTAGGCCTCACACCCAGCCACCATCCCTAGTCTCCTTCGCCAGAAGTATCTTTCTCTGCTTTTCTGCCTGGAAGGAATCTTGCCAAGCCTTGGCAGGAAACCCTCCACTTTTTAGAGATTTTCTGCTCTCCTCTCTAAACATGAATTGCAGTTGATTCTTGCCTTGATGGTGCTTGATCGTGTCCGTGTCCATTGCGCTCCCCGGCTGGACTGATCCTGTCGGAGGCAGTAGTCAGGCTTTTCATCTTCCCGTGCATGTCTGGAGCACCACAGCCTGGACCCTGTTTGTCATACGTGTTTAAGTGACTTGAGCATGGAGTTTCAACACACTCACATACAACTGTTAGATGAGTTGGCGGTAACATTACCCCCAAGGCCCCCACAAGGTTCTATAGGGCATATGTTTTTTCTGAGTGAAATTTCTCTTTTATTTGTTTTAGTGATTTTCCCACTGTCCTTTTAGATTATTAGAGTAACCCTGAGTTATTAACCACAATAGCTCACCCCCAGAAGCAAAAGATCCTGCTGTTTGAGAACTCAGACACGGGACATAAGAGAAATAATCTATCAGTCTTAAAATCTGGAAGCCATAAGATACCGTTTTGTACTTAGAGCACCCACAGCACAAACACCAGTCTCTCAAGAACTTGGCACTGCCTTCCCAGAGGGCGGGTGCCGTAAGTGAAATGCAGTGAGTGATGAAGTGAGAGCTCTTCGTCTCTGGTACTGCCTTTTCCATCCTTGCTGTGTTAACTTGATCTTCCCTTCATTTATTATGTTCTCTATTTAATTTACTGCATTTAATATCAGTTGTTCTTCAACATCTCCTTGCACCGGCCCCCTCCATTCCCTCTCTCTCCAGTGCTCTCCCACCCACGCCTCTCCTGTGCTCTCCAGGACCACCTTTCTCCCCCACGCCCTCACCTCTGTTCTGTCTGCTCACCACCTGCACTGACATTTCCTTAACTCCGCAGAATGAACTTTCCAAAATGGCAGCTGAATAACTGGGGTGATTGTAGACCTCTCATCTCTTTACTGATTCATTCGTTTATCTATCCAACAAACACTGAGCACCTGCTATGCCAAACACTGTATCAACTGCTGGGGAGACCAAGACAGGCAAGACATGGTGTCTGCACTCCACAGGGCAGGCGAGACTTGGCGAGTAGTTGATGGATTGCTAAGCAGGTGAACACACATTGGACTTCATAGAGCTGGAAATATTTGAACTGAATTTTGAAAGGTGAAAGGAAGTTAGCTCTCTAATGTGTGGTAGAGGGAGTGGACACTTCATGCAGAGAGGTAGAGACATATAAGAGTACACGGCATGAAGCGGCTTGGCCAGACTGAAGAACAACAAGTAGGGTTAGAACAAAGTATCCACAGGTGGGAATATCAGGTGCACAAGGCCTCTGTCATGATGGGTCTTGTGTGCTTAGACTTGAATGTATCCTTAAAGAAACAGCGCTATATTGGAATATAAGTAAGCAAGAGAATTGCATAATGATTATGTTAAAGAAGATCTGGTTATACTGGCAGCAGAATGGAAAATAATATTTTTGGGGGGAGGCCCATATTTTGGTGGGAAAGGATATTTCGGGGGCCACTCCAGGTAATCCAGACAAGTGGCACACGCCTGCAGAGAGGCCCTGGGCAGAGGGAGAGAGACGTGGGCGGCAGAAGTGGTGACTGCTGCAGAGGGGACTGCAGGGCCGCGGCGGCGGGCCGCAGAGCTGCTGAGGTGACTTTCCAGTGACCCATCTGGAGAGCGGATCTGCAGGGGGAGTGTAAGGGGAGGAGATGGTTTCAAGGAGATTGTTCTGTGTGTGGCATTTTGATTGCAAAGTGTCTATGGGACATCTGAGGAGTGATGCCCGTTGTTAAGCTGGATTCAACAGTCAGGAGCTCAGAGGAGCTGCGGGTGAGGCCGTGGGGGCGATTCATTCCTGCCAAGTGAAGGATTGAGGACGAGGCCCTGGGGAAAAGGGCCATGTACATGGCACATGGGAGAAGAGAAATCCAGCAAGAGAAAGAATAATATCAGAGCAGTTGGGAGAAACTAGTTGAGGCAACACAGAGAAGGCTGTAACCTGGCTTCAGAGGGATTTGAACACTGACTAAAAGGAGCATAGTGAGAAAGGGGGTGTGTGTGGGGCAAAAAATCAAGAGCTAAAACCCAGCTTTAATTGCCAAGACTGGGGAAAAGGCAGAGGAGGACTATACTTAGGTAGACTTTAAAAAACAGATCTGTGTGTATCTGTGTGTGTGCATATGTGCACATACAATTTTCTGTCTGGGCTTTTTAAATTTATTTAAGTAAAACACAAATTAAGGGGGGAAAATATTCCACTGAGAGGAAAATATTTGTCCACGGCAAAAGCTAACTGGTAATCAAATAAATAGGAGCTGAAAGTGCCGACTAGTTTGAAACACGCAGCCACCGGCAGTGCAACTCCTGTCTCAGTGCTGCGATGAGGGCCGTGGGGGATGCAGGGCTCTGAGCCCTGGAGAAGTCTTCAGCGCAGGTACTTCTCCAAGAAACTGGACTTTAAAGGGAAGAAGAAAGTGTAGAAAGTATCAGACAGCAACACAGGACCGTGAGAGATGGTTGGGCGAGGGTTAGTTTTGTTTTACAGTGGGCGTTTCTGGCCTTGCTGAGTTGCTGGGCCTTTGCTCTTTTTGGTCTTTGTTCCAAAAGCTTTTTAGAAAGTTCTTCTCTCTTGAAAATCTGAACAGATTAAATCATGTTGGGTTATTTCTGGTGTTTTATTTTTTAATTAAAAAATTATCTGGAATTTATTTTAATGTCATAAATGAGGACACTGTACCAGGGCTTCCAATGATTTAGCTAATTACTGCAGTACTTGAATCCACTGATTTGAAGTGTCAGTTTTATAATATTACTAAAATCTCATAAATATCCACGTCTATTCTTGAAATGTTATCTATTTCATTCATACTCTCAGTGCACTATTTCTATACTGTTTCCATGAACATAGATTAATACCTCCTAGAGTTGGTCCTGTTTTATCCTTTTCCAGAATGTCTCTAATACTACAAATTCAAACATCCCTCCTCATTATTTTATTTGTATATATGGGTATATTTCTGGAATACATTTAGGATCACCTTTCAGATTTTTTTCTTAAATCCATTTGGGATTATTAACTAAATTTGCATTCAGATACTAAATTTATTTTGGAGAAAAAATGTTCTATGTCCCCCAAATTTGAGTCTGCCCACTGAAGAGGGTGGTGCATTCTACTGTTCATTCAATCATCTTTTTTTTTTCTTTTTTTAAATCATTTATCAGAATCTTCTTAATATTTTCATTAATTTATTTCTGAATAGTCTGTGCCTTCTTTGTCATTATAAAATGATATCTTTTCTGGGTTTTGATCTGGGTTGATTGCTAATAAACTCTTAATTTCTGGTTTCTCTTGAATAAGAAGGAGATCTGACACCATGAGGCCCTATTTCCAATATGGTGACGGTGAGCATTGCGTTTCCTTTGGATGCCCACTTGCCAATTTGCCAGTGGCTGCACCCACTCCACACATTTCTGCTACTTACCTGCCCCCTTAGGCAGATGAACTCATGTAGGGTTAGGTGGGTTATGGGACGCAGATACTGACATCACAGCTGCCACGCTACTGACCCTGTGGCGTCACTAACTCTGGTTCTTGCTCTCTGACCTCCCTGAATATGACAGCTCCTTTTGGGCTGTGGACCTGCTGCATCTTTCCAGCACTATCGGCTTTTCTGCAACACAACCCTGCCTCTCAGGTCAGAAGCAAATGTCAGCTTCTCCTACCCATCCACAACATCCACGGTCTTGCCGTTCCTGGCCAGAGTGGTCCCTACCCCTTGACTGAGCAGTAACACTAAAGGGACTATAAATTTGCCTCTCATCCACTCTCTTAGTTACATACATGTGCTAGTTTGCTTTAAAGGTCTGCCAGTTAGGAGGGGAGGGTCTAAAAGTCTTTTAGATCTCTGACCTTATCATTTCTAACTGCTCCACCACCCTATGGAACAGCTTACCACAGATCTCTGCTGCCCCATCTGTAGCATTGCCCTGTAAATTACACACAGAGAGAAAAGAACTTCTAAGCCACCACCATAACTTTGACTTCCTGTGACCTCACAGACCATAGAAATATCAAGATAAAAATTCCTGAAGAAGAATATTTTGCTTAGGAAGACACTTTAATTGCATACCTTTCTGTGACTTGTAATAACTTCATAGACCCTCTGAATGTGCTGCACTCACCTTCCCAGACTCAAGGGAGCTTGCTCACTTGCCTATATTCAGTGTATTTATTCCAACGTTCTCTATGCATACCTTTCCCAAAGGTACATTTCTTATTTCTATTTAAATTGTTAGATACATCCACAATATTCTTTTTTTAATCCTCAAATAAAAATCATCTTCCAAGATTGTATTATTTCCACACTGAGAGTGAATAATATGCTTCAAGATTCCCAAGTTTATTATCAGCAAATAACTATGGTTGGTTGAAGATTTTTAAGTATGTTATTCCTACTAAGGGTATATATGTGAAAGAAACAGGTTGTAATGAGTCTTCTTCCCAGAGATTTTATATTTGCCTTTTGTTTGGATTCTTTCACTGTTGAACATTATTATTACCATGAATGTCTTTTCTCTTTGGGATTTAGTTCACCATTTCCCCCTCTCTCTTTACAGGAGTAAAAGAAGTTATGTTGTCCTTCCATCCTTCCACCACTCCATGTTGTGTGTCCATTCCTTCAACAGGTATTCAGTTTGGGTTCACCACAGTATATGTGGCCTCTTTCCAGTGGCCCCTCTGTTGGCTCTGGAGAACAATATATTGGAAATCAGAGTGGGTACGTGGAACCTTGACTACCCAATATAGACGTATGGTGCCAGAAAAAGCCCAGAACATCTCAGCATGGCAGCCAACCATGCAAGGAACAGCAATTCTGGCTGTGGTGGACCAATGTGAATAAAAAGGCTTCATTGGGTGAAGACTTAGAAAAGTCGAAAAATGCATTGGCGTTGCTTCCTACGGAATCCAGTGTTGGGTACTGTTTAATATGAGAGGGAGATGCTAACACTATCATCGTTATAAACAACATAGTTGTTGTAACTGTAATTGTTATTATTTTTAATATATTTTCTTTATAATTATTATTTGTGACTTACAAGACCCTTACAGAGGAAGTTGTTAAGGAGCGTGGCCGTTATACTCTTGCTGAAGTGTTAATTCAGTAGAAGCATGGTAATAGCATTAATAAGTACTCACTCTTTTGTTCCTCACATGACTCTAAAAGTCACCCAGCAGTGCTTGTATAATGGAGATAGAAATCTATCCGTTTAATTGTTTGTAGAACCTAAAATAAGAGCAGTCATTCCACCGCATTTGACCATATATTCCAGACTATCAGTTTAAAGTAGGAACTACCTGATGAGGCCATAGAAACCCTTTGTGCCTCCCCAATCGTTCATTACCTTCCTGTCCCCTGGGGCAGAGTTTCTTCCATAAGGTGGCCCCATCTCTCCTCCCCACCCCACTCTTGGCCTTTGCTACCCACTGTTGGTCATTAGCTAAGCATCCTCATGTTCTGCATGTGTCTGAGCTCTGAGGGAACAGAACTCAGCTGTTTACAAACTCTATTGACTATAACTAGTCTGAACAGCCTCTCTCCTTCCCTGCCCACAACCCCACAGGGCAACAGGGGGCTCACAACCACAGCGATTCCCATGCCAGCCCATCAGGGAACCTTTTTCCCTAGAAATATTCTTACAACCAGGGCTGTTTCCTCCCTTTCTTCACTGCCAGTTTCACTCCCAAGTTACAGTCCCCAACAAAAGGCTATCCCAGTTTGAATTTCTTAATCAAGTCGCATTGACCCTGAGTACCTGGCATTTTCACATGAGCACTCATAGAAATAGAACAGGGCCTGGCAGTGGCTGTGGGCCAGGTTCCTGGGTGAGGGGACTTGGTTCTGTAGCCTGGCCCGAGCTGAGCTCCCAGCACGGCGTCTTCCCATCTGCATTATTTCGGGCCAGGCTTCAACAGTTCAGAGTTTCATTTTATCATCTGCAAACAGAATAATTCCCTGCTGCATATTTTAAGACTGTTATGTACCACAAAGGGTGCTTAGGGAATTCAGTGAGTCAATGCATAGAAGTCACATAACCTGGTCCTCAGGAAATGTTAGTTATCTTCATTATGCACCATCGATAAATTTGGCTCACAGACTCGGCCAGGTATCAAAGCTACAGGCACAGGAATTTGACAATGTTTTACTGTCTGGATCATAGTCACAATTTTACACAGTGAAACAAGCTACCTGGGACCACCCAGCTGTCAGCCCACCCGACTCCCCACCCCAGGATCCCTCAATTTATCTGATTTGCTTGCTACCCCTACTTTTTGGAGAAAGTTGGCAAATCACAGTCAATGGCTTCTAGGTTATGTCCATTCCCATTCACTCAAATTGCCCCATTTTCAGTATCCACTGTGCTGCAAAACATAGACTAATGTTCAGAAATATGACAGCAAGGCCTTTCCCGTTCCACAGTCAGAGAACTACGAATCTGTCATGTTTAATATGCCATGTGACACTAAGCAAGGCAGGAAAACAGGCTCCTGTGCTTTAAGAAAGTTTTTAACAATGACGTTTGAAACTAAAAGTGTTTTTGTTTGACCTTCAGCTAACCAGAATATTCAATTGACTCCTATTACCCATTACTCAGATGTCCTGGTTTGATTGTATTAGGCACTTTTTCCTCATCTCCCCAGCATGATTTGGCTCCATCAGCACAGATGGAGTGTCTCCAAGGCTGCTCCGTGTGCATGGGCGTGTGAGTGCACACATGTGCACCCACTGAATGGTGCCACTGATTCATATCCAGGAGTTGTTCTGTCTTATAACTCAAGCATTGCTTTATTATATCCTAGAAAACTGCTTTTAGATCATTGATTGAACTATAGACCATCCTCTTGCCCACATTAGGAATTGACATCTTCCAAGACACAGGTCCTATGTGTTTGTATATATGTATAAGTAAGAATTAAATATGTATGTCATCCCCTCACATATTTAATTTGTGCCTTCCCAATTGAATGTGCACAGTAAAGGCTAACTTCCCATAACAGGAGAACTTTTAGGAAGTAAGAAGAAGGAATTAGCCACCAGGGAGAAGACAGGTTATCAAGCAGGAGTTTGGTATAAAGTCATTTATTCTAAAGCTGCTCTGGCTCAATAAATAAGTGGAATTGATGTTGTATCATGGCAGAGCATCTGAAATTGAAGACCAATTTTAATTTACTTTGATATAAGTGGAAAATTGTGTCAGAACAGCATGGGAAATGAAGAACACTGCATCTATCTGTACTCCTGAAGTGTGTTTCAGAGCTGCTCAATTTTGAGGAAAATTATCTTTTCTGGAGACAATCGAATTATTTTCATTTTTGGAATTATTGTAGCTTCCAGAAGCACATCAGCAGGTGATTCTGTAAAAGTCTAGAGTTGACTTAAATAGCAGGAAATTTTAGCCTATTGAAATCAGGAGAAGTGAAATGTTTTTGCCTACCACCACCACTACAACCACCACCACCAGGCAAGCACTTGTACACCCAGAGAGATTTCACATCAGAGGGAATAACAAAGCTGGTTCTGTTACCGAGGCCAAACTTGTTCTGCTCACTGCACAACAGTGATAAATAAATAAATCAGGAGACAAGGTTTTGGGGCAAGGAATAGTAACTTTATTCAGAAAACTGGCAGACCAAGAAGATGGGGGACTAATATCCTGGAGAATCATCTTTCCCAAGTCAGAATTAAGGCTCCTTTTGAACTAAAAAGGGGAAGGGGTGTGGTTGGTTGTGCAAACTTCTTGCTGCCGGCATTCTTTGTTCTTGCAGCCATCCATGTGGCCCAGGCTATTGTGTCCCTGTAAGCCTGCAACAAAACAAAGGTTATTCTCTATTTTGCAACTTGCCATCTCTGCGTAAGTGCAGAAGTGCTAACATCCTTAAGGGTCAGAGCCCCGAGAATAGGCTTTCCTGTAGGTTTTAGGCTAAAGGAAACGTTGTTTTACAAAAGGTTCAGAGCCAGCAAGATTAAGCCTGGAAAACAGGTCACAGGGCTTCAAACTGAAGGAACAGATCCAATATGGCGTCAGATTTGTTCTCAATTACAGTTTTAGTTAGGGGAAATTTTGCAGCAGAAAATCCCCTCAGTTGTTTTTCTTGCTTTGCCTGAGATCTTGTTTGTTGGCTTGTGGTCTCATGGTGTCAAAACCGTATGTTAAGATGAGTACTATTAAAATCATATGGTGCAGAAAACATATCTATTCTGCTTCAAAAGATGACTGAAACATTTAGCTTTGTTTATTCCCATAGAATTTGGATTGAATCTATTCTCGACTTCCTTCTTCTTCAAACCAGTTTTTTACTGGAGGGTTTAAAGCCCAAATTAAAGAATTTTGGAGAAGACTCATGTAATTTATAAGATGTTTACTTCCGAATTTAAGACTGACCCATACTTGTACTTTTAATCAAGGAACACAATAAACTTTTTTAGTCGATCATTTATGACGTTTTATACTTTTTCCATGTAATCTTTTGGAAGTTGAGAGGCTTAGACAATTGATATAACAGAACAGGTATCATTGCTCAACACTGTGAATGAAAGAATCCCAGTATAGTTTCCTGAAAGTATATTTTATTAAAAATAATAAAGAATTCTTGCTCTCTAATAAAGCAACAGACAGAAGCACATACTGAGTGTTTAAAATAAATAATACTATGGGAAAAATTATCTAAGCAACTCAAGATAGTATAGAGAAAAAGTATAAACTTGAAGGAAAATACATATTGTGCAATTAATATCTTATTTTTAAGAAGCAAATGATATAAAATACACAATTTTTAAATGATTTATCGAAAAAGGAGTTATATAAAGCCAACTTATTTTCATAAGTGTTACATAAAATGGGGCTATCTAAATCTATATTATTAAAGAATAAAATATATGCAATATATCTCCAAGGTTAATTGATTTTCATAATATTATAATTTTTCAAAATATAACTTACATATACATATCCAAGCAGCTCTTGAGATAAACACTGTACCCTAGTATACAGTTATACCTATTCCACATAAAAAATGAAAAGGCAAGGATAATGCCCTTGCTTACGAACTGCCACTGGACTTCTGGATATTCCTTTAGGTTAAAGACCAAAAGCAAAGTAACTAGTCTACTTTGAAGCGGTCACTAAAGATTTTAAGATATTCAATATCTATATCCAGTTACAGGAAAGACTTAAGTTTTCTGAGGTTTAAAAAAAAAGAAATCAACTGCTGAAAACGAAATTCTGTAATGTCTCATGGCCATAACTATAAAAGCTCTAAATTAATGCTCCCTTAATTGTTTTTTTTACAAGCACAGGTCATGATCATCACTTTCAAATTCCATTTATGCTAGATGAACGAACGTCTCCCCACATGCTCAATTCTGAGAGTTAAGTGTGTGTGAAAGCCGTCAGTCACCTACCTTATTGGGAAAACACAGTTTCATTTAAGTGGGAAACAACACTACATACATACATATGGGGAGGAACAAGTTCCAACTGGGAATTACAGTGAAAACTGTAGGAACTTAAAATCGGCAGAGGAAACATACTGAGAATCCAGAGTAAGTGTTTTAACTGCAACCCACTTCCCTTAAGCTAGATGAACGAACGTCTTTCCACATGATCAATTCTGAGATTTAAGTGTGTGTGAAAAAAGTCAATCACGTAGCTTGTTGGGAACACAGCTTCTTTTCAGTGGGAAAATACACTACATACATATATATGAGGAAGTTCTAGCTGGAAATCTGTTTTACAGTAAAAACTGCATGAACTTCCAACAGGCACTAGGAAACATACTGAAACCAGTGTAATTGATTCTACTGAATCTCACTTCATTTCAGCTAGATGAACGAATGTCTCTCCACATGCTATGGTCTGAGATATAAGTGTGTGTGAAAGCCGATATTCACTTAGCTCGTTAGGAACACAAATTTCTTTTCAGTTGGATTCTACACTACATAAACATATATTTATCGTTACTACCTCGAACTCGGGTTTACAGTGAAAATTGCATGAATTAAGAAACGGAATTTGGAAACAGAATGAGAAAACAGAGTAAGTGATCCTACAGCATCCAATTCCGTTTGTGCTACATGAAAGAACATCTCTACAAATGCTCATTTCTCAGGTATAATTGTGTGTGTCGCCGTCCATCATCTAGCTTGTTGGGAACATAATTTTTCTTTAATTTGGAAGCTACACGACAGAGATATATGTGGGGAGGTGCAAGCTCCAACTCGGTTTTACACTGAAAACTGCATGAACTTCAAAACGGCACTAGGAAAAATACTGAGAAACCACAGTAAGGGATTTTACAGCAACCCATTTCCTTTGAGCTAGATGAACGAACGTCTCGCCACATGATCAGTTCTAAGAGATAAGTATGTGTGAAAGACGAC
The DNA here is from genome assembly GCF_048773025.1 of Camelus bactrianus. Classification (NCBI taxonomy): domain Eukaryota; kingdom Metazoa; phylum Chordata; class Mammalia; order Artiodactyla; family Camelidae; genus Camelus; species Camelus bactrianus. The sequence continues at coordinate 80,123,639 of NC_133546.1, read as the reverse complement.
ATTCACATAGTTGGATGGAATAAAAAGTTTCTTTTCAGTTGGAAAAAACAAAATATATATATGTGCGGAGGTACAAGATCCAACAGGGTTTTAAGGTGAAAACTGCATTAATTTCAAACCAGCACTAGGAAACATACTGAGAAAGCAGAGTAAGTGTTTCTATGGCAACCACTTCCATTTCAGCTAAATTATCGAACGTCACTCCACAAGCTCAGTTTCGAAAGGTAAATTTGTGTGAAAGCCGTCCTTCACGTAGACTATAGGGAACATACAGCTCCATTTCAGTTGGAAATTACACTCCATAGCTATATATGGGGTGTTTCTACCTCCAACAAGGTATTACAGTGAAAAATTTAAAGTTCAAACCGGAAATAGGAAACAGACTGAGTAACCAGAGTAAGTGTTTCTCAATCAAACCGTTCCCTCTGTGCTAGATGAACGAACGTTTCTACACATGCTCACTTGTAAGAGTTAAGTGTGTGTGAAAGCCGAACTTCACCTAGCTTGGTGGGAACACACAGATTCTTTTCAGTTGCAAATTCCAATCCATACATATATATGGGGAGGTACTAGCTAGATCTCTGTTTTACAGTGAAAACTGCAGGAAATTCAAACCGGCACTAGGAAACAGCCTGAGAAACGAGAGTATTTCCTTCTCCTGCAAACCGTTCGCATTGTGCTACATGAAAGAAAGTCTCTCAACATACTCAGTTCTGAGAGATAATTGTGGGTGAAAGCCGTCCTTCAACTATCTTGTTGGGAACATAAAGTTTATTTCAGTAAGAAACTACATTATAAACATAAATATGTTGTATTAGCTCCAACACGGGTTTACAGTGAAAACTGCAGGAACATCAAACCGGCAGTAGGAAACAGACTGAGAAAACAGAGTAAGTGTTTATCCTGAAAACAGTTCCATTTCTACTACATGAGCGAACGTCTCTCCACATGCTCAGTTCGGAAAGATAACTGTGTGTGAAAGCCGTCCTTCATCTATCTTGTTGGGAACACAAAGTTTCTTTTCAGTTGCTAAATACACTATACACATATATATGAGGAAGTACTACCCCCAACTCAGTTTTAAAGTGAAAACTGCAGGGATTTTAAACCGGCAATATGAAACAGACTGAGATACCAGAGTAATTATTTCTTCTGTAAATGGTTCCCTTTGTGCTAGATGAACGAACGTCTCTCCACATGGTCTTTTCGTAGAGATAAGTGCATGTGAAAGCCGCCCTTCACATAACTTGTTGGCAACACAATGTTTCTTTTCATTTGAAAACTACACTACTTAAACATATATGGGGAGGTAGTAGTTCCAACTCGGTTTTACAGTGAAAACTGCAGGAATTTCAAACTGACAGAATGAAAAAACTTAGAAAGCAAAGTGTTTCTCCTATAACACGTTCCCTTCGTGCTAGATGAACGAAAGTCTCTCAAAATGCTCAGTTCTGTGAGATAAGTATGTGTGAAATGCGCACTTTACCTAAGTTGTTGGGAAGACAAAGGTTCTTTACAGTTAGAAATTACACTACATATATTTATATTTGTGGAGGTACTAGCTTCAACTCTGTTTTCAGTGAAAACTGCAGGAACTTGAAACAGGCACTAGGAAACTGAGAAACCAGAGAAAGTGTTTCACCTGCAAACCTTTCCCTTTGTTCTCGGTGAAAGAACATCTCTCCACATGCTCAGTTGTGAGAGAAAATTGTGTGTGGAAGCCGTCCTTCACATAACTTGTTGGGAACTTAAAGTTTCCTTTCATTCGGAAACTACACTATATACATATATATGTTGAGGCACTAGCTCCAACTCGGTTTTACAGTGAATACTGCAGGAACCTCAAACCGGCACTAGGAAACTGACTGACAATCCACAGTGGGTGTTTCTTGTGCACCTGTCCTGTTTGTACTATATGAAATAAGGTCTCTCGACATGCTCATTTCTGAGAGATATTTGTGTGTGTAATCCATCCTTCACCTAGCTTGTTGGGAAGACAAATATTCTTTTCAGTTGGAGAATACACTACATACATATATATGGGGATGTAATAGCTCAAACTCGGATTTACAGTGAAAACTGCAGGAACATCAAACCGGAACTAGGAAACAGACTGAGAAAGCAGAGTAAGTGTTCCTCCTGCATCCACTTCCCTTTGTGCTAGATGAACGAACGTCTCTCCAAATGCTCATTTCTGAGAGATAAGTGTATGGGAAAGCCATCCTTCACCTAGCTTGTCGGTAACACAAAGGTTCTTTTTAGTTGGAAACTACACTACATACATATATATGGGGAGTTAATAGCTCAAACTCAGTTTTACAGTGAAATCTGCAGGAATTTCATTCCGGCACTACAAAACAGTCTGAGAAACCAGAGTAGTTGTTTGTCCTGCAATCCGTCCCCTTTGTTCTAGATGAAAGAACTTCTCTCCACATGCTCATTTCTCAGAAAATGGTGTGTGAAAGCCGTCCTTCCCATAGCTTGTTGGAAACACAAATATTCTTTACAGTTGCAATCTATTCTCCATACATATATATGGGGAGGTACTAGCTCCAACTCGGTTTTACATTGAAAACCGCATGAACTTCAAACAGGCACTAGGAGACAGACTGAGAAACCAGAATATTTCTTTCTTCTAGAAACCACTCCCTTTAAGCTAAATGAACAAACGTCTGTCTATATGTTTAATACTGAGTGTTAAGTGTGTGGGAAGTCTTCTATCTTCTAGCTCTTTTGGAACACATTTTCTTTTCAGTGGGTAAATGCACTGCATAAATACATATGTGGAATTACTATCTCCAACTCGGCTTTACAGAGTAAACTTCATGAATTTCTAAAGGGCATTAGGGAAAGATTCTGAGAAACCAGTGTAATTTTTTCTGCTACAATCCATTCCATTATTGCTAGATGAAACATCGTCTCACCACATGCTCTATTCTGAGACATAAATGATTTTGCAAGCCATCAAAAACCTTACTTGTTTGGAACACATTTTGATTTCATTGGGTATCTACACTACATGCATACATGTGGGGAGGTATAGCTCCAACTCGGTTTTACAGGGAAACTGCATTAATTTCCAAGCGGCACTAGGAAACATAATGTGAGTCCAGGGTAAGTGTTTCTATTTCAACCCTTTACCTTTGTGTAGATGAACGAATGTCTCTCCACTTGCTCAATTATGAGAGTTAAGTGTGTGGGAAACCTTCAATCACCTAGCTTGTTGAGATCACACAGTTTCGTTAGAGCCGGGAAATTCACTGCTTACGTATATAATGGGAGGTACTATCTCCAATTCGGTGTTACAGTGAAAACTTCATGAACTTCAATCTGGCACGAGGAAAACATACTGAAAACCCAGTAGAAATCTTTCTAGTAGAAACCATTCCATTTAAGCTAGATGAACGAACGTCTCTCCACATTCTCATTTATGAGATTTAATTGTGAAGTCATCAATCTCCTTGCTTGTTGGAAACACACAGTTTCTTTTATTTTGGGACTACACTACTTATATATGTATATGGATGTAGTAGCTCAAACTCGGTTTTACCGTGAAAACTGCATGAACTTCAAACTGGCAGTAGAAAACATACTGAGAAACCTGAGTACGTGTTTCTACACACCCATTCCCTTTATGCTAGATTATCGAACGTCTCTTCACATTTTCAATTCTGACACTTAAATGAGTATGAATGCCGTCAATCACGTAGCTTGTTGGGAACACACAGTTTCTTTTGTGTGGAAAACTAAGCTAAATAAATATATTTTGGGAGGTACAAGCTCCAACTCGGTTTTTCAGTGAGAACTGCATGAATCTCCAACCGGCACTAGGAAAACATACTGAGAAACCAGAGCAAGTGTCTCTACTGCAACCCATTCCCTTCATGCTAGATGAATGAACGTCTCTCCACTTGCACAATTCTGAGAGTTAATTTGTGTGAAAGTCTTCAATCAGCTAGCTTGTTGGGAACACACAGTTCCTTATGAGTGGGTAAATTCACTACATTTGTGTAAATGCGAAGGTACTAGTTCCAAATGGGATTTACAATGAAAACTGCATGAAATTCAAACCAGCACTAGGAAGCTTACTGAGAATCCAGTGTAGGTGTTTCTACTGCAAACCATTCCCTTTATTATAGACAAACGAATGTCTCTCCACATTCTCAATATTCAGAACTGAATGAGTGTTGAAGCCATACTTCACCTACCTTGTGGGAAACCCAGAGTTTCAGTCCAGTGGAAACTACGCTTCTTTCATATATATGGGGACTTTCTAGCACGGACTCGGTTTTACACTGCAAACAGCTTTTATTTGAAACCGGCTTTGAGAAACATGCTGACAAGTCAGAAAATGTGTTTCTGTATACCATTTAACCTTCAATGCTGGATGAAAAAATGCCTCTCCACAGGCTTACTTCTGACATCTGAATTTGTTTTGGAGACGTCCTTCAACTATCTTGTTGGAAAACCAGAGTTTCTGGTATAGGGGAACTACGCTACTTACATATCTAAGGGGAGGCACTCGCTCCAACGTGGTTTTCCACACTAAATCGCTTTTACATTGAAAACGGCATTAGGAAACTTGCTGAAATTTTAGAGAATGTGTGTCTATAATACCTCTGCATTTTATGCTACATGAAGGAACTCCTCTCAACATGCTCAATTTTCATAACTGTATGAGTGTGGAAGCCGTATTTCACCCAGCTTGTTGGAAACCCAGAGTTCCAGTCCAAGGTAAACTACGCTCCTTCCATATATATCGGGACGTACTAGTACGAACTCGATTTTACGGTGCAAACCGCCTTTACTTGAAACCGGCTATGAGAAACATGCATAGAAATCAGAGTATTTCTTTCTGTATGTCCCTTAACCTTCAATGCTGGATGAAGGAACGCCACTCCACAAGCTCACTTCGGATATCTGAATGTGTCTTGGAGCCATTCTTCAACTAATTTGTTGGAAACGCAGAGTTTGTAGTATAGAGGAATTAAGCTGCTTACATATCTAAGGGGAGGCACTTGCTCCAACTTGGTTTTCCACAGCAAACCGGTTTTACATTGAAAACGGCGGTAGGAAACCTGCTGAGATATCAGAGAGTGTGTGTGAAGAATACCTCTGCATTTTATGCTGCATGAAAGAACGTCTCTCCACATGCTCAATTTTCAGAGCTGTATGATTTTGGAAGCCGTACTTCACCTAGGTTGTTGGAAATCCTGAGTTACAGTTAAGGTAAACTAAGCTGCTTTCATATATATAGGGACGAACAAGCACGAACTCGGTTTTACACAGCAAACGGCTTTTAGTTGAAACCGGCCTTGAGAAGCATGCTGAGAAATCAGAGTAAATGTTTATATAAGTCACGTAACCTTTAATGCTGGATAAAAGAACGCCTCTTCACAAGATCACTTCTGACATCTGTATTTGTGTTGGAGCCGTCCTTCACCTAACTAGTTGGAAACCCAAAGTTTCTTGTATAGGGGAACTACGCTTCTTACATATGGAAGGGGATGCACTCGCTCTACAGCGGTTTTCCACAGCAAACCGCTTTTACATTGAAAATGGTGTTAGGAAACATGGTGACACATCACAGATTGTGTGTGTAGACTATCTCTGCCTTTTATGCTGCATGAAGGAACGCCTCTCAACATGCTCAGTTTTGAGAAATGTATGAGTATGGAAGCCGTACTTCAACTAGCTTGTTGGAAACCCAGAGTTTCAGTCCAAGGTAAACTACGCTGCTTTCATATATATGGGGACGTACTGGCACCAACAAGGTTTTTCACTGTAAACCACTTTTATTTCAAACCGACTTTGAGAAATATGCTGAGAAATCAGAGTAATTATTTCTGTCACTTAACCTTCAATGCTGGATGAAAGAACGCCTCCCCACAAGCTCACTTCTGACATCTGAGTTTGTGTTGGAGCCGTCCTTCAGCTAACTTGTTGGAAACCCAGAGTTTCTGTTATAGGGGAACTACGCCACTTACATAACTAAGGGGAGGCACTCGCTCCAACGCGGTTTTCCACAGCAAACTGGATTTACATTGAAAAAGGCGTTAGGAAACATGTTTAGAAATACAGAGAATTTGTGTCTAGAATACCTCTGCCTTTAATGCTGCATGAAGGAACGCCTCTCAACATAAACAATTATCAGATCTGTATGAGTGTGAAAGCCGTTCTTCACCTAGCTTTTTGGAAACCCAGTGTTTCAGTCCAAGGTAAACTACGCTGCTTTCCAGTATATGGGGATGTACTAGCACGAACTAGATTTTTTCACTGCAAACGGCTTTTACTTGAAAACGGCTTTGAGAAACATGCTGAGAAATCAGAGTACTTGTTTCTGTATGTAACTTAACCTTCAAGGCTTGATGAAAGAAGCCTCTCCACAAGCTCACTTTTGACATCTGAATTTCTAGTGGAGCCGTCCTTCACCTAACTTGTTGGAACCCCTGAGTTTCTTGTATAGAGGAACTATGGTACTTACATATGTAAGGGGGGGCTCTCGCTCCAACTTCGTTTTCCAGATCAAACCACTTTTACATTGAAACCGGCGTAAAAACACGGTCAGAAATCAGAGAATGTGTGTCTAGAAGTCCCTCTGCCTTTTATGCTGAAGGAACGCCTCTCCACATGCTCAATTTTCAGGAATGTAGGAGTGTGGAAGCCGCATTTCACCTAGCTTGTTGGAAACCCAGATTTTCAGTCCAATGTAAACTTCGCTGCTTTCATATATATGGGGATGTACTAGCACGAACTCAGTTTTTCACTGCAAACCGCTTTTACTTGAAACCGGGTTTAAGAAACATACTGAGAAATCAGAGAACGTGTTTGTACATCTCACTCTGCCTTTTATGTTTACTGTGAAATGCTGGTTTCAAAAAAATTACTTTGCTTTGGTAAACTGTTTTGAATCGTGTTCCTCTGCTTTGATATGTAAATTGGGTAGTTCCCGTATTCCAGAAACTCTGGTTTTCCAACATGTTAGGAGAAGGACGTCTCCAACACAAATTCAAATGTCAGAAGTGATGTTGTGGAGAGGCGTTCTTTCATCCAGCATTGAAGGTTAAGTGACATACAGAAATACTTATTCTGAATTCTCAGCATGTTTCCTAATGCCAGTTTCTAAGGAAGAGTGCTTTGCTGTGGAAAACCGCTTTGGAGCGAGAGCCTCTGCTTAGATATGTAAGCAGCGTAGTTCCCCTAGACCAGAAACCCTTGTTCTCGAAGAAGTAATGTGAAGAATGGCTCCAACTCACATTTAGATGTCAGAAGTGAGCATGTTGGGAGGCGTTCCTTCTTCCACCATTGAGGGTTAAGTGACATACTGAAACACTCACTCTGATTTCTTAGCATGTTTCTGAAATCCGTTTCAAGTAAAAACGTTTTGCAGTGGAAATGTGAGTTGGTGCTAGGACGTCCCCAAATATAAGAAAGCAGCGTAGTTCCCCTAGTCCTGAAACTATGGTTCCCAACATGTTAGGTGAAAGACGGCTTCCATACATGTACAGATTTGAAAATAGAGCATGTGGAGTGGCGTTCTTTCATCCATCATAAAAGGCAGAGTGACATGTAGAAACACATTCTCTGATTTCTCAGCTTGTTTACTAACGCTGGTTTCAAAGTAAAAGTGGTTTGCTTAGGAAAACCACGTTGGAGCGAGTGCCTCCGGTTAGATATGTAAGTAGCGTAGTTCCCCTAGACCAGAAACTCTGGGTTTCCAACATGTTAGGAGAAGGACGTCTCCAACACAAATTCAAATGTCCGAAGTGATCTTGTGGAGAGGCGTTCTTTCATCCAGCATTGAAGGTTAAGTGACATACAGAAACACTTACTCTGATTTCTCAGTATGTTTTTCAGAGCCGGTTGCAAGTAATCGCGGTTTGCAGTGTAAAACCGTTTTGGTACTATAGATATGTATGTAGCGTAGTTTCCCTATCCCAGAAACTGTGGGGTCCCAATTAGCTAGTTGAATGATGGCTTCGAAACTCATACATATCTAAAAATAGATCATGTGGTGTGGAGTTCTTTCATACAGCATAAAAGGTGGAGTGACATATAGAAACACTAACTCTGATTTCTCAGCATGATTCTGAAAGCCGGTTTCAAGTGAAAGCTCTTTGGAATGGAAAAGCCTCCTGGAGATTGTGCCTCCCCTTATATATGTATGTACCATAATCCCCCGAGGCCAGAAACTCTGGGTCCTCAAAAACCTAGGTGAAGGTAGGCTTCCACTCACATATGTTTCAAAAATGGAACAAGTGTAGAAGAATACCTTTATCTCACCTAAACAGCAAGGCTAAATCTCAAGCACTTACCATGATTTCTCTGCATGTTTACTTGAGTAGATTTAAAGCTAAAAGCATTTTTCGCTCAGAAACCTAGTTAGAGCTTATACCTGCTGTTATATATATCGGTCGGGCAGTGCCCCAACACCACAATTCTGTGTTTCCAGTAGTGTTGGTGAAGGATGGCTTCCGCACACTTTCGGTTTTCTCTCCTCCTCACTCTTCTGCTTAGACATCAATGCAGGTTGTGTATTGTGGAAGCCAAGGATTTTTTTTTCATTTAGGATCATCCTCGGAGAAAACTGAGACCTGCTTCTGCTTCTTTTCCCTGCTAGATTTCCCCTTGGTGCATTTCAAATTCTCAAGATTGAGTTCCTTTAAACAAGTAATTATTTCAAAAAAAATGAGCAGGTTTCCATAGGGCCATTACTTCTTTTATATTCTTGCTTTTTAATACCTCTCTTCCATCTCTTTATCTCTAGGTGTCTTATTTCTATGTCCTTTGGTTTGGGCTGATGGCTAATCAGCATTAGTGTAGAAATTGTTGCTTGATATTACTGATCTATATTCTTTCCATGGATATTTGATTTATCATTGGATTTTAGGGAAGATAGTTTCTTTAAAAAAATTCTGGTAAGTAACTTGTGGGGGATTCTGATTCTCTTGGCCTAGAATTATAATGCTTAATTTCTGAATAAGTGATACTTTCATAGAGCTCAAAATTCCAAAGGTTTGAGTGCCACCACTGTCCCGATGCCTTTTATAATTTTCTTTGGGGGCACCCAGAACTGAGTGTGTGTGTGTGTGTGTGTGTCCTTCTGGACTTAGTTTAGCCTGAAATGAGCAAAGGCAAGTACCCCCCATTTTACACAGACGACTTTCACAAATTGATACCTTTTAAAAATTTATGAACTGTAATGTTGTAGAATTTTACAAGAGGCAGTGACCTTCAGGGCTGTCAGCAATGGAGGCAGAACAGTTGGAGGGACAGCAGGTGCTCGTGCTCAGTGGCTGAAGTCACACAACATCCACGGCCACCTCTGGTTAATCTTATAGAGTTGGTGCTGTCTGCAGGCATTCAGGGCTGTGCCCCCCTCCCCACCATACATATATATTAGGAAAAGTGGTGAGACTCAGTATAAGAAACAATAAAGAATGAGTAAGGGAAATTGAGTTTATTGTTTTTAAAAAGAAAAATTAGCATCCATGTAGTTTAATTTCAGCTCCTAATAGATTGATGTGTTGACATTCACAAGGATGCGTAAACACCTGCAAGATCTTGTGGCGGCACCGGAGACTCTGAAGCAGCAATCACCACACACAAAGTTCACTGCTGCCCTTGACAGCCTTATGGATTTACTTGATTAAGAAAAGGCCATAGATGTTAAATATCATCATTTTGAGAAACGAGTTCTTTTGAAATCTTATATACTAATGTAACTGAATTGGATAAAGAAATGCTAAATGTGTAATAAAGTATCCAAAGTGGAAATGATTACTGAAAACACCACAAATTGAAGAGGACCACAGCATAATGTGCATATATATTTTAATGATCTGGAAGATTCAGCTCAGCAGTGTATTCAAGACATCTAGATATGATGTCAAAAGGGGGTGTCTTTGGATAGCTTTTTGTGAATGTTAGAGTGAAGTCAGGGTCAGGTAAACAAATTAGGTTTAAAAGCAAAAGGTGAACCAGATTTCTTTTCAAAAATCTATTGTGTCTGTTTAGAAATCATCAAATCCATGGGTCAAGGTAAGAAAAGAAAAAAAAAAACTAGTGACCACGTGACTGTTTCAGGAGCTGGTTGTAAAATGACAGTTGACAATTCTGTAAATTAGATATGATCTTGATGTCCAACTGACCCAAAGAATTTTAGTCCATGTGCCAAAAATATATCAAGGAATAAATAGTGATCTATGTTTTGTCAGATCTTTTATCCCCCCTTCAATCCTGCATTGTGATTGGGAAACTAAGAACTTCTACTGCAGGGAGGGGAATTTTCAGAAATGGAATGTCCCCCAACCGAGAAAATAAAGAAAATGTAGCCATACAATGTAGAGACACAGGGAGATCTGTTGAGCCAGATGACACTTGCTTTACTGTCAACTAGTAGGAGGTGCAGGTTTTGATGAATTGGGTACAATGTTGCTGCCTTTCTCAAGGTATTGCCCAAGGCTCTTGAGAAGCGATGAATTGGGGCCAAGGAATTAGCCTCCGATTGCCCTTTGCCAAGGATGTTGTCTGTATTCTCCACTTTTAAGCTTTAGCTTAGACAAGTTGTAGCGTTTTGCCAAGTGAGCTACAGACAGGAAGTGAGTCTTGAAGCACACGGCTCTTTCCTCCTCACTGCAGCAGAGAACCTCTGCATTGGAGCTTCCTGAGATGTCATCGATGGTCATTTTTCATGTTAGGAATCAGTAAGAATGCTATGTCCATATGGATGAGGAGGGTAAGATTTCAGTCTCTAAAGTGGTAATGATGGGTTGACATTTTCACTTAAAGAGACTCACATCAACAAATGCGTGTCTGTTCTGGACCAAGAAGAAGCAAGTGTTTGAAAAAGAATAGCTTGAAAGGTCAGTGGGACATGTCAGGCATCTTCTTCATGTCTTCAAGTTCGGGTATCAAAAATGCTTTTCCTATCCTGAGTGATACTGACAATTTGCCGTGCTCTGTGCCTCATGAATACCAAAGGCTTTCCTAAATAAAAATCTAGAAATGGTAACATTCTTGATATGTGTTAAACCAGGGGAGATGAAGGAATTAAAATTAGTCCCAAATTCTGATTTTTTTAAGGACATCAATTTTATAGAAACTTTTGAAGAATTAAAGTGACAGAAAATTACAAAGCACTTTTCCTTCTGGTAAGAAAGGGTTCTGTGTTCCTTTATTGATGAGTGTAACATAGAATCAATACTAATATTGTTTATATTGTACTTAGTGTTTACAGAGTGATTCACAGATATTCTCCTATTTCATCTGTGCAATGACCTCTGGAAGGTAAGATTTCCTAGTTATGCTTTTTAATGTCTATTTTTAGCTCTGTCTAAAAGCAGATTGATTGAGCTCCATTTGCTCAATTTAGAAGGCTGGACTGATTAATTGTGTCAGAAAATTCCAGGAGGCAGAGGAAAGGAAGAGACATGGGTTCTACACGATGGAAGCTGCTCCTGAAATGATTTGACCAGCAGTCTTATCCATTTTTCCCAAGGCTGGAAACAGAACACAACCCAAGACATGGATAACAGGGAGCCCATGTGACTCCAGCCTTGGCATGTATAGTCACGGCTGTACTCCTGTGCCTTGGAGAGGAGGATGCTTTGGGTCTCTGTTCTACAAAATCTGTTTTGCTTCATCTCCGCAGTGTCTTGTTTTATTGGCATATGCTGAAACTTGATTTACATTTCATAGCATTAAAACAAAAATCAAGATCTCTTTATAATTTATTAACTATTTGGTAAATAGTTTTTGGTGAATATTGAACTTTATTATTAGGTCTTACCATGGCAATGTACAACACCTAGTTCCCCAGATAACAGCAGTGGCTTAAACATGCTAAAATTGTATTTCCTTCTTACATAAAGAAGTCAAGCAATCGGTAGCCCAGGGCTGGTTTGCATGATGGCCCCTGGGTCAGAGAACAAGATGCCTGTTATCTTCAGCCCATCAACCTGATGGCTCAAAGTGGCTGCCTGAGGGTCAACCATCAGGTCCACATTCCAGGAGCAGAAAGGAGGGAAGAAATGTGCTTCAGTTCCCTTTTGGGATGGTTCTGTAAAGTCCCTTGTAGCTTTCCTGCTTTTATTTTGCTTTAGACAGAGGGCTGAGAGACAGCTTTCTATGAGGTAAGATCAACTCACGACCAGCCATCTCCCTTGAGAGGAGTGGAGGGAGTGGGCGGGAAGGAACCGATCATCCTGCACATGGTGTAAGACACCACGATGAGCCGCCGGGGGCCTCTGCAGTCCGTCCATTGCTTCGGGCTGCACTGAGCAGTTGGTAACGGTTGAGATTTTCACGTAGAGGTGCGTGTATGCTGGAACAATTGCTCGGTTCATTTAAACTAGTGGCGACCAGAGCACGTTGGAGAACACATTTGTTCTCACCTTCTAGCCAGTGACCCTCCCGCCAGGTTTCTGTCCTGCTGTTCATTTCCACGTTATTTTCCAAGACTTCCGGAGGAAATGTAAGCAGCCTGATGCTCAAATGCTTTTCTGTGTTATTACCCCCTTGTTCTTTGCAGGAACAATAATTTGCCTAGAAAAGAGTGGACGAAATTCCAACCCTCCATTTCTTTAAAGCTCTGAGATTTGGTGTTAGGAAATAGAAGAAAATTCCAGAAACACCCTTAAGAAACATTATTCTTTCAAATGTGATATGGAACAGCAAAAGACAATATATTTTATAGAACAATTTTTAAGACAACTGAATTGGCAGTAAGTTCACATAATGAAACTTCCAACAATTCTTTATATTTCTCCTGGAAATTCCTTGGTACTTGGTGTAAATTATTAGTAATTAATATCAGCTTTCTATTCTTTCTCTTCCTGTAGTTGTAGAGTTAACATGAAAATAGCTTCTTGTGTAACTGAGAAAGCCTCCTGGTCAGCCTTCTAGTTAAACAGCATGTGTGCATTTCGGTGGCAGGTGTGCTAAATAGTAGTTTTCAGGCCCTTGAGGGATGCCCATCACACCAGCACTGCGGGAGCCTATTTCTCACCCACGACCAGGTGAGACCCTCCTTCCTTCCGCTGTCTTGCCCAGGCCCCAGCATTCTGGTTCTTTCTCATGACCCATTTTCATAAAGTTCAGCCCTGCACCAGCCGAGCAAACCTTGGTTTCTCAAAGACCAGGGTCTTAGTTCTAGGCTTTCTGTTAAAGGACAGTGTATAAAATCAGGAAACTTTATATGTCTTTTGAGGCCTCAGGATCTCTGCAATTAAAACAAGAACTTGAGTTACAATACTATTCTTTTCCACTTCTGAATTTCTAAAACTCCACACAATAGCTTTTTTATTAATTAGCTAAAAAATTTTTCCAGAATATATTTTTCGAAGGTTCACAAATATCTGTTAATTTATATTTAAAGATGCTATATTTAAGAAATGGAATAATTATTTACTTTTAAAAAGTAATTTAAGTCAAGAAATGTTTGATACTGAATGTTTACTATGAGTTCAAGTATGTAAGCTTAATTTTTGTGGTACTGTCAATAAACCACACAATGTGAGAGTTCTGGGTTAAGTTTTATCTGGGGCAAAATGAGGACCAGAACCCAGGTGACAGCATCTCAGAGAGCTCGGAGGAACTGCTCTGAAGATGAGGGGGATCTCAGCATAATATGAGATTTCATTGAAGTGGGACGTGCCGTCAACTATACATTAAGTCAGAGGCTGCTGCTAGTCGAGGAACAGGTGTCTCTGTTAATGATTTTAGTGCTTTTCTAGATAGGAGGAAATGCAAGAACTTGGGCTCTTAAAGTTTCCTGAAAATGTCTATCTGAAAGTTTTCTGCCCATTTTCCCAGAGCACAGAGCGCCCCATTCCTGATCTCCACACAGATCTACTTTCAGAGGGTGTTGAAGGTCAGCAGCTGCAGTGGCTCATGACTTAATCAAATCAGAGGCAGATGGCAAGTGCCAATTTTTAGTTGACAATATGTATATATTGTAGGAAAAAATTTACTTTTCAACCCTACCCCTGTTTTACTTTTAGTTAGAGATCACCTGATAACTGTTAGATGACTTAAGTCAGACGAGGGGTTGAAGGAGTCGTCTCTTGAGCCAGCCAGTGCTCTATGTCAGCCTCCTTGATCACATTCAATTTTCTTTCCCTTCAAACAGCATGCATCTGATTTTATGAAGTTTGGAGCCTGTCCTGAGCACATGGGGTCTGGAAGTGGCCCTGTTCCTGTGGTCTTTGTTTATTCTGTGAATTATGGTGTGAATCTTTATGTGCCCAAGATTCATCATAATTTCAAACTTAAAGGATTTAAATATGGGAGATGGATGCCAAGTTCTGGGAATAGATTTTCAGGATAACAGCCAGGATTGGTAAAAAGTAGGGAGAATGGATACAGCCTTTAAAAAGAAATGTTATTTTACAATTTCTGGCAGATAAATTAAAGTGTTTGTTGGGATTCTGTCAGGAATGTTTAATTGGGAGACCTACCTCCCATTTTCATGAAATAAAATAATTTTATTATTTGTTTAGTGCCTACTGCCTAACAAATAAGTATCCCCTATGCATATAGTTTTATCGTTTAATCTCTACAAAGATTCCCTGGAGAACACAAGTGTCACAGGTGAGGGAACCAAGATCGTCCAGGGTATGTGGCTGGAAGGCAGATGGGCTGGATGGCTTACCCTCCAGGCTGAGACAGGGACACCAAGGTTTATTGACAAGCGTGTTGTTGAAGTGGTTTATTTAATACTTTGCTTCCTTGATGAAGTGGATCTCTTGAAATTGTTTATGTCTGGATTATCTTCCCCTCTCTCCTCTGCCTCAGGACTTCTCCTCATAAGTAGTATGAATTCAGCCTGAACTGATTCAGGAAAATCAGAAAATAAAAAATTAGCCCACACAAATGCCTGATAAGTCTTTGTATTTCAGTACTTCTTAAAACTCTTAGAAACGCAAGGAAGGTGTGTTACCTCGGGGACTGAGTGCATTTGAAGTGTGAGAAATGTAAGTGTGATCTGGTAAAGTCACAGGCTCTATAGACAGTGATCCGGGTTTGGATACTGGCTCCCCTAAGTACTGGAAACATGACCACCCAGAGCCTCAGTTTCTTCATGTGTTAAATGGGCTGATGGAGCTCACTTCCAAGTGGCTAGGTCAAAATGAGATGGTACGAGTGACTCTCAGGCAGAATGCTTGTAACAGTGCTAGTTGCTCTTGCTGCTTTATACTGTCTTCTTAGGTAATTCCGTTGTCCATTGGCTTGCAAATACCTCCTCATTTGATTTAAAAAAATAGCATGCCCTAAAAATTTTAAAAATAAGGAATGAAGATTTACTGATTAATGCTGGTTGTAATTTTATAGGTCATTTATTAAAAAAAAATTAGGAGTTCTCTAAAGAGAATTTATTCTGTGTGCCTAGAATATGATTCAGTTAAAAATGATTTTCCTTTAAATACTTTTCAGAAATTATCTGTGATATTTTTCTTGAGTAGTAGTTTAAGCTTTCTGAGGAGGTTTTACATTTAGAAAAGTTTATTCTTGTAACAATTGACACGTTAAATAAATGTATCAAACCCTGGACAGCATAAAGCCCTTGCTTTTTTTTTAAATATATATAATTTTGGTGGTTAGTGCTATGACATATTATTATTTATTAACGGTTTTTATTTTGCTTCTGGGTTGTCCTAGATTTCGGCGCATGTGCCTGGGAAGGCCTCTCGGGCAAAGATGGTTATTTAAGAAGGTTGTCATTGTAAATGCTCTCAAGAGGATTAAACAAATTCCACAGCAAATAAATGAACATGTTTGGAAGGTTTTCCACCCTCATGTAATTTCCAGAAAACAGACATGATTCACTTGCTAAACCAAACACACAGGTACAGTAATGAGCCTGGCTCACATGACTGGACAGCACGGAGGGAGCCTCATCTATTGGCGTGGGTTACGCTGCAGGAAGCGCAACTGAAATTTTAATTAGAATTTATTTCCAGCGAGTGCTGCTTCCGTGTTTTTCTCCCCAATATAAGGAAGTGCCCTCTTTGCCTGGCCATCAGTCTGCAGAGCCCCTCGTCTCACACACTCCCCTGTTCATCAGAAGGCTGATGGAGCCAGTTTGCTTAGACACACTTAGCTACACTCGCAGCGGGGATCATCAGTCTCTTCTGTGTGTTCACCTCCACGTGCAGGGGAGAAAATCGACTTTTGCTGCCGACAAACGCTAATTGACTACCAGTTGTTTCAGAGGGACTGTGATGTTGAAAACTGGTGTCCCTTTCATTTTTATATGTTGGATGCTGACAAATTGCACGGCCACACCCCCACTGTAAGTACACCCACCAGGGAGGGTGTCGGAGCTTGAATCTGTGTGTTTTAGTATTCTGATTCTGGCACTTGTCAGCTTTCAGTGTTCTCGCTGGGTTTGGGAGACTATTTCTCAAGCGATTTCTTTGGCTACCAATAAATTTGCAAAGCCGTCTCCTTCAGTGGAGTTCCGATGAGCTGAGTTGGGAGGGGCATGTGAAATTGAGGCTGGCAGAGAGGTGCAATGAAAACTAGCCACCATCTGGTTACCTCTCATTTTTTATGGGCCAAAGATGCTTGTCTTCTTTTCTTTCCTCCTCCATCCATCCCTTCAGGTCAGGGAGTCGTCTTCAAGAATTTCATCCTAAAATGTAATGATGAAGGCATTGTGTTTCTGTTGTTGATTTCATTTGATTTGCATTCATTGTTAAAGATTTTCTGGTGAGGTTCTTATGAGCTCTTAAAAGCTGGAAGAGCAGCACAACCAAGGAGAGAAAGTCAGAGAAACGAGTCAGCGGCCCCTGTGAGGTCTGCGGGATGAAGGCAGGAGGTGGGGCAGAGGCAGCACCGTGGCCTCCCCTGCAGCCCTGAGGGCAACGTGCGCATGTAAAGCCAGCGTCTCTTGTCACCATGTGTTCTAACAGGACTCCCACTAAAGGAATGCGAGGAGATTTGGGGAGGCCTTACCTTTTACCGTCTGGTCAAACATCTTTAATGCTGACTTTATTTATTCAAGATGACACAGAGATCACCTGCAGAGCGTGAGGGAGTGGTGCTTGCTTCCTGTCTTGCCCGCCCCAGGCTCACTCATCTGACACCTGATCCTCGTAGGCACTGCAGTGCCCGTGGGGGGAGCTCTGCTCCTCGGGGAGCTGGGCAAGGGAGTGTGCACATTGGAGCCGGCTGCACCAGCGCTGATACATCTCTATATGTTGAGCCCTTTGTGTAAGTAGTAGAGGTGGGATCCAGAGTCTTCCTGTGTCTACGGAGTTCTCCAGCAAAGCCAACTTGGAGGAAAGAAAGAAAATGCCTACTGTTCCATGACTGTGTCCTAAGGGTTTAAAGCTCATGCGGAGCACACGTGAGATCTCATTCAGTAAATACTCTGGGGTCTTTACTCTGACTTGTCATGAATTTGGCATTCTCATAATGTTATTTCTCTTAAAACATGTCTAAGCAACCATTTTTGTGTGATGGTTATTGTGCGTAAGTGTCCTGAAGAAACTGTTGTGGATGGAAGTGTGGGCATCAGTGGTACAAGAATGTTTGGTGGCCCTGGGGCCTGCCCGAGCTCCACACCATTTGTTACCAGCAGTCTTTCAGATTGCATCTTATTCCAGAGCTCACCGGGGCTCCCATCTCTCACTACGTATCTTGAGAGAATATTTGTTCAGAGGGGAGGGGACAGGATGCTTCCAAGTCTGGGTTCTGGGGTTCCCTGTCTAAAGGTGGCACTGGCACAAATCCTTTATTCATGGAGTAATGAAGCCCCCCAGTCTCGTGGCTAATTGGGACTCCCTGTCCTTCTTCATGTTAGGAGCCTGAGGGCTTGGGTTAGGCCCCCAAACCTGTTTTTGGTGAGCTTTCAGCCCTATCACACCACCTGTGTTTTCCCGTTTCAGTCACATGACTTTGATTTTTGCAGGTAGGTGTCAATCCTGGACATTACCTGGGACATCCAGGTTTCCCCTACATTAGGGACAGTGAAGAAAGTTCACCCCGTATGGTGTGTTCGGTGTCCTCGAGGACAAGTAGGGACCCACAGATAGATGTCTGGATGGGTGGTGATCAGGCCCGAGTCTTGAAAGAACCGAGATTCCATTACTGTTTTAAAAGTGAAATTGAGGGATTAATTCTGGAAGGTCTGATGCAACTGAGATTAAAATTATTATATGGTTTTTATTGTTAGCAGAAGTGGTTTTTAACCCTTAGACCCAGTCCCCCCTATTTATAATAAATATTTTGTAACCTTTCTTTTCTGGTGCCCGGAAGTGAACGTCATAGAAAATGTAACCTAACTATAAGTATGATAAACAAATAGACAGGTAGATGGAAAGATGGGATACCCAAATTCTTATATTATGGGGTATTTTATATTCTACGCTAATTATTGACCTCTCAGGACAAAAGGCACATACAAAGGGAGTCACTTCTAATAAACTATTTTTCCAACCCTTACCTAACTGGGAAACAAGTGGCTTCACAATGAGCACCTCCCAGGTCCCCGGGGAAATCTTCTTGTCAGAGTTACACTTGCTTATGGTGTCCTGTGCCAAGTGCAAGCAGATGCGGTTTGGAAGCTGCCCGGAGGCTGACTCCGGGGATTCCTTCTCCGTCGCAGCTGTGAGGGAGCCTTGCCTTTCCTGACCACAACAACAGAGGCGATTTTGAATCTCTTAAAACTGCCATACCAGTGTATATCACAACCCTCACAAGATACGTTGAATAAAGTAGAAAACTTTGTCTCCTTTAGGATAGAAATAGGGTATAAAAGAAATCATGAATTAAAAAATTCTAGTGCCCGAATAAGTGCTACATTACACTGGCTGCATCATAAGGTTAGAAAACTTCATTACCACTTTACATACCACATCTTATAGTTAGAGTTTATTAATGTTTTTTTCCCTAAAGAAAAAAAAATCATTTCATGAGTTCTTGCGTCATAGATGACGAGCAGAGTGCAAGTGTAAAACCAGGAATCTTGATGCTGGTTAGTCTAGACCATCTCCGTCACTGCGCAGATCATCTTTACTCATTTTACTGCACTTTTTAGAATCACCTTCTCACTTGGAAAAACCCCTGTGACAGTTGGATTTTTTAGTAAAACAATTCTTTTTCTTACCTAGAACATCAGTGATGTTTTCAAGATGATAAAAAAAATTTGCCCATGGCATTTAAACAGTTGCTAGTTCTCGTAATTTATGGCTCACTGTCTCGTATTTATCACAATTGGAGAACTGTGTTTACTTTCTGCAAATTCTCATTGCTTTGGTGACGCAGGGACAAGTGTCCTTACTGGATGGATTATGATAGTAGTTGTTTGCATTCTCTCCCTAAATCTGGAGTCCTGTGTTATGTTTCCTGTTAACTTAAAAAAAGGAATATTGTTAATTACCTAAATATCTAACCTCACACCAGTGATGCATATCAAATTGGTCCAAATAGGAATTCCAACTTTAAATGAGGCAGTAATTTCACAACCCACTTTTCCAAAAATTTGGATTGATGGTTCAATTATACCAGGGACATTAGCTGTTTTAATTGAATCAATCATTGCTTTCTTCAATAAAATTTTCCATTCCATCTGCTCTTTTGGTTAATTGTTCTTCAGTGTTTCATTTGCTTTCTTTCCCATAAATATATGATTTTGGCTTTTGTCATTGAAAATCCTTGCTGGTTTTGCTACCTCATGCTGGAGAGGAAGGCTTGTGACTGTTTTATAGTCACTGGTTTCATGTTTGTATGAGTGCTTAATGCCACGTTGCAGGGGTGTGGAGACCTAATGAAGTGTGTACATAAAAGGCTTATTCTACACTGAGTGCAGGGTTAGTTTTCACAGCCCATGTCATCAGTATCATAATTAATCCATTAAAATCATCATCTATTAATCAGTGTTTTCCTTCTAACGTCTCCAGGAGAGGAAATGTAGTAGTCTAAATGCAAATCTTTGCCAAACTTTCAGTCAATTCAATACCTTTAAAGCTTTGCTTTCAATAGGAATGTGTGCCTTCTATCCCTAATTCTGCTCCTCCTGACCCAGGACGCAGTCCCCACAGCTGATGATCCATGAGGTACTGGATTCTTGATCTCATGGCTCTGTGTGTTCTGAGACATCTGGGGACTTCAGCACTGTTTTAGGGGCTTTGGGTCCCACCTCTTCATAGCATTGCTGAGATGAGATCTGTGGGTTCACCCTCATTCTTGAGTGTATTGTGCATTTTTCCTAGAACCAACACACTCCACCGTGGCAGCACTGCTTTGACCACGTGCTGGGACAGCGTGTGCTTGTCAGTTCTTGGGTTTAAATTTTCTGTTCTAATTTCTATAATGGGGTATATTGACAGATAAACTCCATGTAAACAGAAGCTCTGTGGGGTTTTCAGCAACTTCTAAGAACATAAATATTCCTGAAGCAGCTAATCTTCCTCCCAACAAGTGAGGAGCAAGCCGGCAAGTCCTGGGGGCCTGTGGCGGCCAAGCTGTGCAGCCCAGGCTGCTCACCGAGGAACAAGGAGAAAATCTTAAAAACCTACTTCAATGCTGTCTTTCACAGAATCCCAGAAATGAACGTTTTAATATCTAAAGAGGGGTGATTTTTTAAAATAAATTTTTTATTTTTTTCCTTTTTCAGTTTTATTAGGTAGAATTTTTACAGTTCAACTTCACATACACATATTGCATGCAAATATATGTATAGAGCATACTGCATTTTTTTAGTTTACATATATGTACTAATTATTGTTTCTAAGAACAGATTAGAGCTTTAGAATTTTAAAATTAGTTACCAGAGGATTAAGGACATCTACAAAAGAATAAACAGAATATGGTAATCCAATCACAAATGACAGTCAGGTGTGCTTGCATATATGCAAAAAATCAAAACAATATTTAGTTCATTTGTGGTCTTATTATTATTGCTATTAATTTTAGATTCCTCATAAATGAAATCATATGGAATTTTTCTTTCTCTTTCCACCCCACTTCACTTAGAATGACAGTCTTCAGGTCCATCCATATTGCTGCAAATGGTATCTTTTATGGCTGAGTAGTATTCCATTGTATATATGTATCACCTCGTCTTTATCCAGTCATGTGCTGATGGACATTTGTGTTGTTTACATGTTCCTTGTTCTATGTCTCTTCTGGCAACAATTACGGATTTTAAATATTTTCCACCTTAAAATCCTTCCTGAAGGAGATGTGGTAACTGGAATCAAAAACAGTTACAGCACAGGGTTGTGTGTGATGGGCCCTGGGGGCTTGGTAGAAAGGTTGGCAGAAAGGATTTCAGATTCTGATCAAATGAGTTCTCCTCTTGTAGCCCTGCTGACCGCCTCTCTCACGGCCTGCCCTACAAGTCTGACCAGTCCCTTCTGTGAATCCTACTGTATTGTGCACAAATTTTGTCCAATTGATGTCATCCAGAAGGGACCTTAAGTGAGGCACCCAAGCTCCTGTGTTGGTTTCTTCCATCAGCCCTTAACTTCCTTGGGAGCCAGGACTGTCTCATTGCCCCAAGGATCCCTAATGCCTAGTGAGATGCCTGATAAAGCTGATACTTAACGAGCACATGGGTCAAATGGAAAAACCTGATCAAAAAAAGGCCCTCATTTTTCAGACATGCCTACTTGAGCACATAGGGTAAAATGACATGTCTTCTTGGATTTGCTGTCAAGTACTTCAACAAAGGACAAATAAAAGAACAAAGGTCTGAATAAAGGAAATATGGAAAAGTTTGTGAATACCTTAATCTGGGTGATGGGCTGATTGTACTATACTTACTGATGTACACTTAATTTAGTTTATAATTTTACTGTCATTAGCTGAATAGCAAGTATTAATACGTATTAATTGAAATCCTTAGAACTGAATAAACTTACCCCACACAAAATCCTTAATATCCTAGTAGTTTGTCTTTCAGAAATCTTTTCCCATAAAGACAGGAAAAAAGGGAAATGCAGATCCGTGGACTATTTCCACGTTGTCAAAAAACCAAAGGCCGATACAAAAGAAGAGATTGTAAAAAAGATAAAGAGGCTGAAATCAATGTCCGGAAAACCTAGCTAACAATCCTAAATGGCCCAACTTAACTAACCTCAGCACTGCTGCATCAAGAATGGGGCAAATAGCACCTAGTGGATTTTTTTTTTTAATAAATAAATAATGATCCAGTTCCTACCACAGGCAATTATGATAAGACTGAGTATAAGTTCTAACACCAACCAGTGTACAAATCATAATTTCTACTTGATTCAAACTGCTTCTTCTATAAAATTTGAATCTTTTTATTCTTAAGACAGATTTGTGGCCTATGACCTAGTGATAGAATTTTCAACTGGCTTGTATTAAAAAAGTTCACCATAGTGAGAATTTATTACATCAAGTATTCCTTTTTGGGAAACCCATGTGCCTTGTCACTCTCTTTCATAAGATTTCCTGTGGAAAATTCAATCCTTCATTCAGGAAAAGGCTGAGCAATATATCTCATGGAAAACCTTCATAAACTGCAACACAAGAAAATGAAAATGAAAGTGAGCAGCCCGTGAAGCCAGCAGAAACACAGCGCACGGCTGTGTTCTCGCCTCGAATTTCTGTAACCAGCAGGGAAAATGTGCATTTCAAGAAATAGACATAAACAATTTTCAGGACCTGAGCACACAATTTCCCTTTCAGGGTTTAGTGGGCTTCCATTTAATTCTATGAGAAATGTTTAAAACAACAGAACAACACCTGAGATAGGGTTTAAAGTAACTTTTATGTCTTAGTGAAAATAAAGCCAACTGATAGTTATCATTTTTACTTTATTTGATCTCACTCTCTTACTTTACCTCCCCAACCTCCTCCACAAAATGATGGTGAACATCCCCTCCTGGGTCAGAAGGCTAAGTGGAAAGTACCAATCAAATGGAGGTGTGCTTTGTTGTTTATTTTTCAAAACAAACAAGTTTCATTCATGTGATTTAATAATTAAGATCAGAAACAAAGTCTACTCAATAAATGGTAGCCAACACATGTCATCATAGCTGCTCATCAGGTTTGGCCCCACGTTACACACTTTTACATGGACATGTGCCATGTGCTGTCATGGGAAACGGTGAGTGGGGACAGGGCCTCTGCTCTCACAGGGCACACAGCCTGGTGCGGGAGGTGGTGTTCAATCATTGCCCTTTTATTTAATGTACTTACAAATTATGGGAAATGCTATTTAAAAACAACAAAATGAGTCAATGAAAGTGAAAAATACAAGGACAGTATTTAGGCTGAGGGAAGACAGGGAACCTCTTTGAAGAGCTGACACTCCACTGAGACCCAAAGGACAACTCCGGTGCTGCAGGTGAAGGGCAGGGACACATTGATAAAGGGCTGATATCCAGAATATACCAAAATCTCTTTAAACTCAACAAGAAGGATGAACAACCTGATTAAAAAATGAGCAAAATGCCTGAACACACACCTCATCAAAGAAGAAATCTAGATGCCAAAGAAGTCTATGGAAAGATGCTCCACAGCATCTGTCATCAAGGGGATGCAGACTGAAACAGCGAGGTATCACTGCACACCTGTCAGAACTGCCAAAACGCAGAACACTGAAAGCACCGAATGCTGGTGAGGATGTGGAGCGTCAGGAATTCTCATGCATTGCTGGTGGGAATGTAAAATGGCCCAGATATTTTGGAAGACGGTCTGGCAATTTTTTACAAAACTAAACGTACTCCTAACATATGATCCGGCAACTGTGCTCCTTGGTGTTTACTCGACGAAATGGAAACTTATGTCCACAAAGAAATCTGCATACAGATGTTAATAGCAGCTTTATTCATAATCACCAGAACTCAGAAACAACTAAGCTGTTCTTCAGTAGGTGAATGGATAAACTGTGGTCCAGCCAGAAAATGGACTATTATTTGGTGCTAAAATGAAATGAGTTATCAAGGCATGGAAAAGACATGGAGGAACCTTAAATGCATATTACTAAGTGAAAGAAGCCAATCTGGGAAGGTTCCACAAATGTCTGATTCCAACTGTATGGTGTTCTGGGAAAGGGAACACCAAAGAGACTAAAAGATCAGTGGCTGTCAGAGGCTAGAGGGGAAGGAGCAATGAATGAGGTGCAGCACGGAGCATTTTAAGGTCACTAAGACAGACTACTCTGTATGATGCTGTGACGGCGGATACATGTCCTTGCACATCTGTCCAAACCCACAGAGTGCACACCACCAAGTGTAAATCCTAGTGTCAAGTCTGGGCTCTGGGTGATGATGACGTGTCAGTGCAGGTTCACCCATTGTCGCAAATGCACGCTCTGGTGCAGGCGTCAATAGTGAGGAGCTGTGGGGACAAACTGCAGTTCATACACCGAATCCAGCCCCAGCCAACGCTGTTAATAAAACTCTGTGTGTGTGTGGAATGTCCGGCTGCTCTGGCGTCTGAACAGCAGAGCTGAGCAGCTGCACCAGAGATCAGGAGGTTTGCAGACACTGAAATACTTACTCCCAAGCCCTTGACAGAAAAAGTCTGCTGAGCCCTGTTCTAAACGAATCAGGATTCACCCTGATGAGGCAAGACAGCAGGGCCCAAACCAGGCATGGTTAATGGGACTGAAGCAATGTTTTAGTTCCAACACCTTTGCTGAAGTCCTGCAGATCCAGCGACAGACTGTAGCCAGGAAGCGTCTGCAGAAGGAGTCGGTAGCAGGCCTTCCCGCCAGGCTCCGTGATGCCGGGGGCCGCGCGCTGCACGGGGGCCACCCGCTTGCAGAAGGCGGACTTGCGGTGGAAGCCGATCAACTCATAGAGCTCGGAGAGGATGCTGCACTGCTGAATTCTCTCCTAGGAATGCTGAAGCACAGGGAGAAAAGCAACAAGCATCTGAACGAAACATGTAAGTGAAAAAAACCCGTAAAAAATTTTCCCTTAAAACAGAGACCCAATGACACAGGAAGGAAGAGGAAGGCTGACTTCGTGCACTGATGGGACCGGATGCAGAAATGCAGGGAAGCAGCGCTGTGCAGACGCTCCAGACCCCCTTTGGGCCCCACCTTTCCGCGTTCCTCCTCTCCTTTTATTAGAAAGGCCCGTATTACCTGAAACAGAGGAATCTGCTACCTAAACATGGGACACAGAGAAGGGAAAGAGGAAAAGGACGGGAAAGTAAAGGAACAACAGTTCATCTAGACCCTAGGGTTTGGGCGGGACTTTCACCAAACACACAACCTCTCAAAGCACAGAGCACACAGTGAGAGGCTGACAGAGTGACTGCGACTTCTGCTCCTTAAACACCAGCTACCTGCCAGCACACGCTGTGCCCGTTACTGAATCATTACAATCATTTCAGAAAATATTACTACCCCGGCTCACAGGCAAGGAAATCTGAATCTCGGGGAGGATTTATTATCATCCTGGACAAATTCCCACTGCCCAGAAGTGTCAGAGCCTCCGGCAGACCCTGGACTAAAATGCTCCTCATCACCACGGGCACTGAGTCTCAGGCTGAGGCCACGTTAGGTCTGCACGGGCCCAGAGCATGAGTCTGTGGGACAGGGAGTGGTCCCACTCGAAGTGCCAGGCCAAGGCCCTCAGGAACCTATGTAATGAAACCAAATACCCAAACTCATTTCCAACCCGCTGCCCTGTCCGGGAGGACTGCTCGGCACATCTGTGCTGTCACCTGTGCACAGGCTGTGCAAGGGGCCCAGACAGTGACGTGACGTCCCAATGGAAGTGGCTCGGAGACCGCTTCATCACAAGACAGACTCTCCCGGCTTCCAACGTTAACTCTCCATTCCATTTCCAACTGGAAAGTAAGTTTAGACTTGTTTTCCTCTCCAGAAACAAAGAGAGTGGTAACATCAGCGGGAAACTCAAGACTGAGGAAGAGTCTCCTGGCCATTTGGAAGGATAGGCTGGGGAGGGAACAGAGACAGGGATCAGAAAGACCCGTGTTCCAGTCCAAAGTCTGCACGTCACTCGCTTTCACAGTTTCCTTATTAATACAGGTGATAAAATCTAATTATGATTGTTGGGAAAACTAAATGAAATAACGTATGCCGCTAGCATAGGTGTAAAATCCTAAATGAGTGTTCCAGAAATGGACGTGACCATGGTTAGATACTGTCTGCCAAGTCTTGTGTGCTAAGCTCACATCAGCCAGCCAGAGATGTGCCAGAGAATGCCTCAACAGCCAGCAGCCTTCTCCAACTTGGAAACTCACAGTGTCCGAAGAACAGGCAGTGGTGGATGCTTTGGGACACTCTGGAGGTAGCACTCCAGTGATGACTTTAAAAAGCTGGGGAGAATTTAGGGGACCATACAGTTCAAATACAGTAAACTCATTCCATGTCTACAAATATTCATCTCTAGCCATGATGATTCAGAGAGGAAATACATATTCAAACGTACATCATTTTCCCACATAAGTGCATCAAAACAATTTGGAAAGAATGTCACTTTCTTCTCTAGATCACACAGTGGGGATTACGAGGTTTGTACTGAAAGCCCTATGTGTAAATCATCTGCAAACGTAACTGGGTCCATTATCAGTCATCATCATTCGAAGGGAAGGATGGAAAAAAACAAAGCCAAGCTAATACACTCCGGTATTTTGTTGGGTTACGTTGTCACAGAGGAGACGGACAGGTCATCAAGGAACCACTCGGCCGTGATCACGGAAACAGGGAGCGGGATGGGCGGCAAGATGTAAGGCGCAGCCGTAGCTGTGCCCGCGCTTCTAGGCAGGTACAAGGTGTCAAAAGTGTATGCCCACGTCCTCATCACCTGTCATGCATTAAAGAGAAATGGAAACCTATAAACGGCCAATAACCTCGGTGGGTACACCGTCCAAAGAGCAACGTCACAGTTTGACAACTGGCCATCCCGGTTCCCTGGTTCATTCTTGAAGAACCTTAAAAACCACTCCTCTGTCCTCAAGAAGTGCTGCCTAGTTGTCCTATATTTGGCTCAGGGATACAGCACGTTCACGTGGACTTTATTGTCTGCACAAATTTGACTGTCTTTTTCCAGGTTCACTTGTCCATTCTGAAGAGGCCTGAGTTAAGTCCAAACTCCATAAGATCAATTCCCTCCAGTGACAACTCAACGAGCCTGCAATTACAAACCAACTGAACAGGACTGTCCTCAGCTAAAAATGTCACCCGCCCTTCACTGCTTTCTTAATCTACTATCCTGGCTAATTGCAACAGACTAACACCACCCTCCACCAAGTTCCCCAACTAAGTCAAATAGAAAGTAAGGTCCATAAAAGAGGAGACAACTCCATAGTCACCTCTGAATTCCTAGCATATATTAATGTCAATAAATAGAACTATGATTATGGCTTCTTTCCTTTAAAACCTTTCTGGTTATTTAAATGAGACCATGGAAGGGAGGTGTTTGGGTCCAGTATCTTGATCCAGAAGACTCTGGAGACCTTTTTCGGAATGGCTGCCCACTGATTCATTCAAAACACAACTTCTCTTTCCGGGAGGAGCTGTGATTTTCTGCCAGGAGTTTGTTGTCACTCTCATGCCAGAACAGATTTAAACTAAATACTTACATTGGATATGTTATTTTTACCCGCTTCCAAAAAAATTGACTTTCCTTACTTCCTTGCCTTGAGGAATGCTTTTTAAATTTTCTTTCTAATTCACCCTTCTATAAAGCAGAATTCTCAGGATGTGCTTGGCCTTACATAAGAACAGCCATCCAACTCCCAGTGTGAGAGGCCTGGGGCTAACCTCCTGCCCTCCTGTCAAGGCAACTGAAACTCAGTTCAGGAGCCAACTGTTCCCCAGGGCTTCTAAGGCTCGCGTATCTCCCAGAATCCCTGCTTTCTGGTTTGACTTGGCTTCTGAGGATTTCCCCTCACTTTCTTGACAATTAGCTGTGCAGCTTGAAAGATGAGGAAGGAAGGTATAATTTCTTAATCAGCATTTTAAGGAACTTATGTAATGAAGGTTTTCAAGAGTTTCTAGAACCCTCAAATGCCGAGACAGAAAACACACTAGATATATTCTAAATCTAGCTATCATGTGCATTTTTTATTTGCTATTGTTTTCTAAACTGCTAACAGACATTTTTTAATTAAAAAATAAAATAAGGCCCCAAATAGGATAGAACATTGAAGAGGAAACAAAATTAAAGGACAAAGACAGAAAAATGATAAGTACTCTACAAAGTTAATAGAAAAAATACACTATAGATCAGATCAGCAGTTCTCAGTAACAGCTAATTGAAACCTGACCATGAGGTAAAATGTCTCTCCTGTCAGGAGACGGCCAACAGAAAACAGAATTAAATCAACAAACTAAAATTCTAAGTCTGGCGAAGTAGAGAAGTCTACCAGCTAAATGTGTTTTCTTCTGGAAAAGAGGGAGACTCACAAGATCTTTTCTGTGGAGCCTGAGCCCAGGTGAGGATGGTGAAGTGAGCTCTGTAAGAACCCAATTAGCAAAGTGAGTGATGAATAAAGAGACCTGAGCTTTGATGACAGAGATGATACTTACTATTCACTTGTCCTGTAAGTATGTCTTCACGTTCAATGATCAATAACTTGGCGTCCTCAGGGATTGAGATTATAGGAAAATGCACAGCCCGGGCCTAGATCTCCTCTGTGATTGTGGAACTGCACTTAGATGTTTCAAGGGAACCTCCAACTCCACCTGCAAATAGCTGACTTCACGGTGCTCCTCCCATAGCGGTCCTGCCCAGGGCCTCTTGTCGGGGGGCAAGGTCTCTCTGCCTCTCCCAGCTCAGTCCCATCACTCACAGATGTGACTGGACCCCTCCTTCAGGGCCCAATTTCCTCAGTCAACGAGTCACACCACCCAAACCTCAACTACCAGGTTCTCACTGGCACTCCCTCAGCACTGACTCTGTGCTGGGGACCACGCTGCACATTGTGCACACGTTACCTCACTGGATCTCCACAGAAGTCCTGGGAAGTCGGTATATCACTGCTTCAATTAATAAGATAAATTGTTTCACTTCCTTGAGTGCGTCATCCAAAGTGACACGGCTACTGAGCCACAAACCTGGGACTGAAAACCACTTGAAAATTGAACACTGCTACACCTAAGAGCCACCCTACTCTGACTTATCACATCACCTCCTGCCGAGCCTTCTAAATGTTTCTAAGCATTCTACAAGACAAAAGTGATCTACGAGAGCACCTCTCTCCCCTACTTAAAATCTGACAATGACTTTCCACTTCCCTTAGGAGAAAGCCCCACTGATCCTGAGCACAGACCAACGGCCCGGCATCCGCGTTCCCTGCGCGGCCGCGCTGCCTCACCCACCACGCAGCACTACACGTGCCGTGACCAGGACAGGGATGCTGACTCCGTACAACCCGTGGCTTGTCTTACTCAAACAATGATCACCCTCTTCAGTGCTGACTCTCAGAAAAATGTTTTCTCTGGATGAATCAGTATCTTTTTCCTTACAACTTCCCATCATTGATAATGAGCTCCCCCCAAAAGAGAGAAAACCTAATCCTCATACTCCTTATCTGTAAAGTGTGAATAACAAGGAAATATGAGAGGTTTTAAGTGAAATAATATTCATGTGAAGCTAAGGGACAATTCCCAACATACAGTAAGCACTCAATATGTGCTTACTTAATATTAATAAAATAGATTCCATTCCAGCAACCTTAAATCAATGCTTTATGGCTTTGTCCAAAAGACTACCGACAAACTATTGGACGAACCCCTTTGAGCAGATCCGCCCAAGCGTACTGGGATAGGTAAGACTTGACTCCAGTTACAGCTGCAGCCAACCAGCAGTATGGGGCGGGGGCAGTTTGCTCAAACTCTTACATGTTGTTTGTGCATTTAGTTGTAGTTATTGAATAAAGACAGGTATTATATAGTCAAAGCTCCTGAAACATAAATCTTCAAAGATTGATGCAAATTAGTTTCAAGTACAACACTCTCACTAGAAATTATTTGAAAATTATAGTCTTAGCTCCTCCACACATCGAAAGGGCATTTTCTTAATGTATCTGACTATATACACTGAAAGGATTGTTTAAAAGAAATTAAGATGAAGCCATAATGAATAAGCTTTCAGTATAATCTGCACAAAGCCCCAAACAAGGGTCTCACTTCTCACTTCCACATAGGTGTTCAGGTAGCTTAACCTGGGTCTTGGTTTCTTATGACACAGGGGTGGGAAGAATTGTGGATAGATTTATGTAGCAAATATAAATCTAGGGTATTTGCTGTGTGGGAATCCTAGAAATAAATAAATTGATATATAGTCCCACCCTTAGGAAGCTCAGCCTTTCCAATTACAACAGCATTAAAAATAAAATGAGAGATATATTTAACAAAATTTTACAAGATTTGCACATTGAACATTTTGAAGTATCACCAAAAAAATTTAAAAGATCTACATATATGGAAGGCATCCCATGTTCATGGAATGGTAGACAATATTGTTAAAAATGTTAAGACTCCCGAAAGTGATCTACAAATTTAATGGAATCCCTATCAAAATTCCAGCTGACTTCTTTGCAAAAATTGAAGAACTGATGCCAAAATTCATATGGAAGTGCAAGGGACCCAGGTCAGCCAAAACAATCTTGAAAAAGAAGAGCAAAGTTGGAGGACTCACTCAAAGGTTACTACAAATCTATAGTACTCAAGTCATTATGGTACTGGCATAAGTTTGGATGCATAAATCTATGAGACACAATAAAAAATCTAGGGGGGAAACTTACATTTACAGTCCTTTTTCCAGAAATGTGCCAACAAAACTCCATTGAATGAATAGTCTATTCAACAAATGGTGCAGAGACACCTGGGTATCTGAAGGCAAAAGAATTAATCTGGAATCTGGACCCCCGTATTTTATATAACAAATAAAATATTAATTCAAAATGGATCACAGACGGAAACGTAAAAACTAAATATATAAACTTTCTAATAAAGACATAGTTTAAATCCTTGTGGTTCAAGGATATGCTATGGCTTCCTAGATACAATACCAAGAGCACAAGTGAAAAACAAGAAAGATAAAATGGACTTCATCAAAATTAAAACCATTTGTTACAAAGGACATCATCAAGAAAGTGAAATGAAGGGGAAGGGGGTAGCTCAAGTGATAGAGTGCGTGATTAGCAAGAAAAATAAAATGAATAAATCTAATTACCTCCCCTAGAAAGAAATTGTTTTAATGTTTAAAAAAACTAAAGTGAAACGACAATCTGCAGAATAGGAGAAAAATTTTGCAAAGCCTATATCTAATAAGAGACTAGTATCCAGGATATAAAACAAATGCTTACAACTGACCAATACAAAGAAAATCGACCCAATTTTTAAATATGCCAAGTATTTAAATAGATACACAATTGGCCAATAAGCATATGAAAAGATGCTCAGCATCACTAGCGAAATCAACATCAAAATGATATCTGATTTTACACTCACTAGGATGGTTATAATCAAAACATGGACAATAAAAAGTGTCGGTCAGGAGGCAGAGAAATGGGAACCCTCAATACGCAGCCATTGGAAAGGGGCAATGGTGCAGCATCTTTGGAAAAGCCTGGTGTTTCCTCAAAAGGTTAGAATTATATGGCACAGCAATTCCACTCCTACATATAGAGTCATTCCTCAGTATCCTCGGGGGGTTCGTTTCAGGAAACCCCCACCCTGGATACCATAATCCAAGGATGTTCGAGTCCCTTTACAATCAGCCATCTGGATCCATAAAGTGGAAACTACAGATATGGCGGGCCAACTGTACAGCCAACAGAATGAAAATATATTCTCACAAAAAGTTGCACCTCAATATTCATGGCAGTATCATTCAGAGTAACCAAAGGTTACAAAAAATATCCATCCATCAATGAACGGATAAACAAAATTACCAAGAATACTCCCACAAACTTTTGGTCATTGAATCTTTGACAAAGGAGGTGAGAACATACAATGGAGTAAAGACAGCCTCTTCAGAAAATGGTGTAGGGAAAAGTGGACAGCTGCATGTAAATCAATGAAGTTAGTCTACTCCCTCACAGCATACACAAAAATAAATTTAAAATGGCTTAAAGACTTAAACATGTAGACAAGACACTATAAACCTCTTAGAAGAAAACATAGGCAAAACATCTGACATACATCTCAACAATGTTTTCCTGGAGCAGTCTACTCAAGCAATAGGAATACAAGCAAAATAATACAAGTAGGATCTAATTAAACTTACAAGCTTTTGCACAGAAAAGGAAACAAAAAGCAAAACAAAAAGACAATCTATGGAATGAGAGAAAATAGTTGCAATAAATGAAATTGACAAGGGCTTAATTCCCAGAATATGTAAACAGCTTTTACACTTAATAAGAAAGAAAAACAAACAATTCAATTCAAAAATGGGCAGAAGTCCTAAAGAAACTTTTCTCCAATGAAGACATACAAATGGCCAATAGGCACATGAAAAAAATGCTCAATATCATTATCAGAGAAATGCAATTCAAAACTGCAATCAAGACTCACCTCTCACCAATCCGAATAGCCATCATTCAGAAGTTCACAGACAGTAAATGCTGGAGAGGCTACGGAGAATTGGGAACACTCCTGCACTGTGGTGGGAATGCAGTTTGGTGGAGCCATTGTGGAAAACTGTATAGAGGTTCCTCAAAAGACAAAAAATTGACCTCCCATATGACCCAGCAATCCCACTCCTGGACATATATCCAGAAGGAACCCTAACTCAAAAAGACACTTTCACCCCAATGTTCACAGCAGCACTATTTACAATAGCAAGACATGGAAACAACCTAAATATCCACTGAAAGATGACTGGATAAAGAGACTGTAGTATATTTCTCCAATAAACTACTATTCAGCCATAAAATAATAATAAAGTAATGCCATTTGCAGCAACATGAATGGACCTGGAGAATGTCATTCAAAGAAAAGTAAGCCCGAAAGACAAAGAAAAATACCATATGAGATCGCTCACATGTGGAATCTTAAAAAAAAAAAATCAAAAAACAAAGACACAAAAAGATAAACTTATCTACAGAACAGAAACAGACACAGAGACATAGAAACCAAACTGTGGTTACCAGAGGGGAGAGGGTGTGGGAAGGAATATATTGGGAGTTCAAGATTTGCAGATACTGAGTATGTATAGAATAAACCGCAAGTTTATACTGTATAGCACAGGAGAATATATTTAATATCTTATAGTAACTTATGTTTAAAAGAATATGAAAATGAATACAGGTATGTTCCTATTTAACTGAATTGTTGTGCTGTACACAAGAAACTGACACAACATTATAAACTGACTAGACTTCAATGAAAATATTTTTAAATAGACCAAAAACGAAAAAAAAGAAAAAGGATATTATGAAACCAAAAGAATAAAGTACTGACTCAGGCTACAATATGGATGAACCTTGAAACTTTATGTTAAAATAAGCCAGACACAAAAGGACAAATAGTGCCCTTTAAGGTGAACTGTATCTAAGCGTTTACTGTACTACTCCTGTAAATTTTCCGGAGGTTTGAAGTCTATCAATATCAAAATAAAATGTATTATTTATTAAAATCATAAAACGCTTCCTCACAGGAGGGCTTTAATTATTAAATGCAGAAATGCATGTAAAGCTCCTGGAAAAACACTTTGCACGTCCACACACAGACACTGCTGTCACTGCCGCTCAGAGGGTGGTGCCAGCGCTGATGAGGGCTGCCTCCACTCACTCCCCTGCAGAGAGGAGTGAGGGCCTGGGCTCTGACAGGCAGGGTGAGCGTGACCCTGGGTCAGACACAGCCATGCCCCAGACTCTGCGTTACCCAACTTTCTTATACAAACTGCAACAAGTAATGTAAACACGCTACAGGGATGTATCTTACAACACAGGGAATACAGCCAATGTTTACAGTAACTATAAATGGAGCATCTATTGTACACCTGAAACATATCATATTTTAAATCAGCTATATCTTTGTAAAAAATTAAAAAATAACTTAAAAATGTTATCACTTTAATATTCAATTCGGTTTTTAAGTAACTACTAAACAGCTTAGAATGTATAAAAGCATTTAAGTGTGCTGTTTGTTTACATATTTATTTACTTTCAGCCTCCTGCTAAAAGAGAAATTAAACAATTTTTTTAAACACACCTTAACAACCATAACAACAAAAAGGCAAAACTGAGAGTGAAGAGAAATTGGAGATTCAATACTTAAATGAAACCTGAGGGAGGTAAAGTCATAAAAATGGATTCCCTGGAGTCAGGGCAAGTGTTAAAGGCCGACTAGAAATTCAGCTGTAAGATTCTTGGCAGCTAAAGCAAAAAGAAAAGATCATGGGGGGGTGGTAGAGGGTGTGCTTAGCGTGCACGGGGTCCCGGGTTCAAGCCCCAGGGCCTCCACTAACAGATAAATACACCTAATTACCTACCCCCCCAAAAGAGTCCCAAAGATTTCTTTCCAAAAATTTCTGATATTTCTGATATTCTGAAATTTCCAAAAAAACCTGATATTAAATTTGGATTAAATACTTAAAAAAAAAAAAAAGAAATATAGAAAAGATGAATGACACTGTGAAGGAAAAGCCCAGCTGGGCTAACGAGCTAAGTCACAAATCTAAGTGTGATAAGTGTCGGTTTACTGATCTAAGTATTGCTGGGCTAACTCGTAAATCTGAAGTTTAGTGTCAGTTGAATGGGCTAATAAGCTAACTCGTAAATCCAAGGTCAACAATTGTCAGTAAAGTGATCTGTTCCAAATTCATAAGTTTCAGTGTACTGATTCCTTGCTTTTTGTTGTTTGAGCCTTATTGGCTAATAGCCCCTTACTTGTAATTAACCCTATAGAACCTCATGTGCAGGTCTTGGAGGTGCTCAGATCTTCGGAACAGAAGCCCCTCTGAGCCCGCCGGCGTAATAAATCTCAGTGCATGTTTC
Organism: Camelus bactrianus; assembly: GCF_048773025.1. NCBI lineage: Eukaryota > Metazoa > Chordata > Mammalia > Artiodactyla > Camelidae > Camelus > Camelus bactrianus. The sequence continues at coordinate 80,088,728 of NC_133546.1, read as the reverse complement.
TTGGCTGGCCTGTTGTTTCTGTAACAACACAAGCGATAATGTCCTTGAGATAAATCTGTGATGGCTGCTGTCAGGTCCCCATGTCCCACGTGGCAAAATCTGAAACATCTTTCTCACCACTCAGAGTCATCATAAGCCCACTCCACACTTCCTGCTGTTAAATGCAGGAGCACAGGCAGGGCCCGGCCTTTGCTCTCTCTGTGTCATCACAGTGAGACAGGATGGAAGGGGCAGAGCACAGCCATTCAAGGAAGGCCACAGCAATTAACAACAAAATGGTGAAGGATTCAACCCCCAGTAGGCCTTGAGGCTCAGGATGAAGAGATTGAACTTCTAGCAGAGCTTGAGCTTCATTATACACCCATTGTAATAGTAACATGGTGAATAACATGCCCCAAGGCACCATGGCAGTCCCAAGGCTAGCCACAAAAGGTCAAAGTGTGGGAAATGGCCAACTCCCTGGGAATCCCAGCCCCTTGCCCTTAGGCTGGTCCTTCTATATATTAGCAAATGAAACCACCAAGCCCAAGAAAACGAGCAACACAGCGCCACCTCGCGGTCACCCCTCTCTCTCCTTCTTCGGAGAAAGCCCACACTCTGTGGAGTGTGTACCTACTTTTAATCTGAGCACACAAACCCCACACCTCGTGGCCTTTCTCTTGCCTTTCAATGTGTCTCTGTGAATAAATCTACATTTCCTCAACACTGGCTTGCTCTTGAAAACTTTACTGCACAAAGCCAAGGAACAAAATCTGGTGGGACACATCCCAGGGGCTCAACCAAAGCCTGGGACACAGCCCTTCTCATGCCTCACATTTTATTCCTTGTATCAACAGGACTGGGTTGTGAAGGGAGCTCTGAGGCCCCAGCTAAGGGACAGAAGCTGCCCCCAGGGCTCGAATTGGCGGGCAGCCTCTTCCCCAGCAGGGGCCTTGAGGTGTGCACGGTTCTGTGTTTCTCTGTTGTGCTGACTCCACAGCCACAGAGCGTTCTCCCTAGGCCTGTCTCCACAAAACCCTTCTCTCCAAAATACAAGCACATCATGTCACAGTCCTCTTGTTCAACCAGGAAATGCTTAACCCACTTTTTCGATCCACAGTAAAGTACCTAACTGTCCTCCCTCCCATCCCAACACTTCTTTCTTTGTGAGAACTCTGCACTCCCCACACACCATCCTGAACGCCGGTGCCTTGCTGGCTGGGACCGAGATGTTTCAGTCTCACACAGCCTGCATCCTTTCACTTTCCCCTTGTTACCATAAAAAAGCCTTTCCTGAGTCACCCACAAATCTGATTCTGAACTTCATAAAGTGCTGAGGTTGCAGTCACTGTGTGCATACCTCCCAGGTTTTGACTAAGTTTCCTTCACGAGATCTTCATTAAGGAGCTGCATCAAGAAGTTGAAAGAGAATATTCTTACATCTGAGCGGAGGAGCCTGCAAAAAATTTAAATGGCTTTGAAGAGAGAGTTAACCAGGGACAGAGAGTTCGCAGGTCCTAGTCAACAGTGTCATGAGGCAAAATGTTCTTCAAAGGCTCAGAGTGGCTTCTGAATGCGGAGACGGCAGGGAGGAGGTGACACGCAGTGAGTGGGGTGAGTGACACAGGGTACGCTCCCCCAGCTGGGGAAGAATTGGATTTTGTTCTAGTTTTCCAAACAAATTCTTACTACCTTTTTCTCCTATTGTCACATACCATTTCCTACGAATTAAGAATATCAATGTCAGTCATTTGGGACACTTTAGAGAAGCAACACGATGCCATTCACAGGGCTGGGACATGACAGCCACACCAGTCTAGGTTGAAAGACCAGTGGGGGTATTTCCATGGTGATCACGGGCATGCAGCAAACTGCTCAGCTTCAATGACCTCATCTCAAAGGTGGGGCAATAAAACTACCAAGAAAAGTGTGTGATGATTATGGAAGACATCTGTTTACTAGGTAAGTGCCCGTGACAGCTGCAGCTTAATGGGGAATGAGTATGATTAACAAGGCCCTGTCTACCTGGCCACATGCTCCCTGCCTTCCTGCCTTGGTGCAGCAGCAGAGTTTGTTTAGCTGAGATGAACGCCCCCAGAGCAGCCCCGACGGGAAAGCTCGCAGCTCTGCATTGCGAGGCGTGTTCCTTTCCTTCTCAGTGCTGGTCACAGTTTGCTGTCATCTGTTTTTATGATTATCCCTTTTGTAACTTCCTCTCCTCCGGAGTTTTTGCTCAAGCAGTTCAGAGCCAGGTGTGTCTTGCGGCCTGCCCGATATTCTGGGCTGGGAAACAGCCGACCCCACATCTGGTTCTGGTGCTGAATGGAGAGGGCAGAAGGCCCTGGGGCCCATGCTGAACAGAGGCCCCTGCACCCAAAATTATGGTCTGACTTTGGGCAAATTACACAGTCTTCTTTACCCTGAGATTCCTCATCTGTCCATGAAAATAACTTCCCATGGCACACAGAGTTACCAAGATTAAAGGGAATCACCATATTCACAACCTTTTCAAGGGGCTACCAGTGCATCCTCAACAGACACATGCTGCCTTTACGGCTCTGACACATGCCAAGCGGGGCGGCCGCACACAGTGAACACTGCTAAGTGCCAGTGTGTTAAGTGCTTCATGTGTGCTACAATACTCTTTAGAACTTACAACAATCCCAGGAAGAAACGAATATTATCATGCCCATTTCACAGATTCACCAACAGGTTAAGAGAGGTTGCATTCTAGTCCAAGGCCGTATGGTGAGGAAATGCCGATTTAAACCGGAATCTGGGCCCAGGCCTAGGCTCCGTCTCTCTCCCATCCACCTGACCATTTGCCTATGAATTCCACCTGTCCAATACACAAGTTTGCAGCCGGCCAGCTCCTAAATGCAATGTGTGCCACCATTTGTCAATGTTGGTTAATTACCATAAACTGTTCTCAGAAACCACTACAGAAAAGAAAGGTGGACTTAAGGAATTCTGCATTGCCTTCTCCTGTATTGTGCAGAAACCCTTCCCTACACCACCAAATCCAAATGTATGCTTCCTCCATGTTTATGTTTGCACACGGCTTATTAAAGAAGAATGTACCTGCAGTAATTCCATTTCGGTTGCTTTCCAAGTTTGCAGATTATCCATAATCAGTCCGTGAATGAAAATACTACAATGTGAATGAAAATACTGCAACCATGTCAGTAAACAAAGAGTGCTGAAACCAAGTCATTAGCGGCTGCCGCCAACTCCCAGCGAGGACAGGCCTGCAGCCCAGCAGCTGCAGCAACTCACAATGGTGCCCTCTGAGCAGACTCAGAATAAGAAAGGACAGGATACTGGCCCTAGGTAGCTAGGTGCTTGTTTAAAGAATGAATTCAGGGAGTCCAAAATATTTGCTTCCTCCCATACATAGAAAAGCACTAAATTCTTGAACTTGAGATACCTGGCTTTCTTTAGATAACAAGCAATCTTTTACTGTTCCAACAACCTGGTCTTTGTTGTAAAGCTCCTATATATCCTAGCTCCTCCTCAACCTCTTGGGAGCAGTCCCTCAGAGAGATCTGAGAGGCTGTCATCACGGCTCGAGTCGTCCCGCCAAGTAAAACATAACTCTTAACCTTTAGGCTGCACATGTATTTCAGTCAACAGTTTTGGACACCATGAAGGGACCCAGAGCAGACTTTCTCCACCTGAACTCTCCGAGTATCTGGAGCCTTGGTACCATAAGTGGCCCTTTGTGCCCATCTGCCTCCTCGGGGGGTCCAGATGAATTTGGGTGAGTCTCTCTTGGTTCTCGGAAATCACATATTGTTTGATGATCCTGAGTTTTATTTGGCGGTGTTTCCAGGTAACTGGCCCTCCAGTTGAAAGATACTGTGGTGAATTACCCACCCAGTGGAGACATACTGGGTGGGGCCTGGTTGAAAGATAACGGGAAATACCCACCTTGCGGAGACGTCCGATGTGGGGCTGGTGGAAACATACCTGGAAAATACTCACCCAGTGGAGACGTCCCGAGTGTGTCCAAGTTGAAAGACACTGGGTTCAGGGCTGAGTGGTTAGGTAAGAGGTTGGTCTAATGTTTTCCTCAATTTGGTTACCTCCTTTGAATTTTTCAGGGTAAAAGTAAAACTCTCATGAGTAATCTTTCAACTCCAAAAATGGGACCCTCCTCCTGGCTGGTAACAGCTTTCTCTGGTGACAGAGAATCTTGCAGGAGTGGTAGAGGCAAAGACTTCATGCCATAGAGTTGTCCCTGAGGGAAATCTTACTAGCAAATTTATTGTGAGAACCCGACCTTACAATGTGGAATAGAACTTTCAAAAAAAATAAAAAACAGAAAAGAAAAGAAAAAATGACAGATTGCCAGCCTCCAACTATTACCCCAGCCAGGTTTATGTACGTACAAAACTTACAGCATTAATTGGGAATTAGAAAAAAAAAAAAAACCTCACTATGAAAGTAACTAACCAGGCCTGATAAAAACATTTTTTGGAATTCTGAACTTATACAAACAAAATTCCCGTTAGGGGGAACTTGGATTTCTCTTCCTGTGTCCTTGAAATGTAAACGTTTTATCTTTCTCTGGGTGTTTTAAGTGTGTGTATGTATGTATATATGTTTACTTTTTTTTTAAAGGAAACCTTGGACTCTGCCATACAAAAGGTTCAAGTATTGTGTACATATGGTGGCCACGCAAATAAATTGGGATTCTGAGCAATTCTTTGTACCAATTGTCAGATATTTTGCCATCTTAAACTTTGTTTCATCAGCCTGGACCACAAAGGCCTTTAGCTTTTGAAGAGTAAACCTTTGAATTTTATTTAGGCAACACCCCCACTCTCATGTGGAAGAGCCTCTTCATCTTATTGGTTTAAAATCACTATATATATATTATATATATATTATATAATAATAATATATATATTATTATATATATATATATAAAATGATGGCCATATGATGGATCCTTTAATTTGGAAAAACTTTTAAATTGGTCAGAGTTGAAAGAGATCTCATTATAAACAGCTGTTTTATTGGTATCTATTAAAATCAATTTTAAAGGTAGAAAAATATATCTAATGTTTAAGCTAAGAACTTAGTGAAAAAAATAAAACTGGTTTGAAAAGCTACATTTGTGTTTTTCCTTTCCGATAAATGGTTCTAGGGATGCTAATAAAAACTTAGAATAATTAATGTTAATTAGGTTGAATAACTGGAAAAAGGATTGTTAAAATGTCGAAAAAAAAAAGATAAGGGGCTTAACCCAAGTGGATAAATATTTTTATATGGTTATTTTGAATGAGATAAATAAAATGGACATTTTTGGATTTAGGTACAAGGTTTTGATACTACACTACATAAAGTAAAAATAAAGGGCCAAAGAGATCACCTACTGCCCCCCAACATTAAAGTTCAAACAAGTCCGTTTTATTTGCCGCAGTTTAAAATATATGTATATATAGACTGAAATACTTGATCAATGATTGGGACAACAGACCAATTAATCAAATTAAAAATTGAGAAGGGTCTAAGCTCTTTGGCTGAAAATTGGGCATCCTAGAGACTTTTCTATAAAATTAGATACAATGCACACACACAAAAAAAATGGCTTCTGGCACTCCTTCTATAAATAAGAATTATTGATTTAAACATAAATATAAAAATTAAAGGTATAAGATTTAATAAAATTGAGATAAAAGTTTGTAAAATTGGTATATTTAAATGGTCTTTATATAAAACTTTTGCTTAATTATGTTGTGGGATAGATATGTTTCAATGGAAAAACGCTTCCCCTTCTTGGTTTTATAAGTCTGGGCACAAATCTGTCCCTCAGAAAATATTAATTGAACAAAGTAAAAGAAACCAACAGAGTTACATGAGCCGTCCAGTATAACGTAAAACTAAAAACTAATATTCAGTGGCTAATAAAAAAATATAATAAGAGGTTTACCCTGGGTTTAACTTATAACTCAAGGAAAAGAGACCTTACTAAATGCCTTATGCAAGCTTTGGAAAACATGATAAATTAAACCTTAAGGTTTTAAAAGATGGAATTCTTTGTTTACAGCTCTTCTCACTGATAAAAAAAAATGCCAATTAAGGAGAGAATATTGGGTCTGGGTGACAGAGCAGTTCTCTGGGGAATTGGAAGATTGTGTCTTTGTCTTGCAGATCAGAAATGGAAATACAGAAAACAGTGACCTAGGACTGAGCCTAATTAGCTCAACGAAATAAAACTTAAGGCCAAGAAATTTTTGGCATTTTAGAACTCAGAACTCTGACGTGTCCTTCAGACTTTGTCAAGAAATCTTAAATGTCTGTTTCATAAATAGCAAGCCTTAGTGATTTGAGCAAGCAAATTCACTTTACTCCAACTATTATTATACCTATCTTATAAGTAAGTTTTAAAGTGAAGCTATGAGATCTCTAGCTTTTGTCTGTTTATAAGACTGTGTACACATTATTGATGTGAGATATTTCTACAGCTAAAAAAAAATCAAAGTCAAAGAGATCTGCTTAATTGACGTAAAACATAAGAGCTTGAAAATTAAGTATTTTTAAAATAAAAACTGAACAAATTGACTTTCAGCGTCACGTGAACTGGAAAATATTCAATATTAAGATAATATTTGATATTGTTTAATTTAAGAATGTTCTAATTAATATAGACATCTTTAAAGTCATCAATATTAAGTATAATGCTTTTACTGTACCTAGGTTTAATGAAAGTCAAATAAGATCCTGTTATATCTGTTGCAGAATTGTCAAGAAAAAAAACAGTAATGTGGTGTGGTAAAATTTTAAGTAAATTAAATGCAAATGAGATGAGAGCTTTGGGTAAATTTTTAAAATATATTTTTAAAATGTATGCTTAAGATAATCTCTAAATGTTTGGTATCTTTAAATTCTAGAGTTGTGCTAAATTAAGTCAAATGATAGGATTTTATTAAATAGCTATGCCATTTTCAGATAAAATAAGATTGATATATGAATTACTTAACATATAACTTCCTCTTACAGAGAAAATAAAGGTGTTTAGAAATACTAATAAATGGATGATGCCACACTGAAATAGTCTCTATTATTAAGGGAATGATCTCAGTATCCTAGGAAAGTAAGTTAAATGTGTAAAGGAAATTATAAGAATGGAATTATATTTTGTTAATGAAAAATAGTGAATTTCTCCTGAAGCTGGTTACTTCTGAATGGAAGAGAAAATAAGGGACACACTAATATGAGTATAGAAAGCTATGGAAGGCTTGTGGAAGAGGAACCCTGAGGAAAGAGTTTCATACGTGGTCGGAATTGGCTAAGTTTAGAATCAACTTGGGCAAAGTAAATGAATCTTAGAAGTAAGCAGGTACAAGACTAGATTTGCATTTTCTCGCTGTTAAGAGGAAAAAATTTTCTTAAAATGTTAATCCACCTTCAGTAACAGATTGTAAAACTTCTTATACCACTTAACTGATCTGTTCTGCCATTACCTTTGACGCATTTTCTTGTTAATGAATTAGTACTACGTTACAGTGATCTATATGTTTATCTGACCAAGTGTTCTGAAATCTTTAACAAGCTTCCCAAATATCAATTTCTAATTAAAGTTCTTTTAATCTCCAGTTAAGTTTGGGATGCTACAGAGGGCCCCTGAAACATCCCAAAGAGAGATTTTAATCTAGTAAATTTCATTTGGCATGTTAAATAACACGGTATTGTCAAATGAATAATAAATCTTCTAAGGTTATATTGTATGAGAAAATATTATTAATATAGATATTGTAGAAATTATATGGACTCCCTAAAATTCTGGTATATCTGAAATGTTACCAGTGATAATTCTGGGTATAGTGACCAGGTTTCTTTATCGATTATAGTGTAACGGTGTTTAACCATGATTTTAAATCTTTTGTCATTTATAGACAGTTAATGGTTGTCTTCTGATGGTTTTGCAAAATGCTTGCTCTTCAAGGAGATTTACTGATTTCTAATAAATTTCAAACTATAGCAGTGAACTAAACTGGGTAAGAAATTTTAAATTTCCAATGAAAACTGTGATTAAAAGAATTAGTTACATGGGACTGAGTAAACTGGTGAATATGGTTATAATTTTTGATTTTGTTTAAAATACTACTGGCTTTTAACCTGTTTCCCAGACATAAAGAATCTCTTCTCTTTAAGCTAGCTATGATTCAAAGCAATTTGATAAATTATACCTATGTAATCAGACTTGGAACAGTTATATTTTCTCTCTATCTGATCCCTCAATAGACTAAAAACTCTTAGGTCCCCAGTGGCTCTATCAGACAAATGAGGAAGATCATCTCCTAACAGATATAAGAATCTCAAGGTATTTTAAGGATTTTAAAGAGAAAAGAATTTACCTAAATCTGTAAGGCAGAAATCCATGACAAGCCCTTGACGGGGCTTTCCTGGCCTTAGCAAACCTTATTAACATTCTACACTGAGACTCCTAATTAAAAGTTCCAACACAGCCAATTTAAAAAAGCCTATATGATCAAATAATCAGACAACTTGTAAAGCAATTAATCTTGACATGGCTTTATTTGAGAAAAATGAGGGTAACTTTAGAGAGAAAAAAGATTATATTTTAGTGGATATTAAATTCTAGCTTTGTTAATTGACTTCCGTATTTACTAACACACTTCCCAATCATTCCTTGCTGTTATGTCACATTGCTGTACAGTTTAACTGAATTATTAATAGGATATTCTAGCTTTGTTTCTGAAGCTCACTAATCTATCCTTGGGTAAAGTTCCAATGCCCCATGACCTGCAGCCAGGGGATTATACAAACTGGAACAGGCATGACTTAAAGAACTGTCTCCAACCTGAATGGAATGACCCTTTATCAGGTACTCTTAAATAGACCATACAAACCAAATTTGAAGGAAACGGACTTTCGGGTTCATTTCCTATCAGAAATAGCCCCTGCAATGCACTGGCCTATAGAGCACTGCTCACCTTAAAACAATGCCCAAATGGAGAAAAAGCTACCAGGCCAGGATGAGAAGACGATATCTGAGGTAGACAGCTGACCCAAGACACCGTACCAGGCCTGCATAAAAATTACTGTGATAATTTCTCCTACCTTTGATTATGAACTACTCCAATTGTTAAGTTTATTGTAAATTACCTATGTCTAGTTCTTCTGTGTTACCTTTGTGAGTTTCCCTACTCCAAGGCTCTAACTAGATAGCCCTCAGAAACGTTATTCTAAAAAGAAATTATAGTTCTGTTTAGGCCTCTGTTGATCTTACAAGGTGGGAGACCTCACCTGACCAATTAATACCAATTTATGAGACTGACCATAAATATGAACTTTCTCATAAGATCACTCAAACTCAATCAGAAACACAAGCAAAATTTTAACCCCAAAATACAACTTCCCGACTATTAAATTCTTAATCGTGACTTTATTAACGTTACTAGCTGTATTACTTATATCCTATCTATTTTATAAAATTGTCTGTTACATTTCCCAAAGTGTAACTAGGCCTACAAAATTGATGATGACTAAACATCTTGAAGAAATAGATAAAATTTATAACCCTGAATAAAGTAATTGTAATAGTGTGATTCTAGGTATGGGAATGAGCAATGAAGGGAAAACACTTCCTGGATCATAACAAACAAGTAAGACAGGTGATCCAGAGAATTTTTAGTATCAACAGGGCCTGATAAAAAACTAGCACCTTGAATGGCAACTCAGAAGATTCTTCACCTGAACTAGGATTGAGCCATCCTAGCACCATGGGACAAAATTGGTCATGAAATGTCTCTCAAAACATTGGCAGAATTTAGGACCAAGGGGGAGCACTGTGAATGAAAATACTGCAACCATGTCAGTAAACAAAGAATGCTGAAACCAAGTCATCAGCGGCTGCTGCCACCCCCAACGAGTGCATGCCTGCAGCCCAGCCTCTCAGCCACTCACAGTGGTGCCCTCTGAGAGGACTCAGAGTAAGAAAGGACAGGATACTGGCCCTAGATAGCTAGGTACTTGCCAAAGGGATGAATTCAATGACACAAATGTTTGCTTCCTCCCATACATAGAAAAGCACTAAATACTTGATCTTGAGATATCTGGTTTTCTTTAGATAACAAGCAATATTTTATTGTTCCAACTACCTGGTCTTTCTTGTAAAACTTCTATATATCCTAGCTCCTCCCCTACCTCTTGGGAGCAGTCCCTCAGAGTGATCTGAGAGGTTGCCATAACGGCTCGAGTCCTCCAGCCAAATAAAACATAACTCTTATCATTTAGGCTGAACGTTTATTTCAATGAAGTCCCAGAATAGACACAACTCATCAATTCTGTAATGGAACACACTGGATCAGGAAACAAAAGCTTGTTTTAGTCTGGAAAAACTACGGTTTCCTCTTTCTTCCTGTCATTATACAATCCCACCAGAACTCATTAATTTGCTGTCTGCTCATCTGGCAACCAAACTCAGAGGAGTCAACTCAGCAGAGTGCTCTACTCGGGAGAAAACCCCGCAGCAGCACTGCAGGCTACCTGACTTCCCGCACGCTCTGCTGACCCTTGGTGTCCTCCGTGACAACCAGGAAAACAGAGCTGTTCCCAACAGCTGCGAAGTCCCACACGTTAAATAAATCATTTTATTTTATACGATATTTTACGTATATACCCATCTCTGAAAACAGATTTGCTAGAAGCCCAAATCTTCAGCATCAATCTGCAAAGGCAAATCCGGTCCGCAAGGGAAAACAAGACTTAAGACGAAGCTAAGGCGTCCAAAGTACTCTCCACGACCTAAGGCCTCCAAAGTCCCCTGCAGGACCTTCAACCAAACTGCCTGCAGGCCTGCAGCTGCAGGCGGCAACATGTCTGCTTTTAAAGCAACCCCTTCCTGCCCTCGGGCACTACAATGTCTCTCTACGCCCTCCCTTCTCAGGGTAAGAGCAGCAGCTGCAGAACCTCACAGGGCAGCACTGACAGGACTGGACACAGAGGATCAGAGCTAAACTAAGCCTTCTGATTACACGAGCTTGTCACTCTGTCACTTTACAGACGAAGATATATATATAGAGAGGTGGGGTGATCTTGCTCAAAGTCACACAGCTAATAAGTGTCAAAGTCTATAACTCTGCTCCTCCCTCCGGCGTGACGCCCCAGCTGGGACGCCCACAGGGTTCTCTCGTGCCTGCCTGACCAGTCCTTTACTGGCACTCATAAAACACCACAGGGTCTGACCCTTGCCTACTTTTTCAGCATCTTTTCCCTGCAGTCTCGCAGGAACAAGGCGGTTCGGGCCATTGTATGACTTCTGGCTCCCAGAAGCCTCCGTGCTCAGGCTGGTCTTGCCTGTGCATCCAGCACCCTGCTCAGAGGCTGTTCCTCCCCTGCAGGAACACGTTCCCACTCTCCGCATGACACCCCCTCAGGGAAGCCCTCTTCTCACCCTTAGCTCAGCAGGTGTCCCAGGCCACATCCCGAGCTGCCCCATTAGGACTGCGGGTGCCTAGGTTTGCTAGTCAGACCAGCAGCCTCAGAGCCAGGGATTATGCCCGGGTCACCCTGCAAACCTACTGCCCGCCTCACAGCCCCCAGCCAGCAGGTCACCTGGAAGTCGCAGCAAGTGCCCCACCCAATCCCGAAGTCTCTTCATTTGCCAGCACCGCTGATGACTGGTCTTCAAACTTTGGTCAGTTTTGCACAAAACAGCAGCTTCCACTGTGAAGCAGGGGGTTTTCTCTTCTGCTCCCCATCCTTACTGGAAACGTCTAGGGAAATGAAAAGGACTTTCTCAACCCTTTTCTGATGACACCCACCCACCCACAATACTCACATGCTCAAGAGTTTTGGGTCTACCTGATTTTGTTTCCCTTACGCTAAGGGGCTCAAAACACTGCGGGATTCTTTCTCTTTGAGGGTATTTTTACTCAGTTTATCGGCTTTAATCTGTTTTTGTCTCTCTCTTCAATATCCCTAGAAGTTGCCACTTCTTATTCCCTTCAGCAGCCTCCCTCCCAACATCTAGTCTAGGAAATCAGCTGTGATGAGGGGCCCGGGGGAAGTCACAGATGATGCAACTAAGGCACAGAGAGGTGACTTAATTTACCCGAGAAGATCAGCTTCAAGCCCCAACACTGTGTGTCACGTCCCTCTGTTTAACTCTTATGCTAAGCAAGCGATCTATTTGTAGATTATGGTTATAAACAGATGAGGTATGAAAATACATACAAGGACACACATCAACTCTAAGATGTTCATTATCTCCACTATTTTGTTTCTATTTATTTTATTTCTCTTAAAAAAAAATTAAGAACCTCTGCAGTCAATATAGCAAAATGTTACTGGGCTTTAAATACAGAATATAGAGGTTTTAAGTGTGTCATTACTCATCCTTATTTGTATGTTCACAAGACAAACTGATTTGAAAGTCTCTCTCCCCTCCCCCTACTCACTACTGGCTCTCACCTGAGCTCCCAAACCACACATCTAACAGCCTTTCACTTTACCCACAGCTGTACTCATCAGTTATCCCCCAGAACTCCCTCTACAGCTTTCCCTCCTCAGAGCACAGCAGGACCATCACTTACCTCATTAATCCACCCAGAAACCTGTTCCTTCCTCCATCCTACCTTCACAGACAGCATTCATCCTTTCCTTTTTACCATCTAAACATGCCTTCAATCTGTTCGATTTTACCCACTGACCATCCCACCGGTCAAGTGGAAGCCACCAACACTGCCCACCTGGACTCACGAGTCTCCCAAGTGGCCCCAAAGCCACTCTCCCCTACTTGAGACAAATGGGATTGTGTCACTCCCACGCTTTTAGGACTGATTTCAAACCCACTGTTCTTAGAAGAAAGTCAAGTTCTTCACCTGATGAAGGTCTTGCCCATCAAATTGTCAGCTCAGGGAGGGGAGGACACGCCCTCTCCCCTAGGACCTGCCCTCTGGCAGAGCATCAGCTTGGGAGGACCTGCTGAGCTACACCAGCCTGTATTCTAACCCTGGTCTTGAGTTCTTAGCAAACTGCTTCAACTATCCATACAAATCCAAGGTAGATTAGAAAGATTTTAGATGTTGAGCTAGACTATTGGTTTGGGGATTTTGCACTAGCAACCTGCAAGTACATGTTCTAATGATTCTGTCTTCTTAAAACCACACCCAGATTTAAGTAGTATTTGTGGAATGTCTTCGGAGTATAAGGGACTGTACTTTTACAGACTTTATGTTTTATACCATGAAAAACCCGGACAGGGTCACAAATGGAACCGCCTCACAAGTGACAGAAGACAGGTGACAGGCATATAGCAACAGGTCACAAAGATGGTAAGAGCAAAGTTGTTTCTCCAACCCCCCAAAAATTTTTTGAAAGAACTGAAAACTCTGAATTTTGAAAGTAAAATACTATCATATAAAGAAATAAAATAATCCTCTTCATCAGTGTTTCAAGATCTGACTCCAGAATTTTTAGCATGCCATATTGAATCCTAGCACAGAAAAATCAGATGGACTAGTGGTGAGTAAGTTCCAGGAAAACTGCAGTAATTCCTCCACTTGTAAAAGGACATAAACTCACCTGTCGAAGATGAATGTAAACCCCATTCTGGAGAAATTCGGAAGCTCCCAGGCTCTGCTTCTGGATGGCAAGGACACGGACAGCTTTGAAGCATGCTTCTAACTCAGTCACCAGCATTCTTACACTGCAGAGGGAAACGGAGGCCCTCAGTCAAGAGCAGAGGTGTTCCTGTCGTGTCTCGCAGGCCGTGCCTCGGGGACTCAGTGCCCTGCAGCAGCCCAGCCCCAGGCGAGGACCCGCAGCATGGCCCACCCAAGCAGCAGGTGCACTGGGCTTGAGAAAGCCCATCCCCGATGGGGGCAAGAGTGGCTGGTGTGTTTGAGTGAACATATAAATGCCCATAGAAATATGCCTGCATTCATTCAAGTGATACAAGCAACAGTAGCAGGCTATTTAACAAAATTTCAACTGTCAGTGGAAATTTACCATTCCTTTCTGCTTGTCCCCTGCACTCTGAGACAGGCTTAGGCTCTCTCACACCGGCAGCTCTGATGCAATAGTTCTGAAGTCGTTTTACTTTGCTGCAAGTGTCCTCGCTCCCCGTGTGGCTATGACTGTCGTCTCTTAACACAGTCAGATGTCTTACTGGATCTCTCCCTGCGTTCCTTGCTCCTGCTTCTCAGATCCTAAGATAAAGGGCAAGTGAAGACACATGACCAGAAAAGACGCTGTGGACTTGAACTAAGTCCTCAGTGATCCCCTAGGTGAGTGCTGCCCACCCCTTACCTTCGATTCTCAAAGTTCTGCCCAGGGTGACATCCAGACAGGAGAGCGTCCTGGGCCAATTAAAAGCTGTGTGACTTGGGCCCTGGGACAGTTGCAGGAGCTGGTTCCAGAGCCGTGCCCCTCCCCACCTCTGCTCCCCTCTCTCCCAAGGACCCACTGCCAAGCCCCCAGGTTCCCTGATATTCTGTCCTTCTATTGTAATCTAATCCAAGCCCTTTTCCTCTTCCTTTATTCCCTAATTATCACCAGCTGAAGTTGTTTTTCAGTCACAGTATCTGAAAAAATTTCCGGCAGCTGAAAAAGAGGTCTCCAGAGGTCAATGCCCATATGCTGGTTCCTGAAGAGAGCCCCTGGTTATGGGGTCCCTCACCAACACCCACGGGGCATCAGACATGTTGCAGAGTCGACCACCCCCAACAAGAGTTTGCTGTGACCCCAATGCCCGCACAGCATCCCTGCTCTCATAAATGTATTCGGCCCACTTATCCGTTACTAAGAAGCAAAAGTAAAAAAATTGCTCATGTTTCTTCCTAAAATTATTTATGAGGTGGAAAAAGAAATTGTAATAGAAAAGAATAAATTTGACTGCATGTTAGATCTGTTCCTTTGGCTTTAAACATTTGCTGTTTTCTAGGCTCAGACTTGGTAGCTCTGTACCTTTTGTAAAAGAAAGTTGCCTTTAGCCTGAAATATCCAGGAGAGCCTATTCTCCGGGCTCTGATCTTTCACGATGTTAACTCTTCTGCACTTATATAGAGATGGCAAGTTGCAAAATAGAGAATCAACTTTGATTTTTTTTGGAGGTTTTAGAGGGGCACCATGATTTGACCCACGTGGACAGCTGCAAGAACAAAGAATTCCAAGGAGAAACAATTCATACCGCAAGAAATTTGCAACAACCAACCACATCCCCGCCCCTTTTTAGTATAAAAGCGGACTGATTTCTGACTTGGGGGAGACGGTTCTCCAGCATGTCATTCTGCCATCTTCTGGGTCTGCCAGCTTTTCAAATAAAGTCACTATTCCTTGCTCCAACACCTCAATCTCCCAATTTATTGGCCTGTCATGCAGCAAGCAGTACGAGTTTCGACTTGGTAACAAGATGACTGCATTGGAGGTAGTATGTCTCCACTCTTTCCTCGTTTCCAATATGTAACATGCACATCATTTATGATCTAGTGCAAATAATTCATCAAAGACTACCACAAAAAGAAACTACACTCACCTAGCTATCAACACTGAAGTCACAACCTATCAATTTTATATGCTGTTTAACAACACAACTAAAAAACCTAACATAGGGAATTGATTCCACAGAAATAAAATTATTTCTACTCCTTCAAAACCTTTTTTTCTTTTCTATTTTATTTTGTTTTGCATATTGAAAAGAAAATAAAAGACAAATCATTTTATTTCACGTATTTTGTTATAGCTACATAATTTAATTACTACAAAGAGATTTAAATTGCAATAAAAAATTGTTCATATATTGTACAAAGATATATACACAATCAATGTGGATAAGGAAAGGAATGGACATTTACTAAAAATCCACTGCACATCCAGTCTTTTACAAGCATATCCTGGAATATAAACTCTATGATCCAGGGGTCCCCCACCTGCATTCTCACTGCTGAGTCCCTTAGTAATCTTCTACCAAGGCACCAGCATAGAACCACGCGATCAGTATTTTCTGTATAAATGAGGGAATTAGCTCATTCAATTCTAAAACAAAAACCCTAAAGTAAATACTGAACTGATTTACAGATAAAGAAATTTGGGCACAAAGTAGTACAGTTTCTTCCCCAAGTTCACAAAGCTAATAACTGGTAAAGGCAAGATTTGAACTCGTCTGTCTGATTCTAAAAACTAAGGTGGAAATCCCTTATGACTGGGGAGAGTCCAGCAGCACAGCCTATCACCCTATCTTTGTTCAGATCTAGCCTTAGACAGCCTGAGACAGCACCCCATTCCTATGGAACTTGAGGGCAAATGATAACAATAAGGATTTTATATCCAGTAGTTTCTTAGGTATCATTTATATAAACTGTCAGCAGGACAGCAGAAAAACTCTGGGAAATATGAGTGGGTCCAGACCTTTTTGCTGATTAGAAACTCAGTCTATCAGGACAGAGTGACCTTCCCATGAGAGGCCACACGGACCTAAACTAAAGGCAGCTGAGCAATGAAAACTAGCAAGACCCTGGAACTCAAGCAAGAAGGATCCCTGCCATCTCCCGCCCTGTTGCCTCTTCATCCACGTGGACACGAAGACAGAAGACCTAGGTTCTTGTCCAAGTTACACTATCATGAATTCTCACCCATAAAAAGTTACGACTCTATGCTGTCCTAAGTCCTTTCCAACTCAAATATGTTGACACCAATATCTCAGCAGAATGTCTATGTCTCCACATCCTCTCTTCTATAAGGAGAATAGTTCTATGGCCACAAAGCAGAAATCCAATTAAAAACACCATGCACTAAGCAAGGTGAAAATCTGCGTAAGAGACTTTGCTCTCACGCTCAGTGAATGAAAACTCAGAAAAATTGGTCCTTCTCCCTCAGCAAGTGGGAGGTAGGCTGATTGTGTGTGTGGGTGGGTGTGCGTGTGTGTGTGTAAATCAAATACAATGACGTCTGGGATCTGTACAGATTTTTTTTAAGTTACTGTCATTTCATGAGGATGAGACACCCTTTAAAGTAATTTGAATCTAGTGTTCCGAGAGAGTCTCAGGATCTTTTGGTGGAGGAGGGGAAAGGAAAGGAGGAAAGAAGTAAATGAAGCAAAGGAGTAAGAATACTGCAAGGGAAAGGCAAGACATTAATTTTGTTCCTACTTGCATCACAAACAAATTACGGACTGGCTTTGCCCCGATGTCCTGTCGAGCACTGAGTTGCAGATGAAGAGGTGACAGCCCATTTCTCACTGAGCTTGTGACTGTACGTGGCATCTTATAGAAACAAATCATTTATCCTGATCAAACACTCTAGCAGCAGGCCGTAATTCTCCTATTTTGAGAGACAAGAAAATAGGAGTTCAAAGAGGGTAGATAACTTGACAAAAGTCAGAGGACCAGTAAACAAGAGAGGATGAATTCAAACTCAGATCTGAATGCAGAGTCTGATCTTCCCACTCCCAGGACTGGAAAATCCTTAACACACAGACTCCCCAGCTCCCCTGCAGTGTTCCTGACACCAAGCATTTCCCATGGTGATGGATTGCAGTTCTCACAGACACAGTGCTCTGTGCAGCCAATGACCTTGATCAGACCTTGATCATCTACCTGCCACGCCCACCAGGCTTCACCATACAGGTAGGAAAGCTGGCTTTCAAGTGCATACAAAGCCACCCCTGGACTAACGTGGGCTCTTCTGGGGCTTCTCCAGCCTAAATGCAGCCATGAAAGTGCTCAGAGTTTGTACATGAGCCACACTACCTCTCTCCATCTGTCTCCACACCTATACTTCTTAGCTATGACCATTTTGATAATATTGGAAACAAATTTTTAAAAACACAAAAGAAAGGATCCTCGAACAATTACTTAATACTTACAATTTTAAATGATTTGTTACAAAGTGAGTATTTACAAACCGAATCTGCCTTCCTAGGTGTCAGTTTAAACAGTTAAAAAATATAATAGCAAAAAATTCTCACTTACATAATTAACAAAAACATCAACAATAATCTGGAATAAACTCACAATTAATGCCCATGTTGTACATGGAGAAAACTACAGGACTGTACTGAGGGGTAAATAAGAGGTGTGAATGTAGAGACATCAACATATTGCATGGAGGAATACAGTTTTGTAAATATGGAAGTTCTCCTAAAAATAATTCAAATCTTAATAAAAATCCCATGAATACACTTATCTGATTTTTTTTTTAACTTGAACAATATATTTTAGAATTCTTCAGGAATAATAAAGTCATAATAATAGCCAAGAAAGTTTGGGATGGAAGAAAAGAACAAAAAAAAATCGCACTGTCAGATAATAATTAATTTTTACAATATTTAAGATATAGCGCTGGAGTAAGGAAGTAAGATTGACAGAAATAAAGCATGAGCTCAAAAAGAGACTCTAGTGTACATAAGTATTTTATACATGTGGGATTTCAAATCAAAGAGCAAAGTATGAATTCAATAATTGTCCTGGGACAATCAGAGAATCACCTGGAAAGAACAAATTCTATTCCTGTCATAATGACCACAAAAATAATTACAGATAGTGATGTAAATATTAAAATACTAATAACAGCAAATACAATTCTTTGCTCACATTAATTCAACTTCTCCTCACTATAACAAGTACTATTATCATCTCCATCTTAGACATTAAATAAACCTACATAAGAGATTTATACCATTATAAGAAAGTATTTCTAAGAATAATAACAAAGATAAAACACAAAAGGAAGACATTTACTATCTTAAGAATATTTTGAGCCACAACAAAAATAAACCTACTGAACAAAATGAAACGAAAGAAATGACAAGGAAAAACTCTGTGATAGATGTTGATGAAGACAAGGGATTAATGTTCATAACATACAAAGAGCTATCACAAAGCAAAAAGAAGCTTCCTCACTTAAATTTGTGCAAAGGACAAAATGGATCATTCACTTTTCAAAAGTCAGATGGTTAATCAGTAAAAAATTCTCAATACCTCACTGGTCATCAAATGCAAACTAAAACAATGAAAAAGCATTTTGCTCATCTTATTGGTAAATATTTTTAAAAGATATTGTAGCTAGTGTCCATCTGTGGGAGAAAAAACTGTGAGCGACCTTTTTGGAGGATGACATGTCAATGGATATGTAAACTCTGAAAAACGTGTGTACACACTGATTCAACCCCACTTCTAGGAATCGTTTCGTTTAGAAAAAAAATCAGTTCAAATAGATATACTGTTTACACTGGTGGGAAGAAAAGCTGAAGTGAAATCATATCCAGCGATAGAGAATTGGTTACGTAAGTAATTCTACATTTCTCATTCCACACTGGAGAAGGAATTTCTAGTCACTTGAAAGTAGCCTGTGATGAAAGTAAATGTCACATCCAGGGACTAAATTTCCAGAAGACTTAACTAAAGGCATGCTCATACAAGATCACAGGAATGTCTGTTAAAGAAAGATGCCAGTCAAACATCCTTTCTGACAGTGGAAAATGGAGAAAAGTTAAGTGTCCACCATCAAGACAATAATGCGGTAAATCACGGTGAGCTGTGGGCACTGAGGGGGCCAGCGTTTCCCCGTGGCCCAGGGCCTTGTCCACATCACTCTCCCACCAAATGTGTCCTTGCACAAGAGACCACACCTGCACATCAGGAGACCACTCCACTCTATCTGAACGGACCGGGTGAGTCTGGAGTGGGAGGACGTCTATGATATACCCCTGAGTGAATAAAGCGAGCTGCAGAAAACATATAGTATGGCCTTATTTTTCAAAAAAGAATATATACACACATATACATAGATTTCTCATATGTATGTATGTATGGGTATATATATATGTCATAGGCATAAAGGTCATGAAATATATACACCACATTGGCAACAGCTTTTACACTCAGGAAATAAGGGGAAGGGAGGTAGGGCTCTTTCGGTACCACCACAGTTCTCTTTTCAGTATTTCAGTTAAGTACACTTGGAATTTAAAAGTTTATTTAAGCCCGAAGTAAAATGGACGATGCCTCCACAAGACATAATGCTATACTGGTCATTAAAAATCATGCCAGGGGAGATAGAATATTGTAGAAAAACATGTAATAAGCCGAATGGAAAATGGAGGTCTCCACACAGTAAACAGGCACACAGTGCTCACTGGTTTTTATGACAGAGCTGATACACACTGATGAAAAGAACAGAAAGTAGATGTTAAAGTGTTAATTATTATTTCTGACTAGTGGGACCTGGATAGCCGTTTTTGTCCCTTTTTTCAGACTTATTTCATTAAATATACATTATTTTTCATCTGAAAAAAGCATTTTTAGATGTGTAGTACCACACATTGGAGAATAATACACGAGTACTTACAGAAAAAAATAACTAGGAGACACGGCAGCAGCGCCACACAATGTAGAACGGGCAATCCTGATTAACACCGCGCAGTTACATAAGGACCCACAAAGTGAGAGCACCTGCTGTAACAGGGCGCGGCACCCTTCTATTTGTCACCTGTGTCTTCAGGGCTGAGGCAGTTCTGAGCATGGCCAGTGTCAGTGTTGGTGTCTGGATGGATGCCACTGGATGTGAGGGCACCTGCAAGCCGAGAGGAAGAACAGAAATCATCCTCTACTTTTTCTGTCTTGTTTCTCTGTTACTTTTAAAGAGAGGCATAAATAAGATAAACTAAATCTTCCCTACTGAAATTTCAGTAATGAAACCGTTTTCAAAGTGTTCACAACTTATATTCTGACTATAACTGTCTTTTCAACAAAGCATCATATTTATTAAATGTTAATTAACACAGTTAATTAACTACCTGTTAAAACCTATTAAAGAACATGAAATGCACTACGTGAAAGCACCACGCCTGCAGTAACTACCTTAGCTGTCTTCACGGCAGTGCAGTCAGCCCCCACCATCCCGTAGCCCTGAGCTCCTGATGCTGGTAAGAGAACACGCTGCCGCCTCAGATGGAGAGAAACGGTGAAAGTGTTTTCTGAAATCTACAGCACTGACAAAACATAACTGACAAATCCCAGGCTCCTTTGAGGCTGTCATTTTATGTTTCTGACCAACAACCGTCAATGAGCAGAACCACCCCATTTCCGAGCCATGGGACTCACGTGGGAAGCAGTTTTGGAGAAATTTCCAGGTATAGAATGTAACCAACTATACATAGAACTCTGAAAAAATAAAAGATTCAATACCCTGATTTTGGAAGACACTCAAAATATTCTCCTAAGCCTTAGTAGCTGGAAAGGCTGGGCTTATCCTAAGCCACTTATTTATTTCACAGCCAGTGAGCATCTCCCACCAACCCTATTTCCCTGTGTCTGCTGGGGGCCTCAGGCAAACTCTTGCTGTCGATCATATAAGTCACAGGGCAGACGCGTGTGTCTCACGCCTGCAATCCTAACACAGGCCCACCTCCTAGCCTCACAGTTTGAACTTAGCCCCATTTTCTAACCTGTTTATTTGGTATCTGTTCTTCTGTAAGCTGCCCGAAATGCTTTTTGGAACAAGTCAGAAGAATGAGTGGGTAGATAAATGGACAGATGGGCAGGTGAGAGATGGGCAGACCGAAAGAGAGACTCCAAGAAAAGGGGAACAAAGAAAATTTCCTGTGCAAAACCCTCTTCTAGTCAGGGAAGAAAACCACCAAGGAGAAGAGTGAAGAGGCAGGTAGGTTAGGACTGTTTCCTGGATTCCATGAAAAGTCACACCAAGAGATGAGAGGGTAGAACTATAAATAATAAAAGGAAAAAAGCACACATGCTTGAAAAATATATCTACAATATGTACTTTCTAAAGAATAGATTCAAATCAGTAGGGCCCAATACCACAATCCTTGGGTATTTACAGAAATGAGAATCCCATCTCCAAACCACAAGGCATCCCTTTGGAGCACTGAGAGTCTACACGGGGCAGTCATAAAGCCATCACCGCAAAATTTATGCTATCCTGCACTTACGAGGAATGAGCAGTTGTGCACGCGTGACAGTTACACCGCACAGCACCTCTACGGGGGAGGGAAGCCTAGCGAGCCCCATCTCTGCAGGACAGAAAACCAGTCCTGGAGAGCCTAAGCCAACCTACCAGTTCTCCATCTCACAGGACTGGTCACTCCAGAGCAGGACTCGAACTCAGACACACGTCTGTAAGCACGATATTATCATGCATTGTGTGATTTTTGTGTGTATAATACATTTGTTTCTGGCATGAAAGGATATTTAATAAATAATTGATTGTCTTGTCTATCTCATTAGCTCACAATCAATCTTCATACTGTTGAATTGTACTCTTTTCCTCTGGAGAACAGAACGGAAAGAGCGGGGGTCAGAATGAGGTGGAGCTCCATTCTTTATCTGGTATCTCATCTCATCCAAGTCTCCAACCAGGGAGAAGGAGCCAATGTTCTCTTAATCTTTTAAAGAGAGGGCTCCACTGATGATGACTTACTCAACCCAAAAACCAAGGCTTGGGGAAGGGCACATGTAGCAACCAGAGCAGTATCAGATGTAGGAAAGTGAAAAGAGCTCACGGGAGGGCTCAGGGGGTCAGCCTGATTTAACTTCAATCGATAAAATATACCACACTGTAAAAATACTAGCATGCAATAGATTTGTACTTTCTTGACAAGTTTCCACAGCCCACATGTAACATTATCGTGAACCAGTGAAAGGAAGAGTCTACAGATAGGGAAAATCAATGCCACAGGCAGGCTGAAACCCAGGCTGGAGTTTAGGAAGAGAAAGGGCATAGTTAAGAATTGGGGAAAGGCTGGAGGAAAAAATCACAAGGACTCTCAAGCATCATCCTACAATCATATAATCATTCATTCAAGAGAGAGTTACTGAGGTCCTATTTTGTGCAAGATTGTACACAAGGCAAAGCAAGAGCGCAGCGACCATGTTGGCAGCAACGGGAGGGGCTAAAATACACTTCTGATCCCGGTACCTTGCACACTTGTCCTCAGTATAAAGGCAAAGAAAAAAAGTAAAATAATATTCTGTAAACTCAAAGCATTGCTGAAAAAAAATTAAAGAAGACCTAAATACCTGGACAGACACTCCACGTACAATCCTGGATCAGAAGACAGTGCTCTTGGAATGGCAGTGCTCCCCAGAGTGATCCGTAAATTCTACATGGTCTCGATCACAATCCCAGCGGGCTCCTCTGCAAAAACTGATTAGCTGCTGTTATAATTCATATGGGAATTCGAGGGTCTCAGTAACCAAAACGAACTTGAAAAAGAAGAACAACATGAGAGGACTTGTAATTCTCAATTTGAAATTTTACAACTGTATCTCTAGGTGAGATTAGAGGCCATTTTTAAGTTAGTACTGTGTTTATCCTTATTTTCTAAATTCTCTAGAATGAATATAATTGTTATAATAAGGAAAATAAAAAGTAAGGTATCTTTTAAAACATGCACACCGATTCATTCATTGGAAAAAATGTATTTTAACTATAAAGAGGTAAACAAATATCTAGTGAAAAAGGACTACTTAAAAACAAGAGTGCATTTACATTTTTAAGAAATTGAAAACTGAAAAGCACAAACACATCAAGTTTCTAGGGAGACAAATACAACATATTAACACTTATTTTCAAAAATTCTAATTCAACAATGAAAACTCAAGAAATGGAAAATCGCGATTGACAGCCAAATGCAAACACATGGAGAGCAAAGGCCTAGAAATCACAGTTCCTTTAACTCTGCTACTACCTCAGTAGGGGAGGAAATTCCTCACTGAGGAGACAGTGGAATCCCATGCATAAGACAGGATACACAGTACAAACTGCGCTAGAATCTGGGGTGACTTTCTTAGAAGAATTCTAAAGTTAGAACATTGCTGAAAAACTATAAATACACTGACAGACAGATTAAAACACACAGTCATATATATTATATAGAAACATATGAAGTCTGCTCCCATGTTACATAGAAATACAAACATATTTGTTCATTTATGGGCACTGATTACTTTTTCCCAGGTAGAATATTTCAACTAAAACAAATAATCAATAATACACCCCTCTTGTCAAATCTAGTGATAAGTTACTCTGCTATGTAATCATAATATGCCTAAGATAGATCTAAAATAAGTGAAAAAGATCTTTGTATGGTTTCTTGAACTCTTCTCAACATTCCAAACTTAATTTTAAAATAGATCTGAGCAGTATTTCTATATTATTTTTTCCCTCGTGAAATGACCAATACAGTCTGTTGTCAAAATTCTGTCCTTACAATGATTCACGAACACCGTATCCTCACAAAACTGCTGGACAGCAAGTCACTATCCAGACACTGTGACCAAACAAACGAAACACAAGGAAGACAGTGACCCTATTCTGGAGGGCTTACCGTCTGCGTCAACACCGGGGTTTTAATTTGATTGGTTTGATTGGGTAGCAAAATAAAATCAATCAATTATTTTCTTCTCTGAGCATTCTGTAAGTCATGACTCTTTTCAGTGTCATGAGCAGGAAAGACTTAAGCATGACTTGATTAGGTCAAATAGCAACAATCATCACCGGAGAGTGTGTAATAAAGAAGTTAACTGATAGCAATTCTTCTGCCTACATGAGACCTAAAATAAACCTACACTGATATCCGAAAGGAAAATGAGGAGATGAGGTTCCCAATGAGAAAACAAACAAACAAGAAACCAAAAAATGAAAGACTTTTTCATTAACGATTCCAGGCAGTAGTGGAGCATGGTGGTGAATAGCACAGATGCTTGGGGACAATCATGAGGCTCTGAACTCCCACAGCACTGGGTAGCTTTGACACTCATAACTCAGTGAAATTTTCTGCATCTCAGCCTCCTATCCATAGACTGGGTATAACAACAGCACCCGTCTCCTAGGACGGTTCTAGAAATTAAGATATTTTATATGTAAATTTTAAATAAAATACCTCAGATTTTAAATATTGCCCCAAAAGCACAAGGAAAAAAGAAAACAGAGATAAATTTGAGTTCATCAAATTTAAAACTTTGCTTCAAAGGAAACCATCCAGAAAGTGAAAAAAACAACACTCAGGAGAAAATATTTTCAAATAATTTATCTGATTAGGAATTTGTATCTCCAAATAAAAAAGAGCTACTACAATTCAACAAAAAAGACAACTAAATTAAAAAATGAATAAAGGATCCGAAACGGTATTTTTAAAGGAAAATATACAAATGGCCAATAAGCACAATGAAACGATGTTCAAAATCATTAGCTGTAAGGGAAATCATGTCAAAACTACTAGGAGAAACCGCTTCACACTCACTACATTAGGTTATAATTAAAAAAAGAATAACAAGAACTAATGAGGACACACAGGAATCAGAGATAGCAGCCCTTGCTGGTGAGATGTAACGCTGTGTGGCTACTTTGGAAAACAGCCTGGCAGGACCTCAGAGAGTTGAACAGTTGGTTTCTGAATGACCCAGCAATTCTACTCTGTGGGCACACACGTAAGAGAACTGAAAACAAATGTCCACATAAAAACTCCTACAGGAATGTTCACGGTGCCATTATTCATCACAGCCAAAAAGAAGAAACAACCAAAATGCCTATCACCTGATGAATGGGTAAACAGGGGCCCAGCCATACAGTGGAATATTATTCAGCAGTAGCAAAGCGTGGAGTACTGACTCAGGCAACAACATGGACAAACATTGAAAACGTTACTCAGTTTGAAAGAAGTCAGTCACAATAGACGGTTCCATTTACATGAATTGACTCGATTTACATGAAATGTTCAGCACAGGCAAATCCACAGAGAGAGAAGAGTGGCTCCCTGGGGCTGGGGGAGGATGGGGAAGATGGGAATGAGTGCTTATGCATATGGGGTTTCCTGTTAGGAGGATGAAAATATTCTAAGATTGACTGGGATGCACAATTCTTGGCATAGAGTAAAAACCGGTGTAAATATTAATGGGTGAATTGTATTAAAACTGTTAAGAACAAAAGCACCTCGGGCCATTACCTTCCCATAGTAGATGCAAATTCCTAACTTTTATTACAGGAAGAAGAAACTGCCCTCAGCATGAAAGCAGGAGATCAGCAAATGTGAGTTAACCGAAATTGGACAAGAGCAGTTCACTTGAAACAGTTGCTGAGTGTATACGAAATATTCAGAATGAAGAAAATCAGTTTGACATCAAGATGAAGCATTCTGCTTCAAATGCAGATCAAGGATTCGGCAAGCCCACCTGCTAGAAATAACCAGAGAAGAAACCTGGTTCTTAAAACAAGCACCACATCCAACAAGGAAATGGTGGTGAGGAAAGCAGTCAGCCAAAAAACTGGAACAGTTGGCTACAAATAATTTCTCCACTGAAATTTCAAAAATAAAATGAAAGTGATGCAATGCTGCGCTGCCCTCACGTGAATGGGCTTCCTCCGGTGCTCGACAGTTCTGTAACCCCGAATGAGAGACTCAGGAGAATCAGCATGGCTCCTGGGAGTCCCCAGGTGACTGCCCACCAGCACGCTGACCACCATCACATCTGCCAGGGTTGAAATGCAGAGAAGAGACCAACTTCTGAAAGGCACAGGAAATGTTGGCAAGGGAAAAAATGGCTGCAGTCAGTCCTGGGACAGAGGCCCTGACAGCAGAGGCCAGAAGGCTGCAGGTGAACTGGAGTGGCCCTGGGGAAGGAAGGGACCACAAGGGAGCAGATCTCAATTCTCTTCTCTCTCTCCCTTGGGTAGGAGAGATAAAGCCTGCATCATTCTCACCTGGAATTGTGGGTTATGGCTGGCAGAAGTCGTACCGACACGGAATGATTATTCAAGACTCTGTGGGAAAAGTCCAGAAAAAGAGAAGGAGTAGGGAGCCAACTCCACGAGCCTCTCAAATGCTCCTATGTTTACTGTGTATAACGAAAGGAAAAAGTCATTAACAGTTGTGTGATAGTAAGTAGGAACTTGAGGAAAGACGGGAGGAGACAGAGATTGTAGAATCCACAATGAGTACAAAGGCTTAGTGTATCTTTAGGGAAGTCATGGGGTGAGGGGAATAAGATACATTCTTTAGATATGTGAATTACAAAGCAGACCACGAGACGAGCCAGGTCCTTGTTTTGGGGATAATAGACTATCTAAAAGCACACAAGCCCAGCTTTTATAGCTGAGGGCCTGGGTCCTTGCTTTGAAATGAGCAGAGTGCTATCTAAAGCATCAACAATGCAAGCAAAGCATTGTCTCTGCTTTTTAAGGCAAGGAGACAGGAGTGAGGATGCACAGGCTCCTGCTTGCAAAGCAGTTACTAAGCACATATTTTTCTTCTGAACATTGACAGGCGGCTGGGATCTGTTACAATTTGTTAACCTAATCTTGGGCTCCCACATGTAACCATTATGGAACCATTATGGAGGACACCCTAGGATAACAAATCCTAGCCCTGGGTCTTTTCCTGCCACCTTCAGACACTCTAGCAGGATCTAGACACATCCCTGACTAACGATCCCACAGAACCACCCAGACTCTTAACTCCTGGCGCTTGAAACTTAATTTTAGCTCTACACAACTTAACAAAGAATAGTTTCAGAAATAGAAGATATTACATTCTTTTATATCTCATCATATGAAGTAATTTTTCTGATTGCTCTAAGCTGCTTCTAATTGGCAAAGCACCTAATTCTGCAGGTGAATTCAGTACTTTCCATTGGGCATAACTTGCCAGTTTGGGCTCGCTGAATTCTATTGGTCAAATACTGATACACTTAATTGATTTCATTGTTCATCAGTTTCAGCCGGGAGGAGAGGGAGTGTCACTCTGTTCCTCAGCCCACCCTCAACTCTTTTCTCATCAGCAACTCAGGCCTCCTGAAAATAAAACAAAGAATTTGTTTCCCTTCTACGCTTTCCACAAACCCAACAGGAAACATCAGCCTGGAGAAAGAATTCAACAAAAATGTTCAAACAAAAATCTATAAAACCTGAAGCAACTCCATCTCTGAATCATGATACACAATGACATGAAAGTAAGAGTGTCAAGCACAAAGCATGCGTGAGCCTGACCACCTCATTTCTATTCTTCAAAGGAAGGAAGGTTTTCATATTTTTTATTATCACTCTTTCTCATTGCTTCTGATTAAGCCAAAAATTAGTTTATGAAATAATTAAGCACTGCAATAACAGATTTTTGTTGTATCAATTATAGAAGGCATTCAGAGGGGATAGGAAAACCCACCTTTGTAAAAAATGTAAAATTCCTTCCCCTGTTAAAAACACGTATACAAAATGCAACAGAGAATTCAAATTCTTGCGGAGAGGAGCAAAGCCACAGAATCAAAGCAAAGTCATTACTATGAGTCAATTCAAAATTCACTAGACAAGCATGCTCAAAGCATTCAAAGAATTTTAAAGGCACACTGCAAACCATTCACTTAATGATCTGCAGGCTAGAGGAAGAATTTCCCTCTTTAACAGACAACATAAATCAAAAGGGTGCCCCTCCAAACAAAGACAAAAGATCAATCAGGTTTTTAACAGTTCTGATAAATCAGCATGTTCTAAAGAACAAAATTCAGAAATTTTAAACATTCATTCACACCACAATGAAACAAGCACTTAAAAAAAAAGAAAAAAACCCCAAAGAAACTAAGCACATTGATCATGCACTTGGATCAATGAGAACGTCTTTTACCCTTCGAACAAAGAACAGGCTATAGCCTTTTACTTGAAAATTAACACTACTTTAAAGATAACTCCTAAAACGGATTTCATCATTCATGTTGCCTTGAAAACTCTGAGGCACTTGTATCTGATCAGAAAAGCAATTCTGAGTAATAGTATGTTACAATTCAGCGCCAGTTTGCTTTAGAAGAAAAAAGAAAAGCTACTGTTCCTCAAATCCTGCACAGACTGAGAAGTGCCTCCCGGCCTCTTTCTCCTCCCGTTTTCTAAGCTCATGCTCCCCAACACTTCTGAAACAAGTATGACAACCTCTTATTTCCAAAATGCCAAATGACAAAAGAATATCAATTTATTTGTGTAAATATATGCCTACATCTTGAACTGGAGGAGGAAGGTATCAGAGGGCTACATGGAACTTATTTGTACCTTCCTGAAATCACACACAAACACGTTCACACAGACACAAACACATACACACTGAATTACTGAGCACTTCACAAGCTTAGGAATTCCAACTTCTAGAAGATAACTTTGCAGTTAGTTTAAAATACAAAACTGTCAAGTTTTGAAAGACTTGATCATCTGCTAAATCATCCAAATATCAACGAGACCCAATTTGCCTTCTCTGTAGAATGTAATTTCCCATGATGTCAAAGCAGACCCTAAGAAGTACTGGATCCAAGACTCGTGTTTATCACTAGCTATTATCGTTTTTAAACAAGTAAACAGATTCAGAAATGTATGTCCCAACATTTATTCTTATTGAAATAGCATATGTATTCAATTGTCTATACAGAAAATAGGTCCCATGATGGTGTTTAAGAGCTATTTTGTGTATTGCAATATTTATTTTTAAGTGAAGACAAGGAGGGTGGGTATTACTCAGTTGTAGAGCACTTGCTTACCATGCACAATGTGCTGGCTTCAATCCCCAGTAATCACCCCCCCCAAAAAGTGCTTATTTAAAAATAAGAAAAAAGTTATAAAAAAATGCAGACTAAAAACCACTGCAATGTAGAAGCCAGAACTATAAAAAAAACATGTGTTTCTATCAAATACTGACTATATGTCAAACACAGGGACAACCACAAATCACCCCTGACAACCATCACGTGTGGTTCTCAGCAACCCTTCTAAGTAGACACGGATGAGAAGCCCAGCACTGCGGATGAGGAGACGGAGCTCGGAGGAGCCGGGGACGCTGACCGTCCTGCTCCCCGTGACACCACGTCAGCCCAGGACAATTGCTGACAGAGCTGCAGTGAGGGGACATGCAGCTGCGTGGAAACTTCGGGAGCTGGGAGTCCCAGAAAACACGAAAAATTGTTCAGTGAAAAACCAGCTCAAATATATTACACTGTGTCACATTCTTTAAACAGGGAACATGACTGAGACATTTTTGATGCCTCCGTGTCCTTTATGCCATCATCAGTTATTTGCCCTCACAGCATGAACAGTGATGATCTGGACCCCATATGAAGTGCACTCAGATGGCAGAGCTTTTAAAGCTGTTTTATGAAGTTTGTAAGACTCTGTCTATGCCTCACACAGGCGGTCATCCATCACTTCTCACCGGTGTGGACGTACCACCTGAAATCACTCCTTTCTTCTTTTTAAAATCCCTTCATCTAATCCAGACTTTTCAACAGCAAAGAATCAGCTCAACCACAGACAGTGAACAGCTTTTCACCAAATGGACTCGAACAGCCCATCGGACTACCTGGAAGCCCTTTTCTTTTATTAAACCCACTTCTGGGTATTTCATCATTTTCTGATTGGTGGACTTGGCCGCTGACTGGCCTACTCAGAGAGCTCCCAGCCTCACATCCGGGGATGGGAGAGGGCCCTGCTCTTGGGAGAAATCAGTGAGGAAGGCGGACATCCTCCAGTCAGGACTGCACGTGTAGAAGTGCCACAACGTGCTCAGAAATTATACCGTCAGCACCCCTGGGCTCCCATGGACTGGTTTCACATTAACCAAACTCACGAGACACTGATGCAAGAAAACCAGAAACTTAACTTATTAATGTAACAGAATATGTGAAACTATGAACCAGACTGAAATATCTGAGTTCAACCATGAGTACAGTTTCTCCTCCACGGCCTAATCCCGGGCAGGCAGTAACATGGCAAACATGGACAGAAGCAAAGCAGGAAGGGTTTCTAGATTAACTCAATGGACTAAATTTCTGTTATACCAACAGATCTACTGCCTGGAAAACAATTAACGCTAATCACGGTGCACTCTTCGTGGACAGTGGCTGAGACACGACTGTGAGCACCTGTGTAACTCTCCTTTCCCTGTCCTTATTGGGCAAACTGATGCACAGAGGTACAGAGATCCAGGGATGCAGATACCTATAAACACCAAAAGCCCATTTCTGGGAGCCTCAAAACCAGACAGCCAGGGTTTAAATACCAGCTCTGCCACTTACTAGCTCTGTGACCTTGGCCAACTTACCCTCTGTGTGCCTCAGTTTCCACACTGTAAAACTGGGATAAAAATCAAACATTCCTTACTCGATTGTTGAGAAGATTGAAGGATTCATTTCTGTAAAACTCTCAGAAAAGAATGTAGCACATTATTGGTGCTCAACAAATGTCAACTTAATATTAAAGTGATTTAAAAGTCTCCTTTCTAATCATCTTCTGTGTTTCCTGGCTAGACTAAGTCCCAAAGAAAATCCTTATTTCTCCTTGTATAAACTCTTGGGGAGCACCCTTCTGTTCCATACCACCACCTGTTTAAACTGAGGGAGGGGATGCCTCCTCCCCACTCCTCTTGGCCACGGAGAGTGCCTCTCCACACCACAGACCCATGGCCCACAGCTAGCCTTTATCATACTAACAGAGTGGGGTGTGAGTCCGGAGAGACAAGCAGGGAATGTGAAACCGTTCCTTTCCTTCCAGTGCTGGCCACACTTGGGAAGCACCCTGGATGCTCAGCTCCATGGCAGGACAGCCCTGTGCATGATGGGGCAGGTCCTCTCAAGGGAAGGCTCGCTGTGGCCCAGTGTTACCTGGGACAGGGTGAGTCTCTACTTCTGGGACACAGTATAATGACACGCATTTTCCCACAGCCCTGAAGTTCATGGAGAACGTGGCTTCATCAGTAAAAATGAAGACATATATCGCCTGCTTACTCTTTTCTTTCATCTCTCAGTTGGCTGCTGGAGACAACATGTGTATAAGTATTCGATCCCATTAAGCCCCAACATATATGAAGTAACAAAAAATTCTGTGGCTTCACGTTGGTTCAGGGCGACTGTGTAAAAGTTCTGACTTTGCTGATGCTAAATTATGGGTATAGGAACTATCGAACCTCCTCAAATATCTTTCATCATAAAACCAGCTTTCCTTATTTTCCTGTTTCTTAGTAATTGCCAAAGACTATCAAAAGATGGCTTCTCACAAAACAGTAGCTAAAGTTTATGAGCCCTCTTGACATACCCACTGTGGTAAACACTTTACATAATTTCTAATTCTCACAATTCTACAAAGCAGATATGAGCATCCCCATCTCACAGACGAGGTAAATCTCAGAACGAACTGACTTAGGCTCACGTGGCTCAGTGGCAGCGTGTGCACGCAAACACAAGTCAAAAAACTACACCCCTTCCTATATGTACCAAATCTCCTACCACTAATTAACACACAGCAGCGGGGTCAATACTCAGGGAACCCAGTACAATGTTCAGCTTTAAGGTGCTCCAGAGCCCGCTTCTAGCTGTTTTAAAATTTCCCGGCTCACTGGTTTCTAGCACTGGAAGAAAAGTCCGATTTTGCCATTGTTTGCACAGCAAGTCTGAGATGTTCACAGCGAGATGACAGAATAAAACTAAGATATAAGCAGAACAATTTTTACAGGTAGACAGACATAATGTAGACTGTGCTATTCTGAAGCATTAAGCAAAGAAATCAAAATAAAACAACGTTGTTTAAGCTTTCTTTAACAAATAGGAAAATTAAGAAGGTAAGAAGGTGCAACAAGCGCCACCTATGGCTAAAAAGACCTTCCAGGTTGCCGGGAAACATGCAACACAAAATTGCCTGTAGGATCAGAAACGAGAATCAGATAACTAAAAGCTTCTGTAGCACATACTGCACTTTGCTTCAGGGTAAGGGAGGGGTATTCAATATTTAATCTGATATTGCTAATACTCCTGAATATAAACAAAAGACATAGGCTTATGGAAACTCATCTTAGAGGAGGAAAGAAACCAGTCCAGCCTCTTCAGTTTATAGGAGGGGAGACTGAGACCTGGGATATGTCCTCCTGGCAATCGGCAGCAAAGCTCTCCTAGGCCTCATGTCTTGCACTGTAGCAAATACCAACAGATCTTTACTAGGCCTATATTCATAAAAGTAACGTCTGTATTTTTCCAACAGTAGGTAATCTAAGTATCTTGCAAAATACTTCTCAAAGAGCCAGGAAATCGTAAAAGTTTGTTGAAATACAAAAACATTTATTTACATATTAAAACAGCATGTGATTTATTCTATTAAAAAAGTTACATGTCAAATCAATGTTTTGATATTTTAAACCTGTTAAAAGTGCAAGAAAAAAAATCAAAATTTTCTTTAATCACAAAAGAGAGAAGATTATTCCCTGAAAATGATAAATGTGAATTTTTTTAAACTTAATGGATCTGGTCAGAATCCACGAATTTAAATGTCTGAGTGGATGTTACACGGTAACATGAATTCTGAGTTGTAACAATACACATTCTGTGTAAATAATCTTCAAGGTCGTCTGCTTAAGGCAATTTAAATAATCCCTGTCTCAATAGAATGATACAGATTTCATTAAAACTTCATAGTGCACTAAAAAAAATAAATGAATCCTTGTTACTTTAAGCCATATTCATATATATCATATATATACATATTGAATATGCATCAGAAATAAGCCACCCCCTTTAGTATTCAGAGTTGATCCTTCTAAAATACCTGTCATTGTGACAGCACATTTTTATTAAGCACCTTTTGGGTGCTTTGTATACAAGGCGTCTAAATCTCACAGACAAGGAAAACGATATTACTCAAATTTCACAAATGAGGAAATGTACTTAAGCCATAAAAACAACTTACCTATTCATCATCAGGAAAGAAAAGAGTAATGATTTTACTTACAATATTCACTGACAATCTTTTCTTCCATACTAAGACTACATAAAACCAATTCAGTCTTTCTAAGTATTTCTGTCAATAAGGGCCACTAGAGAAAAGCAAGTAACATCACTAGCAATGGTTGGACTTTCAAAGCCCACTTCTCTTTTGCACTATAATTATTTTTAATGTTTTGTTTGTAGTGCTCACAGAGCACTAAAATTAAAAAAAAATTAACTTTTTAAGTCATTACATGAGAATAAAACTTTTGTAAAAATGTACAATTTTAATTTATGCCACTCTGTCTCACATTCTCACTGGTGTCTCTCCTTTGAAGTCCTCATCAGGCTGAGATCACTAAAATTGGCCATTTATGGAGTCACAGGAGTTCGGGAAACCACTCAACGGGAGGCTGATTAGAGGAGCAATTAAAAATGCATTCTGTGCAGCCAGGTTTCCAGCACTGAGCAAGCCACTGCCAGCTGTGTGTAATTTGGGACAAGGTGCTCCATCTCTCAATCCCTCAGCTGCAAAAAAGGAGACACTGATACCTACCCTCAAACACCTGCTATGAAGTAAAACATGAGGAAAGCATTTTAGCCTTAGGCAGGTGTCCATTCAGAGCGAGTTTGGTCATTATGATGATGAGGATGGGTGTTAATAAATTAAGCTAGACCAGAAAGTAGAAATCACCATAAAGGAGAAACATTTAAATCAATGAGCATTTTCTTTTGGATGGATTGCAGAATATTCTATTGATTTTTTTAATAAACCAAGATTTGTCCATTAATAATAGATATACAGGTTCATGGACAAGTCTCCAGAAAAAGAATTAGAGGCCTCTAACCTCTGAATACTAAGAAAGTAAAGTTTAAAAAGAATTCTGGGGGAGATTATACCTCATTTGGGAGAGTATGTGCTTAGCATGTATGCGGCCCTCAGTTCAGTCCCCAGTAACTCCATTTAAAAACTTTTTTTTTAAGAAATGGAGAATTAAAGCAAACAGATGGAGGAATGCAGAATTGTTTTAGAGACTCAACTCAGAATTCTGATGGGGAATAAAACATCCATTTCTCAGAGGAAATCTTGAAAACTATGTAAACTGGATCTGAGATGTCTAGTCTTTTAACATTATTGAAGAATTCATATTACCAAGTCTTAAAACTACCTGATAACCCACAGTGGTGATAGTGATCATAACAGCTGCCAACACGGATCGAGCTCCGGCTAGGAATGCTCTGTTCTGACATCTCTGCCCCTGAGGCCTCACCAGGCTGAGAGCACTAACTTCGGACATTCATGAGCATCTCGTGTAAGTCCTCAATTTGTGCTTCTCACTCCCCCCTCACCAGGCCCTCTGAGGGAAGCACTGTTATCATCTTCCCCACCCGCAGTTAAGGCCACTAAGGCACAGAGACTAAACCCGATCCAGGTCACACTGGCATTAAAGGACGTGTGTATTTCTGCTGTTTTACTTTTTACAAAGGAATCTGAGATATCAATTCAAGGGAGACTGTTAAATAATAAAGTCTGTCTGGTCTCCACCTCAAAGAGCACATAATATAGATTCCTGATGTAGGATGAGGCTGCCGCCACAAACTGACTCAGCTTGAAATTAATATCCAAGATGAAGCAGCGAATACACGTAAACATTCACGATTGTCAATTCTACTCACGGGTCTGGGCCCTTCACTGCCTGAACGGCGGTGAAATCCCCACCCCTGTCAGGGAGGGAAGAGCGGCTCTTCCAGGTCGCACCCAGGCTTCACGGGCTGTTTCCCCTCACAGACAGTCGTCAACGATTAAAAAGCTCTCAAGATTTTTACACCATGCAAAACTGAAAGACATTTCTGCAGATGGAGCACTTTCTCAGGCTTAAACAATTTTTGCCTACACTCAGCAAGGGGGAGAATAGAAACATGACTCTGCAAAGTCTCTGAGCCTCACCACTCACAGGAGTAGAACTGCCTCAGCACAAGGTGACTGTTCACATTGCAGGGTGAGAACAAAATAAAGCCGCCCCAACCACAGGCACTCCCAGAGACAGCGCTCAGCAGTCTTCTGCACACTCACGGTTGTGCAGCCCTCACCACCATCTATTTCCAGAACACTCCATCATCCCAGAAGAAACCCCCTGTCACTATCAGTCATTCCCTAATCCCCCTCCACCCAGCCCCTTGCAACCATCACCTGCTCTCTGCCTCTGCATTTGCCTATTCTGCGCATTTCAGATCACTGAAGTCAACAATATGTGGCCGTTTATGTCTGGTTCCTTTCACTTAACGTGCTATTATCAAGGCTTTTCCATGTTGAAGTGGTATCAGCATCTCTCTCTTTTTTTTTTTTTTTTTTAAAAATGTTAGTTTATTAAAAGGTGGTAAGTACTATCAAAAAGAGTAGAGTGGAGCATAAGGAGTGGGGATTCAAAGGGAAAAGGGTGGGTTGAGCAGTCAGGGTGGACTTCCCAGAACAGGTGGCCTTTTTCATCTTCCCCTTTATTTTTTTTCCTTTTTATTCACCCTTACGTATGAATAATGGAGATACTACATTCAGTTCATCCATTCAGCAGCTATGTATGGACGACATCCAGAAGAATGGGTGTAAGAGGTGACTAGCAGGGATGGCATTTAAGCAAAGGGCAAGATGTGCTTTAAAATAAAAAGCCAACAAACAGAGGCACAAGGAAATTCAGTCCGTTTCTGAGCAAAGTGCATGCTTGCTTCGGCAGGACTACCGTGCAGGGCTGGGGAGGATATTGGCAGGAATCACGGGGAGGGAGTCACCTAAGAAGAATCCCCACAGAAATCAGCTCAGCCAATTCTACACCCTCATGTTTCTAGGCTTCTCTTATTTCATGTAATAGCACTTTAACTACACATCTGATCATGTGCATCAGACCAACTTACCTTGAAGCCACAGAAAATCAATCACTGACCGGAGCAGATCCAGGACAAAACTGTGATGGACCAGGGAGTACTGCAGCATCCCAGCCTGCAGGCACAAACCCCACATGTGCCTTGATGATGTCCAGAAAGTAAAATGCATGGAAATATCTCACTGCTGGTGCACAACATCTGCCCCCATATTGCCCCAAAATCATGCTGGTAAAGCACTACTCAACCCTCTCACTACAAAAAAAAAAAAAAAATGCTAAGAAGGCAAATTTAGGCTCTGCCATTGAAAACCAGCAACCATCAATGCCAGTATCTGAGCTGGAATGCTCCTGACTTCAAAAACCACTGCGGACTTATTTTTCAAACGGGAAAGCATATATGTATTCCACGTAGATGATATTACAGTAGGATTTTTATTTTCGAAACTTCCAGTTCAAAATTAGCACAAGAAAGATTATGTTTCAGCTTTTAAAAAACTCAATTATCTTCCACTTTCTTAATTTTGAACCTATTATTATTTTATAAATGGAGCAATGCTTCATATTATAAACCAAGTGTTTGGCTTCTGCAAACAAAACCTTTATGACCTCACTATTTCAGAGCAAACTTTAATGATGTTTTGAGAGGTGGGGCCTGGGGCGCTCACTAACAGCCCTTTAAATACTGACAAGGATGTGCTATTAAGTAATGCAAAGGCACTAAGTCCACATTAACTAGGAAACCAAAGAAACTACACCAAAGCCTTACTTTATCATTTTTAAATATTCCTATTGTTTGAATATTAAAGTTCTTAAAAGATATGATTTTTTTGAGAAAGACAACAGCTGTATTAAATTTCCTCTCACCAAGAAAGCAATCTTTATCAAGAGTAAAAACCCCTATGGAAATTCAAAAGACAGGACGTTTCTAGCTAAGTGAACATGCAGATATGAACACAAACATAAATCCTATCAGATCTCACTCGAACCAGCTCAACAAAGTCCTGGGCTACCCTGGAACTTAGCTCTTCTCTTCCAAATGTTGGCTGAGCTAACATCATCACACAAGGCAGGGAAGAAGAGAAGAGGAAAGTCCACCTGGCGGCCTCCATCTGTTTTCTTCAAGCCAAAAGGCGCCGCAAGGGCGGCCCAGCTAACAAGCCCTCCCCATAAGGAAATCCGGCATCCACACTGCCCCTGCAGTCCCCAAGCAGCCCCGATGCCCCTCTCCCACTTGTGGCCTCCCAGCCTGTGAATGGTCTTCTAATGTCACTCCCCAGTTGGTGGCACCCTCCCCCTCTTCCCCGCTACACACAAACACACACACACACACACACACACACACACACACACACACGCGCGCGGAGCCAAGGCAGCCTTCCCAAAGCATAAATTTGATTACATCACCCCACTTCAAACCCTTCAGAGGCTCCCTGGTAGAGTTCTAGCCCCACCCCCGACCCTGCTCACCAAGCCTCACCTCAGTACCCAGGTCCCCAGTGACCTCAGTGGCCCCCTGACCTGCTCCTACTTCCCACTTGCCTCCAGGCTCATTTTGACTGTTTCTCAAGGAAGCCTTCCCTCCCTCCAACCTCCGCAATTTATTCCTCTGTTCCTAGAACATTCTAGGCTAAGTCAACTCCTGACACTGCTAAGCTCCCAAGGAGCATTTTGCTTACTAATGTGGGTCCAACCTCTCTCCCCTAGACACTCAGAAGTGTGTGTGTTATGAATAAATGAATGATGGGGTGGGTCTCAAAGGGACAGCCAGACCTGCTCTCGCCCGTCCCGACCTTTCTTACTGTAGAATATCAGAAGCAAAACCAGAAGTACCTTTCCTGAGGGTCACTTCCTGCTGACACCCTTCACTGCCTCCTGTGTCAGTTCTAGTAAAACCCAAGCTCTTCGAAAGCCCTCCACCCCAGGCCCTCTCCAGTGTCCTCCCCAGCAGGGGCACCCACAACCCTGGACCACACATGGCACTCTCCCCGATTCCCCACCGCACAAGCCTCCAGGCCTCTACCCGGGCTGCTCTGCCACATGAGCCACAGTCTTCATGCTTTCTACTGGCTGACCCTTACTCTGTCTTCACAACTGAATGTAGAGCCCATTTCTTCCAGGAAGTCCTCTCTGATAATATCCTTTAGGTCTTGTCAGGTCTCCCTCTGTAGCAGCACTGCATGGTGACCAACTGGGTGTTTGCTTGCTCCTTTGGGACCACGACCTATTGGGGGCCACGTGGGAAGGAGTGAGAGATTACAAGAGGGGTGGGAGAAGCAAAAAGCAAAAATCACAGCTGAAGTCCCAAATTCAAGGATTCTTTCTCAGAAAAAGAATAAAATATTTCACACGAGTGCAATTTGGCTACTATTTTTGTGGCTTGCGGAAAGCAAGGGCTTGGTGTTCTAGTCCAAAACCCGGGTTACATGCAAAGAAATGTATATATTCATATCCAAAGGAAACCAGAGCTGCTCAACAACAGTTTGCAGTCAGAATTGAAAGGAATTTTGATAAAGGCAATGTCTCTCTCTCTTCTTTCTTTTCTGGCATCATATAATTTTAGAAGTATTTGCGTGACTAAGAGATGGCTACAGCCAGTGATTCTGCACTGGAGAGTTTGAGCTGAGGAAGCCCAGATTACATTCACTGTGTAAATGCAATCACACCAACAAACTGACAAATTCCCTTGTGGAGGAGCTGATGTTCCAAAGCAGGCAAACTTATGCAGTAAGAAAACTCTAAATAAAAAGTAAGAAATTCAATGTTCTGTACTCAATTTCATTAGCTATATGGGCCATTACCTGATAGTATATCTTGTCTAATGAAACCCAAAAATAAATTGTGAACGTTGATTTTCTTCATCTGACTGTTTTATGGTAAATTTGGATATCAAACCCACAATCCATACGGACAGCTCAGGCCTATGCTGCAGCACAGCTACATCCCGTAGAAGAAAGTCTATCAAGGGAGAACTGGAGAGTTTCCCTTCAGAAGCTGCTAAGTCTGGTTTTGCACCTGTACATCATTTGCAACCACTTCATCGTCAAAGGAGTATGACCTTACCTCTGTGGTGCGTAAAGCACTGCGGTGCTTCAGAACAATCAAAGAACACTGAGCTGTGTGAATCAGTCCTGAGGCACTTAAATCGTACTTTTTCGGAAAGGCCCCAAAACTGACCCACTTCACCATTTCACGTACACCAGGGAGGTACCGGAATTAGTAGAGAAAACACGCCCTTGAAGTCTGACAAGACCCTGCTTGAATCCTGTTACAGTATTTACTACCCTCTAAACGGACCAATAACTTAACCCCTCTGAGAAGGCTTGCCAATCCGCAAAAGGGGGCTGCCACCGCCCACCTGGGAGGCATGGATGTGAATGCAACACGCAAGTAGGGCGGCCGACTGGTACCTGACACGGGGCCTGGCTAGTTTCCCTCCGCTGCCCTTGTCCCCCTTTAAACTTGTGCTGCTTCCCCGGTACCAAACGCCCGGAATAGACTGCCCGAATATTCTGTGTATCCCAGGATACATGCCTTACCGTTAGGAGGCCAGAAAAACAACTGCCTTCTCCCCAGTCACTATCAATATTCTTAAGATTCTGGATTTTTTTAACCTCTATTTTGCAGGGAGACTATTCCAGAATTTTTCAAGCACCATTCTCCAGGTTGGCTCCCCTCCCAGCGCCCATCCCTTCTCACCTCAGATCCTCTGTCTGCCTTCTGTTCATTGGAAAGCGAGTCAGGAAGAGCGGGAACTCCCTAGGCCTCCTTCCCTCCCTGATATGTTAGTGTGACTACCTTCAACACACACCCCACTCCAACTCCAGCTTCTGAGGAGTCTACCCTCCCGGACCCTGCAGACTCTGCAACTTCCCAAGACACACATGTGGCCACAACCCTCCCTTCAGATTTCTTCCTGGCTGGCCCTGCCCACCGCCCGGCCCCTTAAGGATAAATGACATTGCCCTGAAAATCCTAAACGCCGCTGACTGACACACCAAAGCTGCATGTTCTGGGCTTTCCTCCAACCCAGGCACAGACCTGACCCCCCTCAGCCTCAGTCTGCAGCTCTCAAGATGGTCTAATTCACATGCACGGCTGTGAACACCAGCTAAGAATGACGACTCCCAACGTGTATCTCTAGTCCGGCTCCTTCAACTCAGCCCTAGGCTCATAGACGTTAGTGCCTCTATGAAGTCCTAACTTGGATGAAAAATGGCATCTTAAAAATGCCTCATGTCCACTATTTACTCTGGAATTCAATTTCTGGCAGGTACCTCCCATGTTCCCCATTTTAGTAACAGACCCAGCACTCACCTATGTGTTTGAGGTCACATTCAATTTCCCCTGTTCCCTCCCTCCAGCCCTGGCCTGGAATATTAGTCCTGTCATTTCCGTTGCTAAGCCCATCTCAAATCTGGTTCTGCAGGGACCACGGCCGGATCCCCACAGGCTCACAGCAAGGTGCACTGAGTCACAGTCCTCCGAAGGGTGCTCCCTGGAGGGGGAGGCATCTCCTGCCGCCGGTCACCACAGAAGGCAATGGATTCTCACAAAGGAGGCTCTGGAGAAGGGACTCAAGGTTCTCCCGTGATCTGAGCTTTGAAGGTCCCGAGGTCTGGTGGAGCTCCTATTAGCAGACACACTTGCCACTGAGCAGATGAGGATGGAGGAGCACAAGCAAGGCTGTCCTCACTCCGACCCCTGGGCCCTCGGGAGCCACGGGAAAGGACTGTGTCCAGGGCACAGCCCAACAATCACAGATCCCAGCCTGCATTTGCTAACCCGGACAGCCTATACTCCTTCTACTTGCGAGACTTACTTCTGTTCTGTTCCCCCCCGAGAATGTGATGGACTCTTTCAGAATATCTGGCCTGTCTCAAGCGAGACAAACTCAGTGAAGGATGAAGTGTTCACATTTGGACTAGAGCATGAAAGGAGAAACAAGACCTCATGATCAGCATGATGGTGGTGGCCAAACACTTCCCCTGGGTGAGATGAACAAGGGTGGGGGTGAGAATCCAAGGTATTAGATTGGCCAAAGCACCTTCCTTCATGGCTGACTGGGGGTTGGAGACTCACTACCGCAAACTAACGACACAGCTGTCAGTGGGGGACGTCAGCAGCAACAAACACGGAGTCAGCTCTTTAATGCCAACATGGGTTAAAAGTAAAGGCCGGTGCAGGGAGGCCTGCACGGCTGCTGAGGCAAACCACAGACCCGGCTCTGAATGCCCACTGGCTGGAGCAGAGAGGAAGCTACGGTCCCTTTAACAGTCCCTGTGTCCACCAGATCCATGTAAGCCAGCTACTTAGGAGAAGTACATGTTGTCCTGATACTCAGAAAAACCAGCCTCGTAAAGGGAACAAAAGAGTGGCATGGATTTTAGACCCACTTCTGCCCCTTTATGAAGGCAAAATAAAGTAAATGGCACTGGGAAGTTGAATGCAAAAAAAAAAAATTAAATAACCAAACGGTGACTGATTCCTCCAACATTGTCCCCTGCAGCTGCTCACCCCCAAGCCTGCCAATTCCTCACCAGTGACCGCCGGTCAGGAAGCGCCGTCACGCACGTCACACAGAGACAGCCAGGAACCGCGTGCTGAGCACGTTTCTGTAAAAGCAGGAATCGAGCAAGATGCTGCAGACTTTGACTTGACAAGTTTAAATACTCCATGAAAAGAATCCCTCAAAAGCCGCCTAAATCAATTCGCATCTCACTTCTTCAAAACAATTAAACTAATTGAATAAGGGTGCATTTGTCACCAAATATAAGGAGGACCAAACAGGTTCCTCAAAGCAAAGATTTTAACAGATATCAAACACCAGTGGGTGATGTGCTAACAAAGCAAATATTCCAAAAAATTAGAAAATAACAAGATGACTAGGATAATGCATGGATCAAGGCACCTGAAAAGTTTCTGCTTTTTAAAGCGATGGAGACAGCACGGAGGGCGATCTAGCTATTTCCAATGCAGGATATGCACAGCCACCTTTTCAGACGCAACTGCGCGGTACAAGAGAAAAAGGAATAAATAAAAAGGAAAGGAGGAACAAGCGAAAATTAGAAACACACAAGAACAAAAATGACTTTGACAGCATGTACAAGAATTTACGTGAGTGTGTGAGGCCAGGGACGCGGGGACGATGAGACCCACCCTCACCTCCTGCTCCAGGGAAGGCAGGGGCCTGAGGGGAGCGACGCTGCTTGGGGACCCCAACGTGGTCAAAGCCCCTAACCAAAACTCCACATACATGGGTCTAGGCAGCTTTTAAGCCACAAAATGTGGTCGCATTACAGGCTGGACAGTTTTACTCACTCCCAACGAGAGTAGCAGGAGAGAATTAGTCTCTGCTCCTGCACCAAAGCATTGTTTTAAAAATTAATGACTGTGGAATAGTAAAAGCAACAATGGAGTAAAAGTGACTGGAGGAGAACGTGCTTGACCCGAGCTCACTGGCCGCGTTATCTCACTGACGTTCAGATGCTGGCTGAGCCCTTATGGTACCAAAACAGACAGATCCACCAGGAGGGAGTTTAATGCGCTGCTGTATTTTGATGCCGAGAGCCATGCCTGGTACACGAGGTTCTGGGTAAACAATGGTGACAGTGTCAACACTATGGGCTAAGCACACATCCAGCTACTCTGCCAAATCCCAAGGGCAGACTTCAAAAGGCAAATACAAGCTGGAATTCTCTGGTGGGTCTGCAGACTCAGAACCAAGCAGTTGCTGAGCAAAAATGTCACCAGTGCCTCCTATGACAAAAGAGGAGGCACTGGCCATGGGGCTTGGGCAGGGCTCCAGGCTTCCACTGCTCACCCACCAGTCTGTCCAGGGGGAGAACATGGTCCCTGCTTACGTTGCACTGATGCACCTACCTTGACTAACGCCGGGGGGCTCAGCAGGAGGTGACATGTGAGGTGAACGGAGCCAGCCTCGGTGTAGCCCGGTGATGGCAGCTGTGCCCACAGCAATGCCCAGGCACCTAAACCTGCCACCTCATCCCCAAGGAGCAGAAGGGTGTGCGGACGTGTAGATCACAGGGCCCTGCGAGGACAAATAAAGATCATGGCCACTACATGTCTCACCCCTTACTAAAGTCATAGAGGTATGTCCAGGAGGAACAGAAAATTCATCCAGAGCCCGCCAGGCACCACACGCAGGTGGGACTCGGGCCCCCTGTGCCTCTAACTCACAGGGCTGGTCTGGACTTTCTTTTTATCAATTCTCTGGCATCTTCTCCTCCAACTTACCAACAACCAGAAAGTAGGATTTGATCTTAGGTAAGTTCAAGAATCACAGAGCACTGCCTCCACAGCGGGCCTGTGCCAGGTCCTCCGACCGTCACCTGTGGTACCGCCATGAGCACCCTCCAGACTCAAGGCCCGAGGCCGTAGGCCGTGGGGGCACAGCTTCCCTCAATCTCCCCAGCAAAGGGGGACCACCTCTGGGCAAAGGCATCTCACCTCTGCTGCCCGAGGGAAAGCATGATAGATACACGGGGAAACAGAGCATAAGGTGGGGAGGTAGTAAGCCCAGGAGAGCTCGTCTGCACTTCCAAGGCAAAAGTGGGGCCGTTGACTTAATCACAGGGACAAAGTGAGGATGAATCTTTCCCTGCTTTGTCTCATACTCCGTGATACACCTTTCCCTGCATAAGGAGTTCATCCGGAATTCCCTGGAGGTGTTTCTGATGTCCTAACTTGGCATGCTGGCTGTCGGGGAGGAAGAGAGTGCCTGAACCCAGCAGGTGCTGGGCCTGGGAGGCAGGAGACACCGGCTCCAGACACAGCTCAACCAGCATCTCGTTCTGCCTCTCGGGATTCAGCATCTCATTTATAAGCAAAGGGATGAGACTGTCCCAGGACAGGCTGCCTAACAAAATTGAAATGAGAGCCATGTAAAGAAAGCTTCCCAGTTGCCACATTTAAAACGGTAAACAAAGAAACAATCAAACAAACAAAAAAACAGATACTAGAAACTAATTTTAAGAACAGATCTTACTTAATCTGCTGTATGTAAAATACTATCATTTTGACATGTAATCAATATATGAAAGTAACAAGATAGTTTACATACTTTTTACTAGACAAGTCTCAGCGTCTGATGTGCATTTGACCTACAGCACATCTCAGCTCAGACCAGCCTCTTCCCCAGCGCTCATAGCATCAGTGGCTGTGGCTACTCTATTGGACAGCAACTCCAGGGGTTCCACCAGGGGACTTGGCTGAAAAGCGGGAGGAAGTCTCCACACTGACCCTAAAAGGATCTCTCTGAAACAAA
The DNA here is from genome assembly GCF_048773025.1 of Camelus bactrianus. Classification (NCBI taxonomy): domain Eukaryota; kingdom Metazoa; phylum Chordata; class Mammalia; order Artiodactyla; family Camelidae; genus Camelus; species Camelus bactrianus. Next base: position 80,043,885 of record NC_133546.1, on the reverse strand, counting down.
GGCAGATTCACTTTTAAATGTCTGTAAACCGTCGGGCTGCACCTCCCTCCGCCCTTGGCTACAAGACAGGCCTCTTCCTTGCTGATCCCTTCCTGGATGTAGGGAAGGAACCCGGCACACAGCCAGGGTGGCCGGGCCTACAGGTAGACTTACCTGCTGTCTGTGTCCAGTCCCATGAAGTCCTCCTTCTCAAACAAGGTGCAGAGGAGGGGGATCCTTTCCCCAGACTTGTCAGGGTCCCATCCAGCCACTTGGACTTGAGCAAGATTAACAGTGACTCAGTGAAGTCCTCGATCCTCTTCTCCACCACCCGGCAGTCCTCGTAGTTTGAAGGCCACGTTGGTGCGTGGCTGCTCGGCTACCTCCCCATGCAGCACAAAGACAAACAGCTGAGAGTCATTAAGCGTGGTGCCATACAGCTCCTCTGCACATGGAGCTTCTCGAAGGCCTTGGCAGAGAGGCAGTCGGTAATGGTGACAAGGCCCACGACCGTGCGGTGGGTCTGGAAGTCACTCCACGCATTCTCGAACGCATAGTGGTGCCTGTAGTGGATACAGAGTGCCCACTGGGAGCCGCACGGGCTGATCTGGCTCACCAAGGAGATTCGTTTATAGATGCAAAAGAAATTGTCCTCTGAAATGATCCCCACGGGTTGGACGACCACGGGGAGAGTCTCGTATTCCTCAGCACACTGCACGTAGTCAGGGATGCTCATGTTGCAGGCCCTGCCGAGAGGGGAGAGGAGATCAAGGTAAATATTGTGCTGTGGGCTGCGGGCGCCTCTGGGTTGCGGTGACCTGGTGTGTACCAGCCAGAAGGCAAGGGAAGCACAAGCAAACCCGGGGGTACAGTTTGTCCTCAGAGTCTGTACATGGCTACCGTAGCTCGGATCACATTACCCAGCTTTTGGTCTAGGCTTCCTGCCCCTGCATAGAAGGGTCATTTCTTTTTTTCTGTTTCCAAGCACCTAGCAAGACCCTGATGCAAAGTCAGTGCTCAACACTGCGGAATAAAGAAATGAACAAAGGAAATGCTTTCCCCAACCCCCCTTCAGCAGATTATAAAGAAAAGAACCGCAGTAGGATCAAAAGATCTGGATTTCAACACCAATTTATTTGAACTCCTAAACTGCAGAATAATGGATAAGAAAACTTGCCTTGGGGAAGAGGGTACAGTTCAGTGGTAGAGCACATACATATCATGTACGAGGTCCTGGGTTCAATCCCCAGTACCTCATTTTAAAAAATGAAACAAATGAATAATCCTAATTACCCTTCTCAAAAAATATTTTTTAATTCAAAATTCAAAAAACACCTTGCAATTGACACAACATTGTAAACTTGACTATACTTCAATTTAAAAAAAAAAATTCTTGCCTTACAAGAATATATCTGGATTATGGAAATTTGCAAATATTAAATGCCTAGGGTACCACCTGCATAAAGAGGGGGGACTGTTCAAATTTACTATCCCTCCTTTATGAGCTATATTCCTTTGGGGGGTGTTATAAACTCTCAGATCTAATTTTCTCAGATTAAAAAAACAAAACAATACTTGATTCTCAGTACTGCTGAAGAATCAGATAAGCCTGTGAAAGCATCTGACCCACAGAGGTTACTCAATAAATGTTTGTTCAATGAATGAATAAACAAGCAAAGTGAATGCTGCTCCCTGCCACAGAACATCATAATGGTACTTCCTGGAAATCCCAAGCCCACGTTACACCCGACTACACACTAAACATGTGGGTGACCTGGGCAGGCCTGTGTGTTTCTCTAAGCCCCAGTTTAATGATAGATAGAAATGAGGGCAATAACACAAACCTCAAAGGGTTAGTGAGTCAGTAATGAATTGTACCCCAACTATGCAAGATGGAACCATTAAGGAAAATTGGGCAAAGGTTCCATAGGCCTTCCATATATTATCTCCTACAAGTACAGGGGAACATACATTACATCTCAAAATAAATAGTCTAATATTTTAAAGAGGCTATTGAGGTTAAATGAGCTCATTGTCTCAAATAAGGAACACACAGTACAAGTACAACAATGCCTAGCCCATGAGATACACTCAGTTAACATTCCCACTGAACCCACTGGTCCCTCCAACTTCAGAGCATGAGGATGGGTCCTCTTGGACAAAGGCCACTGCACCTGAATCTAACAAAGCTAATGGTCCCCACTTCCAAGAGCCCCTGTCACCACCCTTGTTCTAATTTTCTATTTGTAATATTTTTTTTTATTTAATAGAAACCCCCAATTGCATAGCCTTCAGGTCACCAAAACCTGACCACAGAGATCATGATGGCAGCCCTCCTTGTTGAAACAATAAAATGAAAAGCCATTTCCACAAGACCTCTGTGTAAATCTACTAGGGAACTTCATCTTGGACTGAGGAAGAGGACTGGGGAGGAGGGGGCAATCTGGGGGCACAGAGAACTATGGGCCACCTGTCCCACGATGGACTTTAGACTCAACCCTCACCCTCCAGGTAATTCAAAATACACACCGACTGAGTGCTATGGACAAGATTTTTTTAAAGGAATCCCTGACTCCCTAGCAGGTCTTGTTTCTACTGAGACACAGATGGCTTATGTGTATAATTTTTCACAAAAGCCTTAAAATATTATCACCCCAACTTGACACATTAAGAAACTGAGGTAGAGAAGTTTATCATATTGTACAAGATTAGAGAGAGGCCACGTCAGACACCGTATTTAAACCCAAGCCCCTGTTCCAGGGCTCACACTAGAAATTGTGACATGCTGCCCCTTTCCTGCCCTCTCCCTGCAATAAATTTCTGAAGAGTCTTTTCTGTGCCATCTGGAATCACAATAACTTCAATTTTCCACAAAGAGCTATGTCACTCCCTGGAGGACATATCAAAATCTAAAGGGTTGGGATGGGAGGAGAGATTTGCATTTTCTGTTTCTCAAAGGAAGCATGGCTTTAAAAGAAACTGAAAAGCACTTATCTAGTCTAAGCCCTCATTGTGCAGAGAAAGAAACGGAAGTTCAGAAGAGATGAGGAAAGGGCCTTATTAACAAATATTGCTTCAGCGCAGCATCATGCCAGCCCTGGGCACTGCTGGGGGAGGATCTGGGAGGCCCAGGAGAATGAGTGTTAGAAAAAGGAAAGAGAAGAAGCATACAAGGCCCTGTCTCTACACCACCATACCATGAAATTCCACCAAATTACCCAGTAGGGGTGCAGCCAATATTAATGTGGGCTAAACAGGTTATAGAAACCTGGAATTCTCAACCATAGTGCAAATTCCAACATTTACTCTGCTTTTTTCCCCAGTTCAAGCATCAACTCAGTGGGCACTCTGTTCCAGGGACTACACGAAGCCTGGAGTTCTCCCAAGTACAAATCTCTATTACGTGTGCAAACCACATAAAGGCCCACCAGAAGAAAAGTGCCCACAGATAAGATGGAATTCCTGAAGCTGAAAGCAGTCAACCAGCGTATGTTACTAGGAAAAATGATGCTGCTAGAAATGAACTCATGGACTTAGAAAGCAAACTGTGGTTAGCAGGCAGGAAAAGGGGGATTAACAGATACACATTAATAAATATAAAATAAATGACAAGGACCTACTATATAGCACAGGGAACTATATTCAATTTCTTGTAATGAGTTGTGCTAAAAACAATCTAAAATATATTTATATACATATGCATATGTTTATAACTGAATCTCTGCTGTACACCTGAAACTAACATTGTAAATTGACTACACTTCATTAAAAATAATTTTAAAAAATAAGTACAAATAAAATCAACGCCATTAAGATAAAATAAAAGAACACTCTTTTCCCCTTAGCCGTAGGTGGTGGAGAATTCTGGTTACAAGCACCAAGTCCACTGGATCACTCCAGCACTGACTGTCACTCTTTCTGACCATCAGACAGTCACTTGGCTACACTGAGGTTACTTTTCTCTTCTGTGAAAAGCTACAGTGACAACTAATGATGTATAGAATCTCATCATTCACAAGCCCAACAATTAGTGAGTACTTCCCATGGGCCAGGCTCTGGAGAGATGAAAAGATAGGGTCCCAGATATATTCAAGGGTAGAAGAAGTTTATGCCATAAAGACAATTATTCTTCCTGTTTTGATAGACAGATTCAATGCAATTCTGATTAGAATTCCTACCAGACTTTTCATGGAATGTAACAAGTTAATTTATGGTCAGGAACAGCCAAGAAACTTCTTTAGAACCACCACCGGGGAGGGGTGGATAGGTCATTCATTTCCACTGGTCTTTCTGAAGTGATGAAAACGTTCTGGAATAATAATGGTTGCACCAGTGTGACTATGCTAAAAGCTGCTGAATTGTACCATTTAAATGGGTGGAATTCATGGTGTGTGAACAATATCACAATAAAGCTGTTATATGAAAAAATATTCCTTGACAATTATTTTTCCCTCTATACAACTAGTCTACCCCACAATTTAAGAAAAACAAAAAACCAAAACAAACTAAACTGTGCCAGGAGCTTTTTAGGACTGCAATGTCCCTGGGTCTCCAACGCCTCTGGTGGTGCTGTTCCTGTTAACACACTAGCTGGGCTGGGCTAGTTAGGGACTGTAACTATGTTTTTAAAATCGACGGTCACACGTTTCACCCTGGGAGAGGGAAGGAAGGAGCATGTCACAGCCTCATGCCTTCAGCTCATTTTTAACTGAACCAAGCCCTGCTTTCAACACTGTAATCCCTGGCACTATAAAAACACGTGACATCAACAAGCACCGCCATCATAACACCTGAAAGTGTTCAAGGTACTTACCTGGGGCAGAAACACAGAGGGGGGAGACGGAAACTCCCTCAGCACTGGCGCTCACTTTTCCAGACTCCATCAGGAGAAACTGGGCTTTACAGCTTGAGGCTCTAAGCCCGGGAAGCAGCGCGCATGCCGCTGAGCTGGTCCTCAGGGAGCTGGAAAGGGAGAGGAGGGCAGCCCCGGGGTCGCAGGGCAGGGAAAGCGGGGTTGGGGTCGCGGGCTGCAGCCCCGCTCTGAGGCCAGACCCAGCCCCAGCCGCCCGCCCCCGATCGGGTCCGCAGAACCCGCCCACCCGGGACACAGCCCTCCCAGGGGCAGGGACGAGCCTGCGGCCAAGTAGAGGAAGCCCGGGAGGAGAGGACTCGTGGGCGGGATAGGGGAAGGTGTCGCCAGCCGCGGACTGAGGGGAGCCCGGCTGGGGCGAGAGGCAGCAGGTGCACACCTGGCCCTCGACAGCTGAGACCAGGGCGCCGGGGTAGGTGGCGCGGGCAGAGGGGTCTGGCCCGAGAAATTCAGCTGAACACGGGCTGACTCACGCCCTCGCGGGCTTTGACGCGAGGACCGCCCTCCCGCAGACGCTTGACCCCTTTCCCGTGAGCCCCCACCTTGCATTTCCACAGCCAAAGGCCCCGGCCCCGGGCAGGAGCTAAAGGCCTACCGGTTGACAGAGCTGAGAAGGATTTGGGGCCGATTCCCAGCTCGGAGCTGGGGCTTCCAACCCCCGGTCCAGCTGGCACCGACTGCGCATGCGCAGGAGGGCCAGCGATCCTCTCTTGGTTCTGTGATAGAGGCTGGGGCATCGAGGGAGGGAGAAGATGGGGGGAGGAGGAGAGGAGGGGAAAAGTGGAGGGAGACAGATGGACAGGAGGAGCAGAGTGTAGGTAGGGATCTGGAGAGGGGAGGGGAGTAGCGGAGATGTAGAGAAAAAGCTTTACTTCTGGGGCACCCCGAAGGAGGCGGCAGACTTGCCTCTGTACCATTCTGTAACCCTTCAAGGCCCACAGCTCAAGTTTTACCTCCCTGGTCCAGCCCTCCAGGTGATGCCTCTGCTGAACCCCTACGGGGATCACACCCGTTGTCCCCACGTGAAGCTGGGTTTCCTGTTGCTCTGGGAACCAAGCACCAGCAGGTGTTGTCTCTCAGAACTACCTTGGGAAGTGTACATATTCCCCTTTTACAGGCTGGGAAAAAGGCAGGCACGATCTCTGCCTTAGCTCCACTGTCCCAGGTGTTGGCCTTGCAGGGAGCGGGAGGTACAAGATCAGAGCCCCAGACAGAGCAGACTGCCTGAGTGTTCGTGCATAGTCCCATCCCTCCTGGGTAAAACACACCTAACCCAAGTGGAACAATCAAGGGCTCACAGTAGGTTCCTGGGTGTGGGAGAGCTGTCCTCAATTCCAGTGCCCAGCTTGCTAGGTAGATAGGAGTGTTACCGAGTCCAAATTCATTCTTCTCAGTGAAGGACAGGCCAATAAGTTGGGAGACCCGCTGCTTGGGCATGGAAAAGCAAGTTTCTGTAGAGCTAGATGGCAAACTAATGTCCTGAAAAACCATCTCCCCAAGTCAGAATTCAGGCTCCTTTCCTACGTGCTTGGTTGTTGCAATTTTCCTGGTGTAGGAATTCCTTGTTGTTAGAATCCTTTGTTCTTGCAGCTATCTGCCTGGGTCAAATCTCTGTAAACCTCCAACAAAACAAACGTTATTTTCTATTCTGTAATTTGTTATCTTTTTATGAATGAAAAAGTGTTAAATATCCTTAAAGGTCAGAGCCTTCAGAATAGGCTCTTCTGTATATTTCAGGCTCTAGGCAACATTGTTTTACAAGCAAGATGAAGCCTAGGAGACAGAGCAAAGGGTTAAAGTCAAAGGAACAGATCTAATATGGAGTCAGGTTTGTTTTTTTCTATTACCGAGGCAGAAGCCACTTGAGGATTTAAATCCCTTTCAGTTAAAAATAACTAAAACTTTAAAGGAATTTACATACTTAGGTGGGAATGTGCATAGCATATCTGGAAAAGCACACAAAGGATAGTAAACAGTGGCATCTCCAGGGAGGGCTGGAAGAACAGGGGATGAGGGAAAACTTCTTTCACTTGTGTATTTTTGTGCTGTTTGAAGTGTTTTCAACCATATGCATGTATTTCTTTTTCAGTTTAAAAAAAGTGTAATGGAGCAAAGGAGTAACAAGCTCAGCAAATACAGCAGCCATGGAATCACTGAGCCATCTATTTGATTTCAGCCAGGAAGCATTTATTGACTCTCTCCTATGTGCCCAGTGCTGTTTTAAAACTTCTTTTATTATTATTAATTTTATTATTATTAATAATATTATTATTGATTTTATTAATAATATAATTATTGATTTTATTTATTTATTATTCTTATTCTTATTCTTATTATTTTTATTATTATTATTATTATTATTATTATTATTATTATTATTATTATTATTTTATAAAATAGCAACATTCTATCCCTCAACCCTGCCCATGGCTGGTGGAAAACCAACTGAGTTTTTATTGAATTGTTTTCCAAGGAGTAGAGATGAGTTATAAACTGAACACATCTTCAGGGCAAAACAGGTGGAGTGGTTTTACAGCACGCCAGACAGCTATGAAGGGTTTTCAATAGAGGCACCCAGACCCTGAGAGAGAAATCCTCCAGGACCCTACAAAAAGCTGCCCAAACCTCCTTCTCCATGGCACTACTGAAATAGGAAAAAACAAATCTGACTCCATAGTAGATCTGTTCCTTTGACTTTAAGAAAGCCAAGTTAATACGCTCCGGTCTTTTCATGGGTTATGATGTCACAGGGGAGATGGACAGGTTAACAAGGGACGACTCTGCAGTGATCACGGAGCCGGGGAGCGGGATGGGCGGCAAGATGTTTGACGCAGCCGCAGCTGTGACCGCGCTTCTAGGCAGGAACCCAAAGTCACCTCGACAAGGTGTCAAACACGTTTGTCCACGTCCTCATCACCTGACATGTTTAACGAGAAATGGAAACCCATAAAATGCCAATATCCTTGGTGGATACACCGTCCAAATTGCAAAGTCACAGTTTGACAACTGGCCATCCCGGTTCCCTGGGATTCATTCTTGGAGAAACTTAAAAACCACTCCTCTGTCCTCAAGAAGTGCTTTCTACTTGTCCGATCTTTGGCTCAGGGATACAGCATGTTCAAGTGAACTTCAATGTCTGCACAGATTTGACTGTCTTTCTCCAGGTTCGCTTGTCCATTCTAAAGAGGCCTGAGCTAAGTCCATCCTCCGTAAGATCTATTCCCTCCAGTGACTACTCATTGAGCCTGCAATTAAAAGTCAACTGAACAAGGCTGTCTGTCCTCAGCTAAAAAGTTCACCCACCCTTCACTGCTTTCTTAATCTCCTCTCCTGGCTAATTGCAACAGACTAACACCTCCCTCTACCAAGCTCCCCGACTATGTCAGTTTGTATCCCCAAAGAGAAAGTAAGGTCCATAAAATAGGAGACAACTCCATAGTTGTTGCCGACGAAATGAATCACAGAGCTGCTGTGGTGCAAAATGTCTCCCGAGATTCGGGTTCCTTTATTTTTTATACCATCTACACAAAGGAGTAACTCTTGCCAAGCACAGAGAGTAAACATTTTTTAGGTTGACACATGTGCACTACATCTAAGGCTTCCTTATCTTAATTACATTCAGACTCTCCTGTTCCCAGGCCTGTTCTTTTTGAGGAACTAATAAACATTCTTGTCTGCAAGCAATGTTTCCCCTGGGAACGGGCAGAGTTCCTTGGCAGGAATTTCTGTTTGAAGACAAGTCCGGCCACTTCTGTGAAATGTCCCGCTTGCAGGCACATCCACAGCTTCTATGCTAAGTTTCCTTCACATAGTTACCTCTGAATTCCTAGCATATAGTAATGTCAATAAATAGAAATATGATTGTGGCTTCTTTCCTTTAAAACATTTCTGGTTATTTAAATGACCCTTGGAAGAGAGGTGTTTGCGGTCCAGTATCTTGATCCACAATACTCTGGAGGCCTTTTTCGGAATGGCTGTTCACTGATCCATTCAAAACACAACTTCTCATTCCAGGAATAGCTGTGCTTTTCTGCCAGGAGTTTGTGGTCACTCTCCTGCCAGAACAGCTTTAAACTAATCCTTACTTTGGATTTGTTATTTTTCCCCTCTTCCAAAAATATTGACATTCCTTACTTTCTTGCCTTGAGGATTTATTTTCCTAGTTCAACCTTTAGTAAACCAGGCTTCTCGGGATGGGCTTGGTCTTACATATGATCAGCCATCCAACTCCCAGTGTGAGAGGAATCGGGCTCACCTCCTGCCCTCCTGTCAGGGCAACTAAAACTCAGTTCAGGAGCCAACAGGCACCCCAGGGCTTCTAAGGCTCGCTTATCTCCCAGAATCCCTGCTTTCTGCTTTGTCTTGGCTTCTGAGGATTTCCCCTCACTTTCTTGACAATTAGCTGCATTGCTTGAAAGATGAGGAAGGAAGGTTTTATTTCTTAATCAGCATTTCAAGGAACTTGTGTAATGAAGGTTTTCACGAGATTCTAGAACACTCCATTGCCGAGACAGAAAACACACTAGATATTTTCTAAATTTAGATATCATGTGCATTTTTCTTTGTTTTTGTTTTCTTAACTGCTAACATACATTTTTTAATTAAAAAAAATAACGCCCCAAATAGGATAGAACATTGAAGGGGCATACAAAATTAAAGGACAAAGACAGAAAAATGATAAATACTGTACAAAATTAATATAATACATACACTATGGATCAGATCAGCAATTCTCAGTAACAGCTAATTGAAACATGATCATGAGGTAAAACGTGTCTCCTGTCAGGAGATGGCCAACAGAAAATAGAATAAATACAACAAACTAAAATTCTAAGTCTGGTGAGGTACAGAAGGCTACCAGCTAAATGTGTCTTCTTCTGGAAAAGAGGGAGGCTCACCAGCTCTTTACTGTGGAGCCTGAACCCAAGTGAGGGCGGTAAAGTGAGCTCTGTAAGTACCCAATTAACAAAGTGAGTGATGAATAAAGAGACGTGAGCTTTGATGACAGAGATGATACTAATATTCACTTGTCCTGTAAAGTATGTCTTCACGTTCAGTGATCAAACCTCAGCATCCTCAGGGATTGAGATTATAAGAAAATGCACAGCCCGGGCCCAGACTTCCTCTTTGAGCTCGTGACATTGCACTTAGATGTCTCAAGGGCACCTCAAACTCCACCTGCAAAGAGCTGACTTCACGGTTCTCCTCCAATAGCAGTCTTGCCCAGGGCCCCTGGTCGGGGGACAAGGTCTCCCTCCCTATCCCAGCTCAGGACCATCACTCACAGATGTGACTGGACCCCTCGTTCAGGGCCCAGATTTCCTCAGTCATGGAGTCCCACCACCCACACCTGTCCTACCAGGTTCTCAATGGCACTCACTCAGCACTGACACTGTGTTGGGGACCAAGCTGCACACTGCACACACGTAATCTCACTGGATCTCCACAGCAGTCTTGGGAAGTCGGTACATCACTGCTTTAATTGATTAGATAAATTGTTTCACTTCCTTGAGTGCGTCATCCAAAGTGACACGGCTACTGAGCCACAAACCTGGGACTGAAAACCACTTGAAAACTGAATACTGCTACACCTCGCAGCCACCCTACTCTGACTCATCACATCACCTCCTGCCGAGACTTCTAAGTGTTTCTAAGCATTCTACAAGTCAAAAGTGATCTACGAGAGCACCCCACTCCCCTACTTAAAATCTGTCAATGACGGTCCACTGCCCTTAGGAGAAAGTCCCACCGGCCTGAGCACAGCCCAACGGCCCGGCATCCGCGTTCCCTGCGCGGCCTCACCGCCTCACACACCACGCAGCCCTACACGTGCCGTGTCCAGGACAGGGATGCTGACTCTGTACAACCCGGGGCTCATCTTAATCGAACAATGATCACCCTCTTCAGTGGTCACCCTCTTCATTGCTGACTCTCAGAAAAATATTTTCTCAGTATGAATCAATATCTTTTTCCTTACAACTTCCCATCAGTGATAATGAGCTCCCCCCAAAAGAGAGAAGACCTAATCCTCAGACTCCTTATCTGTAAAGTGTGAATAACAAGGAAATATGTGATGTTTTAAGAGAAATAATATTCATGTGAGGCTGAGGGACAATTCCCAACATACAGTAAGCACTCAGTATGTGCTTACTTAATATTAATAAGAATATATTGCATTCCAGCAACCTTAAATCAATGTTTTATGGCTTTCTCCAACAGACTGACAAACTGTTGGACGAACCCCTTTGAGCAGATCAGCACAAGTGTACTGGGAGAGGTAAGTGCTGACTCCAGTTACAGCTGCAGCCAACCAGCACTACGGGACGGGGGCAGTTTGCTCAATCTCTTACATGTTGCTTGAGCATTTAGTTGTCGTTATTGAATAAAGACAGGTGTTCTTTAGTCAAAGCTCCTGAAACATAAATCTTCAAAGACTGATGCAAATTAGGTTTAAAGAACAACACTCTCACTCGAAATTATTTGAAAATTATAGTCTTAGCTCCTCTGCACATCAAAAGGCCATGTTCTTAATGTATCTTACTAAATACACCAAAAGGTATGTTTAAAAGAAATTAAGATAAAGCCATCCTGAATAAGCTCTCAGTATAAACTGCACAAAGCCTCAACCAAGGGTCTCATTTCTCACTTCCAGATAGGTGTTCAGGTAGCTTAACGTGAGTCTTGGTTTCTTATAACATGGGGGTCAGAAGAGTTGTGGATAGATTTATGTAGCAAATATAAACCTAGAGTATTTGCTGTGTGGGAATCCTAGAAATAAATTGATATATAGTCCCACCCTTAAGAAGCTCAGCCTTTCCATTTACAACAGCATTAAAAATAAAATGAGAGATACATTTAACAAAAATTTACAAGATTTTTACATTGAATATTTTCAAGTATCTCCGAAATAAAATTTACAAGATCTACATATATGGAAGACATCTCATGTTCATGGAATGGTAGACAATATTGTTAAAAATGTTAAGACTCCCCAAAGTGATCTACAAATTCTGTGGAATCCCTATCAAAATTCCAGGGGACTTCTTTGCAAAAATTGAAAAACTGATCCCAAAATTCATATGGAATTGCAAGGGGCCCAGGACAGCCAAAACAATCTTGAAAAAGTAGAGCAAAGATGGAGGACTCACTTTAAAGGGTACTAAAATCTATAGTACTCAAGTCAGTATGGTACTGGCATATTTTGGATTAATAAATCTATGAGACACTAAAAAAACCCAGGGGGAAAAAACTTACATTTACATTCAGTTTTCCACAAGGGTGCCAACAACACTTCATTGAAAGTATAGTCTATTCAACAAATGGTGCAGTGACACCTGGGTATCTGCAGGGAAAAGAATGAATCTGGAATCTGGACCCCCATATTTTATATAACAAATAAATTTAATTCAAAATGGATCACAGACAGAAACGTAAAAACTAAATGTATAAACTTTTTAAAAGAAGACACAGTATAAATCTTTGTGGTCCTAGGATAGGCTTTAGTTTCCTAGATACAATACCTAGAGCACAAGTGATAGAAGAAAAAAGCAGATAAACTGGACTTCATCTAAATTAAACCTTTTTCTTACAAAGGACATCATCAAGAAAGTGAAATGACAGTGGTAGGGGGTATCTCAAGTTATTGAGTGCGTGCTTAGCAAAAAAAATAAAATAAATCAATACATCTAATTACCTCCCCTATAAAGAATTTTTTTTTTAATGTTTAAAAATCTAAAGTGAAAGGACAATCTGCAGAATAGGAGAAAAATTTTGCAAAGCATGTATCTAATAAGAGAGTTGTATCCAGGATATATAACAAATGCTTACAACTGATCAATACAAGAAAATAGACCCAATTTTTAAATTTGCCAAGGATTTAAATAGATATAGAAATGGCCAATAAGCATATGAAAAGATGCTCATCATCACTAGCCAAATCAAAATGAAAATGAGATCGCTTTTTACACCCACAAGGATGGTTATAATCAAAACATGGACAATAATAAGTGTCGTTCAGGAGGCAGAGAAACCTCATATGCAGCCAGTGGAAAGGGACAATGGTGTAGCTTCTTTGGAGAATTATGGTGTTTCCTCAAAAGGTTAGCGTTATATGGCTCAGCAATTCCACTCCTACATATAGATTTATCCCTCAGTAACCTCGGGGGTTGGTTCAGGAAACCCCCACCCTGGATAACATAATCCAAGGAAGTTCGAGTCCCTTTACAGCCATCTGGATCCATGAAGTGGAAACTACAGATATGGCGGGTCAACTGTACAGCCAACAGAATGAAAATATATTCTCACAAAAACTTGCACATCAACATTCATGGCAGTATCATTCAGAGTAGCCAAAGGTTACAAACAATATCCATCCATCAATGAACGGATAAACAAAATTACCAAGAATATTCCCACAAACTTTTGGTCATTGAATCTTTGACAAAGGAGGTGAGAACATACAATGGAGTAAAGACAGCCTCTTCAGAAAATGGTGTAGGGAAAACTGGACAGCTGCATGTACATCAATGAAGTTAGACTACTCCCTCACAGCATACACAAAAATAAATTCAAAATGGCTTAAAGACTTAAAAATATCGACAAGATAGTATAAAACCCTTAGAAGAAAACATAGGCAAAACATCTGGCATACATCTCAGCAATGTTCTCCTAGAGCAGTCTACTCAAGCAATAGAAATACAAGCAAAAATATACAAGTGGGAAATAATTAAACTTACAAGCTTTTTCACAGCAAAGGAAACAGTAAGCAAAACAAAAAGAAAACCTATGGAATGGGAGAAAATATTTGCAATAAATGAGACTGACAAGGGCTTAATTCGCAGAATATGTAAACAGATTTACACGTAATAAGAAAGAAAAACAAACAATTCAATCCAAAAATGGGCAGAAGTCCTAAAGAAACATTTCTCCAATGAAGACATACAATTGGCCAATAGGCACATGAAAAAGTGCTCAATATCATTATCAGAGAATTGCAAATCAAAACTGCAATCAAGTATCACCTCTCACCAGTCAGAATAGCCACCATTCAGAAGTTCACAAACAATAAATGCTGGAGAGGCTGTGGAGAATAGGGAACCCTCCTACACTGTAGTGGGAATGCAGTTTGGTGGAGCCATTGTGGAAAACAGTTTAGAGGTTCCTCAAAAGACAAAAAATTGACCTCCCATATGACCCAGCAATCCCACTCCTAGGCACATATCCAGAAGGAACCCTAATTCAAAAAGACACTTTTACCCCAATGTTCACAGCAGCACTATTTACAATAGCAAGACATGGAAACAACCTAAATGTCCACTGACAGATGAATGGATAAAGAGGTTTTAGTATAATTGTAAAATAGACTACTATTCACCCATAAAAATATAATAAAATAATGCCATTTGCAGCAACATGAATGGACCTGGAGAATGTCATTCTAAGTGAAGTAAGCCAGAAAGAGAAAGAAAAATATCATATGAGATCGCTCACATGTGGAATCTAAAAAAAAAACAAAAAACAAAAAACAAAAAAGAAAGAAACAAAAAGATAAAGTTATATACAGAACCGAAACAGACACAGAGACATAGAAACCAAACTATGGTTACCAGAGGGGAGAGGGTGTGGGAAGGAATAATTTGGGATTTCAAGATTTGCAGATACTGACTATGTATAGAATAAACAGCAAGTTTATACTGTATAGCACAGGAGAATATATTTAATATCTTATAGTAACTTATGTTTAAAAAGAATATGAAAATGAATACAGGTATGTTCCTATATAACTGAATTGTTGTGCTGTACCCAAGAAACTGACACAACATTATAAACTGACTAGACTTCAATCAAAATACTTTTAAATAGACCAATAAGGAAAAAAAAGAAAAAGGATATTATCAAACCAAAAGAATAAAGTACTGATTCAGGCTACAATATGGATGAACCTTGAAACTTTATGCTAAAATAAGCCAGACACAAAAGGACAAATAGTGCCCTTTTAGATGAACTGTATCTAAGCGTTTACTGTACTACTCCTGTAAATTTTCCGGAGGTTTGAAGTCTATCAATATCAAAATAAAGTGTATTATTCATTAAAAACATAAAAGGATTCTTTAAAGGAGGGCTTTATTAAATGCAGAAGTGCAAGTAAAGCTCCTGGAACAACACTTTGCACGTCCACAGACAGTCACTGCTTTCTCTGCCACTCAGAGGGTGGTGCCAGCGCTGATGAAGGCTGCCTCCACTCGCTCCCCTGCAGAGAGGTGTGAGAGCCTGGGCTCTGACAGGCAGGGTGACGGTGACCCTGGGTCAGACACAGCCATGCCCCAGACTCTGCGATAACCAACTTTCTTATACAAACTGCTCCATGTAACATAAACACGCTACAGAGATGTAACTTACAACACAGGGAATATAGCCAATGTTTTACAATAACTATAAATGGAGCATAACATTAAAAATTGTGCATCTATTGTACACCAGAAACTTATATCATATTGTAAATCAGCTATACCTTTATAAAAAAATTAAAAAATAATTTAAAAATGTTATCTCTTTAGTAGGCAATTTGGTTTTTAAGTAAATACTAAACAGCTTAGAATGTATAAAAGCATTAAAGTGTGATGTTTGTTTACATATTTATTTACTTTCAGCCTCCTGCTAAAAGAGAAATTAAACAATTTTTTAAACACAGCTTAAAAACCATAACAACAAATAGACAAAGTGAGAGTGAAGAGAAAATGGAGATTCAATAATTAAATGAAACCAGGGGAGGTAAAGTCATAAAAATGGATGCCATTAAGCCAGGGTAAGTGTTAAAGGCCTACAAGAAATTCAGCTGTAAGATTCTTGGCAGCTGATGTGAAGGAAAAGCTCAGCTGGGCTAACGAGCTAAGTCATAAATCTAAGTGTGATAAGTGTCGCTTTAGTGATCTAAGTTCTGCCGGGCTAAATCTGAAGTTTAGTGTTAGTTTACTGGGCTAACAAGCTAACTCGTAAATCCAATCTCAACAAGTGTCAGTAACGTGATCTGTTCCAAATTGATAAGCTCCAGTGTACTGAATCCTTGCTTTTTGTTGTTTAAGCCTTATTAGCTAATAGCCCCATACTTGTAATTAAACCTATAAAACCTCATGTGCACATCTTGGAGGTGCTCAGAGCTTCGGAGCAGAAGCCCCTCTGTGCCTGCCGGCATAATAAATCTGAGTACTCCAACCCTCCGAGTGGTGCTTGTTTCTTGGCTGGCCTGTGGTTTCTGTAACATTAAAGCAAAAAGAAAAAGATGATGGGGCGGGCGGGAGAGCTCAGCGTGTTCTTAGCGTGCACGGGGTGCCGGGTTCAAGCCCCAGGGCATCCACTAACAGATAAATATACCTAATTACCTACCCCCCCAAAAGAGATCCAAAGAAAATAAAAAGAGAAATTTCTTTCCTAAAAAACCCTGATATTAAATTTAGATTAAATATTTTAAGAAAAATAGAAAAAGATGAGTGACACAAGCGATAATGCCCGAGAGATAAATCCGCGGTGGCTGCTGGAAGGTCCCCATATCCCACGTGCAAAAATCTGAAACAACCTTCTCACCACTCAGAGTAATCCTCAGCCCACCCCACCCCTCCCCCTGTTAAATGCAGGAGCACAGGCAGGGCCCGGCCTTTGCTCTCTCTGTGTCATCACAGTGAGACAGGATGGAAGGGGGCAGAGCACAGCCATTCAAGGAAGGCCACAGCAATTAACATCAAAATGGTGAAGGATTCAACCTCCAATAGGCCTTGAGGCTCAGGATGAAGAGATTTAACTTCTAGCAGAGCTTGAGCTTCATTATACACCCATTGTAATAGTAACATGTTGAATAACACGCCCCCAGGCACCATGGCAATCCCAAGGCTAGCCACAAAAGGTCAAAGGGTGGGAAATGGCCAACTCCCTGGGAATCCCAGCCCCTTGCCCTTAGGCTGGTCCTTCTACTTATTAGCATATGAAACCACCAAGCCCAAGAAAACAAGCAACACAGCGCCGCCTCGCGGTCAACCCTCTCTCTCCCTCTTCGGAGAAAGCCCACACTCTGTGGAGTGTGTACCTACTTTTAATCTGAGCACCCAACCCCCACACCTCGTGGCAATTCTCTTGCCTTTCAATGTAGCTCTCTGAGTAAATCTACCTTTACTCAACAGTTGTTTGCTCTTGAATCATTTCTTACACGAAGCCAAAGACCAACATCTGGAGGGACAAATCCCAGGGGCTCAACTAATGCGTGGGACACAGCCCTTCTCATGCCCCACATCTGTTTTCTTGTATCAACAGGACTGGGTTGTGAAGGGAGTTCTTAGGCCCCAGCTAAGGGACAGAAGCAGCCCTGGCATCGGCCCGGTTCTCTGTGGTTCTCTGTTGTGCTGACTCCCCAGCCACAGAGCGTTCTCCCTAGGCCTGTCCCCACAAAACCCTTCTCTCCAAAATACAAGAACATCATGTCACAGTCCTCTTGTTCAACCAGGAAATGTTCAGCCCACTTTTTCCTTCCCCAGTAAAAACCTAACTGTTCTCCCTCCCATCCCACCTCTTCTTTCTTTGTGAGAACCCTGCTCTTCACACAGACCATCCTGAACGCAGGTGCCTTGCTGGCTGGGACCGAGATGCTTCAGTCTCACACAGCCTGCGTCCTTTCACTTTACCCTTGCTACCTTAAGCCTTTCCTGAGTCTACCACCCCTCTGATTCTGAACTTCACAAAGTGCTGAGGTTACAGTCACTATGTTCATACCTCCCAGGTTTTAGCTAGTTTTCCTTCGCAATATCTTCACTAAGGAGCTGCATCAAGAAGTTTAAAGAGGCTATTCTTACATTTGAACTGAGGAGCCTGCATAAAATTTAAATGGCTTTGAAGAGAGAGTTAACCAGGGACAGAGTTGTCGCAGGTCCTAGTCAACAGTGTCACGCGGCAAAATGTTCTTCAAAGGCTCAGAGTGGCTTCTGAACACGGAGTCGGCAGGGAGGAGATGCCAGGCAGTGAGTGGAGTGAGTGACACTGGGTACCCTTCCCCAGCTGGGGAAGAATTGGATTTTGTTCTAGTTTTCCAAACAATTTCTTACTACCATTTTTTCTTATTGTCACATACCATTTCCTACGAATTAAGAAAATTAATGTCAGTCATTTGGGTCGCTTGGGAGAAGCTACGTGATGCCATTCACAGGGCTAGGACATGAGAGCCACACCAGTCTAGGTTAAAAGACCAGTGGGGGTAATTTCCGAAGTATAGAAGGGCATGCAGCAAACTCCTCAGCTTCAATGACCTCATCTCAAAGGTGGGGCCAATACAACTACCAAGCAATGCACGTGATGATTATGGCCAACATCTGTCTACAAGGTTATGTGCCCGTGACAGCTGTCGCTTAATGGTGAATGAGTACGATCAGCGAGGCTCAGTCTACCTGGCCACACGCGCCCTGCCTTCCTGCCTTGGTGCAGCAGCAGAGCTTGTTTAGCTGAGATGAACGCCCCCAGAGCAGCCCCGACGGGAAAGCTCCCATCTCTGCACAGCGAGGTGTGTTCCTTTCCTTCTCAAAGCTGATCACAGTTTGCTGTCGTCTGTTTTTATGTTTATCCCTTTAGTACCTGCCTCCCCTCCTGGCTTTTGCTCAAAAAGCACAGGGCCAGGTATGTCTTGCTCCCTGCTGGATATTCTGGGCTGGGAGACAGGCGAGCCCACACCTGCTGAACGGAGAGGCCAGAAGGCCCAGGGGCCCATGCTGAACCGAGGACCCTGCACCCAAAATTATGGTCTGAGTTTGGGCAAATTACACAGTCTTATTTACCCTGTGATTCCTCATCTGTCCAAGAAAATAACTGCCCATGGCACATACAGTTACAAGGATTAAAGGAAATCACCAAATTCACAACATATTCAAGGGGCCACCAGTGCGTCCTCAACAGACACATGCTGCCTTTACGGCTCTGACACACGCTAAGTGGGGCTGACGGACGCAGTGAACACTGCTAAGTGCCAGTGTGTTAAGTGCTTCATGTGTGTTATAATATTGTTTACAACTTGCAAGAAACTCAGGAAGAAATGAATATTATCATGCCCATTTCACAGATTCACCAACAGGTTAAGGGAAGTTACACTCTAGTCCAAGGCCCTTTGGTGAGGAAATGGCTATTTAAGCCTGAATCTGAGCCCAGGCCTAGGCTACGTCTCTCTCCAATCCACCTGACCACTTGCCTATGAAAGCCACCTGTCCAAAACACAAGTTTGCACAGGCCAGCTCTTAAATGCAATGTGTGCCACTGTTTGTCACTGTTGGTTAATTACCATAAACTGCTCTCCGAAACCGCTACAGAAAAGACAGGTAGACCCACATCCCTGCCCACAAAGAAGAGGAGTTCTGTCTTGCCTTCTCCTGTAGTGTGCAGAACACCTTCCCTACACCACCAAATCTTTTTTATATGCTTCATCCGTGTTTATGTTTGCACACGGCATATTAAACTAGAAGGTAACTGCAATAATTCCATCTCGGTTGCTTTCCAAGGTTGCAGATTATCCTTAATCAGTCCGTGAACGAAAATACTACAATGTGTATGAAAATACTGCAACCATGTCAGTAAACAAAGAATGCTGAAACCAAGTCAACAGCGGCTGCCGCCACCCCCCAGCGAGGACAGGCCTGCAGCCCAGCCTCTGCAGCCACTCACAATGGTGCCCTCTGAGGGGACTCAGAATAAGAAAGGACAGGATACTGGCCCTAGATAGCTAGGTGCTTGTCAAATGAATGAATTCAGTGAACCCAAATGTTTGCTTCCTCCAATAAATATAAAAGCACTAAATTCTTTAACTTGAGATATCTGGTTTTCTTTAGATAACAAGCAATCTTTTATTGTTCCAACTACCTGGTCTTTGTTGTAAAGCTCCTATATATCTTAGCTCCTCCCCTAAGTCTTTGGAACAGTCCCTCAGAGAAATCTGAGAGGCTGTCATCCCCGCTGGAGTCCTCTCACCGAATAAATCTTAACTCTTAACTTTTATGCTGAACATTTATTTCAGTCGACACAACTTACAACAAACCCAGGAAGAAGTGAATTTTATCATGCCCATTTTACTGATTCACCAACAGGCTAAGTGAGGTTACATTCTATTCCAAATTCCTATGGTGTGGAAATGCCGATTTAAACCTGAAGCTGGGGTGCCCATGCCTGTGCTCCTTCTCTCTCCCATCTACCTCATCACTTCTCTGTGAAATCCACCTGTCCAATACACAAGTTTGCAGCCGGCCAGCTCTTAAATGCAATGTGTGCCACCATTTGTCAATGCTGGTTAATTACCATAAACTGCTCTCAGAAGCCTTTACAGAAAAAACAGGTGGACCCAATTCCCTGCCCACAAAGAAGAGGAATTCTGCCTTGCCTTCACCTGTAATGTGCAGAAACCCTTCCCTACACCACTAAATTCAAACGTATGCTTCATCCGTGTTTATGTTTGCACAGGACTCATTAAAGAACAAGGTGTCTGCAATAATTCCATCTCGGTTCCTTTCCAAATATACAGATTAGCCCAAATCAGATCCAGAACAGACACAACTCATCAAATCCGCAATGAAACACACTGGATTAAGAACAAAATGCTTGTCCTAGTCCAGAAAACTACGGGTCCCTCTTTCTTCCTGTCATTATACAAACCCACCAGAACTCAATAATTTGCTGTCTGCTCATCTGGCAACCAAACTCAGAGAAGAGTCAACTCAGCAGAGCGCCCTACTGGGGAGAACACCCCGCAGCAGCACTGCGAGATTCTTGCCCTCCCGCATGCTCTGCTGACCCTTAGTGTCCTCCGTGACCAGGCCAAAAGAGCTGTTCCCAACATCTGCAAAGTCCCACACATTAAATAAAAGCATTTTATTTTAGACGATATGTTACATATATACCCATCTCTGAAAGCAGCTTTTCCAGAAGCTCAAATCTTCAACATTAATCTGCAAAGGCAATCCGGGTCCCCAAGGGAAAGCAAGTCTTAAGACGATGCTAAGGCCTCCAAAGTCCTCTCCAGAACCATCAATCAAACTGCCTGCATGTCTGCAGCTGCAGGCGGCTACATGTCTGTTTTTAAAGCACCCCCCTCCTGCCTTCGTGTGCTACAATGTCCCTCTACGCCCTCCCATCTCAGGGTAAGAGCAGCCGCTGCAGAACCTTGCAGGGCAGCACTGACAGTACTGGACACAGAGGATCAGAGCTAAACTAAGCCTTCTGATGACACGAGCTTGTCACTCTGTCACTTTACAGATGAAGATATATATAGAGATGTGGGGTGATCTTGCTCAAAGTCACACAGCTAATAAGTGGCAAAGTGTATAACTCTGCTCCTCCCTTCAGCGTGACGCCCCATCTGGGATGCTCACAGGGTTCTCTCGTGCCTGCCTGACCAGTCCTTTCCGGTCACTTATAACCCACCACAGGGTCTGTCCGCAGGCTGCCTTTTCAACATCTTTTCCCTCCAGTTTCTCAGGAAAAAGGCTGCTCCGGCCACTGTATGACTTCCGGCTCACCGAACCCTCCGTGCTCAGGCCAGTCATGCCTGTGTATCCGGCACCCTGCTCAGAGGCTCTTCCGTCCCTGCAGGTGGATTTTTCCACTCTCTGCAGGACACCCCCTCAAGGGAGCCTTCCTCTCGCCCTCAGCATGGCAGGTGTCCCAGGCCACATCCCGAGCTGCCCCATTAAGAATGCTTGTGCCCAGTTCTGCTAGTCAGACCAGCAGCTTCAGAGCCCAGGTTTATGCCCGGGTCACCAGGCAGAACTACTGCCCATCTCCCAGCCCCTACCCAGCAGGTCACCAGGAAGTCACAGTAGGTGCCCCACCCAATCCAGAAGGCTGTTCACTTGCCAGCACTGATGATGACTGCTTTCCAACCTTTGGTCAGTTTCACACAAAATAGCAGCTTTCACTTTGAAGCGGGGGGGTTTCCCTTCTGCTGTCCATCCTTACCGGAAACATCAAGGGAAACCAAATCGCCTTTTCTCAAATCTATTCTGATGACACATTTCCACCCACAATACTCACATACTCAAGAAGTTTGGGTCCACGTGGTTTTGTTTCCCTTACGCTAAGTGGCTCAAAAGACTTTGGGATTCTTTCTCTTTGGAGGGTATTTGTTTGTACTCAGTTTATCGGCTTTAATCTGTTTTTGTCTCTCTCGTCAGGGTCCGTGGCAGTTGCCACTTCTCTCTCCCTACAGCAGCCTCCCTCCCAACTTCTAATCTAGGAAATCAGCTGTGATGAGGGGCCCGGGGGAAGTCACAGAAGATGGATCTAAGGCACAGAGAGGCGACATAATTTGCCCGAGAAGATCAGCTTCAACCCCCAACAGTGTCACGTCCCTCTGTTTAACTCTTATGCTAAACTACTTAACTTTTAATAGATTATGGTTATAAACAGATGAGGTATCAAAATACATACAAGGACACACGTCAACTCTAAGATTTTCATTAACTCCACTATTTTGCTTCTATTTATTTTATTTGTATTAAAAGAATTAAGAACCTCTGCAGTCAATATAGCAAAATGTTAATGGGTTTTAAATCCAGAATATAGAGGCATAAGTGTATTACTCACACATTTTTGTATATTCACAAGGTAAAATGATTTGAAGGTCTCTCTTCCCTGCCCCCTACCCACTACTGGCTCTCACCTGAACTCCCAGACCACACATCTAACAGCCTTTCATTTTACCCACAGCTGAACTCATCAGTTTTCCCGCAGAACTCCCTCTGCAGCTTCCCCTCCTCAGAGCACAGCAGGACCATCATTTACCATACTAATCCACCCAAAAACCCTGGCCTTACTCCATCCTACCCACACAGACATCATTCATCCTTTCATTTTACCATCTAACATGACTTCAATCTGTTCGCTTTTTCCCACTGACAGTCCCACTTCTCAGGTGGAAGCCACAAATACTTCCCACATGGAATCATGAGTCTCCCAGTGGCCCCCCCAGCCACTTTTCCCTACTTGACACAAATGGGATTCTGTCACTCCCATGCTTTTAAGACTCTTTTCAAACCCACTGTTCTTAGAAGAAACTCCAAGTTCTTCACCTGGTGAAGGTCTTTGCCATGAAACTATCAGCTCAGGGAGGGGAGGACCCGCCCTCTCCCCTCAGCCCCACCCTCTGGCAGAGCATCACCTCTGGAGGACCTGCTGAGCTACACAAGCCTGTATTCTAACCCTGGTCTTGAGTTCTTAGCAAACTGCTTCACTTATCCATACAAATCCAAGGTAGATTAGAAAGATGTTAGATATTTAACTAGACTTTTGATTTGGGGATTTTGCACTAGCAACCTGCAAGTACATGTTCTAATACTTCTGTCTTCTTAAAACCACACCCAGATTTCAGTGGTATCTGTGGAATGCTTTCAGAATAAAAGGAACTGTACTTTCACAGACTTTATGTTTTATAATATGAACAACCTGGACAGGGTCACGAATAGAACCGCCTAAAAAGTGACAGAAGACGGGTTAGAGGCATAAAGCAACAGGTCGCAAGGACAGTAGGAGCAAAGATGTTTCTCCAAATCCACCCTAAAAAGTGAAAGAACAGAAAATTCTGAATTTTGAAAGTAAAAGACTATCATATAAAAAATAAAATAATCCTCTTCATCAGGGTTTCAAGATCTGACTGCAGAATTTTTAGCAGGCCATACTGAATCCTAGCACAGAAAAATCAGATGGACTAGTGGTGAGTAAGTTCCAGGAAAACGGCAGTAAAACCTCCAGTTGTAAGAGGACACACAACCACTTGTCGAAGGTGATTGTCAACCACATTCTGGAGAAATTCAGAAGATTCAGGTTCCACTTCCAGATGGTGATGACAAGGAAGAACCGCTTGGATGCACGCTTCTAACTGAGTCACCGGCATTCTAACACTGCAGGGGGAAAAGGAGGCCCTCAGTCAAGAGCAGAGGTGTTCCTGTCGTGTTTCGCAGGCCGCGCCTCGGGCACTCAGCGCCCTGCAGCAGTCCGGCCCCAGGCGAGGACACGCAGCGTGGCCCCCCAAAGCAGGAAGGGCACTGTGCTTGAGAAAACCCACCCCTGATGTGGGCAAGAGGGGCTGGTTGGGTTGAGTGAACCTATAAATGCCTACAGAAACACACCTGCATTCATTCAAGTGATATAACCAAAAGTAGCAGGCTATTTTGCAAAATTTCAATTGTCAGTGGAAATTTTACCATTCCTTTCTGCTTGTCCCCTGCACTCTGAGACAGGCTCAGGCTCTCTCACACCTGCAGGTCTGATGCAATAGTTGTGAAGTCATTTTACTTTGCTGCGATTGTCCTCACTTCCCTTATCACTCTGTCTGTCCTCTCTTAACACAGTCAGATGTCTCTCCCTGAGTTCCTTGCTCCTGCTCCTCAGATCCTGAGATAAAGGGCAAGTGAAGACACATGACCAGAAAAGGCACTGTGGACTTGAACAAAGTCCTCAGTGACCCCCTAGGGGAGTGCTGCCTACCTGTCAACTTCAGTTCTCAAGGTTCTGCCCAGGGTGACATCCAGCCAGGAGAGTGGCCCAGGCCAATTAAAAGCTGTGTGGCTTGGGTGCGGGGACAGGTGCAGGAGCTGTTTCTGGAGCCGGGCCCCTCCACACCTCTGCTCCCCTCTCTCCCTAGGCCCAGCTGCCAAGCCCCCAGCCTCCCTGATCTTCTGCATTTCTCTTCTACTCTACTCCAAACAATTTTCCTCTTCCTTTTTTCCCAAATTATCTCCAGCTGGAGTGATTTTTCAATCACAGTATCTGAAAAAATTTCCTGCAGCCGAAAAAGAGGTCTCCAGAGGGCAATGCCCATACGCTGTTTCCTGAATAGAGCCCCAGGCTGGGGGGACCCTCACCAACACTCCTGGGGGCATTAGACATGTTGCGGGGTCAACCACCCTCAACAAGAGTTTGCTGAGACCCCAAGGCCCGCACAGCATCCCTGCTCACAAAAATGTAGTCAGCCCACTTATCAGTTATTAAGAAGCAAAAATACAAAGTTGCTTATGTTTCTTACTAAAATTATTTATGAGATGGAAAAAGAAATTGTAATAGGAAAGAAGAAATCTGACTCCGTGTTGGATCTGTTCCTTTGGCTTTAATCCTTTGCCCTGTTTTCTAGGCTCAGACTAGTTAGCTCTACACCTTTTTTGAAAGAATGTTGACTTTAGCCTGAAATATACAGGAGAGCCTATTCTCTGGGCTCTGATCTTTAAGGATGTTAGCTCTTCTGCACTTATGTAGAGAGTTTCAAGTTGCAAAATAAAGAATAACCTTATTTTTGTTGAAGGTTTTACAGGGGCACCATGATTTCACCCACATGGACAGCTGCAAGGACAAAGGACACCAAGGACAAACAATTCATACAGCAAGAAGTTTGCAACAACCAACCACACCCCCTCCCCTTTGCAGTATAAAAGGAGCATGAATTCTGACTTGGGGAAGAGGGTTCTCCAGGAAATCAGTCTGACATGTTCTGGGTCTGCCAGCTTTTCAGATAAAGTCACTATTCCTTGCCCCAACACCTCATCTCCCAGTTTATTGGCCTGTCATGCGGCAAGTAGAATGAGTTTGGACTCGGTAACAAAATACATTGGAGTTAGTATGTCTCCACTTCTTCCTCATTTCCAATATGTAGCATGCACATCATTTATGATCTAGTGAAAATAATTCATCAAAGACAACAATAACAAGAAACTCACCTAGCTATCAACACTGAAGTCACAACCTATTAATTTTACATGCCATTTAACAACAAAACCAAAAAACTTAATATAAAGGCTTGATTCCATGGAAATAAAATTATTTCTAGTCCTACAAAACTTTTTCTTTTCTATTTTCTTTTGTTTTCATTATTGAAAGGAAAATAAAAATCAAATCATTTTATTTCACGTATTTTTGTTATAGCTACAGATTTTAAATACTACAAAGAGATTTAAATTGCAACAAAAAAAGTTCACATATTAGTATAAATATATATATACAATCAATGGGGATTAGGAAAAGAATAGACATTTACTAAAAACCCACTGCACATCCAGTCTTTTACAAGCATATCCTGGAATATAAGCTCTATGATCCAGGGGTCCCCCACCCCCATTCTCATTGCCAACTCCCTTAGTAATCAACTACCAAGGCACCAGCATAGAACCACGCAATCAGTATTTTAGGTATAAGTGAGGCAATTAGCTCATTCAATTCTAAAACAAAAACCCTAAAATAAATACTGAACTTATTTACAGATAAAGAAAATTGGACACAAAAAAGTAAACTTTCTTCCTCAACGTCACGAAGCTATTAACTGGTAAAGGCAAGATTTGAACTCGTCTGCCTGATTCTAAAAACTAAGGTGGAAATCCCATTCCACTTGTGATGGTCCAGCAGCACAAACTATCACCCTATCTTTGTTCAGATCAAGCCTTAGACAGCCTGAGACAGCACCCATTTCCTATGGAATTCGAGGGCAAATGATAAAAATAAGGGTTTTATATCCAGCAGTTTTCTTAGGTCTCATTTACATAAAGTGTCAGCAGGTCAGCAGAAAAACTCTGGGCAATGTGAGTGGGTCCAGAGCTTTTTGCTGATAAGAAACTCAATCTATCAGGATAGAGTGACATTCCCATGGGAGGCCACATGGACATAAACTAAAGGCAGCTGAGCAATGAAAACTAGCAAGACCCTGGAACTCAAGCAAGAAGGATACCTGCCATCCCACACCCATTTGCCTCTTCATCCATGTGGACACAATGTCAGGAGACCCAGGTTCTTGTCCAAGTTACACCATCATGGATTCTCACCCATAAAAAGTTACGACTCTATGCTGTCTTAAGTCCTTTCCAACTCAAATATGATGTCACCAATATCTAAGCAGAATCCCTATGTCTCCAATTCCTCTCTTCTAGTAGGAGAATAATTCTATGGCCACAGAGAAATCCAATAAAAAACCATGCATGAAGCCAGGAGAAAGTCTGCTTAAGAGACTTTGCTCTCAAGCTCAGTGAATGAAAACTCAGAAAAAGTGGTCCTTCTCCCTCAGGAATTGAGAGGTAGCCAGATGTGTGTGTGTGTGTGTGTGTGTGTGTGTGTGTGTAAATCAAATACAGTCAAGTCTGGGATGTGAACAGATTTTTTTTATGTCACTGTCATTTCTAGGGAATGAGCCAACTTTTAAAGTAATTTGAATCTAGTGTTCTGAGAGAGTCTCAGGATCTTTTGGTGGAGGAAGGGAAAGGAAAGGAGGAGAGGTAATGAAGCAAAGGAGTAAGTATACTGCTAGGGAAAGGCAAAACATTAATTTTGTTCCTACTGGCATAACATACAAATTAGGAACTATCTTTCTCCCGATGTCTTGTCGAGCACTGAGTTGCAGAAGAAGCGACAGCCTATTTCTCACTGAGCTTGTGACTATACGTGACATCTTGTAGACACAGATAATTTACCCTGAACAAATGCTAGCAGCAGGTTGTAATTCTCCTGTTTTGAGAGACAAGGAAACAGGAGTTCAAAGAGGGTAGATAACTTGACAAAAGTCAGAGGACCAGTAAACAAGAGAGGATGAATTCAAACTCAGATCTGAATGCAGAGTCTCATCTTCCCACTCCCAAGACTGGAAAATCCTTAACACACAGGCTCCCCAGCTCCCCTGCATTTTTCCTGGCACCAAGCATTTCCCATGGCAGAGGTCTCCAGTTCTCACAGACACAGCGCTCTGTGCAGCCAGTGACCTTCATCGGATCTTGATCACCTACCTGCCACGCCCACCAGGCTTCACCATACAGGCAGGAAAGCTGGCTTTCAAGTGCATACGAAGCCACCCCCTGTCTAACCTGGGTTCTTCTGGGGCTTCTCCAGCCTAAAGGCAGCCATGAAACTGCTCACAGTTTGTACATGAGCCACACTACCTCTCTCCATCTGTCTCCCCACCTATACTACTTAGCTATGACCATTTTGAGAATCTTGGAAACAAATTTTTAAAAACACAAAAGAAAGGATTCTGTAACAAGTACTTAATACTTACAATTTTAAATGACAAGTTACAAAGTGAGTATTTACAAACCGAATCTGCCTTCCTACGTGTCAGTTTGAACAGTTAAAATATATAATAGCAAAAAATTTTCACTTACAAAATTAACAAAAACATCAACAATAATCTGGAATAAACTCTAAAACAATGCCCATGTTTTACATGGAGAAAGTACAGGACTGTACTGAGTGGTAAAGTAAGAGGTGTGAATGTAGAGACATCAACATATTGTATGGAGGAAAGTAGTTTTGTAAAGATGTACGTTCTCCGAAATATAATTCAAAACTTACTAAAAAATCCCATGACAACTCTTATCTGTTTTTTTTTTTAACTTGAAAAAAGTATTTTAGAATTCTTCAGGAATAATAAAGTCATAATACTAGCCAAGAAAATTAGGGATGGAAAAAAGAATCAAAAAATATCGCATTGTCAAATATTAAATAAATTTTTACAATATGTTAGATATAGCACTCGAATAAGAAAGTAAGATTGACAGAAATAAACCATGAGCTCAAAAAGAGACTCTAGTATACATAAGTATTTTTTACAGGTGGGATTTCAAATCAAAGAGCCAAGTATGAATTCAATAATTGTCTTGGGACAATCAGAGAATCACCTGGAAAAAACAAATTCTATTCCAGTCATAATGACCACAAGAAAAATTACAGATAGTGATGTAAATATTAGAAAGTACTAATAACAGCAAATATAACTCTTTGCTCATATTAATTCAACTTCTCCTCTCTATAAAAAGTACTATTATCATCTCCATCTTAGAGATTAGAAAAACCTACAGAAGAGATATATACCATTATAAGAAAGTATTTCTAAGAATAAAATCAAGGATAAAACTCAAAGAGAAGACATTTACTATCTTAAGATTATTTTGGGCCACAACAAAAATAAACCTACTGAACAAAATGAAAGGCAAGATATGACAAGTAAAAGCTCTGTGATACATGTTGATGAAGACAAGGGGTTAATGTTCATAACATACAAAGAGCTGTCACAAAGCAACAAGAAGCTCCCTCACTTAAATGTGTGCAAAGGACAAAAGGGATCATTCACTTTTTAAAAGTCAGATGGCTAATGAGTGAAAAATGCTCAATACCTCTCTGGTCATCAAGTGCAAACTAAAACAAAGAAAAAGCACTTTTGCTCATCATATTGGCAAATGTTTTTAAAAGATATTCTAGCTAGTGTCCATCTTTGAGAGAACAAACTGTTAGCGAACTTTTTGGAGGACGACATATCAATGGATACGTAAACCCTGAAAAACTTGTGTACACACACACTGAACTCCACTTTTAGGAATCGTTTCACTTAGAAAAAAAAAATCAGTTCAAAAACATGTACTCATCAGAGCATTTACACAGCACTTTTTACAATGGTGGGAAGAAAAGCTGAAGTGAAATCATATCCAGCGATAGAGAATTGGTTACATAAGTTATTCTACATCTTTTCATTCCCCACAGGAGAAGGAATTTCTAGAGTCACTTGAAAGCAGCCTGTGATGTATGTAATTGTCACATCCAGGGACTGAATTTCCAGAAACCTTAACTAAAGGAATACTCATTCAAGGTCACAGGAATGTTTGTAAAAGAAGGATGCCAGTCAAACACCATTTCTGACAGTGGAAAATGGAGAAAACTTAAGTATCCACCATGAAGACAATGATGCCATAAATCAAGGCGAGCTGTAGGCACTAAGGGGCCAGCGTTTCGGCGTGGTCCAAGGCCTTGTCCACAGTACTCTCCCACCGAAGGTGTCCTTGCACAAGAGACCACACTTACATATCAGGAGACCCCACTACTCTATCTGAAAGGACCGGGTGAGTCTGGAGTGGGAGGAAGTCTATGATATACCCCTGAGTGAATAAACTGAGCTGCAGAAAACATATAGTATGGCCTTATTTTTCAATAAAGCATATATACACACACATATAGATAGATTTCTGATATACGTGTATGTATGAATGTGTATATATATATGACATAGGCATAAAGGTCATGACATATATACACCACATTTTCAGCAGTTTTTACTCTCAGGAAAAAAGGGGAATGGATGTAGGGGCTTTTTGGTACCACCACAGTTCTCTTTTCAGTACTTCAGTTAAGTATACTTGGAATTTCAAAGTTTATTTAAGTCCGAACTAAAATGGAAGATGCCTCCACAAGACAGAATGCTATACTGGTCATTAAAAATCATGCTAGGGGGGATAGAATATTGTAGAAAAACGTGAAATAAGCACAATGGAAAATGGAGGTCTCCACACAGAAAAAGGCACAGAGTGCTCGCTGGTTTTTATGACAGAGGAGATACACAATGATGAAAAGAACAGAAAATAGATGTTAAAGTGTTAATTATTATCTCTGAGTAGTGGGATCAGGATAGACCCTTTTGCCCCTTTTTTCAGACTTTTATATTAAATACACATTATTTTTCATCCAAAAAAAGCATTTTTAGATGTCTAGTACCACACATTGAAAAAAATACACGAGTACTTACAGAAACAATAACTAGGAGACACGGCAGCAGCGCCACACAATGTAGAACGGGCAATCCTGATTAAAACCACGCAGTTACATAAGGACCCACAAAGTGAGAGCACCTGCTGTAACAGGGCGTGGCCGCCTTCAATTTGCCAGTTGTGTCTTCAGGGCTGAGGCAGTTCTCAGCACGGCCAGTGTCAGTGCTGGTGTCTGGATGGATGCCACTGGAGGTGAGGGCACCTGCAAGCCGAGAGGAAGAACAGAAATCATCCTCTGCTTTTTCTGCCTTGTTTCTCTGTTACTTTTAAAGAGAGGCATAAATAAGATAAACTAAATCTTCCCTACTGAAATTTCAGTAATGAAACCGTTTTCAAAGTGTTCACAAATTATATTCTGACTATAACTGTCTTATCAACAAAGCATCATATTTATTAAATGTTAATTAACACAGTTAATTAACTACCTGTTAAAACCTATTAAAGAACATGAAATGCACTACGTGAAAGCACCACGCCTGCAGTAACTACCTTAGCTGTCTTCACGGCAGTGCAGTCAGCCCCCACCATCACATAGCCCTGAGCTCCTGATTCTGGTAAGAGAACACGCTGCCGCCTCAGATGGAGAGAAACGGTGAAAGTGTTTTCTGAAATCTACAGCACTGACAAAACATAACTGACAAATCCCAGGCTCCTTTGAGGCTGTCATTTTATGTTTCTGACCAACAACCGTCAATGAGCAGAACCACCCCATTTCCGAGCCATGGGACTCACGTGGGAAGCAGTTTTGGAGAAATTTCCAGGTATAGAATGTAACCAACTATACATAGAACTCTGAAAAAATAAAAGATTCAATACCCTGATTTTGGAAGACACTCAAAATATTCTCCAAAGCCTTAGTAGCTGGAAAGGCTGGGCTTATCCTAAGTCACTTATTTATTTCACAGCCAGTGAGCATCTCCCACAAACCCTGTTTCCCTGTGTCCGCTGGGAGCCTCAGGCACACTCTTGCTGTCGATCATATAAGTCACAGGGCAGACGCGTGTGTCTCACGCCAGCAACCCTAACACAGGCCCACCTCCTAGCCTCACAGTTTGAACTTAGCCCCATTTGATCACCTGTTTATTTGGTATCTGTTCTTCTGTAAGCTGCCTGAAATGCTTTTTGGAACAAGTCAGAAGTATGAGTGGGTAGAGAAATGGACAGTTGGACAGGTGAGAGGTGGGCAGACAGACAGAGAGACTCCAAGAAAAGGGGAACAAAGAAAATTCCCTATGCAGAACCCTCTTCTAGTCAGGGAAGAAAACCGCCACGGAGACGTGTGAAGAGGCAGGTGGCTTAGGGCTGTTTCCTGGATTCCATGAAAAGTCACACCAAGAGATGAGAGGGTAGAACTATAAATAATAAAAGAAAAAAGCATGCATGCTTGAAAAATATATCTACAATATATACTTTCTAAAGAATAGATTCAAATCAGCAGGGCCCAATAACACAATCCTTGGGTATTTACAGAAATGAGAATCCCATCTCCAAAAAACAAGGCATCCCTTAGGAGCACTGAGAGTTTTCACGGGGCGGTCATAAAGCCGTAACCGCAAAAGCTATGCTCTCCTGCACTTACGAGGAACGAGCAGCTGTGCTAGGGCTGCCCACGTCTGTCACTTACACCCCCCAGCACCTCTATGGGGGGGACGCCTAGGGAGCCCCGTCTCTGCAGGACAGAAAACTAGTCCGAGAGACGCTAAGGCGGCCTACAAGTTCTCCATCTCACAGGACTGGTCATTCCAGAGCAGGACTCAAACTCGGACCCACGTTTGTTATCACGGTTCTACCGTGCTTTTTGTGCTTATTTTGTGTGTAAAACATTTGTTTCTGGCATGAAAGGACATTTAATAAATGATCGGTTGTCTTGCCTATCTCTTTAGCTCACAATCTTTATATTTTTGAATTGTACTCTTTTCCCCTGGAGAAAGGAACGGTAAGAACAGTGGTCAGAATGAGCTGGGGCTCCATTCTTTATCTGTTACCTCATCTCATCCAAGTCCCCAACCAGGGAGAAGGATCAAATTTCCTCTTCATCTTTTAAAGAGAGGTCTCCAGTGATGGTGACTTACTCAACTCCAAAACTAAGTCTGGGGGAAGGGCACATTCAGCAACCAGAGCAGTATCATGTATAGGAAGGTGAAAAGAGCTCAGGGGGTCAGCCTGATTTAATTTCAATCGATAAAAGAATACCACACACTAAAAATACTAGCATGCAATGGATTGGCTCTTTCTTGACATCTAGCAAGTTTCCACAGCCCATATGTAACATTATCGTGAACTAGTGAAAGGAAGAGTCCACAGATAGGGAAAATCAATGCCACAGGCAGGCTGAAACCCAGGCTGGAGGAAAGGAAGGGAAAGGGCATAGTTAAGAAAAGGGGAAAGTCTGGGAAAAAGATATCATCACAAGGATTCTCAAGCATCATTCAGCAATCATAAAATCATTCATTAAAGAAAGAGTTACTTAGGTCCTATTTTGTGCAAGATTTTACAGAGGGCAAAGAAAGACCGCAGGGTCCATGGTAGCAGCAAGTTGTGGGGCTATAATACAGTTCTCATTCTGGTACCTTGCACATTTTTACTCAGTATAAAGGGAAAAAATAAAGAAAAATAATACTATGTAAACTCTACACATAGTTGAAATAAAATTAAAGAAGACCTAAATACCTGGACAGACACACCACGCGCATTCCTGGATCAGATGACAGTGCTCTTGGAATGTCAGTGCTTCACAGAGCGATCCATATATTCAACGTGGTCTCGATCACAATCCCAGTGGGCTCCTCTGCAGTAACTGACTAGCTGCTGCTACAATTCATATGGGAATTCGAGGGTCTCAGTAACCAAAACGTACTTGAAAAAGAAAAAAAACGTGAGAGGACTTGTAATTCTCAATTTCAAAACTTACAACTGTATCTCCAGGTGAGATTAGAGGCCATTTTAAGTTATTACTGTGTTTATCCTTATTTTATAAATTCTCTACAACGAATACAACTGTTAGAATAAGAAAAGTAAAAAGTAAAGTTTTTTAAAACATGCACAACGATTCATTCATTGGGAAAAATTTATTTTAACTATAAAGAGATAAACAAATATCTAGTGAAAAAGGACTACTTAAAAACAAGGGTGCATTTATATTTTTCATAAATTGAAAACTGAAAAGCACAAACACATCAAGTTTCTAGGGAGACATGTGAAACATATTAGTAGTTATTTTCAAAAATTCTAATTGAAGAATGAAAACTCAAGAAAGGGAAAATCGTGATTGACAGCCAACTGCAAACACATGGAGAGCAAAGGCCTAGAAATCACAGTTCCTTTAAATCTGCTACTAACTCAATAGGAGTGGAAATTCCTCCCTGAGGGGACAGTGGAATCCCATGCATAAGAAAGGATACACAGTACAAACTGCAGTAGTATTGGGAGTGAATTTCTTAGAAGAATTCTAAAGTTACAACATTGCTGAAAAACTATAAAAACACTGACAGACAGATTAAAACACACAGTCATATGTATTATATAGAAACATATGAAGTCTGCTCCCATGTTGCATAGAAATACAAACATATTTGTGCATTTATAGGCACTGATTACTTTATCTCAGATAGAATATTTCAACTAAAACAAAAAATCAATAGTACACACCTCTTGTCAAATCTACTTGATAAGTTACTCTGCTATGTAACCATAATGTGTCTAAGATACATCTAAAATTAGTGAAAAAGATCTTTGTATGGTTTCTTGAATTCTTCTCAAAATTCCAAGCTTAATTTTGAAATAGATCTGAGCAGTATTTCTATATTATCTTTTCCCTTGTGAAATGAACAACATAGTCTGTTGTCAAAATTCTGTCCTTACAATGATTCACGAGCACCGTATCCTCACAAAACTGCTGGACAGCAAGGCGCTATCCAGACACTGTGACCAAACAAATGAAACACAAGGAAGACAGTGACCCTATTCTGGAGGGCTTATAATCTGTGTCAACACCGGGTTTTCATTTGATTGGTTTGATTGGGTAGCAAGATGAAATCAATCAAGTACTTTCTTCTTTGAGCATTCTTTAAGTCATGACACTTTTCAGTGTCATGAGCAGGAAAGAGTTAAGCATGACTTGATTAGGTTAAATAGCAACAATCATCATCGGAGAGTGAGTAATAAAGAAGTTAACTGATAGCAATACTTCTGCCTACATGAGACCTAAAATAAATCTACACTGATATCCGAAAGGAAAATGAGGAGATGAGGTCACCAAAGAGAAAACAAACTAACAAGAAATCAAAAACGGAAAAACTTTTTCATTAACGATTCCAGGAAGGAGTGGAGCATGTTGGTGAAAAGCACAGATGTTGGGGACAAACATGAGGGTCTGAACACCCACAGCACTGGGTAGCTGTGACACTGATATGTCAGTGAAATTTTCTACATCTCAGTCTCCTATCCATAGACTGGGGACAACAACCGCACCCATCTCCTAGAACGGTCCTACGAATTAAGTTATTTTATATATAAAATTTTAAATAAAATACCTCAGATTTTAAATAATACCCCAAAAGCACAAGGAACAAAGAAAACAGAGATAAATTGGAGTTCCTCAAAATTTAAAACTTTGCTTCAAAGAGCACCATCCAGAAAGTGAAAAACCAATACACAGGAGAAAATTTTTTCAAATCATTTATCTCATTAGGAATTTGTATCTCCAAATGAAAAAAAAAAAAAAAAACCCTACAACTCAACAATAAAAAGGCAACTCAATTAAAAGGTGAATAAAGGATCTGAAAAGTTATTTTTCAAGGAAAATATACAAATGGCCAATAAGCACAAAGAAACGATGTTCAATATCATTAGCTCTAAGGGAAATCAAGTCAAAACCACTAGAAGAAACCACTTCACACCCACAACAATAGGTTATAATAAAAAAAAAAATAACAAGCACTAATGAGGACACAGAGGAAGCGGAGCTCGCAGCAGTTGCTGGTGAGGACGTAACACAGAGTGGCCACTTTGGTAAACAGCCTGGCAGGTCCTCAGGGAGTTGAACATTTGGTTTCTGAATGACCCAGCAATTCTGCTGTCTGGGCACACACGTAAGAGAACTGAAAACAAATGTCCACATAAAAACTCCTAAAGGAATGTTCGCGGCGACACTACTCATCACAGCCAAAAAGCAGAAACAACACAAATGCCTATCACCTGATGAATGGGTAAAGAGTGGGGCCCAGCCATACAGTGGAATATTATTCAGCAATAGCAAAGCATAGAGTACTGACCCAGGCCACAACGTGGACAAACATTGAAAACGTTACTCAGTGTGAAAGAAGTCAGTCACAATAGACGGTTCCACTTACATGAAGTGACTCGATTTAAATGAAATGTCCAGTACAGGCAAATCCACAGAGAGAGAAGAGTGGCTCATTGGGGCTGGGGGAGGATGGGGAAGATGGGAATATCTGCTTATGCATACGGGGCTTTCTGTTGGGGGGAAGAAAATGTTCTAAGATTGAATGGGATGCACAATTCTGGGCATAGAGTAAAAACCGCTGTACATTTTAATGGGTGAATTGTATTAAAATTGTTAAGAAATAAAGCACCTCGGGCCAGTACCTTCCCATAGTAAATGCAAATTGCTAAATTTTATTACAGGAAGAAGAAACTGCCCTCAGCATGAAAGCAGGAGATCAGCAAATGTGAGTTAACCGAAATTGGACAAGAGCATTTCACTTGAAACAGTTGCTGAGTGTACACGAAATATTCAGAAATAGGAAAATTAGTTTCACATCACGAAGAAGCATTCTGCTTCAAATGCAGATCAAGGATTCGGCAAGCCCAGCTGCTAGAAATGACCAGAGAAGAAACCTGGTCTGTAAAACAAGCACCAGAGCCAGCAAGGAAGTGGTGATGAGGAAAGCAGGCGGCCGAAAATCTGGAACAGTTTGCTACAAATAATTTCTTTACTGAAAATTCAAAAATGAAATGAAAGTGATGTAATGCTCTGTTGACCTCACGTGAATGGGCTTCCTTCGGTTCTCGACTGTTCTGTAACCCCGATTGAGAGACTCTGGAGAATCAGCATGGCTCCTGGGAGTCCCCAAATGACTGCCCACCAGCACGCTGACCACCATCACATCTGCCAGGGTGGAATTGCAGAGAAGAGACCAACTTCTGAAAGGAAATGTTGACAAGGGAAGAAAAGGCTGCAGTCAGTCCTGGGACAGAGGCCCTCTGAGCAGAGGCCAGAAGGCTTCAGGTGAACTGCAATGGCTCTGAGGCAAGAAGGGACCACGGGGGAGCATATCTCAATTCTCTCCTCTCTCTCCCTCGGGTAGGAGAGATAAAGCCTGCATACTTCTCACCTGGAACTGTGGCATCTGGCTGGCAGAAGTCTTACCAGCACGGAATGATTATTCAAGACTCTGTGTAAAAAGTCAAGAAATCGAGAGGGAGTAGGGAGCCAACTCCACGAGCCTCTCAAATGCTCCCATATTTATTGTGTATAATCAAAGGAAAAATTCATCAACAGTTGTGAGATAGTAAGGAGGAACTTCGGGAAAGACGGGATGAGGCAAAGATTGTAAAATCCACAATGAGTACAAAGGATTAGTGTATCTTTAGGGAAGTCATGGGGTGAGGGGAACAAGATACATTTTTAGATATGTGAATTACAATGCAGACCACCAGACCAGCCAGGTCCCTGTTTTGGGGATAATAGACTATCTAACAGCACACAAGCCCAGCGTTTATTGCTGAGGGCCAGGGTCCTTGCTTTGCAACCAGCAGAGTGCTATCTAAAACCTCAACTATGCAAGCAAAGCATTGTCTCTGCTTTTTAAGGCAAGGAGACTGGTGTGAGGATGCACAGGCACTTGCTTGCAAAGCAGTTTCTAAGCATATTTTTTCTTATCAAAGTTCACAGGCGGCTGGGGTGTGTTACAGTTTGTTAAACCAATCATGGGCTTTCACATGGAACCATTATGGAGGACACCCTAGGATGACAAATCCTGCCTCTGGGTCTTTTCCTGCCATCTTCAGCCACTCTAGCAGGGTCTAGGCACATCCGTGAATAACGATCCTACAGAACCAGCCACACTCTTAAATCCTGGTGCTTGAAACTTAATTTTAGCTCTACACAACTTACCGTAGAAAAGTTTCAGAAATAAAAGATATGAAATCCCTTTTATATCTCATCATATTACTGATTTTTCTGATTGCCCTAAGCTGCTTCATCTTGGTAAAGCACATAATTCTACAGGTGAACTCAGTAATTTCCATTGGGCATATCTATCCATTTTGGGCTCGCTAACTACTATTGGTCAAATATCGATACACTTAATTGATTTATTTGTTTATCAATTTCAGCCGGGAGGAGAGGGAGTGTCACTCTTTTCCTCAGCCCACCCTCAACACTTTTCTCATCAACTCAGGACTCCTGAAAACAAAACAAAGTATTTGTTTCCCTTCTACTCTTTCCACAAACACAACAGGAAACATCAGCCTGGAGAAAGAATTCAACACAAATGTTAAAACAAAAATCTACAAACCTGAAGCAACTCCATCTCCGAATCATGATACACAATGAAATGAGAGTAAGTGTGTCAGGCACAAAGCAGGCGTGAGCCTGACCACCTCATTTCTATTCTTCAAAGGAAGGAAGGTTTTTGTATTTTTTTATCATTCTTTGTCATTGTTTCTGATTATGCCAAAAAATAGTTTATGAAATAATTATGCACTGCAATAACAGATTTTTATTGTATCAAGTATAGATGGCATTCAGAGGGGATAGGAAAACCCAGCTCTGTAAAAAATGCAAAATTTCTTCCCCTGTTAAGAACACATATACAAAATGCAACAGAGAATTCAAATTCTTGTGGAGAGGAGCAAAAGCCACAGAACAAAAGCAAAGTCATTACAATGAGTCAATTCAAAATTCACTGGACAAACATGCTCAATGCATTCAAAGAATTTTAAAGGCACACTGCAAACCATTCACTTAATGATCTACAGGCTAGAGGAAGCATTTCCCTCTTTAAAAGACAACAGAAATCAATAGGGTGCCCCAACAAACAAGGACCAAAGAACAATCAGGTTTTTAACGGTTCTCAAAAATCAGCATGTTCTAAACATCAAAATCCAGAAATTTTAAACATTCATTCAAACCAAAATGAAACAAGCATTTCAAAAAAAAAAAAAAAAAAAAAAAAAAACAAAGGAACTAAGCACACAGATCATGTACATAGATTAATAAGCATGTCTTGTACCGCTGGAAGAAAGAACAGGCTATAGCCTTTTACTTGAAAAATAAAACTACTTTTAAAGATAACTGCTAAAACACATTTCACCATTCATGTTGCCTTCAAAAATCTGAGGCAATTGTATCTGATCAGAAAAGCAATTCTGGGTAATAGTATGTTACAATTCAGCGCCAGTTTGCTTTAGAATAAAAAAGAAAAGCTACTGTTCCTCAAATCCTGCACAGAGTGTGAAGTGCCTCCCGGCCTCTTTCTCCTCCCGTTTTCTAAGCTCATGCTCCCCAACACTTCTGAAACAAGTATGACAACCTCTTATTCCCAATATGCAAAATGACAAAAGAATATCAATTTATTTGTGTAAATATATGCCTACAACTTGAACTTGAGGAGAAAGGTATCAGAAGTCTATATGGAACTTATTTCTACCTTCCTGAAATCACACACACAAACGTTCACACAGACACAGACACATACCCCCTGGATTACTGGACACTTCACAAGCTTAGGAATTCCAACTTCTAGAAGATAACTTTGTAGTTAGTTTAAAATACAATTCTGTCAGCTTTTGAAAGCCTTGATCATCTGCTAAACCATCCAAATATCAAAGAGACCCAATTAGCCTTCTCTGTAGAATGTAATTTCCATTGATGGCAAAACAGACCCTAAGAAGTACTGGATCCAAGACTCGTGTTTATCACTACCTATGATCGTTTTTAAGCACATTAACAGATTCAGAAATGTATGTCTCAACAACATTTATTCTTATTGAAATAGCATACGTGTTCAAATGTCTGTACAGAGACTAGGTCCTATGATGGTGTTTAAGATCTATTTTGTGTATTGCAATATTTATTTTCAAGTGCAGACAAGGAGGGTGTGTATTACTCAGTTGTAGAGCACCTACTTAGGATGCATAATGTCCTGGCTTCAATCCCCAGTACCTCCAAAAAAATAAATAAAAATAAGTGCATATTTAAAAATAAGAATAAAGTTATAAAAAAATACAGACTAAAAACCACTGCAATCTAGCTGCTACAATTATACTAAAAAAACAAGGGTTTCTATCAAACACTGACTATATGCCAATCACAGAGACAATCACAAATCACACCTGACAACCATCACGTGTGATTCTCAGCAAACCTACTAAGTAGACACGGATGAGCAACTCGGCACTGCGGATGAGGAGACGGATCTCGGAGGAGCCGTGGACGCTGACCGTCCTGCTCCCCGCGACACCACGTCAGCCCAGGGCAAGCGCTGACAGAGCTGCTCTGAGGGGACACCCAGCTGCATGGAGCCTTGGGGCACTGGGGACTCCCAGAAAACACTAAAAATTGTTCAGTGAAAAACCAGCTCAAATATATTACATTGTGCCACATCCTTTAAAAAGGGAACATGACTGAGACTTTTTGATGCCTCCGTGTCCTTTCCGCCATCATCAATTATTTGCCCACTCAGCGCGACCTGTGATGAACTGGACCCCATATGAAGTGCACTCAGATGGCAGAGCTTTTAAAGCTGTTTTATCAAGTTTGTAAGACTCTGTCTATGCCTCACACAGGCGGTCATCCGTCACTTCTCACCGGTGTGGACGTACCACCTGAAATCACTCCTTTCTCCTTTTTAAAATCCCTTCATCTAAACCAGACTTTTCAACAGCAAACCAGCAGCTCAACCACAGACAGTGGACAGCTTCTCACCAAATGGACACGGACAGCCCATCAGACTACCTGGAAGCCCTTTTATTCTATTAAACCCACTTCCAGGTACTTCATCATTTTCTGATTGGTGGACTTGGCCACCGATTGGCCAACTCATAGAGCTCCCAGCCTCATATACGGGGGTGGGAGAGGACCCTGCTGTTTGGAGAAATCAGTGAGGAAGGCGGACATCCTCCAGCCAGGTCTGCACGGGTAGAAGTGCAACAGTGTGCTCAGAAATTATACCGTTAGCATCCCTGGGCTCCCATGGACTGGTTTCACATTAACCAAACTCACACACACTGATGCAAGAAAACCAGAAACTTATTAATGTAACAGAAGAAGTGAAACTATAAACCGGGCTGAAATATCAGAGTTCAACCATGAGTACATTTTCTCCTCCACAGCCCAATCACAGGCAGGCAGTCACATGGCAACCATGGACAGAAGCAGAGCAGGAAGTGTTTCGAGATTAACTCAATGGACTAAATTTCTGTTATACAAACAGATCTACTGCCTAGAAAATAATTAACGCTAATCACAGTGCACACTTCGTGGACAGTGGCCAAGACATGACAGTGAGCACCTGTGTAACTCTCCTTTCCCTGTCCTTTCTGGGCTAAGTGATGCAAAGTGGTACAAAGATTCAGGGATGCAGATACCTCTAAACACCCAAAGCCCATTTCTGGGAGCCTCAAAACCAGACAGCCAGGGTTTAAATACCAGCTCTGCCACTTACTAGCTCTGTGACCTTGGCAAACTTACTTACCCTCTCCGTGCCGAAATTTCCACACTGTGAAACTGGGATAACAATCAAACCTTCCTTACTCGCTTGTTGAGAAGATTGAAGGATTCATTTCTGTAAAACTCTCAGAAAAGAATGTAGCACATTTTTGGTGTTCAACAAATGTCAACTTAATATAAAAGTGATTTACAAGTCTCCCTTCTAATAATATTATGTGTTTCCTGGCTAGTATAAGTCCCAAAGAAAATCCTTATTTCTCCTTTTATAAACTCTTGGGGAGCACCCTCCTATTCCATCCCACCACCTGTTTAAACTAGGGAGGGGATGCCTCCTCCCCACTCCTCTGGGCCATGGAGAGTGCTTCTCCCTTCATACCCCTGGCCGCTGGATCACAGCTAGCCCTCATCACACTAACAGGGTGAGGTGTGAGTCCGGGGAGACAAGCAGGGAATGTGAAAGCCTACCTTTCCCTCCAGTGTTGGTCACCATTGGGAAGCACCTGGGATCCTCAGCTCCATGTCAGGACAGCCCTGTGCATGAAGGGGCAGGTCCTCTCAAGGGAAGGCTCGCTGTGGCCCAGAGCTACCTGGGACAGGGTGAGTCTCTAATTCTGGGACACAGTATCATGACACACATTTTCCCACAGCCCTGAAGTTCATGGAGAACGTGGCTTCATCAGTAACAAAGAGGACATTTATCGCCTGCCTACTCTTTTGTGTCATCTCTCAGTTGGCTGCTGGAGACAACATGCATATAAGTATTGGATCCCCATAGGCCCCAACATATATGAATTAACAAAAAATTCTGTGGCTTAACGTTGGTTCAGGGTGACTGTGTAACAGTTCTGACTCTGCTGATGCTTAATTATGGGTATAGGAACTATGGAACCTCCTCAAATATCTTTCATCATAAAACCAGCTTTTCTTGTTTTCCTGTTTCTTAGTAATTGCCAAAGACTCTAAAATGATGGCTTCACACCAAACAACAGCTAAAGATTATGAGCCCTCTTGACATACCCACTGTGGTAAACACTTTACATAATTTCTAATTCTCACAATTCTACAAAGCAGATACCAAAGTCCCAATCTCTCAGACGAGGGAAAAACTCAGAACGAACTGACTCAGGCTCACATGGCTCAGTGGCAGCGCGTGCACGCAAACCCAAGTCAAAAAAATTCACCCCTTCCTATATGTACCAAATCTCCTACCACCAATTAACACACAGCAGCGGGGTCAATACTCAGGGAACCCAGCACACTTTTCAGATTTAAGGTGCTCAAGAGGCCGCTACTAGCTGTTTTATAAATTCCCGGCTCACTGGTTTCTAACACTGGAAGAAAAGTCCAATTTTGCCATTGTTTACACAGCAAGTCTGAGATGTTCACAGCGAGATGACAGAATAAAATTAAAATATATGCAGAACAATTTTTCAAGGTAGACAGACATAATGGACATTGTGCTATTCTGAAGCATCAAGCAAAGAAATCAAAACAAAATAACGTTGTTTAAGCCTTCTTTAACAAACAGGAAAATTAAGACGGTAAGAAGGGGCAACAAGCGCCACCTATGGCTAAAAAGACCTTCCAGGTTGCCAGGAAGCATGCAACACAAAAATTGCCTGTAGGATCAGAAACGAGAATCAGATAACTAAAAGCTTCTGTAGCACATACTGCACTTTGCTTCGGGGGAAGCGAGGGTAACTCAGTATTTAATCTGATATTGCTAATACTCCTGAATATAAACAAAAGACACAGGCTCATGGAAACTCATCTTAGAAGAGGAAAGAATCCAGTCCAGCCACTTCATTTTACAGGAGGGGAGACTGAGACATGGGATCCCTCCTCCTTGCAATCGGCAGCAAATCTCTCCTAGGCCTCATGTCTTGCACTGTGGCAAAAACGAACAGATCTGTACTAGACCTATATTCATAAAAGTCGTGTCTGTATTTTTCCGAAAGTAGGTTATCTAAGTATCTTGCAACATACTTCTCAAAATCCAGGAAATCATACGTTTGTTGAAATACAAAAACATTTATTTACATAATAAAACAGCATGAGCTTTATTCTCTCTATTAAAAAAGTTACATGTCAAATCAATGTTTTGATATTTTAAACCTGTTAACAGTGCAGGAAAAAAGATCAAAATTTTCGTTAATCACAAAAGAGAGAAGCTTATTCCCTGAAAATGATCAATGTGGATGTCAGAATCCAACGAATTTAAATGTCTGAGTGGATGGTTACACGGCAACATGACTTCTGAGTTCTAACAATACACATTCTGTGTAAATAATATTCAAGGTCGTCTGCTTAAGGCAATTTAACTAGTCCCTGTCTCACTAGAATGATACAGATTTCATTAAAACTTCATAGTGCACTAAAAAATAAATGAATCCTTGTTACTTTAAGCCATATTCATATATATCATATATATACATATTAAATATGCATCAGTAATAAGACACCCTCTTTAGTATTCAGAGTCGACCCTTCTAAAATATCTGTCATTTTGACAGCACATTTTTACTAAGCACCTCTTGGGTTCTTTGTATACAAGGCTAGTAACTCTCACAGTCAGACAAGTTAAACGATATTACTCAAATTTCACAAATGAGGAAATGTACTTAAGCCATGAAAACAACTTATATACACATCATCAGGAAAGAAAAGAATAAAGATTTTCTTAAAATATTCACTGACAATCTTTTCTTTCATATTAAGACTACATAAAACCAATTCAGTCTTTGTAAGTATTTCTGTCAATAAGGGCCACTAGAGAAAAACAATAACATCATCAGAAGTGGTTGGACTTTCAAAGCCCCCTTCTCATTTGCAATGTATTTATTTTTAATGTTTTGTTTTTAGTGCTTACAGAGCACTAAAATACATAAAAATTAACTTTTTATGCCACTACCTGAGAATTAAACATCTGTGAAAATGTACAATTTTAATTTATGCCACTCTGTCTCACATTCTCACTGGTGTCTCCCCTTTGAAGGCCTCATCAGGCTGAGATCACTAAAATCGGCAATTTATTGAGTCACAGGAGTTCGGGTAACCACTCAACGGGAGGCTGATTAGAGGAGCAATTAAGAATGCATCCTGTGCAGCCTGGGTTCCAGCACCGAGCTAGCCACCGCCAGCTGCGTGTGATTTGGGACAAGCTGCTCCATCTCTCAATCCCTCAGCTGCAAAAAAGGAGACACTGATACCTACCGTCAAACACCTGCTATGAAGTAAAACATGAGGAAAGTACTTTAGCCTTAGTTAGGTGTCCACTCAGAGCGAGTTTGGTCATTATGATGATGAGGATGGCTGTTAATAAATTGAGCTAGACCAAAAAGGAGAAATCACCTTAAAGTAGAAACATTTTAAGCCAATGAACATTTCCTTTTGGATGGATTGCAGAATATTCTATTCATTTTTTTAATAAACCATGTTTTGTCCATTAATAATAGATTTACAGGTTCATGGACAAGTCTCCAGAAAAAGAATTAGAGGCCTCTAACCTCTGAATACTAAGAAAGTAAATTTTAAAAAAAATCAGGGGGGAGATTATACCTCATTTGGGAGAGTATGTGCTTAGCGTGCATGAGGCCCTCAGTTCAGTCCCCACTAACTCAATTTAAAAACTTTTTTTTTTAAGAAATGGAGAATTAAAGCAAAAAGATGGAGGAATACAGAAATTTT
This sequence comes from Camelus bactrianus, assembly GCF_048773025.1. Taxonomy (NCBI): domain Eukaryota; kingdom Metazoa; phylum Chordata; class Mammalia; order Artiodactyla; family Camelidae; genus Camelus; species Camelus bactrianus. Next base: position 79,999,082 of record NC_133546.1, on the reverse strand, counting down.
TTAGAGACCCATCTCAGATTTAAGATGGGGAAAAAACCATCCATTTTTCAGAGGAAATCTTGAGAACTATGTAAAGTGAATCTGAGATGTCTAGACTTCATACATTATTCATGAATTCATATTACCAAGTCTTAAAACTGCCTGATAACCCACAGTTGTGACTCTGATCATAACAGCTGCCAACACGGATCTAGCTCTGGCTAGGAATGCTCTGTTCTGACATCTCTGCCCCTGAGGCCTCACCAGGCTGAGAGCACTAAATTCAGTCATTCATGAGCATCTCGTGTAAGTCCTCCCTTTGTGCTCCTCACTCTCCACTCACCAGCCCCTCTGAGGGAAACACTGTTATCATCATCCCCACCAGCAGATAAGGCCACTGAGGCACAGAGACTAAACCTGCTCCAGGTCATATTGGCATTAAAGGACATCTGTATTTCTGCTGTTTTGCTTTTGACAAAGGAATCTGAGATATCAATTCAAGGGAGACTGTTAAATAATAAAATATGTCAGGTCTTCACCTCAAAGAGCAGATACTATAAATTCCTGATGTAGGATGAGGCTGCCGCCACAAACTGACTCAGCTTGAAATTAATATCCAAGATGAAGCAGCGGATACACGTAAATATTCACGATTGTCAACTCCGCTCACGGGTCTGGGCCCTTCACTGCCTGAATGGGGGTGAATACTCCACCCGTGTCAGGGAGGGAAGCGCGGCTTTTCCAGGTCTCCCCAGGGCTTCACGGGCTATTTCCCCCAACAGACTGTCCTCAACAATTAAAAAGCTCTCAACATTTTTACACCATGCAAAACTGAAATACATTTCTGCAGATGGAGCACTTTCTCAGGCTTAAACTTATTTTGCCTACACTCAGCAGGGGGGGGTAAAAGAAACAAGACTCTGCAAAGTCTCTGATTCTCACCACTCACACTATTAGAAAGGCCACTGCACAAGATGTCTCTTCAGAGTGCAGGGTGAGAAGAAAATACAGCCACCCCCAACCACAGGCACTCCCAGAGACAGAGATCAGCAATCTTCTGCACACTCACGGTTGTGCAGCCCTCATCACCATCTATTTCCAGAACACTTCATCACCCCAAAAGAATCCCCCTTTCACTAGCAGTCACTCCCTAACCCCCCTCCACCTAGCCCTTTGCAACCATCACCTGCTCTCCGCCTCTGCATGTGCCTATTCTGGGCATTTCAGATCACTGAAGTCAACCATATGTGGCCGTCTGTGTCTGCTTCCTTTCACTTAACATGCTGTTGTCAAGGCTCGTCCATGTTGAAGTGGTATCAGCATCTCTTTTTTTTTTTTTGAAAACGTTAAAGTTTATTAGAGGGCTGTAAGTACTATCAAAAAGAGTAGAGTGGAGCATAAGTGATTGTGTTTCAAAGGGAAAAGGGCGGGTTGAGCAGTCAGAGTGGACTTCCTAGAAGAGGTGGCCTTTTTCATTTTCCTCTTTTTCTTTTTTATTCACTCTTACTTCTGAATAATGTTTCACTAAATGGAGATTCTACATTCTGTTCATCCATTCAGCAGCTATGTATGGACGAGGTCCAGAAGGATGAGTGTAAGAGGCGACTTGCAGGGATGGCATTTAAACAAAGGGCAAGATGTGCTTTCAAAAAAAAAGCCAACAAACAGAGGCGCAAGGAAATTCAGTGCGTTTCTGAGCAAAGTGCATGCTTCCTTCAGCAGGACAACCGTGCAGGGCTGGGGCGGATATTGGCAGGAATCACTGCATGGGAGTCACCTGAGAAGACTCCCCACTGCACGCAGCTCAGCCAATTCTCTTCCCTCATTCTGTATTGTTAGAGCCATGTTTCTAGGTTTCTCTTATTTCAAGTAAAAGCACTTTAACTACATATCTGATCATCTGCATCAGACCATTTTACCTCCAAGGCACAGAAAATTATTCACTAACCGGAGCAGCTCCAGGACATAACCGTGATGGATTAGGGAGTCCTGCAGCATCCCAGCCTGCATGCACAAACCCCACATGTGCCCTGGTGATGTCCGGAAAATTAAACGCATGGAAATATCTCACTGCTGGTACATGACATCTGCCTTCAAATTGCCCCAAACTCATGCTGGCAAAGCACTAGTCAGCCCTCTCACTACAAAAGAAAAAAAAAATGCTAAGAAGGCAAATTAGGCTCTTCCATTGAAAACCAGCAACCATCAATGCCAGTATCTGAGCTGGAATGCTCCTGACTTCTAAAACCACTGCGCCGTTACTTTTCAAATGTGGAAGTCATATATGTATTCCACGTAGATGATATTACAGTAGGATTTTTCTTTTCAAAATTTCCAGTTGCAACATTAGCACAAGAAAGTTTATGGTTCAGCTTTAAAAAAATCAATTATCTTCCACTTTCTTAATTTTGAACCTATTATTATTTTATAAATGGAGCTATGCTGCATAATATAAACAAACTGTTTGAATTCTGCAAACAAGACCTTTATGACCTCACTATTTCAGAGCAAACTTTAATGATGTTTTGAGAGGTGGGGCCTGGGGTGCTCACTAACAGCTATTTAAATACTGAAAAGGATGTGCTATTAAGTAATGCAAAGGCTCTAACTCCACATTAGCTCAGAAACCAAAGAAACTACACCAAAGCCTTACTTTATCAGTTTTAAATTTTGCTATTCTTTGCAATATTAAATTTCTTTAAAGATATGATTTTTTTTGGAGAAAGACAACAGCTGTATTAAATTTCTTCTCATCAAGAAAGCAATCTTTATCAAGAAAAATACCCCATGGAAATCGAAATGACGGGAGGTTTCTAGCTAAGTGAACATGCAGATCTGAACAGAAATCTAAATCCTATCAGATCTCACTCGAACGAACTCAACAAAGTCCTGGGCTACCCTGGAACTTAGCTCTTCTGTTCCAAAAGTTGGCTGAGCTAAGATCATCACACAAGGCAGGGAAGGAGAGAAGAGGAAAGTCCACCTGGCAGCCTCCATCTCTTTTCTTCCAGCCAAAAGTCGCCTCTCGGGCGACCCCGTTAATAAGCCCTCCCCATAAGGAAATCCGTCATCCACACTGCCCCTGCCGTCCCCAAGCAGCCCTGACGCCCCTCTCCCAGACTTTGAATGGTCTTGTAGTGGCCCCCCCAGTTGGTGGCACCCTCCCCCTCTTCCCCGTTACACACACACACACACAAACACACAGAGCAACGGCAGCCTTCCCAAATCACAAAGTTGATTACATCACCCCACTTCAAACCCTTCAGAGTCTCCCTGGTGGAATTCTAGCCCCGCCCCCGACACTGCTCACCCAGCCTCACCCCAGTTCCCAGGTCCCCAGTGACCTCAGGGACCCCCTGTACTGCTCCTAATTCCCACTTGCTTCCAGGCTCATTTTGATTGTTTCCCAAGGAAGACTTCCCTCCCTCCAACCTCCACAACTTGTTCCTCTATTCCTAGAACATTCTAGGCTAAGTCAACTTCTGACACTGCTAAGCTCACAAGAAGCAAATACATTTTGCTTACTAATGTGGGTCCATACACTCTCCACTAGACACACAGAAGTGCGAGTGTTATGAATAAATGAATGACGGGGTGGGTCTCAAAGGGACAGACAGACCTGCTCTCGCCTTTCCCGACCCCTCTGTCTGTAGAATATCAGAAGCAAAACCAGAAGTACCTTTCCTGATGGTCAATTCCTGCTGACACCCTTCACTGACTCCAGTGTCTGTTCAAATAAAACCCAACGTCTTCCAAAGCCATTCACCCCAGGCTCTCTCCAGGGTCCTCCCAAGCAGGGGAACACTCCACCCTGGACCACACAGGACACTCTCCCCAGGTCCCCACACCACAAGCCTCCAGGCCTCTGCCCGGGCTGCACCTGCCACCTGAGCCACACTCTTGACTCCTTCTCCTGGCTGACACTTACTCTGTCTTCATGGTTGAATGTAGAGCCCATTTCTTCCAGGAAGTCCTCTCTGAGAATGTCCTTTAGGTCTTGGCAGGGCTCCATCTATAGCAACAGTACATGGTGACCAACTGGGTGTTTGCCCACTCCTTTGAAACCACGAACTCTTGGGGGCCACGTGGGAAGGAGTGAGAGATTACAAGACGGGTGGGGGAAGCAAAAAGCAAAAATCACAACCCAAGTCCCAAATTCAAGGATTCTTTCTCAGAAAAAAGTATAAACTATTTCACACGTGTGCAATTTGGCTACTATTTTTGTGGCTTGTGGACAGCAAGAGCTTGGTGTTCTAGTCCAAAACCCGGGTTACATGCAAAGAAATGTATATATTCATATCCAAAGGAAATCAGAGCTGTTCAGCCACAGTTTGCAGTTAGAATAGAAAGGAACTTTGATAAAGGCAATCTCTCTCTCCCTCTTCTTTCTTTTCTGGCATCATATAATTTTAGAAGTATTTGCGTGACTAAGAGATGGCTACAGCAGGTGATTCTGCACTGGAGTGTTTGGGGCTGAGGAAGCCCACATTACATTCACTGCGTAAATGCAATCACACCAACACACTGATAGGTGCCGTGGTGGTGGAGCTGATGTTTCAAAGCAGGCAACCTTACTCTGTAAGACAACTCTAAATAGAAAGTAAGAATTGCAATGTTCTGTACTGAATTTCATTCGATATATGGGTCATTAACTGATAGAATATCTTCACTAATGTAACCCAAAAATAAATTTTCAACGTCGATTTTCTTCATCTGACCGTTTTATGCTAACTTTGGATATCAAACCCTCACTCCATATGGAAAGCTCAGGCCTACGCTGCAGCAGTTACATCCCGTGGAAGAAAGCCGATCAAGGGAGAACTGGAGAGTTTCCCTTCAGAAGCTGCTAAGTCTGGTTTTGCACCTTTACGTCATTTGAAACCACATCATCATCAAGCAGTAAGACCTTACCTCTGTGGGGTGAAAAGCACTGCGGTGCTTCTGAACCATCAAAGAACACTGAGCTTTGTGAAACTGTCCTGAGGCACTTAAATAGTATTTTTTGTGAAAGGCTCCAAAACTGACCCAATTCACCAATCCAGGTATAACAGAGAGGTACCGGAATTAGTAGAGAGAACATGCCTTTGAAGTCTGACAAGGCCCTGCTTGAATCCTGCTACAGCATTGACTAGCCGCTAAACGGACCAATTCCTTAACCCCTCTGAGAAGTCTTCCCAATCCGCAAAAGGGAGCTGCCATCGCCCACCTGGGAGGCATGGATGAGAATGCAACACGCAAGTAGTGCTGCCGACTGGTACCTGACACGGGGCCAGACTAGCTTCCCTCCGCTGCCCTTCTCCCCCTTTAAACTTGCACTGTTCCCCCTGGTAAGGATGAAACCCCTGGAAAAGACTGCCCGAATCTTCTGTGTATCCCTGAATACATGCATTACCCTTAGGAGGCCAGAAAAACAACTGCCTCCTCCCCAGTCACTATCAATGTTCTTAAGAGTCTGGGTATTTTTAACTCTAATTTTCAGGGAGACTATTCCAGAACTTTGCAAGCACCATTCACCAGGTTGGCTCCCCTCCCAGTGCCCATCTCTTCTCACCTCAGATCCTCTGTCTGATTGCCTTCTGTTCATTGGAAAGCGAGTCCAGTAGGGTGGCGACTCCCAAGGACGCCCTCCCTCCCTCACAGGTGAGTGTGACTACTTTCTCCGCACTCCAACTCCAGCTTCTTAGAAGTCTACCCTCCCGGACCCTGCAGAATCTGCATCTTCCCAAGACACACACGTTGTCACTACCCTCCTTTCAGATTTCTTCCAGGCTGGCACTGCCCAACCCCCAGGCCCTTAAGGATAAATGGCATTAGTCTGAAAATCGCAAATGCCGCAGACTGACACACCAAAGCTGCATGGTCTGGGCTTTCCTCCAACAAAGGCACAGCCCTGCCCCCCCTCAGCCTCAGTCTGCAGCTCTCAAGATGATCTAATTCACATGCGCGGCTGTGAACACCAGATAAGAATGACGACTCCCAACGTGTATCTCTAGTCCGGCTCCTTCACCTGAGCCCCATGGCCATAGACCCGAGTGCCTCTTTGAAGTCCTAACTTGGATGACAAATGGCATCTTAAAAATGCCTCATGTCCGCCATTTACTCTGGAATTCGATTCCTGGCAGGTACCTCCCAGACACCCCATTTTAGTAACAGCCCCAGCACCCACCTATGTGTTTGAGGTCACATTCAATTTCCACTGTTCCCTCCCCCAAACCCTGCCCTGGAATCAGTCCTGTTTATATCCGTCACTAAGCCCATCTCAAGTCTGGTTCTGCAGGGACCATGGCCGGAACCCCACAAGCTCACAGCATGGTGCACTGAGTCACAGTCCTCCAAAGGGTGCTCCCTGGAGGGGGAGGCATCTCCTGCCACTGGTCACCTCAGAAGGCACTGTATTCTCAGAAAGGAGGCCCAGGAGAGGGGACTCAACGTTCTACCGTGGTCTGAGTTTTGAAGGGCCCGAGGTGTGCGGGAACTCCTAATTAGCGGACAAACTTGCCAGTAAGCAGACGAGGATGGAGGAACCCAGGCAAGGCTGTTCTCACTCCGACCCCTGGGCTCTCGGGAGCCACGGGAAAGGCCTGTGTCCAGGGCATAGCCCGGCCATCACAGATCCCAGCCTGCATTTGCCAACCCGGACAGACTAGACTCCTTCTACATGCGACATTTACTTCTGATCTGTTCCCCACCCACAATGTGATGGACTCCTTCAGATATTCTCTCCTGTCTGAAGCGAGACAAATTCAGTGAAAAATGAAGTGTCCACATTTGGACCAGAGCATGAAAGGAGAAACAAGGCCTCATGGTCAGCATGATGGTGGTGGCCAAACACTTTCACCGGGTGAGATGAACCATGGTGGGGGTGAGAATCCAAGGTCCTAGGTCGGCCAAAGCATCTTCCTTCACAGTTGACTGGGGTGTTGGTGACTCACTCCCGCAAACTAACGACAAGGCCGACAGTGGTTGACGTCAGCTGCAACAGACACGGAGTCAGCTCTTTACTGCCAACATGGGTTAAAAGTAAAGGCCGGTGCAGGGAGGCCTGCACGGCTGCTGAGGCAAACCACAGACCCGGCTCTGGATGCCCACTGGCTGGAGCAGGGTGGAAGCTACGGTCCCCTTTAGCAGTCCCTATGTCCACCAGATCCAGGTGAGCCAGCTACTTAGGAGAAGGGCATGTTGTCCTGATACTCAGATAAACCAGCCTCGTAAAGGGAACAAAAGAGTGGCATGGATTTTAGACCCACTTCTGCCTCTTTATGAAGGCAAAGTAAAGTAAATGGCAAGGGAAGTAAAATGCAAAAAAAAAAAAAAATTAAATAACAAAACGGTGACTGCTTCCTCCAACAGCTGCTCACCCCCGAGCCTACCACTTCCTCACCAGTGACCGCCGGCCAGGCAGCGCCGTCACGCGCGTCACACAGCGACAGCCAGGAACCGAGTGCCAAGCACGTTTGTGTAAAAGAAGGAATGGAGCAAGATGCTGCAGAATTTGACTTTACAAGTTTAAATACTCCATGAAAAACATCCCTCAGCAGCCGCCTAAATGAATTCGCATCTCACTTCTTCAAAACAATCAAATAAATTTAATAAGGGCGCATATGTCACCAAATATAAGGAGGACAAAACTGGTTCCTTAAAGCAAGGATTTTAAGAGGTATCAAACACCAGTGGGTGATGTGCTAAAAAAAAATTAGAAAATAAAAAGATGACACGGATAATACATGGATCAAGGCAGCTGTTAAGTTTTTGCTTTTTAAAGCAATGGAGACAGCACGGAGGGTGATCTAGCTATTTCCAATGCTGGGTGTGCACAGCCCACATTTTCAGACGCAACAACATGCTCACAGGGCAGTACAAGAGAAAAAGGAATAAAGAAAAAGGAAAAGAGGAAAAAGAGAAAATTACAAACACACAAGAACCAAAATGACTTTGACAGCAATACAAGAATATACGTGAGTGTGTGAGGCCAGGGACGCGGGGATGGTGAGACCCACCCTCACCTCCTGCTCCAGTGAGAGCAGGGCCCTGAGGGGAGCGGCGCTGCCGGGGGACCCCAACGTGGTCAGCGCCCCTAACCAAAACTCCACATACATGGGTCTAGGCAGGTGTTAAGCTACAAATTGTGGTCACATTTCAGGCTGGACAATTTTACGCACTTCCACCAAGAGTAGCAGGAGAGAATTAGGCTCTGTTCCTGCACCAAAGCATTGTTTAAAAAATTAATGTCTGCGGAATAGTAAAAGCAACAATGGAGTAAAAGTGACTGGAGGAGAACGTGCTTGACCCGAGCTCACTGGCTGCGTTATCTCACTGACGTTAAGATGCTGGCTGAGACCTTACGGTACCAAAACAGACAGACGCACCAGGAGGGAGGTTTAATGCGCTGCTATATTTTGATGCCGGGAGCCATGCCTGGTACACGAGGTTCTGGGTAAACAATGGTGACTGTGTCAACCACTATGGTCTAAGCACATATCCAGCTACTCCTCCAAATCCCAAGGGCAGACTTCAAAAGGCAAAAACAAGCAGGAATTCTCTGGTGGGTCCGCAGACTCAGAGCCAAGCAGTTGCTGAGCAAAAATGTCACCAGTGCCTCCTGTGACAAAAGAGGAGGCACTGGCCTGGGGGCTGGGGCAGGGATCCAGGCTTCCACTGCTCACCCACCAGTCTGTCCAGGGGGAGAAGGTGGTCCCTGCTTACGTTGCACCGATGCACCTACCTTGACTGACGCCTGGGGGATCAGCAGGAGGTGACATGTGAGGTGAACGGAGCCAGCCTCGGTGTAGCACGGTGCTGGCAGCTGTGCCCTCAGCAGTTCCCAGGCTCCTAAACCTGACACCTTATCTCCAAGGAGGAGATGGGGAGCGCGGGCATGTAGATCACAGGGCCCTGTGAGGACAAGAACAGATCATGGCCACGACATGCCTTGCCCCTTCATTAAGCATGTCCCGGAGGAACAGAAAATTCATCCAGAGCCCGCTAGGCACCTCACGCAGGTGGGACTCGGGTCCTCTTGCCTATCACTCACTGGGCTGTTCTGGATATTCTTTTTATCAGTTCTCTGGCATCTTCTCCTCCAACTTACCAACAACCAGAAAGTAGAATCTGATCTTAGTTAAGTTCAAGAATCACAGAGCACCGCCTCCACAGCGGGCCCGGCAGCACGTGCCAGGTCGTCCGACCATCACCTGTGGGACCGCCATGAGCCCTCTCCAGACTCAAGGACCGAGGCCGTAGGCCGGGGGTACACAGGTTCCCTCACTCTCCCCAGCAAAGGGGGACCACCTCCCGGCAAAGGCATCTCACCCTCTTCTGCCCGAGGGACAGCACAATAGATACACGGGGAAACAGAGCAGAAGTTGGGGGGTTAGGCAGCCCAGAAGATCTCGTCTGTAATTCCGAGTCAAAGTGGGGCCGTTGACTTAATCACAGGGACAAAGTGAGGATGAACATTTCTCTGCTCCGTGATACGCCTTTCCCTGCATAAGCAGTTCATTCGGAGGTCCCTGGCGGTGTTTCTGATGTCCTAACATGGCATGCTGCCTGTCGGGCAGGAAGAGAGGGCCTGAGCCGAACAGGTGCTGAGCCTGGGAGGCAGGAGACACTGGCTCCAAGCCAGCTCAACCAGCGCCTCGTTCTGCCTCTCGGGAATCAACATCTCATCTATAAGCAAAGGGATGAGACTGTCCCAGGAAACGCTGCCCAATAGAAATGAAATGAGAGCCATGTAAAGAAAGTTTCCCAGTTGCCACATTTAAAATGGTAAACAAAGAAACAAACCAACAAACAAAAAACAAGTACTAGAAACTGATTTTAAGAACATATCTTACATAATCTACTGTATGTAAAATACTATCATTTTGACATGTAATCAATAGAGGAAGTAACAAGAGAGTTTATATGCTTTTAGTAGACAAGCATCAGCGTCTCATGTGCATTTGAACTACAGCACATCTCAGCTCAGACCAGCATCCTCCCCAGTGCTCCTAGCATCAGTGGCTGTGGCTACTCTATTGAACAGCAACTCCAGGGGTCCCACCAGGGTCCTGGCTGAAAAGCAGGAGTAAGTGCTCTAACACTATCACTAAAAGAATCTCTCTGAGACAAAGGCGGATTCACTTTTAGATGTCTGTAAACCGGCGGGTTGCACCACCCTCCCCCCTTGGAAACAAGACAGTCAGATTCCGTGCTGATCCCTTTCTGGATGTAGAGAAGAAACCCGGCACAAAGCCAGGGTGGACTGGCCTCCAGGTAAACTTACCTGCTGTCTGTGTCCAGTCCCATGAAGTCCTCCTTCTCAAACGGCATGCAGAGGAGTGGGATCTTGTCCCCAGACTTCTCAGGGGCCCCATCCAGCCACTTGGACTTGAGCAAGATGAAGAGTGACTCACTGAAGTCCTCGATCCTCTTCTCCACCACCCTGCAGTCCACGTAGAATGAAGGCCACGTCGGTGCGCGGCTGCTTGGCTACCTCCCCATGCAGCACAAAGACAAAGAGCTGAGAGTCATTAAGCGTGATGCCATACAGCTCCTCTGCACGTGGAGCTTCTCGAAGGCCTTGGCTGAGAGGCAGTCGGTAATGGTGACAAGGCCCACAAACATGCGGTGGGTCTGGAAGACGCTCCATCCATTCTTGGGCGCATAGTGGTACCTGTAGTGCGTACAGAGTGCGCCCTGGGAGCTGCACGGGCTGATCTGGCTCACCAAGGAGATTCGCTTATAGATGCAAAAGAAATTCTCCTCTGAGATGATCCCCACTGGTTTGACCACCACGGGAAGAGTCTCATAGTCCTCAGCACACTGCACGTAGTCAGGGATGCTCCTGTAGCAGGCCCTGCCGAGAGGGGAGAGGAGATTGAGGTAAATATTGTACTGTGGGCTGCGGGCGCCTCTGGGTTGTGGTGACCTGGTGTGTACCAGCCAGAAGGCAGGGGATGCCCAAGCAAATCCAGGGGTACATTTTGTCCTTCAGAGCCTGCACATGGCTACCGTAGCTCGGATCAGTTTACCCAGCTTTTGGTCTAGGCTTCCTGCCCCTGCAGAGAAGGGTCATTTCTTGTTTTCTGTTTCAAAGCACTTAGCAAGGCCCTGATGCAAAGTCACTGCTCAAAAATGCGGAATAAAGAAATGAAAAAAGGAACTGCTTTCCGCAACCCCCTTCAGCAGAATATAAAGAAAGGGACAACAGTAGGAGCAAAAGATCTGGATTTCAATTCCAATTTATTTGAACCCCTAAGCTGCAGAATAATGGATAAGAAAACTTGCCTTGGGGAAGAGGGTACAGTTCAGTGGTAGAGCACATGCTTATCATGTACGAGGTCCCAGTACCTCATTTTAATAAATGAAACAAATAAATAAACCTAATTACCCTCCTCAAAAAATACTTTTTAATTCAAAATTCAAAAAACAACTTGCAATTGACACAACATTGTAAACTTGACTACACTTCAATTAAAAAAAAAAGAATTCTTGACTTACAAGAATATATCTGGATTACGGAAGTTTGCAAATGTAAAATGCCTAGGGTACCACCTGCATAAAAAGGGGTGACTACAAATTTACTATCCCTCCTTTATGAGCTATATTTCCTTCGGGGGAGTAATAACCTCTCAGAGCTAATTTTCTCAGATTTAAAAAAAAGTAAATATTACCTGATTCTCAGTACTGCTGAAGAATCAGATAACCCTATGAAAGCATCTGACCCACAGAGGTTACTCAATAAATGTTTGTTGAATGAATGAATAAACAAGCAAAATGAATGCTGCTCCCTGCCACAGACCATCATAATGGTACTGCTTGGAAATCCCAAGCCCACGTTCCACCCGTCTCTACACTAACCATGTGGGTGACCTGGGCAGGCGTGTGTGCTTCTCTAAGCCCCAGTTTAATCGTGAATAGAAATGATGTCAATAACACAAACCTCAAATTGTTAGTGAGTCAGTAATGAATCGTACCCCAACTTTGCAAGATGGAACCGTTAAGGAAAACTGGGAAAGGGTCCATAGGCCCTCTCCATATTATCTCTTACAACTACATGGGAATCTACATTATATCTCAAAATAAAATTTCTACTTTTTTAAAGAAGCTATTGAGGTTAAATGTGCTCACTGTCTCAAAAAAGGAACACACAGAAAAAATAGGTCAATGCCCAGCACATGAGATACACTCAGTTAACATTCCCACTGAACCCACTGGTCCCTCCAACTTCAGAGCAAGAGGATGGGTCCTCGTGGCAAGAGGCCACTGCACCTGAAGCTAACAAAGCTAATGGTGCTCACTTCCAAGAGCCCCTGTCACCACACTTGTTCTAATTTTCTATTTGTAATATTTTTCCTTTTTATTAAGTAGAAACTCCCAATTGCATAGACTTCACCTGACTAGACATCAAGATGGCAGCCCTTCAAAACCTGACCACAGAGATCATGATGGCAGCCCTTCTTGGTGAAACAATAAAATGAAAAGCCATTTCCACAAGACCTCTGTGTAAATCTACTAGGGAACTTCATCCTGGACTGAGGAAGAGGACTGGGGAGGAGGGGCCAATCTGGGGCATAGAGAACTATGGGCCACCTGTCCCACGATGGACTTTAGACTCAACCATCACCCTCCAGGAAATTTAAAATACACAGCGACATATTGCGATGGGCAAGATTTTTTTTTGTTTTAAATCCCTGAATCCCTTGCAGGTCTTGTTTCTACTGAGACACAAATAGATTATGTGTATAATGTTTCACAAAAGCCTTAAAATATTATCACCCGAACTTGACACATCAAGAAACTGAGGTAGAGAGGTTTGTCACATTGTGCAAGATTAAAGAGAGGCCACGACAGACACCATATTTAAATCCAAGCCCCTGCTCCAGTGCTCACACTAGAAAGTGTGACATACTGCCCCTTTTCCGCCCTCTCCCTCAAATAAATTTCTGAAGAGTATTTTCTGTGCCACCTGGAATCACAATCACATCAATTTTCCACAAAGAGCTATGTGACTCCTTGCAGGAAGTAACAAAATCTAAAGTGTTGGGATGGGAGGAGAGATTTGCATTTTCTGTTTCTCAAAGGAAACATGGCTTTAAAAGAAACTGAAAAGCACTTATCTAGTCTAAGCCCTCATTGTGCAGAGAAAGAAACAGAGGGTCAGAAGAGATGAGGAAAGGGCCTTATTAACAAATATTGCCTCAGCACAGCACCAAGCCAGCACTGGGCACTACTGGGGGAGGATCTGGGAGGCCCAGGAGAATGAGTGTTAGAAAACGCAAAGAGAAGAAGCATACAAGGCCCTGTCTCTACACCACCATACCATGAAATTCCACCAAATTACCCAGTAAGGGGGCAGCCAATAATAAGTTGTGGTAAACAGGTTACAGAAACATGGAAGTCTCAACCATAGTGGAAATTCCAACATTTACTATTTTTTTTCCCAGTTCAAGCATCAACTCAGTGGGCACTCTGTACCAGGGACTACACTAGGCCTGGAGTTCTCCCAAATCCAGATCTCTATTACCACGTGTGCAAACCACATAAAGGCCACCAGAAGAAAAGCGCTCACAGATAACATGGAATTACTGAAACTGAAAGCAGCCAAAGAGCATATATTACTAGGAAAAACGGTGCTGCTACAAATGGACTCATGGACATAGAAAGCAAACTGTGCTTAGCAGGCAGGAAAGGGGAGATTAACAGATACACGTTAATAAATATAAAATAAATGACAAGGACCTACTATATAGCACAGGGAACTATATTCAATTTCTTGTAATGAGTTCTACTAAAAACAATCTAAAACATATGTATATACATATGCATATGTTGATAACTGAATCTCTGCTGTACACCTGAAACTAACATTGTAAATTGACTAAACTTCAATAAAAAGTAAATTAAAAAAATAAGTAAAAATAAAAGCAACGCCATTAAGAAAAAAAAAAAAAAGAATTCTGTAATCCCCTTAGATGTATTTGCTGGAGAATCCTGGTTGCAAGCACCAAGTCCACTGGATCACTCCAGCACTGTCTGTCACTCTTTCTGACCATCAAACAGTCACTTGGCTTCACTGAGTTTACTTTTCTCTTCTGTGAAAGGCTACAGTAGCATCTAACGATGTATAGAATCTCATCATTCACAAGCCCAACAATTAGTGAGGACTTCCCATGGGCCAGGCTCTGGAGAGATGAAAAGATACAGTCCCAGATATATTCATGGGTAGAAGAAATTTATGCCATAAAGACAATAATTCTTCCTGTTTTGATACACAGATGCATTGCAATTCTGATTAGAATTCCTACCAGATATTTCATGGAATGTAACAAGTTAATTTATGGTCAGGAATAGGCAAGAAACTTCTTTCGAAACACCACTGGGGAGGGGTGGGTATGTCACTCATTTCCACTGGTCTTTCTAATGTGATGAAAACGTTCTGGAATAATAATTGTTGCACAACTGTGAATATGCTAAAAGTTGCTGAATTGTACCATTTAAATGGATGGACTTCATGGTGTGTGAACAATATCACAATAAAGCTGTTATATGAAAACATATTTCTTGACAATTATTTTTCCCTCTATACTACTAGTCTTCCCCACGATTTAAGAAAAACAAAAAACCAAAACAAACCAAACCGTCCCAGGAGCTCTTTAGGACTGCAATGTCCCTGGGTCTCCAAGGCCTCTGGTGGTGCTGTTCCTGTTAACGCACCCTAGCTGGGCTGGGCTAGTTAGGGACTGTAACTATCTTTTTAAAATCGACGGTTACACGTTTCACACTGGGAGTGGGAAGGAAGGAGCATGTCACAGCCTCATGCCTTCAGCTCATTTTTAACTGAACCAAGCCCTGCTTTCAACACTGTAATTCCTGGCACTATAAAAACACGTGACATCAACAAGAACCGCCATCATAACACCTGAAAGTGTTCAAGGTACTTACCTGGGGCAGAAACACTGAGGGAGGAGACAAAAGCTCGCTCAGCACTGAGGATCCACTTTCCCGACTCCACCAGAAGCTGGGCTTTACAGCCGGAGGCTCTCAGCCCAGGGAGCAGCGCCCACGCCGCTGAGCTTGTCCTCAGGGAGCAGGAAAGGAAGAGCAGGGCAGCCCCGGGGTTGCGGGGCAGGGAAAGCGGGGGGGCGATTGGTGGAAACGCGGGCTGCAGCCCCGCTCGGAGGCCAGCCCCAGCCCCAGCCGCCTGCCCCCGTTCGGGTCCGCAGACCGCGCCCGCCCGGGACACAGCCCGCCCAGGGGCGGGGACGGGCCGGCGGCCGAGGAGAGGCAGCCCGGGAGGAGAGGACTCGCGGGCGGGAGAGGGGAAGGGGACGCCAGCCACGGATTGAGGGGAGCCCGGCTGAGTGAGAGGCTGCAGGTGCACACCTGGCCATGGACAGGTGTGGCCGGGGCGCCGGGGTAGGTGGCGCGGGCAGAGGGTTCTGGCCAGAGCAATTCAGCTGAACACAGGCTGACTGGCGCCCTGGGGGGCTGTGACATGCCGACCGCCCTCCCGCAGCCGCCTGACCCCTTTCCCGGGAGCCCCCCACCTTGCAATTCCACAGCCAGAGGCCCCGGCCCCGGGCAGGAGCTAAAGG
This sequence comes from Camelus bactrianus, assembly GCF_048773025.1. Taxonomy (NCBI): domain Eukaryota; kingdom Metazoa; phylum Chordata; class Mammalia; order Artiodactyla; family Camelidae; genus Camelus; species Camelus bactrianus. The sequence continues at coordinate 79,983,525 of NC_133546.1, read as the reverse complement.
CCTACCGGTCGACAGAGCTGAGAAGCCTTTGGGGCCGATCCCAGGCTCGGAGCTGGAGCTTCCAACCCGCGGTCCAGCTGGCACCGACTGCCCATGCGCAGGAGGGCCAGCGATCCACTCTGGGTTCTGCGAGAGAAGGTGGGGCAGCGAGGGAGGGAGAAGATGGGAGGGGGAGGAGAGGAGGGGAAAAGTGGAGGGAGACAGATGGACCGGAAGAGCAGAGAAAAGGGATGGATCTGGAGAGGGGAGGGTCGTAGCGGCGATGGAGAGAAAAGCTTTACCTCTGGGGGCACCCCGAAGGAGGCGGCAGTCCTGCCTCTGTACCATTCTGTTACCCTTCAAGGCCAACAGCTCATGTTTTACCTCTCGGATCCAGCCCTCCATCCGATGCTTCTGCAGAACCCCTATGGGTATCACACCCGTGGCCCCCACGCGGAGCTGGGTTTTCTGTTCCTCTGGGAACCAAGCACCCGCAGGTGTTGTCGCTCAGAACTACCTTGGAAAGAGTACATATTCCCCTTTTACACGCTGGGACACAGGCAGGTAAGATCTCTGCCTTACCTCCACTGTCCCAGGTGTTGTGCTGGCGGGGAGCGGGAGGTACAAGGTCAGATCCCAAAAGGAGCATACTGCCTGAGTTTTGGTGCATAGTCCCCATCCTTCCTGGGTAAACCACTCCCCACCCTCGGGGAACCATCAAGGGCTCACAGTAGTTCCCTGGGTGTGGGAGAGCTATCCTCATGTAAAGGAAAAGCCCAGCTGGGCTAACAAACTAAGTCACAAATCTAAGTGTGATAAGTGTCAGTTTACTGATCTAAATTCTGCTGGGCTAACTCGTAAATCTGAAGTTTAGTGTCAGTTTACTGGGCTAACAAGCTAACTCGTAAATCCAACCTCAACAGATGTCAGTAAAGTGATCTATTACAAGTTGATAAGCTCCAGTGTACAGATTCCTTGCTTTTTGTTGTTTGAGCCTTATTGGGTAATACCCCTTACTTGTAATTAACCCTTTAAAACCTCATGTGCATGTCTTGGAGTTGCTCAGAACTTCGGAGCATAAGCCCCTCTGAGCCCGCCGGCATAATAAATCTGAATACTCCAACCCCCCCAGTGGTGCTTGTTTCTTGGCTGGCCTGTTGTTTCCATAACACTCAGTTACAGTGCCCTGCTTGCTAGGTAGATAGGAGTGTTACCGAGTCCAAAGTTCATTCTCCTCAGTGCAGGACAGGCCAATAAGTTGGGAGACCAGGTGTTAGGGCAAGGAATAGCAAGTCTCTGTAGACCTAGATGGCAAACTAATGTCCTGGAAAACCATCTCCCCAAGTCAGAATTCAGGCTCCTTTCCTACGTGCTTGGTTCTTGCAATCTTCCTGGTGTAGGAATTCCTTGTTGTTAGAATCCTTTGTTCTTGCAGCTATCTGCCTGGGTCAAATCTCTGTAAACCTCCAACAAAACAAACGTTATTTTCTATTCTGTAATTTGTTATCTTTTTATGAATGAAAAAGTGTTAAATATCCTTAAAGGTCAGAGCCTTCAGAATAGGCTCTCCTGTATATTTCAGGCTCTAAGCAACATTGTTTTACAAGCAAGATGAAGCCTAGGAGACAGAGCATGGGGTTAAAGTCAAATGAAAAAATCTAATATGCAGTCAGATTTGTTCTGTTCTATTACCCGGGCAGAAGCCACTTGAGGATTTAAATCCCTTTCAGTTAAAAATAACTAAAACTTTAAAGGAATTTACATACATAGTTGGGAATGTGCATACCATATCTGGAAAAGCATCCAAAGGATAGTAAACAGTGGCATCTCCAGGGAGGGCTGGAAGAACAGAGGATGAGTGTAAACTTCTTTCACCTGTGTAGTTTTGTGCTCTGTTTGAATTTTTTTTAACCATTTGCATGTATTTTTCAGTTAAAAAAATGTGTAATGGAGCAAAGGAGTAATTAGCTCAGCAAATACAGCAGCCATGGAATCACTGAGTCATCACTTTTGACTTAAGCCAGGAAGCATTTATTGACTCTCTCCAATGTGCCCAGTGCTATTTTAAGACTTCTTTTATTATTATTATTTATTATTATTATTACTATTATTATTATTATTGTTATTTTTATTTTATGAAATAATAACAAGGTATCCCCCACCCCTGCCCATGGCTGGTGGGAAACCAACTGAGTTTTTATTGAGTTGTTTTCCAAGGAGTAGAGATGAGTTATAAACTGAACACATCTTCAGGGCAAAACAGGCGGAGTGGTTTTACAGCACGCCAGACAGCTATGAAGGGTTTTCAATAAAGGTGCCCAGAGGCTGAGAGAGAAAGCCTTTGGGGCCCTACAAAAAGCTGCCCAAACTGCCTTCTCCATGGCACTACTGAAGTAGGAAAGAACAAATCTGACTCCATATTTGATCTGTTCCTTTGACTTTAAGAAATCCACGTTAATACGCTCCGGTCTTTTCATGGGTTATGATGTCACAGAAGAGACGGACAGGTCAACAAGGGACCACTCTGCCGTGATCACTGAGCCGGGGAACGGGATGGGCGGCAAGATGTATGACGCAGCAATAGTTGCCCGTGCTTCTAGTCAGGTAACCAAAGTCGCCTCGACAAGGTGTCAAATACTTGTGCCCACGTCCTCATCACCTGACGTGTATTAAAGAGTAATGGAAACCTATAAAAGTCCAATAACCTTGGTGGGTACACCGTCCAAAGAGCAAAGTCACAGTTTGACAACTGGCCATCCCGGTTCCCTGGGATTCATTCTTGGAGAACCTTAGAAACCACTCCTCTGTCCTTAAGAAGTGCTGCATATTTGTCCTATCTTTGGCTCAGGGATGGAGCATGTTCAAGTGAACTTTAATATCTGCACAGATTTGACTGTCTTTCTCCAGTTTCACTTGTCCATTCTAAAGAGGCCTGAGCTAAGTCCATCCTCCGTAAGATCTATTCCCTCCAGTGACAGCTCATTGAGCCTACAATTAAAAGCCAACTGAACAAGACTGTCTGTCCTCAGCTAAAACGTTCACCCACCCTTCACTACTTTCTTAATCTCCTCTCCTGGCTAATTGCAACAGACTAACACCTCCCTCTACCAAGCTCCCCAACTATGTCAGTTTTTCTCCCCAAAGAGAAAGTAAGGTCCATAAATGAGGAGTCAACTCCATAGTCACCTCTGAATTCCTAGCATATAGTAATGTTAATAAATAGAACTATGAATATGGCTTCTTTCCTTTAAAACATTTCCGGTTATTTGAATGAGACCTTGGAAGAGAGGTGTTTGCCGTCCAGTATCTTGATCCACAAGACTCTGGAGGCCTTTTTCGGAATGACTGCTCACTGATTCATTCAAACCACAGCTTCTCATTCCAGGAGTAGCTGTGCTTCTCTGCCAGGAATTTGTGGTCACTCTCATGCCAGAAGAGCTTTAAAATATATCCTTATTTTGGATTTGTTATTTTTCCCCTCTTCCAACAAAATTGACTTTCCTTACTGTCTTGCCTTGAGGAATAATTTTTTCCTAGTTCACCCTTTAGTAAACCATGCTTCTCGGGATGGGCTTGGCCTTACATATGATCAGTCATCCAACTCCCAGTGTGAGAGGCTTTGGGCTCACCTCCTGCTCTACTGTCAAGGCAACTGAAACTCAGTACAGGAGCCAACAGGCACCCCAGGGCTTCTAAGGCTCATGTATCACCCAGAACCCCTGCTTTCTGGTTTGTCTTGGCTTCTGAGGATTTCCCCTCACTTTCTTGACAATTAGCTGTGCAGCTTGAAAGATGAGGAAGGAAGGTTTTATTTCTTAATCCGCATTTTAAGAAACTTGTGTAATGAAGGTTTTCACAAGTTTCTACAACCCTCCATTGCCGAGACAGAAAACACACTAGATATTTTCTATGTTTAGCTATCATGTGTATTTTTTCTTTTGTTTACTTAACTGCAAACAGACATCTTTTAATTAAAAAAAAATTAAGGCCCCAAATAGGATAGAGAAAGGGCATACAAAATTAAAGGGCAAAGACAGAAAAATGATAAGTACTCTACAAAGTTAATATACTACTTACTCTATGGATCAGATCAGCAATTCTCAGTAACAGCTAATTGAAATATGACCATGAGGTAAAAGGTCTCTCTTGTCAGGAGATGGCTAACAGAAAATAGAATTAAATCAACAAACTAAAATTCTAATTCTGGCGAGGTACAGAAGGCTAACAGCAAAATGTGTCATCTTCTAGAAAGGAGGGAGGCTCACCAGCACTTTACTGTGGAGCCTGAGCCCATGGGAGGTCGGTGAAGTGAGCTCTGTAAGTACCCAATTAGCAAAGCGGGTGATGAATAAAGAGACGTGAGCTTTGATGACAGAGATGATACTAATATTCACTTGTCCTGTAAAGTATGTCTTCATGTTTAGTGATCAATACCTCGGCGTCCTCAGGGATTAAGATTATAGGAAAATTCACAGCCTGGGCCCAGACCTCCTCTTTGAGCTCGTGAAACTGAACTTAGATGTCTCAAGGGCAACTCCAACTCCACCTGCAAAGAGCTGACTTCATGGTGCTCCTCCCATAGCCGTCCTGCCCAGGGCCCCTGGTTGGGGGGCAAGGTCTCTCTGCCTCTCCCAGCTCAGGCCCATCACTCACAGATGTGACTGTACCCCTCCTTCAGGGCCCAGATTTCCTCAGTCACCAAGTCCCACCACCCACACCTGTCCTAACAGATACTCACTGGCACTCACTCAGCACTGACTCTGTGCTGGGTACCATGCTGCACACTGTGCACATGTTATCTCACTGGATCTCCACAGCAGTCCTGGGGGGTCGGTACATCACTGCATTTATTGATTAGATAAATTGTTTCTCTTCCTTGAGTGCATCATCCAAAGTGACACGGCTACTGAGACACAAAACTGGGACTGAAAACCACTTGAAAATTCTACACTCCTACACCTGGCAGCCACCCTAATCTGACTCATCACATCACCTCCTGCTGAGCCTTCTAAATGTTTCTAAGCATTCTACAAGACAAAAGTGATCTACGAGAGCACCCCACTCCCCTACTTAAAATCTGTCAATGACGGTCCACTGCCCTTAGGAGAAAGCCCCACCGGGCCTGAGCACAGCCCAATGGCCCGGCATCCACGTTCCCTGCGCGGCATCGCTGCCTCACCCACCACGCAGCTCTACACTGGCTGTGTCCAGGACAGGGATGCTGACTCCGTAGAACCCGGGGCTCGTCTCAATCGAACAATGATCACCTTCTTCAGTGTCCACCTTCTTCACTGCTGACTCTCAGAAAAATGTTTTCTCAGAATGAATTAATATCTTTTTCCTTACAACTTCCCGTCATTGATAATGAGCTCCACCCAAAAGAGAGAAGACTTAATTCTCAGTCTCCTTATCTGTAAAGTGAGAATAACAAGGAAATATGTGAGGTTTTAAGAGAAATAATATTCATGTGAGTCTGAGGGACAATTCCCAACATACAGTAAGCACTCAATATGTGCTTACTTATTATTAATAAGAATATAATGCATTCCAGCAACCTTAACTCAATGTTTTATGGCTATGTCCAACAGACTACAGACACACTGTTGGACGAACCGCTTTGAGCAGATCAGCACAAGCATACTGGGAAAGGTAAGCACTGACTCCGGTTACAGCTGCAGCCACCCAGCACTACGGGGCGGGGGCAGTTTCTCAGACTATTACATGTTGCTTGAGCATTTAATTGTCACTAATGAATAAAGACAGGTGTTCTTTAGTCAAAGCTCCTGAAACATAAATCTTCAAAGATTGATGCAAATTAGATTTCAAGTACAACACTCTCTCTAGAAATAATTTGATAATAGTCTTAGCTCCTCTGCACATCAAAAGGGCATGTTCTTAATATATCTGACTACTCTGAAAGTGTTGTTTAAAAGAAATTAAGATGAAACCATCCTAAATAAGCTCTCTGTATTATCTTCACAAAGCCCCACCCAAGGGTCTCATTTCTCACTTCCACATAGGTGTTCAGGTAGCTTACTTAACCTGGGTCTTGGTTTCTTATAACATGGGGGTGGGAAGAGTTGTGGATAGATTTATGTAGCAAATATAAACCTAGGGTAGTTGCTGCGTAGAAATCCTAGAAATAAACAAATTGATATATAGTCCTACCCTCAAGAAGCTCAGCCTTTCCATTTACAACAGCATTAAAAATAAAATGAGAGATACATTTAACAAAAATTTACAAGATTTGTACATTGAATATTTTGAAGTATCACCAAAAAATTTTAAAAGATCTACATATATGGAAGACATCTCATGTTGATAAAATGGTAGACAATATTGTTAAAAATGTTAAGACTTCCCAAAGTGATTTACAAATTCAGTGGAATCCCTATCAAAATTCCAGCTGACTTCTTTGCAAAAATTGAAAAACTTATCCCAAAATTCATATGGAATTGCAAGGGGCCCAGGACAGCCAAAGCAATCTTGAAGAAGCAGAGCAAAGTGGGAGGACTCACTTTAAAGGGTACTAAAAACTATAGTACTAAGTCAGTATGGTACTGGCATAAGTTTGGATAAATAAATCTATGAGACACAATAAAATCCCAGGGGAAAAAACTTACATTTACAGTCAGTTTTCCACAAGGGTGCCAACAACACTCCATGGAAAGAATTGTCTATTCAACAAATGGTGCAGGGAAAGCTGGGTATCTGCAGGCAAAAGAATGAATCTGGAATCTGGACCCCCATATTTTATATAACAAATAAAAATTAATTCAAAATGGATCAGAGACAGAAACGTAAAAAGTAAACCTATAAACTTTCTAAAAGAAGACACAGTATAAATCTTTGAGGTCCTAGGATAGGCTTTGGTTTCCTAGATACAATACGAAGAGCACAAGTGATAGAAGAAAAAAGCAGATAAACTGGACTTCATCAAAATTAAAATCTTTTTGTTACAGAGGACATCATCAAGAAAGGGAAATGACAGGGGAAGGGGGTATCTCAACTGATAGAGGGCGTGCTTAGCAAGAAAAATAAAATAAATCAATACATCTAATTACCTCACCTGTAAAGAAATTGTTTTAATGTTTAAAAGAACTAAAGTGAAAGCACAATCTGCAGAATAGGAGAAAAATTTTACAAAGCATGTATCTAATAAGAGATTAGTATTCAGGATATATAACAAATGCTTACACCTGAACAATACAAAGAAAATCGACCCAATTTTTAAATTTTCCAAGGATTTAAAAAAATACACAAATGGCCAATAAGCATATGAAAAGAAGCTCAGCATCACTAGCCATATCAAAATGAAAATGAGATCTTATTTTACAACCACCACGATGGTTATAATCAAAACATGCACAATAACAAGTGTTGTTCAGGAGGCAGAGATACCTCATATGCGGCCAGTGGAAAGGGACAATGGTGCAGCTTCTTTGGAGAAGTCTGTTGTTTCCTCAAAAGGTTAGAGTTATATGGCTCAGCAATTTCACTCCTACATGTAGAGTCATCCCTTAGTATCCTCGAGGGGTTGGTTTCAGGAACCCCCCATCCTGGATTCCATAATCCAAGGATGTTCGAGTCCCTTTACAATCAGCCATCTGGATCCATGAAGTGGAAACTGCAGATATGGCGGGCCAACTGTACAGCCAACAGAATGAAAACATATTCTCACAAAAACTTGCACATCAATATTCATGGCAGTATCATTCAGAGTAGCCAAAGGTTACAAACAATATCCATCAATGAACGGATAAACAAAATTACCAAGAATAGTCCCACAAACTTTTGGTCATTGAATCTTTGACAAAGGAGGTGAGAACATACAATGGAATAAAGACAGCCTCTTCAGAAAATGGTGTAGGGAAAACTGGACAGCTGCATGTACATCAATGAAGTTAGACTACTCCCTCACAGCATACACAAAAATAAATTCAAAATGGCTTAAAGACTTAAACATGTAGACAAGACACTATAAACCTCTTAGAAGAAAACATAGGCAAAACATCTGGCATACATCTCAGCAATGTTCTCCTAGAGCAGTCTACTCAAGCAATAGAAATACAAGCAAAAATATACAAGTGGGATGTAATTAAACTTACAAGCTTTTTCACAGCAAAGGAAACAGTAAGCAAAACAAAAAGACAACCTATGGAATGAGAGAAAATATTTGCAATAAATGAGACTGACAAGGGCTTAATTCCCAGAATATATAAACAGCTTTTACACTTCATAAGAAAGAAAAACAAACAACTCAATCCAAAAATGGGCAGAAGACCTAAAGAGACTTTTCTCCAATGAAGACATACAAATGGCCGATAGGCACATGAAAAAATGCTCAATATCATTATCAGAGAAATGCAAATCAAAACTGCAATCAAATATCACATCTAGCCAGTCCGAATAGCCATCATTCAGAAGTTCACAAACAATAAATGCTGGAGAGTCTGTGGAGAATAGGGAACCCTCCTACACTGTGGTGGGAATGCAGTTTGGTGGAGCCATTGTGGAAAACAGTATAGAGGTTCCTCAAAAGACAAAAAATTGACCTCCCATATGACCCAGCAATCCCACTCTTAGGCACATATCCAGAAGGAACCCTAATTCAAAAAGACACCTACACCCCAATGTTCACAGCAGCACTATTTACAATAGCAAGACATGGAAACAACCTAAATGTCCACTGACAGATGACTGGATAAAGAGGTTGTAGTATATTTGTACAATAGACTACTTTTCACCATAAAAAATAATAATAAAATAATGCCATTTGTAGCAACATGAATGGACCTGGAGAATGTCATTCTAATTGAAGTAACCCAGAAAGAGAGAGAAAAATACCATATGAGATCGCTCACATGTGGAATCTAAAAAAAAAAACAAAAAATGAAAAAACAACCAAACAAAAAGATAAACTTATCTACAGAACAGAAACAGACACAGAGACATCGAAACCAAACTATGGTTACCAGAGGGGAGAGGGTGTGGGAAGGAATAAATTGGGAGTTCAAGATTTGCAGATAGTATGTATAGAGTAAACAGCAAGTTTATACTGTATAGCACAGGAGAATATATTTAGTATCTTATAGTAACTTATGTTGAAAAAGAATATGAAAATGAATACAGGTATGTTTCTATATAAATGAAGTGTTGTGCTGTACACAAGAAACTGATGCAACATTATAAACTGACTAGAATTCAATGAAAATATTTTTAAATAGACAAAAACGAGAAAAAGAAAAAAGATATTATCAAATCAAAAGAATAAATTACTGATTGAGGCTACAACATGGATGGACCTTGAAAGTTTATACTAAAATAAGCCACACACAAAAGGGCAAATAGTGCCCTTTTAGGTGAAATGCTCTAAGCGTTTATTGTACTATTCCAGTACATTTTCTGGAGGTTTGAAGTCTATCAAAATCAAAATAAAATGTATTATTCATTAAAAACATAAAATGATTCCTCACAGGAGGGCTTTAATTAATAAATGCAGAAATGCATGTAAAGATCCTGGAACAACAATTTGCATGTCCACAGAGAGTCACTGTTGTCACTGCCACTCAGAGGGTGGTGCCAGCGCTGATGAGGGCTGCCTCCACTCACTCCCCTGCAGAGAGGAGTGAGGGCCTGGGCTCTGACAGGAAGGGTGACCATGAACATGGGTTAGACAGAGCCACTCCCCAGACTCTGCGTTACCCAGCTTTCTTATACAAACTGCTCCATCTAACATAAACACGCTACAGGGATGGATCTTACAACACAGGGAATATAGCCAATGTTTTACAATAACTATAAATGGAACATAAAAATAAAAATTGTGCAACTATTGTACACCTGAAACATATCATTTTGTAAATCAGCTATACCTTTATAAAAAATTAAAAAATAATTTAAAAATTTTATCACTTTAGTATTCAATTCGGTTTTTAAGTAACTACTAAACAGCTTAGAAAGTATAAAATATTTAAGTGTGATAAGTTTGTTTACATATTTATTTACTTTCAGCCTCCTGCTAAAAGAGAAATTAAACAATTTTTTTAAACACGGCTTAACAACCATATCAACAAAAAGACAAAAGTGAGAGTGAAGACAAAATGGAGATTGAATACTTAAATGAAACCAGGGGAAGGTAAAGTCATAAAAATGAATGCCATGAAGTTAGGGTAAGTGTTAAAGGCCGACTAGAAATTCAGCTGTAAGATTCTTGGCAGCTAAAGCAAAAAGTAAAAGATGATGGGACGGGTGGTAGAGCTCAGTGGTAGAGCGTGTGCTTAGCGTGCACGGTTTCCTGGGTTCAAGTGCCAGGGCCTCCACGAACAGATAAATAAACCTAATTATCTACCCCCTAAAGAGCCCCAAGGAAAACAAAAAGAGAAATATCTTTACTAAAAAAACCTGATATTAAATTTAGATTAAATACTTGAAAAAAATAAAAGAAAAATAGAAACGATGAGTGACACAAGCGATAATGCCCGTGAGATAAATCTGCAGTGGCTGCTGGCAGGTCCCCATGTCCCACGTGGGAAAATCTGAAACATCCTTCTCACAACTCAGAGTCATCCTCAGCCCACACCACCCCTCCCCCTGTTAAATACAGGAGCACGGGTAGGGCCCGGCCTTTGCTCTCTCTGTGTCATCACAGTGAGACAGGATGGAAGGGGGCAGAGCAGAGCCATTCAAGGAAGGCCACAACAATTAACATCAAAATGGTGAAGGATTCAATCCCCAATAGGCCTTGAGGCTCAAGATGAAGAGATATAACTTCTAGCAGAGCTTGAGCTTCATTATACACCCATTGTAATAGTAACATGGTGAATTTACATGCCCCAAGGCACCATGGCCATCCCAAGGCTAGCCACAAAAGGTCACAGGGTGGGAAATGGCCAACTCCCTGGGAATCCTAGCCCCTTGCCCTTAGGCTGCTCAGTCTACTTATTAGCATATGAAACAACCAAGCCCAAGAAAACGAGCAACACAGCGCCACCTCGCGGTCACCACTCTCTCTCCCTCTTCCGAGAAGGCCCACACTCTGTCTGTGGAGTGTGTACCTACTTTTAATCTGAGCACCCGAACCCCACAACTCGTGGCCTTTCTCTTGCCTTTCAATGTGTCTCTGTGAATAAATCTACCATTACTCAACAGTGGCTTGCTCTTGAAATCTTTCCTGCAGGAAGCCAAGGACCCATGTCTGGTGGGGCACATTCCAGGGGCTCAACCAAAGCCTGGGACACAGCCCTTCTCATGCCCCACATCTGTTTTCTTGTATCAACAGGACTGGGATATGAAGGGAGTTCTGAGGCCCCAGCTAAGGGACAGAAGCAGCCCCCAGGGCTCAAAATGGCGGGCAGGCCCTCCCCCAGCAGGGGCCCTGAGGTCGGCCCTGTTCTCTGTGGTTCCCTGTTGTGCTGACCCCCTAGCCAGACAGCGTTCTCCTAGGCCTGTCCCCACAAAACCCTTCTCTCCAAAATTCAAGCACATCATGTCACAGTCCTCTTATTCAACCAGGAAGTTTTCAGCGCACTTTTTCCTTCCCTAGTAAAGAATCTATCTGTCCTCCCTCCCATCCCACCCCTTCTTTCTTTGTGAGAACTCTGTACTCCTCACATACCATCCTGAACGCAGCTGCCTTGCTAGCTGGGACCGAGATGCTTCAGTCTCACACAGCCTGCGTCCTTTCACTTTCCCCTTTCTACCTTAAAAAGCCTTTCCTGAGTCTCCCACCCCTCTGATTCTGAACTTCACAAAGTGCTGAGGTTGCAGTCACTGTGTGCATACCTCCCAGGTTTTGGCTAGTTTTCCTTCGAAAGATCTTCACTAAGGAGCTGCATCAAGAAGTTTAAAGAGGCTATTCTTACATCTGAGCTGAGGAGCCTGCATAAAATTTAAATGGCTTTGAAGAGAGAGTTAACCAGGGACAGAGAGGCCGCAGGTCCTAGTCAACAGTGTCATGAGGCAAAATGTTCTTCAAAGGCTCAGAGTGGCTTCTGAACACGGAGTCGGCAGGGAGGAGATGCCAGGCAGTGAGTGGGGTGAGTGACACTGGGTACGCTTCCCCAGCTGGGGAAGAATTGGATGTTGTTCTAGTTTTCCAAACAATTTCTGACTACCTTTTTCTCTTATTGTCACATACCATTTCCTACGAATTAAGAAAAATCAATGTCAGTCATTTGTGCCACTTGGTAGAAGCTACACGATGCCATTCACAGGGCTGGGATATAACAGCCACACCAGTCTAGGTTGAAAGACCAGTGGGGTTATTTCCAAGGTAATCACGGGCATGCAACAAACTCCCCAGCTTTAATTACCTCATCTCAAATGTGAGGCCAATAAAACTACCAAGCAAAGTGCGTTATGATTATGGCCAAAATCTGTTTACTAGGTAAGTGCCCGTAAGAGCTGCCGCTGAATGGGGAATGAGTATGATCAACGAGGCCAAGTCAACCTGGTCACACGCGCCCTGCCTTCCTGCGTTGGTGCAGGACCGGAGTTTGTTTAGCTGAGATGAACGCCCCCAGAGCAGCCCCGAAGGGAAAGCTCCCAGCTCTGCGTGGCGAGGCGTGTTCCTTTCCTTCTCAGAGCTGATCACACTTTGCAGTCTTCTGTTTTTACATTTATTCCCTTAGTACCTGCCTCCCCTCCGGAGTTTTGCTTAAGCAGCACAGGTCCAGGTTTGTGTTGCTGCCTACTGGATATTCTGGGCTGGGAGACAGGCGACCCCACGTCTGGCTCTGGGGCTGAACGGAGAGGGCAGAAGGCCCAGGGGCCCATGCTGAACCGAGGCCCCAGCACCCAAAATTATGGTCTGACTTTGGGCAAATTACACAGTCTTCTTTACCCTGAGATTCCTCATCTGTCCATGAAAATAACTGCCCATGGCATATAGAGTTTCAAGGATTAAAGGAAATCACCAAATTCACAACCTATTCAAGGGGCTACCAGTGCATCCTCAACAGGCACATGCTACCTTTATGGCTGTGACACACGCTAAGCGGGGCGGACAGACACAGTGAACACTGCTAAGTGCCTGTTTGTTAAGTGTTTCATGAGTGTTATAATACTGTTTACAACTTACAACAAACCCAGGAAGAAACGAATATTATAATGCACATTTCACAGATTCACCTACAGATTAAGGGAGGTTACACTCTAGTCCAAGGCCCTTTGGTGAGGAAATGGCGATTTAAACCTGTATCTGAGCCCAGGCCTGGGCTACATCTCTCTCCAATCCACCTGTCCAATACACAAGTTTGCACAGGTCAGCTCTTAAATGCAATGTGTGCCACCGTTTGTCAATATTTGTTAATTACCATAAACTGCTCTCAGAAACTGCTACAGAAAAGACAGGTGGACCCACATCCCTGCCAACAAAGTAGAGGAATTCTGCCTTGCCTTCTCCTGTAATGTGCAGAAACCCTTCCCTACACCACCAAATTCAAATGTATGCTTCATCCGTGTTTATGTTTGCACACGGAATATTAAAGTAGAAGGTACCTGCAGTAATTCTATCTCGGTTCCTTTCCACGTATCCAGATTATCCACAATCAGTCTGTGAATGAAAATACTACAATGTGAATGAAAATACTGCAACCATGTCAGGAAACAAATAATGCTGAAACCAAGTCATCAGCGGCTGCCGCCATCCCCCAGCGAGGACAGGCCTGAAGACCAGCTTCTACAGCCACTCACAACAGTGCCCTCTGAACAGAATGAGAATAAGACAAGACAGGATACTTGCCCTAGATAGCTAGGTGCTTGTCTAAAGCATGAATCCAGTGAGCCCAAATGATACATAGAAAATCACTAAACTCTTCAACTTGACATACCTGGCTTTCTTTAGATAACAATGTTTTATTGTTCCTACTACCTGATCTTTGTTGTAAAGCTCCTATATATCCTAGCTCCTCCCCAACCTCTTGGGAGCAGTCCCTCAGAGCGATCTGAGAGGCTGTCATCCCGGCTCGAGTCCTCCCGCCAAATAAACATAACTCTTAACTTTTAGGCTGCACATGTATTTCAGTCAACAGTTTTGGACACCATGAAGGGACCCAGAGCAGACTTTCTCCACCTGAACTCTCCGAGTATCCGGAGCCTTGGTACCAGCAGTGGCCCTTTGTGCCCATCCACCTCCTCGGGGAGTCCAGATGAATTTGGGTGAGTCTATCTTGGTTCTCAGATCTCCCATATTGGGTGATAATCCTGAGTTTTATTTGGCGGTGTATCCAGGTACCTGGCCCTCCAGTTGAAAGATACTGGGGGGGAATAACCCACCCAGTGGAGACATACTGGGTGGGTTCTGGTTGAAAGATAATGGGAAACACCCATCTTTAGGAGACGTCCAAGGTGGGGCTGGTTGAAAGATACCAGGAAAATACTCAGTGGAGACATCCAGAGTGGGTCCATGTTGAAAGACACTGGGGTCAGGACTGAGTGGTTAGGTAAGAGGCTGGTCTAATGTTTTCCTTAATTTGGTTACCTCCATTGAATTTTTCGGTATAAAAGTAAAACTCTTATGAGGAACCTTTCAACTCCAAAAATGGGACCCTCTTCCTGGCTGGTAACAGTTTTCTTGGATGACTGAAAACTTGCAGGAGTGGTATAGGCAAAGACTTCATGCCATAGAGTTGTCCCTGCGGGAAAACCTACTAGCAATTTTATTCTGACAACCCTACCTTAGAATGGGGAATAGAACTTTCAAAAAAAAAAAAAAAGAAAAAATGAAAGTAAGAAAGGAAGAAAGAAAAGGAAATAAAGAAAAATAAATGACAGATTGCCAGCCTCCAACTAATTCCCCAGCCAGGTTTATATACATACAAAACTTACAAATTTAATTGGGAATTAAAAAAAATTCTCACTCTTAAAGTAACTAACCAGGCCTGATAAAAACATTTTTTGGAATTCTGGACTTATAAAAACCAAAACCCTTTTAGGGGGAACTTGGATTTCTCTTCATGTGTCCTTGAAATATAAACGTTTTATCTTTCGCTGGGTGTTTTATGTGTGTGTATGTATGTATATATGTGTTTCCTTTTTGTTTTTAATGGAAAATTTGGACTCTGCCATGCAAAAGGTACAAGTATTTTGTACATATGGTGGCCACACAAATAAATTGGGATTCTCAACAATCCTTTGTACCAATTTTCAGGCATTTTGCCATCTTAACCTTTGTTGCATCAGTCTGGACCATGAATTGCTTTACCTTTTGGAGAGTAAACTTTTGAATTTTATTTAGGCAGCACCCCTACTCTCATTTGGAAAAGCCTCTTCATCTTATTCTTTTAAAATCATTATATATATATATAAATTGATGGCCATATGATGGATCCCTTAATTTGGAAAATCTTTTAAATTGGTGAGAGTTGAAAGAGCTCTCATTATAAACAGCCGTTTTATTGGTACCTATTAAAATCAAGTTTAAAGGTAGAAAATATATCTAATGGTTAATCTAAGAACTTATTTTAAAAAAACTGGTTTAAAAAGCTACATTTATGTTTTTCCTTTCCCATTAATGGTTTTAGAGATGTTAATAAAATCTAAGAATAATTAATGTTAATTAGGTTGAGTAACTGGAAAAAAGAATGTAAAAATGTCGAAAGATTTTTTTCTTAACGGAAAAAAAAAAAAAGATAAGGGGCTTATCCAAAATGGGTAAATTTTTTTGATGGTTATTTTGAATGAGTAAATAAAATGGACATTTTTGGATTTAGAGACAAGGTTTTAATACTACACTACGTAAAGTTAAAAAAAAAAGTGGCCAAAGAGATCACCTACTTCCCCCCAAAATTAAAGTTCAAACAAGTCCGTTTTATTTACCCCAGTTTAAAATGTATGTATTTATAGGGATAGATACATATAATATATTTAGACTGTGATATTTGATCAATGACTGGGGCAACAGACCAATTAATCAAATTAAAAGTTGAGAAGGGCCTAAGTTCTTTGGCTCAAACTTGGGGATCCCAGAGACTTTTCTATAAAATTAGATACAGTGAAAAAAAAAAAAAGAAAGAAAAGAAGAAAAAGGCTTCTGGCATTCCTTCTAGAAATAAAAATTATTGATTAAACCTAATAAATATTAAAATTAAAGGTATAAGAGTTAATAAAATTGAGATAAAAGTTTGTAAAATTGGTATGTTTAAATGGGCTTTATATAAACTTTTTGCTTAATTATGTTGTGGGATAGATATGTTTCAATGGAAAAACGCTTCCTCTTCTTGGTATTACAAGGCTGGGCACATTTCTGTCCCTCAGAAAATATTAATTGAACAAAATAAAGGAAACCAATAGAGTTACATGAGCCGTCCAATATAATGTAAAACTAAAAACTAATATTCAGTGGCTAATAGAAAAATATAATAAGAGGTTTACCCTGGGTTTAACTTATAACTCAAGGAAAAGAGACCTTACTAAATGCCTTATGCAAGCTTTGGAAGACAAGATAAATTGAACCTTAAAGTTTTAAAACATGGAATTCTTTGTTTACAGCTCTTCTCACTGATACAAAAAAAGCCAAATAAGGAGATACAATTGGGCCTGCGTGACAGAGCAGTTCTCTGGGGAACTGGAAGTGTCTGTCATTTTCTTGCAGATCAGAAATGTATATACAGCAAACAGTGACCTAGGACTGAGCCTAATTAGCTCAATGAGAGAAAACTTAAGGCCAAAGAAATTTTTGGCATTTTAGAGCTCAGAACTCTGATGGGTCCGTCAGACTTTGTCAAGAAATCTTAAATGTCTTTTTCATAAATAGTAAGCCTTAGTGATTAGAGCAAGCAAATTAAGCTTACTCCAACTATTATTATACCTATCTTATAAGTAAGTTTTAAAGTGAAGCTATGAGATCTCTAACTTTGGTCTGTTTATAAGCCTGAGTACACATTATAGATGTGAGATATTTCTACAGCTAAAAAAAAAAAAAAAAAACAAAGTCAAAGAGCTCTGCTTAATTGACGTAAAAAGTAATAGCTTACAAATTAAGTATTTTTAAAATAAAAACTGACTAAGTTGACCTTCAGTTTCACGTGAACTGGAAAATATTCAATATTAAGATAACACTTGGTATTGTTTAGTTTAAGTATGTTCTAATTAATATAGACATCTTTAAAGTCATCAATATTAAGTATAATACCTTTACTGTACCTAGGTTTAATGAAAGTCAAATAAGATCCTGTTATATATGTTACAGATTTGTCAAAAAAAATAATAGTAATGTGGTGTGATAAAATTTGAAGTAAATTAAATGCAAATGAGATGAGAGTTTTGGGTAAATTTTTTAAAATATATATTTAAAATGTATGCTTAAGATAATCTCTAAATGTTTGGTATCTAAATTCTAGAGTTGTGCTAAATTAAGTTAAATGATAGGATTTTATTTAATAGCTATACCATTTTCAGATAAAATAAGATTGAAATATGAATTACTTAACATATGACTTCCTCTTACAGAGAAACTAAAGGTGTTTAGAAATATTAATAAATGCTTGGTGCCACTCTGAAATAGTCTCTATTATTAAGGGAAAGATCTCAGTAACCTAGGAAGGTAAGATAAATGTGTAAGGGAAGATATAAGGAATGGAATTATATTTTGTTAATGAAAAATAGTGACTTTGTCCTGAATCTGGTTACTTCTGAATGGAAGAAAAAATAAGGGACACACTAATACGAGTATAGAAAGCTGGGGAAGGCTTGTGGAAGAGGAACCCTAAGGAAACAGTTTTGTACGTGGTCAGAATTGGCTAAGTTTAGAATCAATTTGGGCAAAGTAAATGAATCTTAGAAGTAAGCTGGTACAAGACTACATTTGGTTTTCTCTCTGTTAAGGGGACAAAATTTTCTTAAAATATTAATCCACCTTCAGTAACAAATTGTAAAGCTTCTTATGCGAATTAAGTGATCTGTTGTGTCTTTACCTTTGAAATATTTTCTTGTTAATGAGTAAGTACTACTTTACAGTGATCTATACATTTATCAGATCAAGTGTTTTGAAAACTTTTAACAAGCTCCCCAAATATCAATTTCTCATTAAAATTCTTTTAGTCTCCAGTTAACTATGGGATGCTACAAAGGGTCCCTGAAACATCTCAAAGAGAGATTTTAAAGTAGTAAGTTTCATTTGGCATGTTAACTAACATGGGAAGTATTGTCAAATGAATAATAAATCTTCCTAGGTTGTATTGTATGAGAAAATATTATTAATATAGATATTCTAGAAATTATATGGACTCCCTAACATTCTGGTATATCTGAAATGTTACCAGTCATAATTCTGGTTATTGTGACCAGGTTTCTTTATAGATTACAGTGTAATGTTGTTTAACCATGCTGTTAATTATGTTGTCATTTATAGGCAGGTAATTGTTTTCTTCTGATGACTTTGCAAGATACTCTCTCTTCAAGGAGATTTACTGATTTCTAATAAATTTCAAACTATAGCACTGAAATAAACTGGGTAAGAAATTTTAAAGGTCTAATGAAAACTCTGATTAAAAGAATTAGTTACGTGGGACCGAATAAACTGACGAATATGGTTACAATTTTTGATTTTGTCTGAAATACTACTGGCTTTTAACCTGTTTACCAGACATAAAGAAACTCTTCTCCTTAAACTAGTTATGATTCACGTCAATTTGATAAATTATACCTATGTAAGCAGACTTAGAACAGTTATCTTTTCTCTCTATCTGATCCCTCAAGAGACTAAAATCTTTAAGGTCCCCAGTGGCTCTATGAGATAAATTAGGAAGATCGTCTCCTAACAGGTATAGGAACCTCAAGGTAATTTAAGGACTTCAAAAAGAAAAGAATTTACCTAAATCTGTTAGGCAGAAATCTATGACAAGCCCTTGACGGGGCTTTCCTGGCCTTAGCAAACCTTATTAACATTCTAGCTTAAAAGTCCTTATTAAAAGTTCCAACACAGCCAATTTAAAAGAGCCTATATGATCAAATAATCAGACTTAACTTGTAAACATATTCACCTTGATTTGACTATATTTGATAAAAATGAGGGAACTTTAGAGAGAAAAAGATTATATTTTAGTGGATATTAAATTCTCGTTTTGTTAATTGAGGTCTATATTTAGTAAGACACTTCCCAGATCATTCCTTGCTGTCATGTTACATTGCTGCAAAGTTTAATTGAATTATTAAAAGGACACTGTATGTTTCTTTCTGAAGCTTAGTAATATATCCTTGGGTAAAGATCCAATGCCCCATGACATGCGGCCAGGGGATTATACATACTGGAACAGGCATGACTTTAAAAACTGTCTCCAACATGAATGGAAGGACTCTATCAGGTACTCTTAACTAGACCATACACAGCAAAGCTGAAGGAAACTGACTTTCAGATTCATTTCCAATCAGAAAGAGCCCCTGCAGTGCACTGGCCTATAGAGCACTGCTCACCTTAAAACAAGGCCCAAATGGAGAAAAAGCTACCAGGCCAGGATGAGAAGACGACGACATATGAGGTAGACAGCTGACCCAAGACACCAGATCAGGCCTGTATACCAATTACTTTGATAATTTCTCCTACCTTTGATTATGAACTACTCCAATTGTTAAGTTTATGGTAAATTACCTATGTCTAGTACTTCTGTGTTACCTTGGTGGGTTTCCCTACTCCAAGGCTCTAACTAGATAGCCCTCAGAAACGTTATTCTAAAAAGGAAATTATAGTTCTGTTTAGGCCACTGTTGATCTTACAAGGTGGGAGACCTCACCTGGCCAATTAATACCTGTTCGAAGCCTGACCATAAATACGAACTTTCTCGTAAGATCACTCAAACTCAGTCAGAAACACAAGAAAAATTTTAACCCAAAAATATAACTTCTTGACTATTAAATTCTTAATCGTGACTTTATTAACGTTACTAGCTGTATTACTTATATCCTGTCTATTTTTATAAGATTGTTTTCTCTTACATTTCCCAAAGTGTAGCTAGGCCTACAACAAGATTGATGATGGCAAATCATATTGAAGAAATACATAAAATTTCTAACCCTGCATAAAATAATTATAACAGTGTGATTCTAGGTATGGGAATGAGCAACGAAGGGTAAACATTTCCTGGATCATAACAGACTAGTAAGACAGGCCATCCAGAGAACTTTTAGTATCAACAGGGCCTGATAAAAACACCTAACACCTTGAATGGCAGGTCAGAAGTTTCTTCAACCTGAACTAGGAATGAGCCTTCACAGCACCCTGGGACAAAATTGGTCATGAAATGTCTCTCAAAATATTGGTCGAATTTAGGACCAAGGGGGAGCACTGTGAATGAAAATACTACAATGTGAATGAAAATACGGCAACCATGTCAGTAAACAAAGAATGCTGAAACCAAGTCATCAGCAGCTGCCACCATCTCCCAGGGAGGACAGGCCTGTGCATCCAGCACCCTGCTCAGAGGCTCTTCCTCCCCTGCTCAGCCTAGGCAGCCACTCAGAATGGTGCCCTCTGAGGGGACTCAGAATAAGAAAGGACAGAATACTGGCCCTAGATAACTAGGTGCTTGTAAAAGGAGTGAATTCAATGAGCCAAAATATTTACTTCTTCCCATACAAAGAAAATCACTAAATTCTTGAACTTGAGATGCCTGGATTTCTTTAGATAACAAGCAATCTTTTATTCTTCCAACTCCCTGGTCTTTGTTGTAAAGTTCCTATATAATCCTAGCTCCTCCCCTACTTCTTGGGAGCAGTCACTCAGACAGATTTGAAGGCTGTCATCCCGCCTCGAGTCCTCCCGCCAAATAAAGCATAACTCTAAACTTTCAGGCTACACATTTCTTTCAGTCGACAAGTCCCAGAATAGACACAACTCATCAATTCTGTAATGGAACACACTGGATCAGGAACCAAAAGCATGTTCTAGTCCAGAAAAACTACGGGACCCTCTTTCTTCCTGTCATTATACAATCCCACCAGAACTCATTAATTTGCTGTCTGCTCATCTGGCAACCAAACTCAGAGAAGAGTCAACTCAGCAGAGTGCCGTGCTGGGGAGAACACCCCACAGCAGCATGGCGGGCTGCCTGCCCTCCCGCACGCTCTGCTGACCACTAGTGTCCTCCGTGGAGACCAGGCCAACAGAGCTGTTCCCAACAGCTGCAAAGTCCCACACATTAAATAAAAGCGTTTTATTTTATACGATATTTTACATATATAACCATCTCTGAAGACAGCTTTGCAAGAAGCCCAAATCTTCAACATTAATCTGCAAAGGCAAATGCTGCCCCCAAGGGAAAACAAGTCTTAAAACGATGCTAAGGCCTCCAAACTCCCCTCCAGGACCATCAATCAAACTGTCTGCAGGCCTGCAGCTGCAGGCGGCTACATGTCTGTTTTTAGAGCAACCCCTTCCTGCCGTCAGGTGCTACAATGTCCCTCTATGCCCTCCCATCTGAGGGTAAGAGCAGCCAATGCAGAACATTGCAGGGAAGCACTGACAAGACTGGACACAGAGGATCAGAGCTAAACTAAGCCTTCTGATGACACCAGCTTGTCACTGTGTCATTTTACAGATGAAGATATATAGAGAGAGGTGGGGTGATTTTGCTCAAAGTCACACAGCTAATAAGTGGCAAAGTCTGTAACCCAGCTACACCCTCCGTTGTGACGCCCCCTCTGGGACTCCCACAGGGTTCTCTCGTGCCTGCCGGACCAGTCCTTTACTGTCACTCATAAAACACCACAGGGACTGACACTAGCCTGCCTTTTCAGCCACTTCTCCCTCTAGTTTCTCAGGAACAAGGCTGCTCGGGACACTGTGTGACTTCCGGCTCCCCAAACCCTCCGTGCTCAGGGTGGTCTTGCCTGTGCATCCAGCACCCTGCTCAGAGGCTCTTCCTCCCCTGCAGGAACACGATCCTACTCTCCGCAGGGACACCCTCACAGGGAAGCCCTCTTTTCGCCCTCAGCACAGCAAGTGTCCCAGGCCACATCCCGAGCTGCCCCATTAGGACTGCGGGTGCCAAGGTTTGCTAGTCAGACCAGAGCCAGGGTTTATGCCCGGGTCACCCTGCAAACCTGCTGCCCGCCATACAGCCCCCAGCCAGAAGGTCACCTGGAAGTCGCAGCAAGTGCCCCACCCAATCCCGAAGTCTCTTCATTTGCCAGCACCGCTGATGACTGGTCTCCAACCTTTGGTCAGTTTTGCACAAAACAGCAGCTTCCACTGTGAAGCAGGGGGTTTTCTCTTCTGCTCATCATCCTTACTGGACACGTCAAGGGAAACCAAAAGGCCTTTTCTCAACCCTTTTCTGATGACACCCTCCCACCCACAATATTCACATGCTCAAGAGCTTTGGGTCCACGTGATTTTGTTTCCCATACGCTAAGTGGCTCAAAACACTGCGGAATTCTTTCTCTTTTGAGAGTATTTGTTTGTACTGAGTTTATCGGCTTTAATCACTTTTTGTGTCTCCCTTCAGTGTCCCTAGCAGTTGCCACTTCTTATTCCCTTCAGCAGCCTCCCTCCCAACATCTAGTCTAGGAAATCAGCTGTGATGAGGAGCCCGGGGGCAGTCACAGAAGATGGAACTAAGGCACAGAGAGGCGACATAATTTGCCTGAGAAGATCAGCTTCAAGCCCCAACACTGTGTGTCACGTCCCTCTGTTTAACACTTATGCTATACTAGTTAACTTTTTATAGATTATGGTTATAAACAGATGAGGTATCAAAATACATACAAGGACACACATCAACTCTATGATGTTCATTAACTCCACTATTTTGTTTCTATTTTTTTTATTTCTGTTAAAAAAAATTAGGAACCTCTGCAGTCAATATAGCAAAATGTTAATGGGTTTTAAATCCAGAATGTAGAGACGTAAGGGTATCATTAATCATAATTATTTGTATGCTCACAAAATGATTTGACAGTCTCTCTCCCCTCCCGCTACTCGCTACTGGCTCTCACCTGAGCTCCCAGACCACACATCGAACATCCTTTCACTTTACCCACAGCTGAACTCATCAGTATTCCCCCAGAGCTCCCTCTGCAGCTTTCCCTCCTCAGAGCACAGCAGGACCATGACTTACCTCATTAATCCACCCAGAAACCTGGGCCTAACTCCATCCTACCTTCACAGACATCATTCATCCTTTCCTTTTTACCATCTAAACATGCCTAAAGTATGTTCGTTTTTTCCCAGTGACTGTCCCACCGCTCAGGTGGGAGCCACCAACACTGCACACCTGGACTCACGAGTCTCACATGTGGCCCCACAGACGCTCTCCAATACTAGACACAAAAGGGATATTGTCACTCCCGTGCTTTTATGACTCTTTTCAAACCTACTGTTCTTAGAAGAAACTCCAAGTTTTTCACCTGGTGAAGGTGTTTGCCAAGAAACTTTGAGCTCAGGAACGGCAGGACACCCCTCCTTCTTGGCCCTCCCCTTTCCCCAAGGCCCAGCCCTCTCCCCCTCAACCCCGCCCTCTG
Source organism: Camelus bactrianus (assembly GCF_048773025.1). Classification (NCBI taxonomy): domain Eukaryota; kingdom Metazoa; phylum Chordata; class Mammalia; order Artiodactyla; family Camelidae; genus Camelus; species Camelus bactrianus. The sequence goes on along the minus strand of NC_133546.1, from coordinate 79,960,089 downwards.
GCACGGTGCTGGATCTGGAGGACCTGCTGAGCTACACCAGCCTGTATTCTAACCTTGGTCTTGAGTTCTTACCAAACTGCATCACTTATCCATACAAATCCAAGGTAGATTAGAAAGATTTTAGATGTTGAGCTAGACTATTGATTTGGGGACTTTGCACTAGCAACCTGCAAGTACATGTTCTAATGATTCTGTCTTCTTAAAACCACACCCAGGTTTTAGTAGTATTTGTGGAATGTCTTCGGAGTAAAAGGGACTGTACTTTAACAGACTATATGTTTTATAACATGAACAACCCGGAGAGGGTCACAAATGGAATCGCCTCACAAGTGACAGAAGACAGGTGAGAGGCACAAAGCAACAGGTCTCAAAGATGGTAAGAGCAAAGTTGTTTCGCCAACCCCCCAAAATTTCCTGAAAGAACCAAAAATTCTGAATTTTGAAAGTAAAAGGCTATCATATATAGAAATAAAATAAATGATCCTCTTCATCAGTGTTTCAAGATCTGACTCCAGATATTTTAGCAGGCCATACTGAATCCTAGCACAGAAAAATCAGATGGACTAGTGGTGAGTAAGTTCCAGGAAAACGGCAGTAATTCCTCCACTTGTGTAAAGACATACCCTCACCTGCCGAAGGTGAATGTAGAACGCATTCTGGAGAAATTTGGAAGCTTCCAGGGTCCGCTTCTTAATGGCAGGACACGGACAGCTTGGGAGCATGTTTCTAACGCAGTCACTGGCATTCTTACACTGCAGGGGGAAAAGGAGGCCCTCAGTCGAGAGCAGAGATATTCCTGACGTGTCTCCCAGGCCGCGCCTCGGGGACTCAGTGCCCTGCAGCAGCTCGGCCCCAGGCGAGGACACGCAGCGTGGCCCACCCAAGCAGGAGGGGCACTGTGCTTGAGAAATCCCATCCCCAATGGGGGCAAGAGGGGCTGGTGGGGTTGAGTGAACCTATAAATGCCCACAGAAATATGCCTGCATTCATTCAAGTGATACAAGCTTTTTAACAAAATTTCAATTTTCAGCGGAAATTTTGCCATTCCTTTCCACTTGTCCCCTGCACTCTGAGACAGGCTTAGGCTTTCTCACACCGGCAGCTCTGAAGCAATATTTGTGAAGTCATTTTAATTTGCTGCAAGTGTCCTCGCTCCCCGTGTCACTGTGTCTGTCCTCTCTTAACACAGTCGGATATCTTCCTGGATCTCTACCTGAGTTCCTTTCTCCTCCTCCTCAGATCCTGAGATAAAGGACAAGTGAAGACACATGACCAGGAAAGGCACTGTGGACTTGACCGAAATCCACAGTGACCCCCTAGGTGAGTGCTGCCCACCCCTTACCTTCGATTCTCAAGGTTCTGCCCAGGGTGACATCCAGCCCAGAGAGGTGGCCCAATTAAAAGCTATGTGGCTTGGGCACGGGGACAGGTGCAGGAGCTGGTTCCGGGGCCAGGCCCCTCCCCACGTCTGCTCCCCTCTCCACCGAAGCCACGCTGCCAAGCACTCAGGCTCCGTGATCTGATGTCCTTCTCTTCTACTCTACTCCAAACCCCTTTCCTTTTCCTTTTTTCCCTAATTATCCCCAGCTGGAGTGATTTATCAATCGCAGTATCTAAAAAATTTCCTGCAGCCGAAAATGAGGTCTCCAGATATCAATGCCCATATGCTGGCTCCTGAAGAGAGCCGCTGGCTAGGGGGACCCTCACCAACACTCACGGGGCATCAGACATGTTCCAGGGTCGGCCACCCCAACAAGAGTTTGCTGTGACCCCTATGCCCGCACAGCATCCCTGCTCACAAAAATATAGTTGGCCCACTTATCGGTTATTAAGGAGCAAAAATACAAAATTGCTCATGTTTCTTACTAAAATTATCTATGAAGCGGAAAAGGGAATTGTAATAGAAAAGAACAATTTTGACCCCATGTTAGGTCTGTTCCTTTGGCTTTAACCCTGTGCCCTGTTTTCTAGGCTCAGACTTGCTATCTCTGCACCATTTGTAAAAGAAAGTTGCCTTTAGACTGAAATATCCAGGACAGCCTCTACTCCTGGCCGTGATCTTGAAGGATGCTAACTAATCTGCACTTATGTAGAGATGGCAAGTTGCAAAATAGAGAATAACTTTGTTTTATTTTTGGAGGTTTTACAGGGGCAACATGATTTGATCCACATGGACAGCTGCAAGAACAGCGGATTCAAAGGACAAGCAATTCATACAACAAGAAGTTTCCAACAACCAACTGCAGCCCCGCCCCTTTTTAGTATAAAAGGAGACTCAATTCTGACTTGGGGAAGATGGTTCTCCAGGACATCAGTCTGCCATCTTTTGGGTCTGCCAGCTTTGCAAATAAAGTCACTATTCCTTGCTCCAACACCTCATCTCCCAGTTTATTGGCCTGTCATTTGGTGAGCAGAATGAGTTTGGACTCGGTAACAAAATGACTGCATTGGAGGTAGTATGTCTCCACTCTTTCCTCGTTTCCAATATGTAACATGCACATTATTTATGATCTAGTGCAAATAATTCATCAAAGACAACCACAAAAAGAAACTATACTCACCCAGCTATCAACACTGAAGTCAAAACCTGTCAATTTTATATGCTGTTTAAGAACACAACGGAAAAACCTAACATAGAGAGTCGATTCCACGGAAATATAATTATTTCTACTCCTTCAAAACTTTTTCTTTTCTTTTCTATTTTATTTTGTTTTGCTTATTGAAAAGAAAATAAAAGTCAAATCATTTTATTTCACGTATTTTTGTTATAGCTACATACTTTAAATACTACAAAAAGACTTAAATTGCAATAAAAAATTGTTCATATATTAGTATAAAGATATATACACAATCAATGGGGATTAGGAAAGGAATGGACATTTACTAAAAATCCACTGCAATCCAGTCTTTTACAAGCATATCATGGAATATAAGCTCTTTTATCCAGGGAGCCTCACCCACATTCTCACTACTGAGTCCCTTAGTAATCAACCACTAAGTCACCAGCATAGAACCATGTGATCAGTATTTTAGGAATAAATGAGGGAATTAGCTCACTCAATTCTAAAACAAAAACCCTAAAATAAATACTGAAGTTATTTACAGATAAAGAAAATTTGTCCCCAAAAAAGTAAAGTTTCTTCCTCAAGGTCACAAAGCTAATAACTGGTAAAGGTAAGATTTGAACTCATCTGCCTGATTCTAAAAACTAAGGTGGAAATCCCATTCGACTGGGGAGTGTCCAGCTGCACAGCCTATCACCCTATCTTTGTTCAGAGCTGGCCTTAGACAGCCTGAGACAGTACCCCATTCCTGTGGAACTCGAGGGCAAATGATAACAATAAGGATTTTATATCCAGCAGTTTCTTAGATCTCATGTATATAAAGTGTCAGCAGGTCAGCAGAAAATCTCTGGGAAACATGAGTGGGTCCAGACCTTTTTGCTGATTAGAAACTCAATCTATCAGGATAGAGTGACCTTCCCATGAGAGGCCACATGGACATAAATTAAAGGCAGCTGAACAATGGAAACTAGCAAGACCCCGGAACTCAAGCAAGGATCCCTGCCATCCCCCACCCAGTTACCTCTTCATCCGCGTGGACATGAAGACAGAAGACCCGGGTTCTTGTCCAAGTTACACTATCATGGATTCTCACCCATAAAAAGGTACGACTCTATGCTGTCGTAAGTCCTTTCCAACTCAAATATGATGACACCAATATCTCAGCAGAATATCTATGTCTCCACTTCCCCTCTTCTAATAGGAGTCTATTTCTGTGGACACAAAGCAGAAATCCAATTTAAAAAACCATGCAAGAAGCCAGGCGAATTTCTGCTTAAGAGACTTTGCTCTCACGCTCAGTGAATGAAAACTCAGAAAAAGTGGTCCTTCTCCCTCAGCAAATGGGAGGTAGCCTGATTGTGTGTGTGTGTGTGTGTGTGTGTGTGTGTGTGTGTGTGTGTGTGTGTAAATCAAATATAATCATGTCTGGGACGTGTACAGATTATTTTTAATTTCACTGTAATTTCATGGGGATGAGCCAACATTTAAAGTAATTTGAATGTAGTGTCCTGAGACAGACTCAGTCTCTTTTGGTGGAGGAGGTGAAAGGGGAGAGTAAAGGAGGAAAGAGGTAAATGAAGCAAAGAAATAAGAATACAGCTAGGGAAAGGCAAGACGTTAATTTTGTTCCTCATTGCATCACATACAAATTAGGGACTGGCTTTCCCCCGATGTCTTATCGAGCACTGAGTTGCAGAAGAAGAGGCGACAGCCCATTTCTCACTGAGATTGTGACTGTACGTGGCATCTTATAGACACAAATCATTTACCCTGATCAAACACTCTAGCAGCAGGCTGTAATTCTCCTGTTTTGAGAGACAAGAAAACAGGAGTTCAAAGCGGGTAGATAACTTGACAAAAGTCAGAGGACCAGTAAACAAGAGAGGATGAATACAAACTCAGATCTGAATGCAGAGTCTCATCTTCCCACTCCCAGGGCTGGAAAATCCTTAACACACAGGCTCCCCAGCTCCCCTGCAGTGTTCCTGGCGCCAAGCATTTCCCATGGTAATGGTCTCCAGTTCTCACAGACACAGTGCTCTGTGCAGCCAATGACCTTGATCAGACCTTGATCATCTACCTGCCACGCCCACCAGGCTTCACCATACAGGCAGGAAAGCTGGCTTTCAAGTGCATACAAAGCCACCCTTGGTCTAACCTGGGCTCTTCTGTGGCTTCTCCAGCCTAAAGGCAGCCATGAAAGTGCTCACAGTTTGTTCGTGAGCCACACTTCCTCTCTCCATCTGTGTCCCCACCTATACTACTTAGCTATGAACATTTTGAGAATCTTGGAAACAAATTTTAAAAAACAGAAAAGAAAGGATTCTGGAACAAGTACTTAATACTTACAATTTTAAATGACAAGTTACAAAGTGAGTATTGACAAACCGAATCTTCCTTTCTAAATGTCAGTTTTAAACATTTAAAAATATAATAGCAAAAAATTCTCACTTACAAAATTAACAAAAACATAAACAATAATCTGGAATAAATTCAAAAATAATGCCCATATTCTAAATGGAGAAACTTCAGGACTGTACTGAGGGTTAAAGTAAGAGATATGAATGTAGAGACATAAACATATTGCATGGAGAAAAGCAGTTTTGTAAAGATGTAAGTTCTCCTAAGAATAATTCAAAACTTACTAAAAAATCCCGTGAAAATTCCAATCTGATTTTTTATAACTTGAACAAAATATTTTGGAATTCTTCAGGAATAATAAAGTCATAATACTTGACAAGAAAATTTGGGATGGAAGAAAAGAATCAAAAAAAATCAGACTGCCAGTTATTAAATAAATTTTTACAACATGTAAGATATGGTGCTGGAGTAAGGAAAGGAGATGGACAGAAGGGAACCATGAGCTCAAAATAGACTCTAGTGTATGTAAGTATTTTGTACAGGTGGGATTTCAAATCAAAGAGAAAATTATGAATTCGATAATTGTCCTGGGACAGAGAATCACCTGGAAAGAATAAATTCTACTCCTGTCATAATGACCACAAGATAAATTGCAGATAGCGATGTAAATATTAAAAAGTACTAGTAACAGCAAATACAACTCTTTGCTCTTATTAACTCAACTTCTCCTCACTATAACATGTACTATTATAATCTCCATCTTAGAGATTAACAAAAAACTACAGAAGAGATTTATTCCATTATAAGAGAGTATTTCTAAGAATAATGTCAAAGATAATACCCATAAGGAAGACATTTACTATCCTAAGAATAGTTTGAGTCACAACAAAAATCAAAAAACTTCCTGAACAAAATGAAAGGAAAGAAATGACAAGAAAAAGCTCTGTGATACATGTTGATGAATTCACGAAGTTAATTTTCATAACATACAAAAAGCTGTCACAAAGCAACAAGAAGCTCCCTCACTTAAATGTGGGAAAGGATAAAAAAGAATCATTCATTTTAAAAAAGTCAAATGGCTAATGAGTGAAAAATGCTCAAAACTTCACTGGTCATCAAATGCAAACAAAAACAATGAAAAAGCACTTTTGCTTATCATATTGGCAAATATTTTTAAGATATTCTAGCTAGTGTCCATCTGTGGGAGAACAAATCATGAGCGACTTTTTCAGAGGATGACATATCAATGGATTTGTAAGCTCTGAAAAACGTACATACACACTGACTCAACTCCACTTCTAGGAATCGTTTCCTTTAGGAAAAAAAAAATCAGTCCAAAAAGATGTACCCATCAGGGCATTTACACAGCACTGTTTAGAAAGGTGGGAAGAAAAACTGAAGTGAAATCATATCCAGCGATAGAGAATTGGTTACATAAGTAATTGTGCATTTTTTCTTTCCCCAATGGAGAAGGAATTTCTAGTCACTTGAAAGGAGTCTGTGATGAATGTAAATGTCACATCCAGGGACTAAATTTCCAGAAGCCTTAACTAAAGGAATACACATACAAGATCACAGGAAGTTCTGTACAAGAATGATGCAACTCAAACATTCTTTCTGACAGTGGAAAATGGAGAAAACTTAACTGTCCACCATCAAGACAATGATGCGGTAAATCAAGGCGAGCTGCGGGCGCTGAGGGAGCCGGCGTTTCGCCGTGGTCCAGGGCCTTGTCCACAGCACTATCCCACCAAATGTGTCCGTGGACAAGAGACGACACCCACACATCAGGAGACCCCTCCAATCTATCTGAAAGGGCCGGGTGAGTCTGGAGTGGGAGGATGTCCATGATATACCCCTGAGTGAATAAAGCGAGCTGCAGAAAAACATATAGTATGGTCTCATTTTTAAATAAAGCATATATACACACACCTATATATTGATTTCTCATATGTGTATATATATGTATCTCATAGGCATAAAGGTCATGAAATATATATACCAAAATTTCAACAGCTTTTACTCTCAGGAAATAATGGGAAGGGAGTTAGGGGCCTTCCTGTACCACCACAGTTCTCTTTTCAGTATTTCAGTTAAGTATACTTGGAATTTAAAAGTTTATTTAAGTCCGAAGTAAAATGGACCATGCCTCCATAAGACAGAATGCTACACTGGTCTTTAAAAATCATGCCAGGGGAGATAGAATATTGTAGAAAAACATGTAATAAGCCGAATGGAAAATGGAGGTCTCCGAACAGTAAACAGGGACGGAGTGCTCACTGGTTTTTATGACAGAGATGCTACACAGTGACGAAAAGAACAGAAAATAAATGTTAAATTGTTAATTATTATCTCTGAGTAGCGGGACCAGGATAGAATCTTTTGCCCCTTTTTTCAGACATATTATATTAAATGCACATTATTTTTCATCTGAAAAAAGCATTTTTAGACGTGTAGTACCACGCATTGGGGAATAATACATGAATACTTACAGAAACAAATAACTAGGAGACACCGCAGCAGCGCCACACAATGTAAAACGGGCAATCCTGATTGACACCGCTCAGTTACATAAGGATCCAGAAAGTGAGAGCACCTGCTGTAACAGGGCGTGGTCCCCTTCTATTTGTCAGTTGTGTCTTCAGGGCTGAGGCAGTTCTGAGCACGGTCAGTGTCAGTTCCGGTGTCTGGATGGATGCTACTGGAGGTGAGGGCACCTGCAAGCAGAAAGGAAGAACAGAAACCATCCTCTGCCTTTTCTGTCTTGTTTCTTTGTTACTTTAAAAGAGAGGCATAAATAAGATAAACTGTGTATCTCCCCTAGTGAAATTTCAGTAATGAAACCGTTTTTAAAGGCTTCAGAGCTTATATTATGTCTATAACTGTCTTTACAACAAAGCATAATATTCATTAAATGTTAATTGACTCAGTTAATTAACTCCCTGTTGAAACATTCAAGTAAAGAACATGAAAGGCCTTACGTAAAAGAACCACACCTGCAGTGACTAGCTCAGCTGTCTTGACGGCAAAGCAGTCAGCCCCCACCATCCCGTGGCCCTGAGCTCCTGATGCTGCTAAGAGAGCACGCTGCCGCCTCAGATGGAGAGATACTGTGAAAGCATTTTTTGAACTCTACAGTACTGACAAAACATAACTGACAAATCCCAGGCTCCTTTGAAGCTGTCATTTTCGGTTTCTGGCCATCCCCAGTCAATGAGCAGAACCACCCCATTCCCGAGTCATGGGACTCACGTGGGAAGAAATTTTGTAGAAATTTCAAGGTACAGAATGTAACCAACTATATGTAGAACTCTGACAAAAGAAAAGATGAAATAATCTGATGTTGAAGACACTCAAATTATTCTCCTAAGCCTTAGTAGCTGGAAAGGCTGGGCTTCTCCTCAGCCACTTATTTATTTCACAGCCAGTGAGCATCTCCCACACACCCTGTTTCCCTGTGTCTGCTGGGAGCCTCAGGCACACTGTTGCTGTCGATCTTATAAGTCACAGGGCAGACGCGTGTCTCTCATGCCTGCCACCCTCACACAGGCTCGCCTCCTAGCCTCACTGTCTGAACTTGGCCCCAATTTCTCACCTGTTTATTTGGTATCTGTTCTTCTGTAAGCTGCCTGAAATGCTTTTTGGAACAAGTCAGAAGAATGAGTGGGTAGAGAAATGGACAGTTGGACAGGTGAGAGTTGGGCAGACAGACAGAGAGACTCCAACAAAAGGGGAACAAAGAAAATTTCCTATGCAGAAAACTCTTCTAGTCAGGGAAGAAAACCGCCACGGAGACGTGTGAAGAGGCAGGTGGCTTAGGGCTGTTTCCTGGATTCCATGAAAAGTCCCACCAAGGGAGAGGGTTGAACTATAAATAATAAAAGAAAAAAGCATGCATGCTTGAAAAATATATCTACAATATGTACTTTCTAAAGAATAGATTCAAATCAGCAGGGCCCAATTACACAATCCTTGGGTATTTACAGAAATGAGAATCCCATCTCCAAACCACAAGGCATCCCTTCGGAGCACTGAGAGTCTACACGGGGCAGTTATAAAGCCTTCACCACAAAAGCTATGCTCTCCTGCACTTACGAGGAACGAGCAGCTGTGCTCGGGCTGCCCACGTGCATTATTTGCACCCTACAGCACCTCTACGGGGGAGGGACGCCTAGCGAGCCCCATCTCTGCAGGACAGAAAACAAGCCCGAGAGAGGCTAAGCCGACCTACCAGTTCTCCATCTCACAGGATTGGTCACTCCAGAGCAGGACTCGAACTCGGACCCAGTTTTGTAATCACGGTACTACCGTGCTTTGTGTGCTTTTTGTGTGTATAATACATTTGTTTCTGGCATGAAAGTATATTTAATAAATGATCGGTTGTCCTGTCTATCTCATTTGGTCACAATCAATCTTTATAGTGTTGAATTGTACTCTTTTTCCGTGGAGAAAGGAAAGGAACGAGCGGGTGTTAGAATGAGGTGGGGCTCCATTATTTATCTGGTACCTCATCTCATCCAAGTCCCCAACCAGGGAGAAGGAGCAAATGTTTTCTTCATCTTTTAAAGAGAGGGCTCCACTGATGGTGACTTAACTCCAAAACCAAGTCTGGGGAAAGGGCACATTCAGCAACCAGAGCTTTATCACATGTAGGAAGGCAAAAACAGCTCACGGGAGGGCTCAGGGGGTCACCCTGATTTAATTTCAATCGATAAAACAATAATGCACTCTAAAAATACTAGCATGCAATGGATTGGCTCTTTCTTGACATCTAGCAAGTTTCCACAGCCCACATGTACAATTATCGTGAACCAGTGAAAGGAAGTGTCTACAGACAAGAAAAATCAATGCCACAGGTAAACTGAAACCCAGGCTGGAGGAAAGGAAGAGAAAGGGCATAGTAAAGAAGTGGGGAAAGGCTGGGGAAAAAAAATCATCACACGGACTCTCAAGCATCATCCAACAAGCATATAATCATTCGAGAGAGAGAGTTACTGAGGTCCTATTCTGTGCAAGATTGTAGAGCGCGTGAAGCAAGAGCGCAGCGACCATGGTGGCAGCAAGTGGCGGGGCTCAAATACACTTCTGATCCCGGTACATGGCACACTTGTCCTCAGTATAAAGGCAAAAAAAAAAAAGTAAAATAACTCTGTAAACTCAAAGCATTGTTAAAAAAAAAAATGAACAAAACCTAAATACCTGGACAGACAAACCAAGCACATTGCTGGATCAGAAGACAGCGCTCTTGGAATGGCAGTGCTCCCCAGAACGATCCGTATATTCAACGTGGTCTCGATCACAATCCCTGCGGGCTCCTCTGCAGAAACTGACTAGCTGCTGCTACAATTCATATGGGAATTCGAGGGTCTCAGTAACCAAAACGTACTTGAAAAAGAAGAACAATGTGAGAGGACTTGT